>NC_141690.1:23660969-24300631 GCF_964263255.1 Lissotriton vulgaris | reverse complement strand
TGTTTCACTATCTGCCTACTTGGCGGTCGCCCACTCGATTTAGATGTTGTTGGGACCATAGATGAACGACTGTCCAAGTGCCATCAACTCCGCCAGGATTTCCCTCCTGTGTCAAAAGTGACATCAGCAAAAGCAGCTGTGGAGGCAGTCCAGCCAGGTTTACAGGCGGCCTAATCATAAAATTCCTTCCCATTGGTACAACTGTGTGGGGGATACCTCTATAAGGTTTACTGACAGAATATCGACCACAAAAATAAAGATGTAAAAAATTTCGAGGTACAAATATAGAATGCAAAAACATCAACTCACTATACTTAAACAGGTAAGTAGAGAAATATCGAAAAATATATAATTTACGATAATATAGTTGTATTAAATATTGAATGTAAAAGATCTTTACATTTTAAAATATTAAAATTAACATAAATGAAATACTAACTTTAATTTATAAAAATATATAATTAAATGTATATTTGATCAAATACAACAGATAAACCTTGTTAAAAAAATGTAAACACACACACACACACACACATATATATCTTCATCAGTAAAGCCATGCATATTCCATGCATGAGAGTCAAGCCTTCCAATCGAGAGTGGTTTAAAAAACGTTTTTATTTAAGCAGGTAGTACAACAGCATTGCATGCATAATGCGTTTCGATCCAACAAGATTTTAATCATATGCAAATTCGAGGGGCAGGTGCTTGAAGGTCTTGAATACACTGCAAAGTCACACAGTAAGGAAGGACTAGAGTGTGGTTATTTTTTTCTTTGTATGTAAAAACTACACTGACAATTGGTATGTAAAGTTCACAGTTTCTCAATGAATTAATAATATAATTAAAAAAAATCTTAAAAAGCATGATATTATCAAAACATAGGTAAACATATCTAAATATACCAAAAACATTGAATATTAATTTGAAATAAAATATAAAAAACACATATATTTTCCAATTTAATTAAAAATAAGTTGCAAAACAAAACATATTACTAATTATAATATTAATATTATTATTATAATAAATTAAACACATAATTATATAAATTGCAAATTAAAATAAATTATTACAACTTAAAATAAATATATATACATTTCCCACCACATGAAGGAGAAAACATTTTTCTACTAAATAAATATCAACATAATCACTCCCACATCACACAACAGTAACAAAATATTTTACACCACTAAAAAATAAGATTTACTATTCTAACTACAATAAATAGAGAGTGGGACAAGGTGTACCCCAGGGCTCAGCCATCAGCCCTATACTCTTTAATATCTACCTCCGCCCTCTAGTCCAGCTCATTAAATCCTTTGGTATCTCCGCATTTAATTATGCGGATAATACCCAGCTGATCTTCTCCCTGGAGGGACAGGATGCAGTCACACTGGAGATTTTTCACCGGTGCATGCAGGCGACAGCGGAATGGCTCCGTTTGAACTCGTTACAGTTCAACGGAACCAAGACAGAGGTATTGCACTGCTCCATCGATCGAGTTCCTCGAGATCTCCCAGCTGACTTCTGGCCTCCGTCTTTCTCAGAGACGGTGTTAGCTGCACAATCAGCGCGCAATCTGGGCGTTATTTTTGGGCCCAACTTGCAGCTGGATCTACATGTAAATAAAGTCACCTCTACATGTATGATGATGATTCGTATGCTGCGTAAGGTTCTACCTCTCCTCCCTGAGCAAGCCAGACCAGAAGTAGTGCGTTGTACCATCCTAAGTCGACTTGACTATTGTAACGCACTGCTTCTGGAGGCCCCGGTAACACTTCTGGCCAAGCTGCAAAGGGTGCAAAACATTGCTGCCAAACTCGCCCTTTCTCGCCCCTATCATAGCTCTTCTACGGCAGCGCTGCGAGAACTTCATTGGCTGCCGGTCCATCTGCGGGTGCGCTACAAAGCAGCGTGTATTGTGTTCAGGGCTATTCATGGCCTGGGCCCAATTCCTTTGCGGCGAATGTTTGCCTGGTATTGTCCATCTCGAGCTCTACGATCCTCGTCGTCCAGGCTACTGGTAGTTCCGCGATTCCAGAGAGTGAGGATGGGCGGCCGTTCGTTCAGAGTAGCGGCAGCCAAACTCTGGAACTCTCTGCCAATATCCTTGAGAAGCCTTGAAGATCTCTTAGCTTTTAGAAAGGCTCTGAAAACTCACCTTTTTCCTAGGATAGGCTGAGCTACTGTTTTCGCTGGATTATGGGTCAAAGCGCCAGGATGCCCTTGGTGGTGACAGGTCGCGCTATACAAGTATGCCACAATAACAAATACAAAATTACATAAAATACGACATTACAAAATACTACAAGCTATTCCCAGTACACTTAGCACAACAATAAAATGTATAATTAACAAAAAAAAGCAATTCACGCTCCAGACAGTGCAACAATAAGCAAAGTGTTGAATTACATAGAGGTAAAAAGTACTATTCTTCTCCATTCAGTGCAACAGTAGGGATACCACTGGATTGCAAAGAGGTGGGTAAAATATACTATTCCCACTCCAGTCAGTTCAAACATAGGGAAAGCGCTGGATTATGGAGAGGTAAAATTTACTATTCCCACTCCATTCAGTACAATTGTAGGGAAAGTGTTGGATTGCGGAGGAGTAAGATTTACTATTCTCACTCCAGTCAGTGCAACAGTATGGAAAGCATTGGATTGAGGCGGCGTAAATTGTACTATTCTCCCTCCAGTGAGTACAACAGAAAGGAAATGTTTGATTGCAGAGGGGTAAAATTTACTATTCCCACTCCTGTCTGTACAACAGTAGGGATAGCAACTCTATCTGAATTTTCAGCCCTTTTGACCGCAGTGTAGGCTGGAGGCAGTGGTCAGCAAGGGCCCAGAGGCATGTGGCATTGAGTTGAGCTACACAGTTAGTGGCACCTGAAGCACTCAGTGTGTACGCAGCCATCGATGATGCGTCGTCCGGGCAGGCCGCACTGGAAGCAATATGCCTGTTGCCTACTGGACTGTGCAATTAATGAATCAAGACTGAATTTGAATTGTGAGCCCTGCTGACCGCAGTGTAGGCTGGAGGCAGCGGTCAGCAAGGGCACACAGCCACATGGCGTTAACTTGAGCTGCAGAGATTGGGAGCATTTTGTCTTCCTAACCGAATATACTCTCTTACACAATTTGCATGGGCACTAATCTTGAATTGTGAGCCCTGCTGACCGCAGTTTAGGCCGGAGGCAGTGGTCAGCATTGATGCGTGGTCCAGGCAGGCCGCCCTAGGAGCAATATCTTTTGCCTAATGAATTCTGTCTCAATAAGGCTACGTGGCAGTGACTTGTTGTGCACTGAGTTAGTGGTATCTGAAGCACTCAGCATGTGCACAGCCACCAATGACCCGTGGTCCGGGAGGGAGGCACTGGGAGCAATGTCTTTTGCCTACTGGACTGCATCATCTCCAATCACGACTCAATCTGAATTGTGAGCCCTGCTGTCCACAGTGTAGGCCGGAGGCAGCAGTCAGCAAGGGCCCACAGCCACACGGCGTTAAGTTGAGCTGCACAGTTAGTGGCGCCAGAAGCATTGAGTGTGTGCGCAGCCAGAGTGGTCTGGGGGCTGCATTCGTAGCAATGTCTTTTGCCTAATGAATTTTGCCTTAATAAGGCTACTTGGAGATGACTTGTGGTGTACTGAGTTACTGGCACCTGAAGCACTCAGCGTGTGCAAAGCCTGCGATAAAAACTGGCGATATCGGCAGTTTTCACCAGGTTGAGAATAGGATGATAATTCTTTTGCTGCACTAAATTGCCGATAACTCAGAGATAAGTCCTTGAGAATACGCCCCATCATTAGTCCGGATTCGTGCACCCAACCTCTTTTTTTTAAAACAATAGTAATCTTTTTTTGGCCCTGGGGCTTTTTGTGGGATCCAATGAGCAGGCCCTGCCCAATTTTCTTGTTTTTTCATCTTTTTTCTTGTGATTTGCATGTAGCTACAACAAAGTCCTAATACACACCGGGGCTCATTTTAGAGTCACCCTATAACCCAACAGTGGGGACTTATCGCTGAGTTATCGGCACTTTAGCGCAGCAAAAGTGGCAAAATTATTATCACCCCAATTTCAAGTTGGTGCACACTGCCACATTGCCCATAGGCTGTTGGTACCAACACAGCAGACAATCAACATCCTTACGCAGTCAAAGCTGCTGGCTGTGCTGCACCTGTTAGCCTCTGGTACCTTCCTACTAACAACTGAGAGAGTCGGAGGAGTCTCACAGCCAGCCCTATTAAACTTCCTCACACCTCTTGGATGCATGTGTACAAAAGCAACGTAGGGCCCCTATATCCGCACCACCCGCTCGTCTCAATTTGTTGTATTCCTGCACAACCACGCCAACCCCAGCCATTGCTTGACGCCTCTGTGCTCCAGATCCAAGATTGTAGTCACTGAAATGTGGGTGCGCCAGGTCATGAAGTCTAGTAGTCAACAGTAGTGGAAAAACAGTACTTTATTAGAAAAACATAAATTAACAATATAAAAACATCAAACAACAAGTGACATTGCCAATGGTGAACATCAACTTACGGATCGAAATGACTGTAGATCGTCCTGGAAATCCAAAAACTCTGTATTCAGAAACCTGTTGGATAAATGAAGAAAATGGTCAAACGTTAGTATGGTCACAAAATTAAAATGGTACAATGTATTGACTTGGACAAACCGGAACGCTTACAGGTATGATCAATCCTGCACAAAATGACAATAACAGAAATTTGTGTGGTCGTAACCTTTGTAGGAAAGAAAAGGAATGTTACACCCACACAAACTTCTTTTACGGTATCATTATGCAGGATTTATCACACCTGTAAGCATCACGGTTCATTTCAGCTTGATACACCTGCATATTTACTTCACTCACACTGCACAGGAACAGCTGGAGACCAAGCAAGGGAACCACGCTATAGCAGACTTCCTGCACGTGTTGGGGGCAACTGACTGCACACATGTACTATTTGTGCTCCCTGGTGACACTGCACACAATCACTGCAACAGAAACCACATGCTTTCCAACAATGTGCAGGCAAAACTGGACCACCGGGGCCTGTACACTAATGTTGTCGCAAACTTCTCAGGTAGTGTGCGTGATTCCTACATCTTTCGAAAGCATCCCAAACCTGGTCCCCAGACCAGTCTGCCGCCCAGCGATGACTGACCGACCCTGCACACCCAGACCTCAATGGTCGCCTACCGCCACCAGCTTGTCTCCAAGAGGGCCTGCCACGTGCCATAGCAAACCTCCTCAGCCATTTGTAGATTCCATGGCACAGGCACCCAACACATCCTGCTGCACCGCGCTGAGGAGTCCTGTCTGTACAGCCAGCTGCCTATGGCATACACCCGGTCCAGCCAATTTCACAATTCAAATCGGGTCTTGATTTCCAGGATGATGTATCGAAGCCTACACTTCATTGCAGGTTGCACACCCGCTCAGCTCTGGTGGCACTAACTCAGTGCAGCTCAAGTCATCGCCACATGGTGAGAGGCCCTTGTCAGCCAAAATACCTCTGCTGCCACCAACTCTGTGCACCTCAAGTCATTGCCACGTGGCAGGAGGCCAGTGTCCGGCAAATTGCTCCGGCTGCCACCAACTCTGTGCACCTCAAGTCATCGCCACATTGTGGGAGGCCCATGTCGGCCAAAGTGCCTCACTGCCACCAACATAGTAAGCACACAGATAGAGCTTGGAAATAGCGTTGAGCTCGTGTACCAGGCCCTTGTTATTGACAGGGTTACATGTCCTGTGACGCCTGTGCTGCAAGGGTGTGGTGTGGGTATAAACCAGCCATGAAGGAGTGGTTATGGCATGCTGACAACTAGACCAGTGATCAGCAGATCACTACAGGGGAAACCTGGGACATGTAGCATTGTAGTTCCCTCCCTGTAAGCGTAAGCAGAGGGGGCTGCCTGAAACGCGCATCCTTCACGACTTTACCAATATGGAGGTTTGAATCCGCACACCCACCGAGATGGGTACACGGTAGGTCCGCGCCTCCACTTTTTTCTCCCCACACAAATTTTTTTTTTATATTTAAGAAAACAGAAGATATTATATTATTTTAATAACAAACAAAATAAATTACAAAATATCACCTTTTTTTCAAAATTACTGAAAAAAACGTAAGGTTTAATGAACATTATAATTTAAAAAACCTTTGAAATTCACTGAAAAAACCATAGGTTTCACGCACCTTATGGTTATAATTTAGCATTTAAAAAACCTTAGAAATTCACTGAAAAAACCATAGGTTTCAGGGACGTTATAGTTAGTTGGAAATTTCTCTCGTACAAAACCATAGAAATTCCCCCGTTATAGTTAGTTCACCTAAATATAACTCGTGCCCCGCAATGCACTGCTGATGACGTCACATATTATATCATTTATGACATGGTCAGTGACATTACTGATGACATCACTGATGACATCTCAAATGACATCACTGATGACATCATCCACGTTAAAATCTGATCCACCTCCTCACACTCTAATATAGCCTTTGATACAGCCACTGTAAAATACAGACTACCATTTTCGAAACCATCAACACACCAATACCAGTTACTACATACGCACTCACTGATTCCTAGGTCTACACACACATCCACTCATTCACACATACAATGACTAATACATGCAGTCACTCATGAATACAACACTATCATGAGCACTCATACACGTAGTCAGTCATGCAAAGAATCAATCACACTTCCATATACTGACCTATAGAGTTATACAAACAACAGCTCACCTATTCAAACAGAAACAAACACATAATAACTCTCTTATACAATCATTGATACAAGTAAACACTCATCTATATAGCCACTCTCACAATCACTGACTCTCACATATAGTCATGTATATACTCCAACTCTCACATACACTGCCTTTTACATATGTAGTTACTTGGACGTGTACCACTGAGACATTAATTCACTCAGTAACACACCCATACACACACTGACCCACCCATAAAGCTCTTTCCTCATGCACTATTGAACCCATACAGCCAGTGAATTAATCACTCAAACATGTATGCACAGAATCGCACAGCTCCAACGCACCCACACAAACAGACTCAGGCACCCATACAATAACCCTTATAGACTCTCATGTAGCTACTAACCAACCCATGGAGCAGCTCATACAACAGCAGACAGACTGATACAGACATTCACACAGTTTAGTCACTAACCCATGCATTCAATAAGACACATGTAATAACTCACTTAAACAGTCAGTGACGCACCTACTAAATCCTCCATCCAAACACTTATACACCTACTCATTATGCAATACACCTTGGCATATATCAATAATACATATTTAAACTTTATAGGAACACACAGTCCCTGGATGATGTAATCAGTGATGTAATCAGTGATGTCATTTGAGATGACATCAGTGATGTCATCAGTGATGTCACTGCCCATGTTATGCATGATGTAAAGTGTGACTTCATCAGCAATGCATTGCCATTGCGGCGGCACGAGTTATAGTTAGCTCAACTAACTATAACAGCGGATATTCTCTGGTTCTGTACCCGTGAAATGTCCAACTAACTATAACATCCCTGAAACCTATGGTTTTGTTCAATGAAAATATATATATATATATATATTTATATCTACTGGTGATTAAGCATGAGCTCAAAATCCGTTCCGCTCGCGGATTTTGCGAATTTTCTGTAAATTTGCGATCCGCAAACTCCCGCGAATTTACCGAGAATTCGCAAATCCGCGAGCGGCGGATCCGGGGGCAAAAGTTGAAGCCTGGCCTGTTGTAACTATTTTACGATGGCGCTGTCAAGCTGCCAGCGCCATCCTAAAATAGTTACTAAGTTAGCTTCAACAGGAAGCTCTAATAGATAAAATAAAGCAGGTGCTCGATTTTATCTATTAGAGCTTCCTGTTGAAGCTAATTTAGTAACTATTTTAGGATGGCGCTGGCAGCTTGCTGGCGCCATCGTAAAATAGTTACAACAGGCCAGGCTGGTGTGCTTTCTTTTCCCAAATCTACCGTGGAACATCAGCTGTGATGCTGGATAGAGGCCTTTGCATCCTTGACTTTCACGAGCACAATACCCGTGCTGTTCTTGTGACCAGGGGCTTCTTTCTCTTCATCTGCTGAACTGATCTTTCTCAGACCTTTTATACACACAAGAGGCATGTGAAATCGCATTGAAGCCATGCCTGTTTGGCCCAGCCCACACACTCGCGGTGTGCACCGTCTTCCCACCACTTACCCACTATGATGGACAGCTCACTCAGGGACCGCTGCGCTCTTCGAGGCGATTGCATAGTAACACACACATGGTCGCTCGAACTAGTTGAAGCTCAAATTCAGTGACTCATTCATTAGCCCAAAAACAATCGTGAGCGTCGTCGAGGCTGGGCATGTGTGCCTTCATCCCAAATCTACCGTGGAACATCAGCTGTGATGCTGGATAGAGGCCTTTGCATCCTTGACTTTCACGAGCACAATACCTGTGCTGTTCTTGTGACCAGGGGCTTCTTTCTCTTCATCTGCTGAACTGATCTTTCTCAGACCTTTTATACACACAAGAGGCATGTGAACTCGCATTGAAGCCATGCCTGTTTGGCCCAGCCCACACACTTGCGGTGTGCACCGTCTTCCCACCACTTATCCACTATGATGGACAGCTCACTCAGGGACCCCTGCGCCCTTCGGGGCGATTGCATAGTAACACACACATGGTCGCTCGAACTAGTTGAAGCTCAAATTCAGTGACTCATTCATTGGCCCAAAAACAATCGTGAGCGTCGTCGAGGCTGGGCAGGTGTGCCTTTATCCCAAATCTACCGTGGAACATCAGCTGTGATGCTGGATAGAGGCCTTTGCATCCTTGACTTTCACGAGCACAATACCTGTGCTGTTCTTGTGACCAGGGGCTTCTTTCTCTTCATCTGCTGAACTGATCTTTCTCAGACCTTTTAAACACACAAGAGGCATGTGCACTCACGTGGAAGCCCCGCCCCAAATCCGCGGATCCGCAAATCCGCAAAATCCGCCCATGCTTACTGGTGATAGCCAGTAGGGAGATATAGTAAGGACCAAGGTTTCCATAGGAAAAGCATATCATTTTGCGCCGCTTGATGAATCTCCACAAAATGTTCACAAACGTCCCCTTTTTGGTTCAGCTGTTGTGTTGTCATGTGGAAGCCGAGAAAAAACACGTTTTCCCCATGTTATGTCTATTAGGATTTTTCATTTTTCAACACAACTACATGCCGAACATGCTCAAGAGAATTACACCAAATTTGGAAGAAAGCTAGATGTTGGTCTAGAAGGAAGGCGTTTTTGATATTTGGTGTAAATCTGTTCAGTAATTTCAGAGAAATTAAAGTTTAAAAAAATATTGATATCTGGGGGACTCGAGTCCTTGCAGTGGACTTGCTGATCCTACTAAATTTTAATTGGCTGCCAACACTTCAACCAGGAAGTTTTGGCAGCCATCTTGGGCTCAGCTTCAAGTCAAGTCCCGAAAAATTAAAAAATACAGAAAAGAGGGCAGGGTAGAAATACCCTGACCCTCAGATACGGTGGGGAGGTCCCACAGGAATCCCACCAGGGATAAAAAGCATGTTTTTTACATTTTTCAGCAGATTAACAGATCCACCCGTGGCCTCCCACGCTTCAATTACTATAGGCCCTCGGGTGGGCCAGGTCCCATGGGCAAGTTTAAATTATGATGCAGGGGCCCCCTACAACCTTGGGGACCACCAATCCTCGGGGCTAGATATATTATCGTAAAGTGGGTGGCTCCACACTCCTACTGCCCTGGGGACACTGTATGTAAAAGAAATGCAGGGCAGGTGTAGGGCCCTAGGGAGAACATACCTTGGCACAGGACTAAAGTGGACTTCATCTCTTAAGCAACAGTTCCCCAGGAGGTATGTTTGCAGAGTGGTGGAGAAAGGAGGCGTGACCTCTTACCACCTCTCACTAATTCAGCTGTGTGGGTCTTACTAGAGGTAACAAGAGTGCTAGTTGGCCCCCAAGAACCCTCAAGAGCCAAGGGGACTTTATCCCTCAACTAGAAGGGTGCCAGCATGTGTGTTTGCAGAGTGGTGGAGTAAGGGGGCATGGCCTCCTACCAGATCTCAGCAATCCAGCTGTGTTGGACTTACTGGAGATAACAGGAAAGGTAATTGGCCCCCAAGGACGTCCTTGGGGACCAGCTACCCCTTCGAGATTGCTAAGAGTTCTTCAGAGGCCACATTCCCTTTCCCAACCACTCTGCAAATGCGGCAGATGTGCAATACTGGTTCGAAAATGAAGTCCACTTTACTCCTGAGGGAACTTGGGGGCAAAGAATCACTGCTGATACCTCCTGTAAGTCCTAAACAGCAGTATTCCTGAGAGCTGGTGGGAGGCCAGCCCCCTTTCTCCACCACCCTGCAAACGTGACTACTAGTTAAAAAATCATAGAAATTCACTGAAAAAACAAAGGTTACAGGCACATTATAGTTAGGAATAGCATTTAAAAAACCTTAGAAATTCACTGAAAAAAACAAAGTTGACAGGGACGTAATGGCTAGGAAATGGAATTTTAAAAAACCCTAGAAATTCACTGAAAAAAACAAGGTTACAGGGATGTTATAGTTAGGCTCAGATTTCACTAGTACAAAACCAGAGAAATTGAGCCGTTATAGTTAGTTCACCTAAATATAACTCGCACCCCCGCAATGCACTGCTGATGACCTCACATATGACATCATTCATGACATGGTCAGTGGAATCACTGATGAGATCCCTCATGACATCTCAAATGGCATCACTGATGACATCATCCAGTGACTGTGAGTGTTTTAAAAAAGATTGCGGCACATTCTCAAAGACGTATCACTGAGCTATTGGCACTTAAGCGCAGCAAAAGTGGCAAGAGAACTATTGCCCCATTCTCAAGCTGGTGGAAACTGCTGATTTCACCAGTTTCCCAGCAATAGCTTCCACAAAAAACATTGCCACAGATGAGAGACACAACTAACACTAATTATATGCAGAGTATGTGTTCCCGTGCAAAAACACACAAAAACACCACTTCATGATATTCTCAACGACCAGAAGGATCTGCGATGCGATCCAAAGACAGGTGATAAGGCGCGTTAGTAGCAGGGATTTAACACCGGCCTTTTACTGGTGTAAAGCAGGACGACTACCTGCAGTATGAAAGGGAGCCCAGCCCAGAACCACATCTGAAGTCCAACACTTGTCATGGAGACACTGATCATGCAGCTCGGAGACCCAAAAGGTCCGGAACACCCACCACCACCACCCAATGGCCCCCTGGACCACACCCCCCTTGGACTACCACCGAGGCAGTGCAGAACAGGACAGAGTACATTCTGAAAACGGCATGGCCCCTCAGCCACACAATAGCAGTGGGAACCAAGTATGTATGAAGGAGGCAAGTCACCCATGAATAAGAATGAACACAATGCCAAGTGTGACAGTGATGTGCTGGACAGACCTACGTATGCAGAGCACAGACCTGTCCATGTGGACATATACTGCTTGTGTTTGTAGTATTGTGGACAGTGAACACAACCATGTCACCCCAGGTGGATGGTAAGAGCTTGGACATGTAGCAAAGTCATCCCCCCCTGTAAGTGACAATGTTGCAATGTAGCATGCACCCAGAGGACGGGCTGGCAAAAACGGAGTAATGAAGGAGCGCAACACCGCTCCGGTCCAGAATCATACATGCCAAATATTGTGTGTATCTGTATTGCCACAGCATGAGCCAAATGCCCAGCCACATTAGCAGCACCAGTGCAGCCAGGCATGTACTCTACATCTGTGTCCACCCTGTCCTTACCATAGGCCTACACTCATGTGGCCCACTACCTTCAATGACCAACGTCACAGTGTCGTTGTCAGGCTTGTGGACGTGCACAGACAGGCATGACAATACAGTGCCATAGGAGTGCAATTGATGCAATTGCGCAGTGCACATAAGTTAATTGGTTCGGGGGAGGGAGGAGCAGCTGTGAGGCAACATAACACACAGTGATACCCCTCATATGCCACATGCACGACATGTCAAAAATGTATCCGAAAGTCGCACTCATCCCACCCCACCCCCAACAAGCCACTACACATTTCATGAATGCAAGCAGTTTACAAACTTACAGTAGGGTTGAAAGCTCCTTTGTCTGAACTATCAAGCGGAAGCACATCTGCACCTCCGAACTTGGAATTGCATGTGCCCGGCAACCCCTGACAGATCCTATAGCAGCTGATGCCGACTCCCACACTACGCACAGCCTGACGAGAGACCAACGTATACACATCACACACAGGAGTCCTTGCTCTAAGTTATCTTGCATGGAATGGCATTCACACTTACTCCCACAACATCCCAGGCATACAACCGGTGCACACTAAAACAACTCATTGATCCCAGATGTGGCATTTCATCCACAGAACTGGTGCAGTTATGAACAGTGCCACTTCAACAAGAGTCACTAACGCAATGGCCGAACATCCCGGACACATGCACAACTCATGTCATGTGGAACTGTTCCATGCACGAATGCTGCATTTACTGGGGGCACTGCCACTGGCAGTGCTGAGGATCAGTTGCCGGCTAAGCTTCCACCTTGCCAACATCACCTGCATTCAGCATGCGTTGCACTGTCGATCGTGCACATTCGAGTGGTGCATGGATGTCTGTACATCCAACAGGACGGTAGCTGAACTGGATTTTGACATATGTGTGTGCCCCCTGTTGACCCACGACCAGGAGTGTCACCATGATACCCGTTTATGGGATGCCCTGAAACTTGGCATACATGCTGCCAGTTGGACCTGGGAGATAGCACAAATCCTTGTGTGCAGTAACCACATTGAACCGCTCCCTATTGGGCTGTAGTGCAAATTGGTGTACAGGAGTGGATGCAGCACACCTGCCTGGACCTGCTAATGGATCGCCTTGCCGTCCTGTTTGATGAAATTGACAACAACCTCATGTTGGAAATGTTAGCCTACGAAGCTGGAATTGCTTTCATGGACGAGTAACTACGTACCTGCAGCCACCACATATCGGAACACATTGCACATCTAGGAGATCCAGTCACATATCCCACGACAACAGTGGACATGGCTGCATTCGCCTGGACTCGAGTAGACAACAACGCGGCTTAACACACATATGAGAAAGGTGAGTCACTCCCCAGAGTGGATAGCGGCACCTGGCAACGTTCCTCATTCTGACATACTGCTGCATTGGTCTGCATGTTGTGGCACTTATCCTGCCCATACTGACATGCATATGGTAATAAAGTCTAGGCACTTTCACTTGCATCCAACTGTGATGAGTGTTGATTTGAATGTAAATGTAAATGTAGTATACTTGTAAAGCGCACAGCTGCCCCAGCAACGGGGCATCCCGGCGCTGTATAACGCTGTGGAACCTTTCCTGACTCTCCCTGTCAGATGCCCCTCCTGGGCACCCCCAAGGTGAAGCCAGGCATCCCAGTGTTGTTGGGGCCGTTGTGGAGATTAAGCAAGCTATTGCCCAGAGTTGCAGCGTGGGACCCATGATTAGAGTAGGCGCTGAGGCAAGAATTATAGAGTCCGCGGACATTGAGCCCAAGACCCTGCCGCGTCGGGACTTGAACCCTGGTCCCAGGCCTGATCTCTGCTTCAGAGTGTGCCGCTCTAACCAGTGAGCCAAACTTCTCCACTGTGCAAATTGTGTGTCTCAATGCCAATCTGGGCAATGGATAAACATGCACTTTGATAGCATTACCCAGGGAGTGCCTTTTTGTGGACTCACTGTCACTACGTTTAGCCATACTTTCATTCTTGATTGATCATGGCCATGACACATCCGTGTGAATTTGAATGTTTTATTCACATTCAGTGGAGTGTTGAAGCTGGACCAGTACAGAGCCATGCAAACCCCACTTTACATTGTTGGCCCGTGGAGGGCCAGCCAGAGTCCTTTTGGGATTGAAAAGTTCATAGGGAGTGGAAGATTACAGTCCGCAGTGTGATTGATGTGTCATTGGTAACCATCCAAATATGGAAGTCCATGTTGAGATCCAGGGTGAGTGTCACTCAGGGTAAAGTGGGACAGTGGGAGGTGTTATTCCAGGGCATGATGCAGAGGGCAGACCAAGCTGAACACGGCCATATGGCTAAGATGAATGCTACCACTTCATTCTAGCCACAAAGCCAGATTCATCATCATCTTCGTCCTCTGATGTGTCGGGTGCCTCACATGCAGGTGGTGGTGTTTTGTCTGCATCACTGTGTGGCAGTGACACATCAGGGGACGGAGGTGTAAAATCTGCCGCACTGTGTGGCACTGACACTTCAGTGGGAGGAGATGTGGATGTAGTAATAGCACCAGCATCCATCTGCGCCAAGCCTTGTGGTGGCAATGCCATGATGAGGATCTGCAGGGCATGGAAGATCAAAACTAAATCTCACAGGTGTGCAGAAGTGGCAAACATTCTTTCGTCCTGCATCCGCTCCATGTTCTCCATGATCCTCCTTATGTGTCCATACTGCCGGGTGACATCGCTGGAGCCACTCTGACTAGACAGTTGTCCTTGGCTGAGTCATGACTCTAGCGTTGTCAGCCACGGCTTGTTGTAGAGCAAGGAGTGGACAGTGGGTGTTCAGTAGGAACTGTGAGTGCTCCCTGGTGAGACTAAGACATCCACGTATGCCATCTAGTTTGGCTGCCAAGTGGTAGAACCCCACCGCAGCTGGTCAGACATCTCCTCCTGGTACCCTAACACACAGTGTTGGAAGGCCATGTGTTGGTCGTAGGGGTCCAGGGAGACAGCCGTGATGGTGGTTCTCATGGATGCAGCTGGGCTGCCCTGCTCCTGGAGGTGGGGTGCCGGAGCTGTCCCTGAGCTGTTGGAGTGTGTCGGTGGAGATGCTGGAGAGGTCCTCTTCATCATCAGTGCTGTGTTGTTGGGTCTGCTCTGCAGGAGGTGTTGATTCTCTCTCTGCAATGTGAAGGGGAAATGCAAATTGAAATTGTGTTTACATGTATGTTCAACCATTGTACAAGTTTACTGTCAGACTGCATGGCAATGTACATTGTGACTGTTTATGAGGAGACGCCTATTTGAAGCGGGGCACTTGGCATTTCTACACCATCAGGGATGTGAGGTTGTACTTGTACATTGTCATCTCAGTTTTCTGCTATGCCAAATGTGAATGGCCATTTTATACACACAAGTGGCAGCAGTTGTGTCCTGTTTTCTGTTGTGAAAGTGTAGCAGTTTGTACCACATTGTTGTCAAATGTTGGGGTGCTCTGCATCTTATGTGTGTGTGTTGTATTGTGGGTGTGTTTCCCCTTCGGCTCAGAATCGGCTGGCCCATATCCCTTTCAGTTGGTGTGCCTTTCACTTCTGTGCTTATACAATGCTGAGATTTCGCAGACTTGCTTATATTGGACTCTTGGTCAGAGTTGTGACTCTTGGGCATGGTTTGTCCGCAGATGTGGTACACTTACTTGTGCATGTGTGCCATTGTGCCCATCTCATCCCGTACCCCCAGTCCCGGTCGTTACTCATCCTGTTGCTGTTGGCTCAGGTCATGTTGTGCAGTGTCCAGTCCCCCAGCTCCTGCCACCGTCTCCCCAATGATGGTCCCAGGCTGCTCCTCCATGGGGCTTGTAGGGTTCTGGTTTCCTCTGTACTCACACCGACTACCTCCATGGTGCTTCGCAGTTGTTTGGGTTTTGTTTGTGTTTTTGGTTGCTGCTTTTATAGTGATTTTGGTCACCTGCTTGTGGGACTTGCAGGCTGGCACTGCTTCTAGCTAGATATTTTATCGCTGTTGTGCCCATCGCAAGTTCTTTCGCGTTGGGGGTTTAGATTTTTATTGCCATCCAGGAACTTTTATCACGGACATTTGACGCGTTGTCGGAAAACTATTGCATATGTGTAATTCTTTTACACAGCAACACCTGGGTGCAAGTAAAACTGAGTGCAGGAGACCACCTAACAAAGAAGATCCCCACAAGTTCCAGACTGAAATGAGGCTGAGTGCTTGCCCCAATACTTTTTAACCTCTGTATGGCAGAGCTATCAGCCACACTGAATGAAAGCAACTCACACGCCCGTAAAATAGGAGGCCTTAGTGTATCTAATCTATTCCATGCGGATGACTTGGTGCTCATTAGTTGGACACCCATTAGCCTACAGCGCTTGCTCGACATTACATCTCGATACTCAGAAGATAACAAACTCAGCATTAACCAAGAAAAAACAAAAGTCATGAGCGTGAACATTCGCAAATCAAAGTCGAACCACCACTGGCATGTGTCATCACGCAAGCTGAAAACTGTACAAGAATACAAATATCTGGGAGTTATCATCCATAACAAAGGGAACTACAAACTTCAATGTGAGTCCATAAAAAAGGGGGATAATGACAGCAGTGGCACTAAGAAACCTAAAAAACAAGATCTGTGGCCCACGTTTCTCCCCCCTAACCAGGGTGACCCAGGCAAAACGTATACCATCTGTCACCTACTGAAGCAAATTCATGAGAAGGAGAGATACTGAAACACTGGATGGCATTATAGGAAGAACACTACGAATGATTTGTGGGTTACCAGGATATACATCTCCCCCACAATTGAGACTAGAGTACGGGATACAAATACAAGAGCTGGCCCATAAAGGAGCATTCATCAAAAACTGTTACAAAATCAGAAAGAGGGAGCCAGAATCACTAATCGACCTACCAGTGGAAAGAACTGCAAGCTATAGAGGCATACCCAGCCAGACGCTACTTGGAAAGCTCACTCGATAAGTTGGTAAGGTAAGGTAAATTTTATTGTACAGTTAATTAAAACCATTTCAAACATCTGTCAGTTTACACAATTTCATAGTAAAAGTCCATGTCATAACACATTGTGGCTATTCCAGGATAAAAAAAAATATACGCTATTAAATAAGAGAAATAAAAGCGATTAAAATACGGCTAATGATTTTTGGGAATAAAATTAACCTGAGCGCTGTCCCAGTCCCAATCTATCAGTGCAAAATTTGCGGATGGATTTCTTAGGCCTGGGAAAAGCAAGAAAGTAAAGTGCCATGTGCCTGGGCGACTTGAGGCCTAGATTGGGCAGCCAGGAAAGCATTAGGAGGACAGTTTTTTTATTCAAAGCCTATATGCTTGGGTGGGGCACATACAATGTGCTGACCTTAGGAGCAAATAGCGGGGTCTGTATGCACAGAAATGCCTCAAGATCTATAATCAGTAGAATGCGGGAGCTAGTTAAAATTCGTATTGATAGCTGCTGAGGAGTACATGATGTATTTAGTGTGTAAAGATTTATAAAGCTTAGGTTAATGGCTGTTTAAGTAAAAAGTAAGTTAAAAATGATGACTGGCAGCTATTGCAGGCCTGTGATTAGCAGCATGGCCTGGTCAATCAACCTCCTAATCATAAGCTTGACAGCGGGTGGTTCGGACAGTCAGTAACAATGTACAGGAGTACTGGGAAAGGAGCCTAATGCAAGAGCAGCATTAAGAGTAGCCAGTGACAATGTGCAGATATACTGGGGAAAGTGCTTAGTGCAAGAGCAGCATTAAGAGTCATCAAGGGTTAGCCCACCTTGTGCCCATGAGCTATCTTATTCATCATTCCAATTCAGCAAATGATCAAAACCTGTAAGTCAAAAAACAGTAGAGCGGAGGATTTACTAGGAGTCCAATAAAAAGGATATGCAGAGCTGATTGTTCAAAAGACAGGAGCTTCGGGGAAGCAACTGAGCCCAGCTCACTTGTTTATAGGATCTTTCCCGCAGTCTCTTCGGCTTTCAGTCCCTGTTCCATAGATAGACCGACTTCCAAGCAGGACCCTCATTCTCACCATATTACTTTAACCTCATAAGGGGCAGGATGTGTGGAGATTGCCGGTGCTAAGCTTCTTGATGCACTGATAGTGCAAGCGTGGACCTTCTCGGTAAGGTTCATGGTGCTAGATTCCACACAGCATCTAGAACTATGTTGTCTGCTAGACCTTCTTTCCGTTTATTGAGGTGGACTTCCGTGGCAGCGAGAAATTTTACCAAGCAGGTGGTCAGTTGGACATCGTCGCCGAGGGAGCTTGCCAGCACTGCTTGCCTGCAGGACCGTATGTGTTTTTTGTTGAAAAGCGGTCTCAGGAGGGTCCTGCGTTCCTGTAGTAGTTCCCTGCATACAGTGATGAGGTGTACTATGTTCTCTCCTCCCTCCCCACAGAGTTAGCAAGCTGCTGGCTTCGAAGGGTGCTGCCAAGGCAGCAAGTGGAAATTTCAACAACGTTTCTTGTAAGGGTGGGCGGGCAGCTACGCTCCGTGCACGGAGTGTGCGTAGTACCGGCTTCTACGCATTTTGCGTAGCAGGCGTAGAATTCGGCACTACGCACGCTCCGCAGACGGAGCATAGCTGGCCGCCACCCGCCTCCCTCCCGCCCTCCCTAAATACTTTAAATTAAACGTGTAAAATAATTAAAAGGCACTTACCTTGCCCGCCGCTGCCCGCCGCGTCCCCGGTGCTCGCTCTCTTCATTGCTGCCATCTTGTGTACTAATGCGCATGCGCGGGCGGCCGCGCATGCGCATTTCTCGCATTTCTTGGACAATTTGGAATCCCGCTCATTTACCAATGTTTTTAACCGAACCACCGCCCCCCACCACCACCCTCTGCGCCTGGGCTCCGATCAGCACCAAAGACACCGTCCGCATGATGAACTCCATCCACTCCGGATCTCCGACCGACCCCTGCCCTCACCACGTCTTCAACAAGGCCGACGCTGTCATCGCACCCCACCTGCGGGACATCATCAACACCTCCTTCGACACCGCCACCTTCCCGGAGAGCTGGAAGCACGCCGAACTCAACGCCCTACTAAAGAAACCTACAGCGGACCCCACCGAACTCAAGAATTACCGCCCCATCTCGCTCCTCCCGTTTCCAGCCAAAGTCATCGAGAAGACCGTCAACAAACAGCTGGCCGCCTTCCTCGAGACGAATGGATCCCTCGACCCCTCACAGTCTGGCTTCCGAGCCAACCACAGCACCGAGACCTCCTTCATCGCTGCCACCGATGACATCCGAGCCCTGATGGACAATGGAGAAACAGCGGCCCTCATCCTCCTTGACCTCTCCGCGGCATTCGACACTGTCTGCCCCCGTCTTCTAGTGCAGCGCCTCAGCAACGTCGGAATCCAGGAGAAGGCACTGGAATGGATCATCTCCTTCCTCGATGGAAGAACACAGAGAGTCCGTCTTCCACCGTACAAGTCAGAGGCCACCAAAGTCATCTGCGGCGTCCCTCAAGGATCCTCGCTGAGCCCCACCCTCTTCAACGTCTACATGAGCCCCCTCACGGCCATCGCACGCCAACACAACCTCAACATCATCTCCTACGCTGACGACACCCAGCTGATCCTCTCCCTGACCAACGACCCCGCTGCCGCCAGAGCCAACCTTCACGAAGGGATAAAAGACGTAGCCGAGTGGATGATGACCAGCCGCCTGAAACTGAACTCAGACAAGACGGAAGTCCTCATCCTGGGCCCCTCGCCCTCCGCCTGGTACGACTCCTGGTGGCCCCCCGCCCTGGGCACCGCACCCAAACCGACAGACCACGCACGCAACCTGGGCTTCATCCTGGACTCCTCCCTCACCATGACCAGACAAGTCAACGCCGTCTCCTCGTCATGCTTCAACATCCTGCGCATGCTACGGAAGATCTTCCGGTGGATCCCCACCGAGACCAGGAAGATGGTCACCCAGGCCCTCGTCACCAGCCGATTGGACTATGGCAACGCCCTCTACGCTGGAACCACCGCCAAGCTCCAGAAGAGACTCCAGCGGATCCAGAACGCCTCAGCCAGACTCATCCTCGACATCCCACGACACAGCCACATCTCCGGACATCTGAGAGACCTGCACTGGCTCCCCGTCAACAAAGAATCACCTTCCGTCTCCTCACCCACGCACACAAAGCCCTACACGATCAAGGCCCGAGCTACCTCAACAACCGCATCAACTTCTACGTTCCCAAACGCCATCTCCGATCAGCCAGTCACGCCCTCGCCGCCGTCCCCCGCATCCGAAGAACAACAACAGGAGGAAGGTCCTTCTCCTACCTGGCCGCCAAGACCTGGAACTCCCTCCCGACCGACCTGCGCCTGACCCAGGACCACCTCTCCTTTAGGAAGAAGCTCAAGACCTGGCTGTTCGAGCAGTAGCAGCACCCCCCCCCCCCCCCAAGCGCCTTGAGACCCTCCGGGTAAGTAGTGCGCTATATAAATATCTTTGATTGATTGATTGATTGATTTAATAATGTATTTTGCTGCAAATATCTTAATTAATTATACAAATAAAGTATCTTACTCTTATACGAAGCTGGAAGTATAGTTTCGATGTAGAGGGACAGTGACCTCCCAGCTTATGTCCTGGTGCTACTGTATTGGGTGTGCATAAGAAAATGGGCACTATTTATTTGTTTGTTAGTATCTTGCCATTTACCACTAAGTCCTTTGCTGACACTTTTTGTTTTTATATATATATCTCCAGCATATTGTGCAGCAAGATCAGGGAATACGGACATGTTTTGGCAGCCAACCGCCTTGTACAAAAGGAAAGAGTACAACCCTCCCTATCCATCACAAATGTACCAAAAATGGTGTTGCTTCCTGCACAAAATCAATCCTCTATGCATTGAAGGAACCCTTGGACCATGTTGCAAGGGTGCCTATGTTGGCGCTAGGCTGCCGAAACGGCGCCAGCGCAGGGAGAAAGCACAGAAATGCACTGTATTGCATAAAAACGGTGCATTCCTGCCCTTTCACTTTGGCATAGAGCAGCGCAGCAAGGGGCCTTTCTGTGCTGCCCAAATCCAAAGTCCCATAAATGATGCCCTACATCTCCCCCTTGTATAAATAAAAAAGTACCTACAATACATATATACACTACAACTCATCAATAAGTCATTTTGGTGCTCAAATCAGTTGCTCAGATCTAATAATGTGAGGCCATGGAGATACCAGAGAAATGCTCATTACTGGCATTGTTGACAGAGACATCGGTACAGTCATTGGACAAGTCTCACTCCTGACATCTAGAGTTGGCGAAGATCGGGGCAGGTGCTTGAAATGCAAAAATTCTTGCATTATGGACATTCGAGGACAGTGAGCAGTCACTATGTGTCCTTTACTGGGTACAACCCCCAGTAGGTCAGCATCAAAAGCAGTATCAGACTTGTGTTTCCATTCACGCCTGATGATGACTTGATCTCCTCTGTTGAACACAGTGCTTCAACCTGTATGTTTGAAGCTTAGACTGAAAACCAAATTTAATTTCAATCTTTTCCAGCCCAGCACGCTGAATGGTCTTATTCAGGGTACTCATAAATCTCTCCACCACACCATTCTCCCGTGGCCAGAGAGGTGTACTTCTCTGATGCGTGATATTTAAATGAGAAAGTCTTTAAATTCCTCACTATTGAAAGGTGGGACATTGTCAGATTTAAAAAAATTACGGAAGCACCCCAAGTTGTAAACATGGGGTTTACAACTTTTCTTCCAATGACTCTCTCATGAGTAGTGGACAACAGATCTTCCACCAGAGGAAAACGTGAATACTCGTCAACAATTATTAATGTCCATTGTCAAGGGGTTCAAAAAAATCAATTGCAATCTTCACTCATGCCGGCTTTGGTAGATCAGACATGTTTAACAAATATGGGGTTGTCTTGTATGACAAACAGTTGAACAAATGACATTCCGTTAACTCTTTTCCATCTCTTTTATCAAGACAGGGGAACCACACTTGGTCCCGTAAAGCTCATTTTGTACCAACAACCCCAAAGTGTCCCTCATAGGACAATTCAATAACTTGTTGCACCAGACTCTCAGTTCTGACAATTCTCGACCCTCATAAGATTGTTCCTCCTGGGTTAACTGAAAGTACTTCTTGCACATTTTTGAATTTCTGGTATTCAAGATCATCATGAAGATGTTGAGTATGATTTCGCCACAACTGGTATGTAATAATCTCTTCAAGTATTAGCAAATCCCTCTTAGTACTCATGGCAGCAATCATTTGTTCTACTGATATGGCAGCAGGGGTACTTGACTTCACAATGAAGTAAACATAGGCATCGCCAGCTTTAGACGTCGTGCTATGACACTGTGTTGGCAAACATGAGAAATAGCAGGGTTTTGAACTTTTGCTGGAGAATGCACAGTTGTGTAAACATCCTCCTGCATACTCCTCTCCATGCAAGGTGGCATCTTGGCTTTAGGATTTCCGAAAATGGTGAGCAATGCCTAGTGGTCAGTCACAATTGTGAAATGTTTTCCATACAGTAACACATGAAAATGTTCACAAGCCCACACTACAGCTAGGCTTTCTTTTTCAGGTTGTGAATGAACACATTCTGTCATTGACAATCTTCAACTAGCATAAGCCAGAATGTGCCTTGGGGCATTGGGATGTCCAGTGTGCTAGGAAAGGATGGCACCCAACCACACTGGGCTCGCATCAACAACAATGCCCATCTAAAATTTTGGGTCAAAGTATGCAATTTCAGTTGCATTCTCAATTGCATGCTTGATTTTCCTGAAGCTCTGTTCACATTCACTTGACAACTGAAATGGAATATCTTGTTTCATTAAGAATAGACGAAATTCAATTTGGATTTCAGCCATCACGCAGCACAGAAACTGCCTTGGTAACAGTCCTTGATGAGTTGAGAATGATTGCTGACACTAGCCATGATGTTTTATTAGTACTATTTGACATGTCAGCCACGTTTGACACGGTCAATCATCGGATAATACTTAACAGGCTTGAGGAATGTGGAATCACAGTCATGGTTAGGCAGCAAGCAGTGACTATTCCTCCTTTTGTATCCAAAAATATATCCGTCAGATATGGAGTACCACAGGGCTCTGCAATCAGCCCAATTTTATTTAACATATGCCTACGCCCACTGATCTCCCTAATAAAATCATTTGGAATAAAGGTAGTGAACTATGCTGATGATACTCAATGGTCTTCTCCTTAGAAGGATCCAAAGCAATATCCTTAGAAAGTTTCCATGACTGCATGGATAAAACATCGAAATGGCTGAAGAATAACGTACTACAATTCAATGGGGAGAAAACTGAAATACAACACTGCTCAGCAAATAAAATTCTGCGTTACCTCCCTGACAATTTCTGGCCAACCCCTACTGCCAATCAATGAACTCCATCTAATACAGTGTGCAACCTGGGGGTGCAAACAAGGAACTTGCAACCATAACACACCACTGATGTTACTCTGAACACTTTTGTAACCATTCTTTAGAATCTTTTATGGAACCAAGGCGCATGCTAAACTTGGACACCTGGGGGTGCTATTCAATAGCAATTTACATTTGGAATCACAGGTGAATAGAACTGTCAGTACCTGTATGGGTCTTATAAGAGCCCTATGTAAAATCCTACCCCTTCTGCCACCCTCTACAAGAGAACAGATGGCTAGAAGTGTAATACTGAGTAGACTAGACTACTACAATGCCTTGCTATTGGAGGCACCAGCAACCCTGATTAAACAAAAGCACAGAGTTCAGATGATTGCAGACAAATTAGCCCTCAAAAGACAGTTTAGGTCCTCCACGTCCTCAGCCTTGAAAGATCTGAACTGGCTGCCAATCAAGCAAATGATACACTTTAAATCCCTGTGAAATGTCCATAAAGCAGTAAATAAAATGGGCCCTAAGCCACTGCAGTAAAAATTCCTCTTGGATGTCCCAGCTAGAAACCTTCGCTCTACATCAGCAAAACTAGTCTGTACAGCTAGCTTCAAGAAAACCCGAATAGGTGGCAGGTCATTTAGCTCTGCAGCCTCACGACTATGGGATAGCCTACCGTTTGATCTTAGACAAATGGAGAATTGATTAAACTTCGGGAAGAAGTTAAAAACCTTGCTATTCCCCAGGGATTAGTCTAACCATGCTGCAGCTATGACCATCTGGCTGTATGACAATTTACCACACACAGCATCTACTGAGTAATCTGAACGCCAGGATACCCATGGGGTGACAGTACGTGACAGAAGTCTCGAATACAATACAATACAAGTCTCTCAATGGGACACTTTCAGTGTCAAAGTCACATATATATACATTGAACATGATAAGCGTGGCTCAAATCCAGCCGAGTGACTTACCGCACTCACCTATAATTACCAAGTAAGAAGGCAGCCGGACAGTGGAGAAGAATAAACCAAGTATTTTATTAGGCCACAAACTCCCATATGAGAGGGCCCTGTCCGACCTTACCGCTAGGAGTGCGCCAAGAGGACTGACTCATCTCATCACAGCAATACATTATAACATGGTACAGCAAAGTAAAACACGCCCATACTGGAAAAGTACTGGACCCCGGTGAGGGTGAACAATGGCCTCACACAAGAGGCATCTGCACCTGCAGTAGCAACATTTGGTTATCTCTGCCCAAGGCCGCTGAGCCGGGCCTCAGCATCTCCAGCCATGGGAACATTACTGATTAGGTTTTTGTTATAGTTTCGGCCACAGTTATCTAAGAAACGAAAACTGCTGCGTTCAGGCTTTTTCCTATTCCTACGGGAGGGGGGATGAGCGGGTGCGGCTCGCACGCAGAGAGAAGCACTCCAAAATGGTGGCACACAAGCTAAGCTAAGAAAACTAAATAACATCACACGCATAAATGAATAATGAGATGGTGTCAGGACTAGGGTGGTTTGCGGTCTAGGGCCCGCCCCACGTCATGTACCATGTCCTAGGCATTTGTGTGGAAAGGTACATTGTTTTCCTTCTAAGGGGCGTTGGTGGTTCAATTGTGCAACTCTATGATGTATATGATGTACTGTGGTGAAATGTACTTTTTCTGTATTGTAATGTGCACATTGTATGGAGTTTATCCTCCCCTGTCCGCTTAATGCGTTAGATTTGGCACCCTGAACGCGTCTGCGAGATGCGTGAGGTTTGGTAGCCTCACGCGAGATGCATGGGATTTGGCAAGCGGCTTTAACGCGTCCGCGAGATGCGTGAGAAATGGCAAGCGGTCGCTTAAAACACCGGGCGTAGTCACGTCAACGTACGCGACCACGCCCAAACCCCTTTGCTCACTATTCCTGGGATTTTGAAGGTGTGGCAGCTTCCTCCTGATGCTCTGAGTTGGAATCAGAGCTTGGGAAGCATTTTTTGATTCTTGTTGCAGCAAGCGAGTGGTATCCAGCAGAATGTCCATTGGAGAAGGCGAATCCAGTAGTAAGATTGCTGTGGAGAACTTGTCAGATCCTGTAAGTTACTTCTCCGAGGCTTTGGTCTCCTGCAGCCACGCCCTTCTATTGAGTAGAGTAGGTCGTACTCTACAGGTAGGACCATTTTAGGTTATTTAAAAGGCTTAAATTTGGCGCAATCATTGCAAATGTGCTTTTAGAATGTTTCTTTGGGTAAATTAAAACATTTTTTGTTTCCTTTGATATAATTCACTGAGAGTTTAGACTCAATCTTCTTGAGTTCTTCTTTGAATGGTTTTTGGTCGCTATTCTTAACTGGCGCAATTCATTTTGCAGTTTACAGCAAAAGGATTTATTTTGCTTAAAGAAATATATTCATGTGCAGTTTTTGGGTTTGAAGATTATTGATGTAAAGTGAATATTTATAAGGTAAAGAGACATTTGAGGTTACCAATGTAAAGCAGATATTTACAAGGCAAAGAGACATTTGTGGCTATCATTGTAAAGAGGTTATTTACAAGGAAAGAGTCATTAAGTCTTTGGTAACCCTGAGATTCTAATGTGTTTTTCAATGCGCAATTCAAGATATTGTTACATTTGATGACTTTGGAGTTTAGGCTGAATTTAAAGTCAAAAGCCTTTTAATTTAAGAAGCAATTTTAGTTATTAAAGTTGTTGCAGAGTTTCGAAAATATTAGAAAAAACTTGCAGCATTAACTTTTCCTTTTCAGATCTCCCTCCCTGCTGTTCCCTTCCCAACACCCTTTCCCCCCGCTTGATCACTTCAATATTCTGTGTATTTACTACAATCAGAATTGGAGGTATCGAGAGGTTGGCCCTTATATCAACTCGACAGATCCTGAGGAAGACCTCGTCTGACAGATGGAGAATTTAAACGTAAATGCATAAATGAATACATCATTAGTTAGACACATTATGCTAACTCATAAATGTAAGTGTAAGTGGGCGGGGCATCGGTAAATGAAACCAATCAGACCCTCCTTTTAGCATTATGTGGCTAACATGAGCCAGCCTTTATTAACCAAAAGATAAGGTCTTTACACATCGTGCTAGTGACGGGGGAAACATATCAATCAAAAACATCATCATCAATAAGCATCAACCAGTGAACATCATGGAGCTCCATATCATTAGAAATAGGATACTGGCGGGTCGGTCTTTTCGGAGATTGCAAACTACTAGCACACATGGAGCAACAAGGGGGAAGGCAATAAACACATAGGCAACAAGTCAGTAATATACCCACTACTCCTACAACACCCATCAATATTTTCCAGCCCCAAGAGGAGAAAACACCCCACAGCCATCTATGTAGTGACCAAGTACCAGTGTCCCGATGAAGTTCAGTTGCTAATCTATGAAGTTTCTGTGCAGCTAAATTAACAGTGGGGGCTGAGTCTGGATTATACACACAGCAGGACGTCCCGATGACGCACCAGGCTCCACCCCTATCAGCAAGGATGACGTCAAGCACCATCCTATTCTGAATCAGAAATAATCTCATAGCCTGCATCTCAACAGACATATTAGCTGTAATGTCTGCCTCAGTATTCACTACTTTCTCCATCACCCTTGACAGTCTCTGAATAGCCCTACTGTTAAATATGGGACCCCAGAACGGCAGAAGACCCTTAGAAAAGTCTGTCCATTGCTGCAAAGAAGTATCAGTCTGATCCACATCCTCAACTTGGAGAGCCCTCCTTTTACGCTGTCCAGGCATTATAGAAAACCGACGATGAGTCTTATGATAGTCTGAGGGTGCTACATAGACAGGAGGAAGCAGGTAGGCCAGATAGCAGACCCCACCCCAACCCTCTGGCAACCACAGGTATCCATTATCTCCACAAACAAAGTAAATATTCGGGGGAGTAACCAAAGAAGGGCTAAGGAGCAAGCGAATCGAAGCAGTCACATTACAAGAACTGTTCCCAACCTTTATAGGGCCCCTCCCCAGGATACAGAAGAATGGCGAAGGCCCAAAAACGGCCAGGGGCACCAAAGAATGACTACTACCATTTGTCAAAGGAGGGTGTCTATAAGCCAGAGAATAGTTCAATTGGAGAAAACTCTCCCTAACTTTGTCAGTGTTGTTAGGAGTCACAAATCGCCCCACTTTCTTCGAGCATGTTTCCAGAAATGTCTGATCAAAACGTCCATCAGTAAACAACTGTCCAAGAGAAGGGGTAGGCATAGGGCGTACTCGCATTGTCAAAGTAGATCCTCTACTACGTAATTGAGGATCTAGAAAATCAGGTTGTTGAAAGAATTTCACCATGCCAATTAAAGTGTACCATCCCACACAACTATTCACAGGAGTTAAAGGGAGTGTCAGCAATCTATCCTTTTTATAGGCAGCAGAAGGTGACAACCCACAAACCCAACAATCTGTGACTTTATACACGGCATGGGCATGATGTAGAGTCTTGATAAAAATATTATCACTGTAACCTTTTCGCAAACATTGTTCACCATAATCAACAGTAACCATATTGTGTTCGGGAAGGGCAGAAGGGGTAGGGATAATCATATGAACAGGATAGGCTTTATCTAAGAAAAACAGTATTCCAAGAATTATTAGAAATACAATGAGGAGCTGCAAAAGGCTGCTCCTCCTCAGGAATGGGACGGCCAAAGGGGTACATGTTCCCTAACTAAAAGTCCAAAAGTAAACTAAAAAAAGTAATCAAACAGTCACAGTCACACCGAAGCCGGCCAGGGGGTTCTTCACCCTCAGAAGGGATCTTCTCCCTGTGTCCGTTAAAGCCTCACAGGCAGGCTTCTATTGTTCGTTCCCTAATCCCACGACGGCGTCCCACAGTTTTTGCAACTCAGGAGCACTTAATCCGGGCCCAGGCGCAATCCTAGTGTCCCATCTGACAATGTCTCGACAATGCACCAGGGCTCTTACCAACAATCCGTCCCTAAAACTAAACTATTCCTTTGGCAAAGTTCACTTCTAAGTCCCTATCTCAGCCCTTCTTCCAGTGCTCAGTTCTCCTTCCTTCCCTTCCTGGGCCGCAGATTTTAACGAGTGATCCCTCGCACCTCTGGGTCTGTGAACAGAATGGGGGGCTCAATGGCAGGGGACTTATCCACTGATGTTTGCTCTCTGTGATCAGGAGAGGCCTCACCACTTGCAACCAAAGTCGGCCTCTCCTCCTTTTGATCCGGCTCCTCACCCCTCAACAAGGCATCTGAGAAGGGTATGTACCGAGGAACTACTTCACATTCGTCATCAGTGACGCCTTTTCTCACCCATTCGTCATATGGCAGTGGCAGTGGGACGCGCTTCACGTGGGACGCATGTGTCCACGCCTTGCGGCCCTGGATCCGGAGTGTGGTACGGGTGGTGAGGAGAACTTGCCTCGGCTCCGACCACCTTGGATCCAAGCAGGACTTCCGCTGGTACTTCTTGACAACAACCCAGTCCCCGGGTTGTATAGTGTGTCCTTCCCCCTCCGGCCGTGGCTTCAGGGTGTCTGCTACCTGCTGGTGAACAGAACGGAGATCTTTAGTCAAAGCATACAGGTAATCTATCAACAAAGGGTATTCTATTTCTGAGAAACATTTAGGTCTAGGGACACCCCACACGTTGGCCGGACGGCCGAAAATAACCTCGTGGGGTGAGACACCTGTTGTGGAATTGACTGTCACTCTAGTGGAAAGCAAAGCCAGGGGGAGTGCATCCGGCCAACGTAACCCTGTACTCTCTTGTATCTTGGCCATTTTCAGCTTCAGAGTCCCGTTGAACCTCTCTACCAACCCCGCAGCCTGGGGGTGTCATGCTGCATGAAATTTCTGTGATATCTGTAGTCCCTTACATATCAGTTCCATCAATTTGGCATTAAAGGATGTGCCATTGTCACTCCAGATCACCCGGGGCAATCCGTAGCGAGAGAAATATTCCTGTAACAACCAAATCGCCAGTAAACTAACCAGGAGCAGACTCGCCATCCCTGCCAGCGGAGCCGTCCCAGGAGCACCACCATTGCCGCCGACCTTGCCGCAGCTCCACTGTCGAGTACCTCCCCCCCCGCCGCAGCCTCGCAACAACAGCGCTGCCGCCGAGTGGGGGTGAGGGAAAGACTACACCTTCCAGCAGCCTCCGCGACCGGAAGTCGCGTCGAGGCGGAGCGCGCCAGGAGGCGCTTAAAAGCAGCCTACAATCATCAAGGCACTGGGTAACAACCAAATCGCCAGTAAACTAACCAGGAGCAGACTCGCCATCCCTGCCAGCGGAGCCGTCCCAGGAGCACCACCATTGCCGCCGACCTTGCCGCAGCTCCACTGTCGAGTACCTCCCCCCCCGCCGCAGCCTCGCAACAACAGCGCTGCCGCCGAGTGGGGGTGAGGGAAAGACTACACCTTCCAGCAGCCTCCGCGACCGGAAGTCGCGTCGAGGCGGAGCGCGCCAGGAGGCGCTTAAAAGCAGCCTACAATCATCAAGGCACTGGGTAACAACCAAATCGCCAGTAAACTAACCAGGAGCAGACTCGCCATCCCTGCCAGCGGAGCCGTCCCAGGAGCACCACCATTGCCGCCGACCTTGCCGCAGCTCCACTGTCGAGTACCTCCCCCCCCGCCGCAGCCTCGCAACAACAGCGCTGCCGCCGAGTGGGGGTGAGGGAAAGACTACACCTTCCAGCAGCCTCCGCGACCGGAAGTCACGTCGAGGCGGAGCGCGCCAGGAGGCGCTTAAAAACAGCCTTCAACACCCGCGTCGCGGGAGCGCGCGGGGCAGCGCCGGGCTAAGCCCGGGCAAAGGGCGGGCCCTCTGTGGCCCTCCGGGGACCGAGGAGTCCGGGACGGGGCCACCCCTCTGAGACCTCGTCCAGCTGTCTTTAACCAAGGTAAACGCCCAACAACATTTTATAACCTCTACACCCACGAAACTATTACCTCTTCACTCAGCAACACTGCACACAATTGATAATAACATCGTGAGGATGAGTAAAAGCCGTAATACTCCCGTGACCACAAGATCAACTACTAGACTGAAAGAGGTCACCAACAGCCCTCTTCCTACAATAACCGCCATAGACTTAATGCTACAAAAAACGATCAATGTCGTGGCGGATGCAATTCAGGACTCCGAAAGACGACTCTCACTTACTCCAGACTTATGTTTCCCTGACCTCTCTTTACATACTACTGGTAACATAAACATTCTGGATAACACCATAAACTCCGAGGAGTCTATTCTAACGTTGTCATTTACAGGGCTTCCCAGTCCCCAAACAAGAGACAACACGCAAACAGCCTTGCTTATCTCACCTCCTGGCAACAGTAGGAATAACAGTCCTGCACCTACCGGTGAAAACGGTAGTAGCAACCATATGTCACCTATAGCTCACTTACACCCAGCAGCCACTTCCTCGGGTGGTTTTACATCCACAACGACAAAACCGGTTACTAAAGTCAGTCGCCTGATAAAGAGCAAAACTAGGACAACTGGTACACGAGGTAAATCCAAGTCATCTATTGCAAAAAAACAAAAATCTTACCTCAAGGCCAAACATCTCAGCTCAGCAAAAGACGTTTGGTCTACATTTAGAATGGCTAAACCCGCCCCAGAGAAGGTGACCTTATGTCCTTTCATAAACAGTCAAAACTCAGACCTGTCCTTGAATAAAGAGACGACAGCACCCACAAACACGTCTACACACACCTTAACTGGGGCTGAACACACGATGATAAACACAAAATCACTTCTGAGTGATCTTGAAAGTTTGATTAAGTCCCTTCTGTTACCTATCAGTGAGAGAGTCCTCAACATTGAGTATGCCTTAGGGAAGTTTGAAAGGGCCCAAAATGACGCAACATCCACCTTGCTAAAAACATTGAAGGTATCACAACCAATTTCTACCTTCACACCAGCCAGTAACTCCCTTACTTCGATCAGTAACAAAAATCCCAGGGCAAAAAAAGCCATAGCTAACCCTACTCCTGCTAGCAAGCAAAACCAGCCAAAGACTCCTCTTACCACCACAGCGACAACTCAAGACAGTGGTGCCATTATATCCCATCCAGTGGCAGCCACACCAAGTAGTCCTCAAACCTTACAAGATGCAGAGACAGAAGATTGTGAATGGGCCGCTGAAAGTTCCCCAATCAAAATAGCAACTACCCAGGTAGATCAAACGAGAATAACCAAAACCCCTAAACAGGGCACATCCTCAAAACAAATAGGTACTACCACGACAAAACCGATGGTAGTAAAGAGTCCACCTCATGTTAACCTCCCGCCTGAATGTAGCCCGTACACCATTGTAATGATTGGGGTACCTAAATTAACAGGGGATAGGGTGGAAACACATGGGGACCTAAAAAATAAGGTGAGCCACTGGCTCACAACTCACAGACCGATCCCTAAACACATCAATGGTCATATTGCACAAGTAAGAAGAGTGGACTGGGTGGGAAACAGATTTAAATCGACCGAGGGTGACTGTATAGTGATAACCTTTAGGGATAGCCGTGCTGCCAGCTTTATAAGTAGCTGGAAAAGCGGTGTGACAAGTAGCTTGATCCGCACCATGGCTTTAAGCTACTTTTATCCAAATAACCATGGTCACCGTCATACCCAAGTGCAGTCAACCTACGGACAGGAGGGGCTGCTTGAGCCGATGGTTGATAACCAGTCGGGGGCCTATACACTACCTACTGGCCCATATATTCGAACAAACCACAATGACTATAGGTATGAACAACCGTGGCAGAGCAGACCTAACAACCACCCCGGTAGATATCAGGAGAGAAGCGAGCCTTTTACCCGTCCACAGCAGCAGCTTTTCTCACATCCCCAACACTTAGACACACAATATGGGGTACCTATCTCTAACAGGTATGACGCTTTCTATAATATCGACTATTTAGATGAGATCGATTGACAAAACGTATCTCCATCCTTCTACCTTATCCCTGTTGAGCCCACAACCAAGGCAGCTCCCCTTTACAGAGTATCAAGCACGCGTTCAGAGTGCATAAGTGTTTCCTCCCCGGAGGCCAGTGAAGCTCCTGGGACAGCTCCTCTAGTACAACTTAAAGAAACCACATCGAATGCGAGTGGGCGCAGCTACCCAAGTGCAACTAGTTTAACCCAATGCATAGTGCACAGTGGTGTAAAAAACCCTCTAACTGTTAGTAATGCATCGCAAGAACACTTAACAACTGACCATGGGGTTCAAGCAATCTCTCCTCCCGCAGACCAGGCCCTGATAACAGACTTGGGCCTCACTGAACAACGCTCCATACATCTTTTATCCTGGAACACAGCCGGCTTAGCCGCTAAGGTTAATGATCCTATGTGGTTAGCCTATGTAAAAAATTACACCATTCTATGCCTTCAAGAAACCTGGTTAGCAGATGCAAATGTACATATTGAGGGCTTTCAAAGTTTTTTCTTACCAGCAACCCCATCAAATAGCGGAAGATCCAAAGGGGGCCTGGCAACCTACATAAGCCTTGCACTCAGCTGCCAGGTTAACAACCAGAGCATCGGACAACCAACATACTCAAATCTTAGTGCTCAGGAATGGTAAAAAGGCACTGACACTCATCAACTTTTATAATGCCGTGTCATCAAACAACGAGTGTAATATTCTCAAACTACAAAACTTTTTAGAGACAAAAGCAGATAGTCTACCTCGAAACATCATTATTGCTGGAGACTTTAATGCTTATCCCTGTGGTAACCCTGAAACGACACCTATTGGCCTCTTAGGCTGCAACAGGAGGTCTGGCTTTCATTTTGATCACTCGCCCCGAGGCACTAGTATCAATAACTTAATAGATGGAAGGGATCTAACCGACGCAATGGCCACACTGGAGGACTCACACCAGTTCAACGTCCCCACGTTCAAAGGCCACGGTAAAGGCTCCTACATAGACCACATATTCCTCTCGAGAGATCTAGTTGATTTAGCCACAGACTTTGAAATCCTAACAAGCACCTTCAGCGACCATAACCCTTTATCGATCAGGATCGGAGGTAACCTTTTTGACCAGAGGAAGCCACGACCTGATCATGGTGTTTTAAATCCCATCAACGGAAACCGTCGCCTGAAGTGGTCAAAGGTCAACAGCGACTCCTTGTATGATTCAATTACCATTAGCTGCGGTAATGACCTAGATCTTTGTGTTTCTCCATCTACTTTGCCCGAAGCGACTCTGATTGCCTTTGCTACTGTTGTTGAGAAAATTGGCCATTTGTTGTCAGTCCCAACAAAGGGACGTCATGAACATCAACCAGGGTGGTTCAATCAAGCATGCTCAAAGGCCGGCCGAGACTTAAAAAAAGCACTCAAGGCTACCCCAAGAGACCCTGTTCTTATTAAGTCACTGCGATCTAACTATAAGTCAGTCCTGGCAGCCCGGAAAAAAGAAGTAAAAGCCGGTGTCTGGGAGAAACTATGTGATCCTGCAATTCTTGGCAATAGCTCCAAGTTCTGGAGCATTGTAAACAAACCCTTGTTTGATGTCCCCTTAAACTCTATCGTCGGGACCAATATACCTGAGGAAGAGTGGATGTTACATTACAGCACAATTTTTAAAAGTGATAATTTGCAAGCAGACTTTGTTTTTAATCTCTCTGACGAAAATGCATTGTGTTTCACAGTGGGGGAGGTAGTAAAGGGGATACAAGGATTAACCTGTAACAAAGCACCCGGACCCGACGGTATACCACCCGACCTATTTAAATCAAACATTTCTTTATGGGCACCAGTCATCACCGCAGTTGTAAATGCAGGTATTCTGGCTGGTTGCCCAAAAGCCTGGGGGTCCTCTACCATAGTCCCTGTTTTTAAGAAGGGTGATCGTGGTAGCGTTACATGTTATAGACCCATATCCCTGATTAACTCAGTCACAAAGGTGGTGGGGGGTATTATTCTAAACAGATTAACAGCCTGGGCCAATGATAATAACGTACTGTCCCCAATACAATATGGGTTCAGACCAGGCCACTCCACGATAACCCAATGTCTGAACCTATATCTAATAAACAGTAAATATACCCTAGCAAGAAAAGGGACGATCCATATGGCCTTTATGGATTTATCGTCCGCGTTTGACTGCGTAGACAGAACCAGGTGCTGTTAAAAATGGGGGTGGAACAAAACCTGGTCAACCTTCTTGTTGACCTCCACTCGGACACAAAAGCAAACGTCCGGTACACCCATGACTTAAAGGTTACCAGAGATTTCAGAATAACCCGAGGAGTCAGACAAGGATGCATCCTTGCCCCTTTTCTTTTTAATCTTTATATTAATGAGTTGGAGGAGCACTTATTAAAAACTGGCACAGACTTTCCTTACATTGGCAAGAAGGGCATACCGGTCCTATTATATGCGGACGACGCCGTATTAATATCTAGAACGGCGCTCGGTCTTCAAATCTTGCTAGATTCTTTTAACGACTTCATGAACTCCCGTGGCCTGAGCATCAATAATTCAAAATCCTTTACAATGGTGGTAGGTGTATCCCCAAAAAAAGTATACCCTCACTCTGTAAATGGAGATAGAATACCCACCACAAAGACCTTCTCGTACCTCGGTGTTCTTTTTGACCACAAACTAACTTGGGCACCAGCAATACAAAAGAAAAAGGGCGAGGTAGTGCGGGCCAACGCAGCAATACTGGACTTCACTAGGAAAATGGGCAATAGTCCGGTGGCTGCTGTCTTGAAGTTATATCAAGCCAAAAGTACCGCTATTGCACGTTATGGAAGTGAAATTTGGGGATCAGAATCACTAGGTGCCCTTGAAGTTACCGAGAATAACTTCTTAAAAAAGGTCCTAAGGTTACCCAGGGGGACGGCCAACTTTCCGGTACATGAGGAACTTGGCATCCCATATCTAAGTGACAAGCTGGCAGTGAACCCCTTGTTATGCTGGCTGAATAGCTGGCTTAACACAGCAATACCTCTCACCAGAACCATCCTTCAAGAGGCACTACAGTGGGATGGTAGGCTTAAGATCCCATGGATAAAATATGTAAGAACGTGGCTTTTTGAATTAGGACGACCAGATTTATTTTTATCCCCCGAAACAATAACAAAAACTGATGTAACCTTTGTAAAGAATACTTTTATGCTGGCTAGGTGTATGACACGGGAGGGAAATGAATACAAGAAAAGCAGTGTAAGACAGTATGCCGTAACCAAAACCTGTTTATATATGGAACCATACCTGTCCTGGCCCATGTCTGGTTATGACCGTTTTTTATTAACAAGGTTCCGATTTGACATGTTCCATTTTTTACTAGCTGTCCCAAGTGGAGCGCATAGAGGACAAGTGTTGCCAGCTTGCGGCTGCGACAATAAGTCTCCGCAAGATCTGGCACACTTTTTATTTTTCTGTCAGTTTTATACACTCCCCCGAAACCTGTTTTTAAAACCTGTACTTAAGCACTTGAATTTTGCACAATATAGACCTGCACTGTGTCACCTTCAAATGCTAAACAGCGAATGTACCATGTTTGTATGTAACTTCTTAAAACTCGCAGTCAAATATAGAAAAAGCATGGAAGGTAACCAACTCAGCTGCTGATTGCACTCTCACTTTTAAAGTATTTTAGCCTTTTTAACTACATTACTGTGTATACGCTTGTGAATGTTTTGCTGTATTACTACGCTCATTATTTTTATCATTGTAAGGAATAATTTATATGAAATGCTCTTTTATGATTGTAACATGTAAACAATCGAATAAAGATATTCTATTCTATTCTATTCTATTCCTTTATCAACATCTTAGCTGTTGAGCTAGCTGTACAATCCTTAGTTGGGAAAGCCTCCACCCACCTACTAAAGGAGCATACCACCACCAGGACGTACCTAAGGTTATTGACTCTCTCCATTTCGATATAATCCATTTGGATCACTTCAAAAGGAAAAGAAGGAGGAGCAAAATTGCCAACCAGGACAGGTGTTCCCTTTCCACGATTATGTCTTAAACAAACCATGCACTGCTGCACTAAATGGGTTGCTATCTTGGAAATGTTCTTATTACTCCACACTGGGTCTAGTAATTTACATATTCCTTTCACACTGATATGAGCTGGCCCATGAGCCATTGTCACCACTGGGAGGACATATGCGTCCTGGAGTAACCCTCGTCTTTTGTCTGACACATCCGTCCAACACTCATCCGAGTCCACCCGTCCCCCACCATCCTTCCATGTCCTCAACTCATCCTCAGTCGCTTTTTCTTGTATGTTCTGCACACTTTGCACAGTATTCGTGAACATGTCAACGTCCGGTACCCACCTAGCTGGTCCTGCCACAAACATTTGTGGGAGTTTGGTCCTAGCTGTCTCCTTAGCTGTCTGATCTGCAAATGCATTGCCCCGTCCTCCATCATCCACCACCGCTTTGTGTGCACTACATTTGATCACAGCCAGTCGTCTGGGAAGCGTCAATGCTGTCAATAGTCGTAATATCAACGGATCATTCTGGATCCTTTGTCCGTGCAATGTCAAAAACCCTCTCTCTGCCCACAGTCGCCCATAACTATGAGCCACGCCGAAGGCGTATTGGCTGTCAATGTAAATATTCACGTCCAGTCCTTCACTCAATTCACAGGCTCGCATCAATGCTATTATTTCTGCAGCTTGGGCTGAGTAATACGGGACCCTAGAAGTCTCCACCACTGTTTTCAATGTTGTGACTGCGTATGCTGTACCATCCGCAAGTTTAAAACATGAACCATCAACATACATCTCCCCGTCGGGATCATCTAGGGGGGTGTCCGTTAAATCTATCCTTCCCTTCGTCTCCTCCTCTGTCCAAAACAAACAATCATGGACTTCATCGTCTTTTTCATCTGAAGGGATTGGTAGCAACGGGGCTGGGTTCAAAGTAGCACATCTTTTAATCGTAACATGGGGTGCAAATAATGTGAGCTCATAACCAGTAAGACGAGCACTAGTTAAATGCTGCGTCTGCGTTTTGTTCAATAAAGTGTCCACAGCATGCGGTACCATGGCATTGGGCTAGTGGATTGCTTAGTGATGTCTTGCTTTAATAAGATATGTGTTAAGCAACAGCACAAACGTCCTCATTTATGTGTAGTTGCACTTTCATGGTCTTAAAGTCTTCCTAATCAATGAAGCAAAGACTGAAACTGATTCACTCTCTCATGATAGGCATTGACATTGTAATTTACAGAAGTCATCCCCACATCAGCAGCTGTACTGAAAACTGAGTAAACATGCGCTTGATGAAGTGCCTGACAAGACAAGAATTGGTGCTTGTACTCGTATTTTGATGCTTCACAGTAGCTATGAATGATCTTTGAATTTGCAATGGTGTCGAAGCAGCCCATGTATACACTTTGGTTTTCTACAGAGTTAAACGGGGCACTGGAGACAGTTCATTATACTTCTTCATTGGCATAATGTTTATCTCTGTGCCACTGCCTATGATAAAAGTTATGTAGCACCCATTCACTTTCAGTGTGGTCTTGGGAAAGATTCCAAATGAATTTCCCACTTTCACTTGGTCTAGGTTTTACCAAAATTCTTCCCTGCAAGAAGCTTACCCTACATGTGCACGTCGTCCGGCTGTCAACATTGACTTTGCACAAATATCTTCCTTACTGTCGCTCGACAATGACACACTTTTAGCTAAGGAATTTGATGACAATATACATTGTTACTACTTGCCTGACTGATGTTGCCACTTGGCCTTGTGGGCGTACGTACGATGTCACATCTGGAACTTTCTGGCATCCATTTTGTTTTCTCAACATGACGTAGTTGATCTTGACTCCATTTCTCCATTTTGTTTTGTCAATGTGACTCACTTGATCTTTCCCTCGCTTTGCAGACTATTACAAAATGGTTCTCTTTCCCACAGCCTTTCCATACCTGTCCAATGGCAGGACATGTACCCTCATGTAGAAAGGACAACTTTTTTGGGGGGAGACATCATTTTATGGCCTGTGTGTCAATGAACTTTTCACACTCCGCGCTGAGTAAGTTTGGGCCGTTCCAGCCTCCATGTAAGCTGCCTTTCTGTCAGCTCTCTCCTCTGCTCTGCAAGCCATGAGTACTTTCTCCAAGCTGAGAGTCTCTTTTGACATTCGTCGTCCGCAGGATTTGGATAGGGAACTATGTATTACTCTGAAACACATGGCCTCTTCATAGTTGAACGCATTGAAGTTGCAATGGTTCATGAGCAAATCAAGTCTTTCTATAAACTCATCCATGGGTTCTCCAGCTCTCTGCTGACTGAAAATGTGCCTTTCATAGTCAACATTCGGCATCGGATTTGAATTTGGTTTTTAACGCTTCTTTGGTTTGAAGATACGTCATTTCATAATCTTGTGGTATTTTCTCTATCACTTCTTTTACTCCATCACCTGTCTTTTTCAGTTAGTTAATGATCATTTTGTCATTTGTTTCCACGAGCGCATAGATGAAATCATCAAAAGTTTCAACCCAGGCAGCCCATCTGTTGCCAATATTTGTTTTTTATTGCTATTGAATTGAGTCAGTGGTGTCAAGCAGGTGGCAGCAAAATATTTTGCGCTCTTTTCAGCAGTCATTGAAAGATTTCACGGTTCCGACTGCCGCTCACTGACTTTCAGTCGGTCCAACATGATTCACCAGTCTTGTAAGCAGAACCCAGTGCTTCATTTGGGTTGTGCTTCCTTGTGCTGAGGTTGGATGAGTCTCCTTACTCTGGTCCATGTAAGAGTGATCGAATTCTCTGGGTCTGGTTATTGCCATGTCTAATGTTTCTCTGCATTCACCTGCTTCTCCTCTCATCGTTCTCCTGCAATATTTTGTTGAATCAATCTCTTTATGATTTGGCACGGCCTAATCAGAAACGTTCTGCTAAGGGGCATGAGTTTTTCATCAGACTAGACTATTGCCATGTCACTTTAGAAAGGAGATGGTGACTTTGACAGCTGATATCACTGTTGCAATCCAAATCGACCCATTTTTCTTTTTTTTTATTCGGTTAAGCTCAAATTGATTGCAAAGGATAAGTCTTCCTTTTTTATGTTGGGCGTTAAGGCAGAGGAATTTCTGGAGACATTGAGCCTTGGATAACCTAGACGAATTATATAATTAATATGATATAAAATATGAGATAGAATTATCTTGTTATTTTGGAACTGGTGTGGGGTTAGTGCTAGGGGATGGGGAAGTTAATTTTGTTTCAGAAAAAGTTAAATAGAGTTAGGGGGCCTGTGGTGGGGGGAGCGCACACCATCATGAATTGACCTACTCAGTCCTGTTGCCTATATGGGGAGGAAGGGGAAGCTACAGAGCAAGGGGGAATGGGGTCTTGGAGTTTGGTGGGAGTGTGTAAGGAGGAGCACACAGGGGTTGGATGGTGGATTAGTGAAAAAAAAAGAAATGCATTGAAGTGAATGGAAGGCTTTGAGGGTCACAAAAAGGACAAATTATTTGGTGATGATACCATAATAATTTTAGGAATTGTGGTGTGCTCTACGGTGATTTTACCCTGTGAAAAAGACTTCTTTTGGGAGTACATCAATCATGATTCAGGGAAAACAATGTTCTTATGATTTTCCCATAGAAGTTATAGAAGGTGCTCCGGGAGCAATAATTAGAGCATATTTTCTATAGATTTGCACTATGTTTCTCAGCCAAATGAGAATGAAGCCCGACATTCTTAGTAAAACTTGTACTTCCAACAGGAGCAGCCTTTTAGTTGATTCCAGTAAGTTCTACTACAGCCTTTCAGAATGTTCTAAAGTTCAAGTTCTAAAGTTCAAACTGGTAAAACTTAAAGCATTTAATTTAGAATGGAACAAATTGAGGGGTTTCATTTTGTCATAGAAATTATGGTTAGTGCTGTAGAAAGAAATATTAGGACACGTTTTAAGTGAGGTCTCAAATATCTTCCTGTTCTCTTTCATTAAAGCATACCCACATGTAGAATGAAACATGCACTTTCAATGCCAGCACCTATTAACTCTCTGGTAAAAAGCAGTTTACTACAATGTTCTGATGAGCAACTAGAGAGTTAACATTCTGAATGTATGGCAAAAATGTGGCACATCCAACGGCCATCTTGATGGAATCAAAGTGGAAAACTGAAAACATTTTCTACTGAGGATACTGCAGTAAATGAGGAGATTAGGGAATTTCATAACTAAGGGGTATATTAGGATGGCGGGCGGATCGCCACTGCCCATAGGGCCAAAACACCCGCGCCGGACAACCTTTTACCCCGCCACATTAGCAAGGCGGGGGTACCGCGGCAGATGGAAAGACCATCCACTGCTTCTCCGCCAGTAGGCAATCGTCCCAATTGCATACCCGGCGGAAAAGGCCGTCCATATTATGATGTGGCATTTTCAATGCCTTTCCATGGCAGAGACACCGCCATGGAAAGTCATGTGGAGTTTACTTTGGGGGACTGTTGCGGGCCCCCAGGGGGATGAGTGGACGGGGGGCTGCACTTGGGGGGGTACACATGGAACCCCCCCAACATTGGCATGCACAAGGTGGCAGGCATTGCGCGGTGCCTGTCTTGTTGAGCAAGCCAATGCACAACATGCATATATTGCATTGTGGCGGGTGCTGCTTACAGCACCGCCCACCACATTGTACTATATGCGGGATGCCACCACCAACGTGGCAGTGGCATCCTAATTGGCAGAGCGGGACCGCCGCACCACTGCGGGCCGGTCCAAGCACCGCTAGGGTGGCGGGCCGTCTAGGCCCGCCATCCTAATAGACCCCGAAGTCTCCCAAGATGGTCACCAGAGAGAAAAGAACCCAAATGTAGCCCAAATATCACCCAAGTAAAGATCAATTCAGAAGTGTGCAAAGCACCGACATATATTGGGCTTCATAATAAATGTGCATGAAAGAGTTAAGGTATAGTAACCATTCAATAATGGAGTGACAACATAAAAAAAGCAAAGCAGTATTTTTATTTGCTGCATTCTGCACTATAAGGGGGAACAAAGTTGAAATTGGTGCCATGAATGGTGGCTTTGTGTGAGAGTGATGTGCCAGGCTTATGCTTAGTTTTTACATTTCCTGAGAGTATTCTGTCTATCTGATGTTTGATCAACAAACTCAATTTTCAGGTATGCGAATTGCAATCAATTTGATGAAAAAAATTATTGAAAAGGTATATGTGCATGTGAGAATATTGTAGCAGAGTATCAAATATTTTTGAGAAAATATTGGAACTATTACTCTCTTTTCCGTAACACAGGCACTGAGGTGTTTTTTATAGCCACTTACATAGACATCATAGAGATACTAAAATAGACAGTCACATTCCAGCACATTTACTTCTCCTGGCAGTGCTACAGGGCTTCTCCTAAAATTTCTCAGATAAGTTGGCAAGTGCTGACACAACCTTCTCGTTCCAATAGAGAAAAACTATTTCAGCCATGGATGAGGCTTGGTAATACCGGTCCAGTGTTTGAACTTTGACCTGTAGCTTGAATTGCTAAGTAACAGATATTTGTCCAGTCTTAAATCCAAGTTTCCATATACACAAGTTACATGTGAGAGATGCTGTAGTTGTGCTACAAAGCATGCTGGTTTGTGCCGTGATTTGTTTTTAGAATGTGGTTTTTAGGAGAAGGTGGTCCCGGATCCCTGGGGGGTCAAAGAGGCCCCACTATTTTATAAAAAATAAGACCCGGGGAGGTGGCGGTCCCAAGGCATAATTAAGCCCCAGAATGTGGGGTGCATGAGCCGCCCCTCCTTTATATTCTAAATTTCTCATGGACCTGGACCACCCAGGGGCCTATTACTAAAGAAGTGCAGGAGCCTGCACTTCTTTTTTACATTTTAACACAAGCCGCAAATGCAATGCAACTTCCACTGAAATGTTTTTTAAAAAAAGCTTATTTGGCCCTGCAGGACCTCCCAAGGGGCCTATTGTGGGTCCAGGTTTTTCTACCCTGCCCCCTTTTCTTTTTTTAAACATTTTTTATGGGACTGGGCTCAAGCCGAGTCCCAGATTTCTGCTAACACTTCCTGGTTTGAAGTGTTGGGAGATAATCAGATTTGAGCATGAGGACTGTCAGATCCTCGGAGGACCTATGTCCCTATCCATACAAATTTTTTATTTTGGTTAATAACTCTGCAACTACTGAATGGATTTACACCAATTCACAAAAAAGGCACTTCCTTGGACCAATGTCGACCTTCCTGCCAAATTTGGTGTAGTTCCATTCAGCAGTTCGGGCTGTAGCCATGCCTAATAGTCCTATGGGAATTAACATGGGAAACAAATGTTTTTTGACCCTCCCCTTTTTCTCAAACCCTTCTTGATGGATCACCCTGAACCTTTCCAGTCACAACAAGCATCACCGTTTCAAAAAAAGAAGGGAACCCGCAAGGTAGGAAGGACCCTGGGTATCAGCTAATTATTGAGAACAGTGGGTCCTTCGATGAATTATACTAACGAACAATAAATATAGACCAGAATCAGTGCTATATTGGTTCATTCATGTCCAGCCGGACATGGTATGATTTAATAGATATAAACAATCAGTGCTAAAGTTCGAGACAGAGCGTAATAGAGTGGGATACAATCCTGTATCCTTCAAGGTTCAAAACAAAGAGAAAATAACACTTACACAAAACATTTTCAGGCACAAAAACGAGCTTATCGCCAATACATGAATCATGAGGGCAAGCTTTGTAAAGACGTAGACAAAAATGCACAAGTTTTAACGAATGTGTTTAACACGCATTCAGTCTAAAGGAGTCAACGACGTTTCGATCTATAACGAGGTACAAAGATCATCATCCGGATGGAGATTTACATACGCCTGAAAATGAACAATGCCTGTAAATTAGAAGAACGGGGAGGGAGGTAGGAAGTTAGATGCCAGGCATTAGAACAAGGATTGACACATGAGAACTCCAAAACTGAAAACAATGTGCTAATGATTTGGTGAGCAATTCTGAAACATTATCTGATATGAGTGCATAACAACAGTGAGAAGAATTAAAAACATATGAAACATGAGTGGGAACAATGCTGTCGCATTTAACCAATGGCAAGTGGTAGCCTTGAGAAGAATAAAAACATATGAAGCATGGTTGGGAACAATGTTGTTGCATTCAACCAATGGCAAGTAATAACCGTGAGAAGAATATAAAACATATGAAACATGGCTGGGAACAATGCTGTTGCGTAAATTCAAAGGCAAATAATACAATTGACATCACTTGCTAAGCAGCTTAACCTCTGGTGCTCGAAAGAATAAGGAAAGACAGGAAGGCTTGCAGTCTAGTCGTGAAAAGAAGCATTCAAATGAATGTGGTAAAATGAGACGTCAACCAGATGGCGGTACTGAGTCATGCAATGGAAGTTGTGGTGCCCCGAAAATTCTAAAAACTGCATGCCGCCGATTTTAAAACAAGCATCCAAGATGTAAAAGTAGCGTGGTGCCTAATTAACAGCCGGAGACTCACCTCGAGGGCGAGTGCGAGGGTTGATATCGCCAAGGTTTAGGGGTGCGAGGCGGAATTGCTGTCGATGGAACGGAACGTGGGCATAAGAAGAGACATAGATGGAACAACGATGTCAATAATGAGCCTAGGAAGTGCATGCTCACCTATAAGGAAACTGCTCGGTCACTACACAATGAATGTGATTTCAATTGTTAATGACTGCATGAGTTGGACGGGTCGGGGTTGAGATGAGCCGGCACGAGGGAATCTAGAATACAAAAGGTTGTATCAAGGGCATATCGGGCTCAAAGATGAAGGTATCGTGAGCACATGTGCGGCACGCTTACCGTGAGGTGAGGGCCGGACCGCTACACAATGATTGAAGATGAATATGATTCCTTGAGTTGGATGGGTCGGGGGTTGAGATGAGCCGGCCACTAGGGAATCTAAAATACAAATGGTTGTATCAAGGGCATGTCGGGCTCAAGGATGAAGGTATTGTGAGCACACGTGCGGCGCGCTTACCGTGGGATAGGCGTCGGACCGCTACTGCCCGGATCGGCAGGTTGGGGAGCGGAGGGTCCACTGCCAGGATCGGTGGTGAGCGGGCGGAGAGCTCAAGAGTTAAATATGGAAGGAGGGGCGCTCACGTGATCGGGCGCGCCATAAGTTGTGGCTGCATCATGTGTTGTATATGGTTGGCAATCATGGCAGCCATCTTGGGTGAGTGTGGCTTACACAACAGGCAGATAGAAAAGGGAACATGGATATATGAATATAAGGAAAGAGAGATGAAAGAAAAGTGGTGTGGCATGGAAAGACAAAATTAATTAAAATATTCAAGACAAATTAAAACATATTTGAACAACTTATGAAACAACCAGCGTAAAGGGTCCTTATGAGCAGTAAGAGGAGGATACAATTTACCATGACTTGCGAAAATGAGTATAGGCAAAAACATGTGATTATTCTCAAGTAAGGGCAGTCCAGTCTTCATTTTGACTCAGACCATTTCTGATGGTATCCAAGCGAATATTTTTTTCAATTCCTCTCTATTCAGGAGCTCCGCCAGGTCGCCACCCCGTGCTGGTAGCCTCGCGGTTTTGAGCACAGTCCATTTGAGGTCAGTGTCCTTGTGGCCAAGCAAGTTGAAATGTTCAACTGGAGGAGCATTGGGGGTGTTGCAGCGGATCCGGCTGCGACATTGTCCTATGCGAGTCTTTACTTTTTGTGTTGTTTGCCCTTTGTAATTCTTCTGACATGGACATTGAATCAAGTAGATGCCGTTGCATGTGTTGCAGTTAGAAAAATAATTTAAGCAAATTACAACATTGTCAAGTGTGAAGGTTTTACCTTCCAAAGTAGAGTCTGCTAGTACCTGAGGGATATTGGTGTACAGTGATTCTACATCCAATGTACATAGTAAATCGCAGGTGGGGTTAAAAGGATGATGTTCTATCATGTTAATCATCACCATACTATCCCTGGTGTAACATTGTGTTTGGAGTACAAAATCCTAAATAAAAATTTAGGTATTTAGGATAGTCTCTGGCTGCGATTCCATATTGGAACCTTCAGGTCAATTTGTGGATTTTTTTATTAAGGATGTTGTACCCCAAATGAAATGAAGACTGGACTACCCTTACTTGAGAATACTCACATGTTCTTGCCTGGACTCATGCAAAGAGGTTTTACCCAAAGGTAGCAATTAGTGCCACTTCAATCCTCTCTGTGCAAACCATTTAATGTCCACATTTTGTAAACCTAGGTCTAAGTCTATACATCTGTGTTCTGCATACCTCTTGCACCAGAATATATAGCTTTGTCCTATGATCCAGCATTTTGAAAGTATGGCTGGAAGGTATGGAAAGATCTTTGTAGCTCATGCAGTTCCTTCGTAGAATAAGAGATATGTTTAAAGATGGGGAACTACTTTTTTTTGCCATACAAAATGATACGTGTTTGGGAGATGAAAAGCATTCCTTTTTAAAAGTAGGGTGCACATTCGTTTTGTGGAAAAGCATCTTTGTGATTGGTTAAGAAAAATCAGTTTCAACGTGGCGTACATATAATGGGATAACATTTGCTCAACTCAACCACTCCTGCTACTTGCATTTGGAAGGCACTGTTCGAAATTAAAACAAATGTGAACTTTTAACCTGCACGTGCAGTTAAATGTTTGAGAAAATTTTGAAACAAAATATTGTTACATTTAAAAGAATTGGTGAACCTTTAATCTGCACGTGTTGTAGAATGTCCTAGAAAGTTTGTTGATAGAATACGTTGCACTTCTGACTTCTATGTGTTGTTGAACATTAAAAAAACAGTTTATATGAAAAATTAGAAAGAAACCAATAGAGGGAAGTTTTGAAACCTAAAAGAATCAAGAAACTATTCTAATTTTTCTTTACATGTATTTATGTGTGGAGCAACAAAATTATAGACACAGCAGCACCAGGAAGAGGAAGAAGCAGGGAGGGGGGGAGAGGGGGAGATGGGCAGAAAGGCACACTTGCACAATTAAGTACAGCACAAGTATAGACAAACAATGGCCAAAATGAAACACACCAGCAAGGAGCACAAGTCACACAACCTGGAAACATCACACCAGTGAGCGAGCATAGAAGTGAAAACCACACTGCATTCATACAGGATGTGTACAAAGGCCAGTCGTGGGTGTTGTGGAATGTCTGCGACCGTCGTCATCATGCATGAGATGCCCAGCACGTGGCACATGGGCGAGTTCACTGTGTGTTACGTTGCCAAACAGCTGGTCCTCTCTCCCACGAGCCCCCACACTTTTCTACGGTGCGCTGTTGTATCTTGTGCACTCACACAGCACACCATTGTAATGCCTATTCGCACATGTCCTACTGCATTCCAACTACACCATGACAGTGCCGTTTGGAGGTGGTGCATGCCACTTTAAAACATCGGCTGCTGCGGCCCTTGTGGCCGACAACACCAGAACATAGAGGCACACTTATCCCACTTCCTGTAAACTGACCTGTCTGAGACACCCTGTTCCTCTTGCCGGATAGGTACACCCCTGTGCTGACCTGTATACGCTGGACTGTTCCCATGAGGCACAGGGTCAGACTAATTTGCATATGGCCATGTCTGAACTGGGGTGGCAGAGTGGGCTAAAGAATGGTGATGGATTAAACCCAGATCTGTTGACTGGGTGTGAGTGTTTGATTGGTTCATATGCTCCGTCAATCACCACCCCCTTTTGTACTGCTTTGTTCGCCATAAGTTGGCAGGGTATGCTCAGATGTGAGTCCCTTGCTCACTTTGCCACTGGATTCAAGCAAGCCTGGCTGAAGACGACTGTAATGCCAGAAACCGGTCCTAGGAAGCTTGAATCCAGACCAGGAAAGGCATGGCTTGGCAGTTCGGGCTGGACTGTTCGCATGAGGCACAGGGTCTGACTAAATTGCAAATGGCCATGTCTGAACTGGGGTGGCAGAGTGGGCTAAAGAACGGTGATGGATTAAACCCAGATCTGTTGACTGGGTGTGAGTGACTGATTGGTTCAGATGCTCCGTCCATCACCACCCCCTTTTGTACTGCTTTGTTCGCCATAAGTTGGCAGGGTATGCTCAGACTTGAGTCCCTTGCTCACTTTGCCACTGAATTCAAGCAAGCCTGGCTGAAGACGGCTGGAATGCCAGACACCGGTCCTAGGAAGCTTGAATCCGGTCCAGGGAAGGCATGGCTTGGAAGTTCAGGCTGGACTGTTCCCATGAGGCACAGGGTCAGACTGATTTGCATGTGGCCATGTCTGAACTGGGGTGGCAGAGTGGGCTAAAGAATGGTGATGGATTAAACCCAGATCTGTTGACTGGGTGTGAGTGTTTGATTGGTTCAGATGCTCCATCCATCACCACCCCCTTTTGTACTGCTTTGTTTGTCATAAGTTGGCAGGGTATGTTCAGACGTGAGTCCCTTGCTCACTTTGCCACTGGATTCAAGCAAGCCTGGCTGAAGACGGCTATAATGCCAGAAACCGGTCCTAGGAAGCTTGAATCCAGTCCAGGAGAGGTATGGCTTGGCAGTTCGGGCTGGAATGTTCCCATGAGGCACAGGGTCAGACTGATTTGCATATGGCCATGTCTGAACTGGGGTGGCAGAGTGGGCTAAAGAATGGTGATGGATTAAACCCAGATCTGTTGACTGGGTGTGAATGATTGATTGGTTCAGATGCTCCGTCCATCACCACCCCCTTTTTGTACTGCTTTGTTTGTCATAAGTTGGCAGGGTATGTTCAGACGTGAGTCCCTTGCTCACTTTGCCACTGGATTCAAGCAAGCCTGGCTGAAGACGGCTGTAATGCCAGAATCCGGTCCTAGGAAGCTTGAATCCGGTCCAGGGAAGGCATGGCTTGGCAGTTCAGGCTGGACTGTTCCCATGAGGCACAGGGTCAGACTGATTTGCATATGGCCATGTCTGAATTGGGGTGGCAGTGTGTGCTAAAGAATGGTGACAGATTAAACCCAGATCTGTTGACTGGTTGTGAGTGACTGATTGGTTCAGATGCTCCGTCCATCACCACCCCCTTTTGTACTGCTTTGTTCGCCATAAGTTGGCAGGGTATGCTCAGACTTGAGTCCCTTGCTCACTTTGCCACTGAATTCAAGCAAGCGTGGCTGATGATGGCTGGGATGCCAGACACCCATCCTAGGAAGCTTGAATCCGGTCCAGGGAAGGCATGGCTTGACAGTTCAGGCTGGACTGTTCCCATGAGGCACAGGGTCAAACTGATTTGCATATGGCCATGTCTGAACTGGGGTGGCAGTGTGGGCTAAAGAACGGTGATGGATTAAACCCAGGTATGTTGACTGGGTGTGAGTGTTTGATTGGTTCAGATGCTCCATCCATGCCACCCCCTGTTGTACCGCTTTGTTCGCCATAAGTTAGCAGGGTATGCTCAGACGTGAGTCCCTTGCTCACTTTGCCACTGGATTCAAGCAAGCCTGGCTGAAGACGGCTGTAATGCCAGAAACCGGTCCTAGGAAGCTTGAATCCGGTCCAGGGAAGGCATGGCTTGGCGTTCAGGCTGGACTGTTCCCATGAGGCACAGGGTCAGACTGATTTGCATATGGCCATGTCTGAACTGGGGTGGCAGTGTGAGCTAAAGAATGGTGACAGATTAAACCCAGATATGTTGACTGGGTGTGAGTGTTTGATTGGTTCAGATGCTCCGTCCATCACCACCCCCTTTTGTACCGCTTTGTTCAACATAATTTGGCAGGGTATGCTCAGACGGGAGTCCCTTGCTCACTTTGCCACTGGATTCAAGCAAGCCTGGCTGAAGATGGCTGAAATGACAGAAACCGGTCCTAGGGAGCTTGAATCCGGTCCAGTGAAGGCATTGCTCTGCAGTTCGGGCTGGACTGTTCCCATGAGGCACAGGGTCAGACTGATTTGCATAAGGCCATGTCTGAACTGGGGTGGCAGAGTGGGCGAAAGAACTGTGCTGGATTAAACCCAGATCTGTTGACTGGGTGTGAGTGTTTGATTGGTTCAGATGCTCCATCCATCACCACCCCCTTTTGTACCGCTTTGTTCGCCATAAGTTGGCAGGGTATGCTCAGATGTGAGTCCCTTGCTCACTTTGCCACTGGATCCAAGCAAGCCTGGCTGAAGACGGCTGTAATGCCAGAATCCGGTCCTAGGAAGCTTGAATCCGGTCCAGGGAAGGCATGGCTTGGCAGTTTGGGCTGGACTATTCCCATGAGGCACAGGGCCAGACTGATTTGCATATGGCCATGTCTGAACTGGGGTAGCAGAGTGGGCTAAAGAACGGTGATGGATTAAACCCAGATCTGTTGACTGGGTGTGAGTGTTTGATTAGTTCAGATGCTCCGTCCATCACCGCCCCCTTTTTTACCACTTTGTTCTCCATAGGTTGGCAGGGAATGCTCAGACGTGAGTCCCTTGCTCACTTTGCCACTGGATTCAAGCAAGCCTGGCTGAAGACGGCTGTAATGCCAGAAACCGGTCCTAGTATGCTTGAATCCGGTCCAGGGAAGGCATGGCTTGGCAGTTCGGGCTGGACTGTTCCCATGAGGCACAGGGTCAGACTAAATTGCATATGGCCATGTCTGAACTGGGGTGGCAGAGTGGGCTAAAGAACGGTGATGGATTAAACCCAGATCTGTTGACTGGGTGTGAGTGATTGACTGGTTCAGATGCTCCGTCCATCACCACCCCCTTTTGTACTGCTTTGTTTTCCATAAGTTGGCAGGGTATGTTCAGACGTGAGTCCCTTGCTCACTTTGCCACTGGATTCAAGCAAGCCTGGCTGAAGACGGCTGTAATGCCAGAATCCGGTCCTAGGAAGCTTGAATCCGGTCCAGGGAAGGCATGGCTTGGCGGTTTGGGCTGGACTATTCCCATGAGGCACAGGGTCAGACTGATTTGCATATGGCCATGTCTGAACTGGGGTAGCAGAGTGGGCTAAAGAACGGTGATGGATTAAACCCAGATCTGTTGACTGGGTGTGAGTGTTTGATTGGTTCAGATGCTCCGTCCATCACCACCCCCTTTTGTACCACTTTGTTTGCCATAGATTGGCAGGGTATACTCAGACGTGAGTCCCTTGCTCACTTTGCCACTGGATTCAAGCAAGCCTGGCTGAAGACGGCTGTAATGCCAGAAACCAGTCATAGTAAGCTTGAATCCGTTCCAGGGATGGCATGACTTGGCAGGTCGGGCTGGACTGTTCCCATGAGGCACAGGGTCAGACTGATTTGCACATGGCCATGTCTGAACTAGAGTGGCAGACTGGGCTAAAGAACGGTGATGGATTAAACCCAGATCTGTTGACTGGGTGTGAGTGTTTGATTAGTTCAGATGCTCCGTCCATCACCGCCCCCTTTTTTACCACTTTGTTCTCCATAGGTTGGCAGGGAATGCTCAGACGTGAGTCCCTTGCTCACTTTGCCACTGGATTCAAGCAAGCCTGGCTGAAGACGGCTGTAATGCCAGAAACCGGTCCTAGTATGCTTGAATCCGGTCCAGGGAAGGCATGGCTTGGCAGTTTGGGCTGGACTGTTCCCATGAGGCACAGGGTCAGACTAAATTGCATATGGCCATGTCTGAACTGGGGTGGCAGAGTGGGCTAAAGAACGGTGATGGATTAAACCCAGATCTGTTGACTGGGTGTGAGTGATTGATTGGTTCCGATGCTCCGTCCATCACCACCCCCTTTTGTACTGCTTTGTTTTCTATAAGTTGGCAGGGTATGCTCAGACGTGAGTCCCTTGCTCACTTTGCCACTGGATTCAAGCAAGCCTGGCTGAAGATGGCTGTAATGCCAGAAACCGTCCTAGGAAGCTTGAATCCGGTCCAGGGAAGGCTTGGCTCTGCAGTTCGGGCTGGACTGTTCCCATGAGGCACAGGGTCAGACTGATTTGCATACGGCCATGTCTGAACTGGGGTGGCAGAGTGGGCTAAAGAACTGTACTGGATTAAACCCAGATCTGCTGACTGGGTGTGAGTGTTTGATTGGTTCAGATGCTCCATCCATCACCACCCCCTGTTGTACCGCTTTGTTCGCCATAAGTTAGCAGGGTATGCTCAGACGTGAGTCAATTGCTCACTTTGCCACTGGATTCAAGCAAGCCCGGCTGAAGACGGCTGTAATGCCTGAATCCGGTCCTAGGAAGCTTGAATCCGGTCCAGGGAAGGCATGGCTTGGCAGTTTGGGCTGTACTATTCCCATGAGGCACAGGGTCAGACTGATTTGCATATGGCCATGTCTGAACTGGGGTAGCAGAGTGGGCTAAAGAACGGTGATGGATTAAACCCAGATCTGTTGACTGGGTGTGAGTGTTTGATTGGTTCAGATGCTCCGTCCATCACCACCCCCTTTTGTACCACTTTGTTTGCCATAGATTGGCAGGGTATGCTCAGACGTGAGTACCTTGCTCACTTTGCCACTGGATTCAAGCAAGCCTGGCTGAAGACGGCTGTAATGCCAGAAACCAGTCATAGTAAGCTTGAATCCGTTCCAGGGATGGCATGACTTGGCAGGTCGGGCTGGACTGTTCCCATGAGGCACAGGGTCAGACTGATTTGCACATGGCCATGTCTGAACTAGAGTGGCAGACTGGGCTAAAGAACGGTGATGGAATAAACCAAGATCTGTTGACTGGGTATGAGTGTTTGATTGGTTCAGGTGCTCCGTCCATCACCACCCCTTTTGTACAATGCTGAGGTAACAGCACATTGTGCCTATTATGCTAACACAATGACCAGAGGGAAACACTTGCTCAGATGCGGGTTTGGGGGGTGTTGGTGGTACTGGAGTTGTTACCATGAGTCTTGTGGCCCTCATGGGGATCCCTGTATCATGCTCATTGACTCTATGGCACCTGTGGGTGTTCTGGTGTGGCTCTTGGCTGTGTTCTCTTTCATGGTGCAGGTAGTCTTGTGGAAAACAACAATATTTCTGCCACCAGTATGGTTTACCACAATATTGTGGCATTTTGGATTCAGGAGGGTCAGTGGCAGTGATCCTCCTGGACCTTAGTGCAGCCTTTGACACGGTTAACCACCGTGTCTTGCTCCACCGGCTGGCCAGGGCAGGACTCGGGGGCACCGCACTCGCCTGGATAGAATCCTTTCTGTCGGGTCGCTCGTTCCAGGTTTGGGACGGCAACTCCCGCTCTGCCTCACTCCCTCTTTCTAGTGGAGTCCCCCAAGGGTCTTCACTAAGCCCCACCCTGTTTAACGCTTACATGGCCCCTCTGGAAAACGTAGTTGCCCCATTCGGGATCAAGATAGTGAGCTACGCAGACGACACGCAACTGGTCGTCTCCCTCTCAAATCTTGACCATTGCCCAGACAATCTGTCAAACTGCCTCCAGGAAATCCATCACTGGATGTGCGAATCATCTCTTAAGCTCAACGGTTCTAAAACCGAAGTCATGCTTATGGGCAAGAAATGGTCTACCATTCCCCCATCGGTCTGGCCTGATGTCTTTGGCGAGGTGCCCACCCCGAAGAAGGAAATTAAGACCTTGGGGGTCTGGCTTGAACCGGATCTGTCCATGAAGACCCAGGCAGCCAAAACAGCAAGAACCTGCTTCGGTCTCATGCGCTCCATCCGGAAGATCCTCCCGCTACTCCCCCCTCCATCGAGGAAACTCCTGGTTCAAGGCCTGATCCTCGCTCGTCTGGACTATAGCAATGCCGTCTATCTAGGAGCCCCCGAATCTACTCTGGCAAAACTTCAGCGTACCCAAAATGCGGCTGCCCGACTCCTGATGAATCTTCCCTCCAGAGCCTCTGCCTCTGCTCACTTTGTTTGCCCTAATTTGGCAGGGTATGCTCAGACGTGAGTCCCTTGCTCACTTTGCCACTGGATTCAAGCAAGCCTGGCTGAAGATGGCTGTAATGCCAGAAACCGGTCCTAGGAAGCTTGAATCCAGTCCAGGAAAGGCATGGCTTGGCAGTTCGGGCTGGAATGTTCCCATGAGGCACAGGGTCAGACTGATTTGCATGTGGCCATGTCTAAACTGGGGTGGCAGAGTGGGCTAAAGAATGGTGATGGATTAAACCCAGATCTGTTGACTGGGTGTGAATGATTGATTGGTTCAGATGCTCCGTCCATCACCACCCCCTTTTGTACTGCTTTGTTTGTCATAAGTTGGCAGGGTATGTTCAGACGTGAGTCCCTTGCTCACTTTGCCACTGGATTCAAGCAAGCCTGGCTGAAGACGGCTATAATGCCAGAAACCGGTCCTAGGAAGCTTGAATCCAGTCCAGGAAAGGTATGGCTTGGCAGTTCGGGCAGGAATGTTCCCATGAGGCACAGGGTCAGACTGATTTGCATATGGCCATGTCTGAACTGGGGTGGCAGAGTGGGCTAAAGAATGGTGATGGATTAAACCCAGATCTGTTGACTGGGTGTGAATGATTGATTGGTTCAGATGCTCCGTCCATCACCACCCCCTTTTTGTACTGCTTTGTTTGTCATAAGTTGGCAGGGTATGTTCAGACGTGAGTCCCTTGCTCACTTTGCCACTGGATTCAAGCAAGCTTGGCTGAAGACGGCTGTAATGCCAGAATCCGGTCCTAGGAAGCTTGAATCCGGTCCAGGGAAGGCATGGCTTGGCAGTTCAGGCTGGACTGTTCCCATGAGGCACAGGGTCAGACTGATTTGCATATGGCCATGTCTGAATTGGGGTGGCAGTGTGTGCTAAAGAATGGTGACAGATTAAACCCAGATCTGTTGACTGGTTGTGAGTGACTGATTGGTTCAGATGCTCCGTCCATCACCACCCCCTTTTGTACTGCTTTGTTCGCCATAAGTTGGCAGGGTATGCTCAGACTTGAGTCCCTTGCTCACTTTGCCACTGAATTCAAGCAAGCGTGGCTGATGACGGCTGGGATGCCAGACACCGGTCCTAGGAAGCTTGAATCCGGTCCAGGGAAGGCATGGCTTGACAGTTCAGGCTGGACTGTTCCCATGAGGCACAGGGTCAAACTGATTTGCATATGGCCATGTCTGAACTGGGGTGGCAGTGTGGGCTAAAGAACGGTGATGGATTAAACCCAGGTATGTTGACTGGGTGTGAGTGTTTGATTGGTTCAGATGCTCCATCCATGCCACCCCCTGTTGTACCGCTTTGTTCGCCATAAGTTAGCAGGGTATGCTCAGACGTGAGTCCCTTGCTCACTTTGCCACTGGATTCAAGCAAGCCTGGCTGAAGACGGCTGTAATGCCAGAAACCGGTCCTAGGAAGCTTGAATCCGGTCCAGGGAAGGCATGGCTTGGCGTTCAGGCTGGACTGTTCCCATGAGGCACAGGGTCAGACTGATTTGCATATGGCCATGTCTGAACTGGGGTGGCAGTGTGAGCTAAAGAATGGTGACAGATTAAACCCAGATATGTTGACTGGGTGTGAGTGTTTGATTGGTTCAGATGCTCCGTCCATCACCACCCCCTTTTGTACCGCTTTGTTCAACATAATTTGGCAGGGTATGCTCAGACGGGAGTCCCTTGCTCACTTTGCCACTGGATTCAAGCAAGCCTGGCTGAAGATGGCTGAAATGACAGAAACCGGTCCTAGGAAGCTTGAATCCGGTCCAGTGAAGGCATTGCTCTGCAGTTCGGGCTGGACTGTTCCCATGAGGCACAGGGTCAGACTGATTTGCATAAGGCCATGTCTGAACTGGGGTGGCAGAGTGGGCGAAAGAACTGTGCTGGATTAAACCCAGATCTGTTGACTGGGTGTGAGTGTTTGATTGGTTCAGATGCTCCATCCATCACCACCCCCTTTTGTACCGCATTGTTCGCCATAAGTTGGCAGGGTATGCTCAGATGTGAATGCCAGAATCCGGTCCTAGGAAGCTTGAATCCGGTCCAGGGAAGGCATGGCTTGGCAGTTTGGGCTGGACTATTCCCATGAGGCACAGGGCCAGACTGATTTGCATATGGCCATGTCTGAACTGGGGTAGCAGAGTGGGCTAAAGAACGGTGATGGATTAAACCCAGATCTGTTGACTGGGTGTGAGTGTTTGATTAGTTCAGATGCTCCGTCCATCACCGCCCCCTTTTTTACCACTTTGTTCTCCATAGGTTGGCAGGGAATGCTCAGACGTGAGTCCCTTGCTCACTTTGCCACTGGATTCAAGCAAGCCTGGCTGAAGACGGCTGTAATGCCAGAAACCGGTCCTAGTATGCTTGAATCCGGTCCAGGGAAGGCATGGCTTGGCAGTTTGGGCTGGACTGTTCCCATGAGGCACAGGGTCAGACTAAATTGCATATGGCCATGTCTGAACTGGGGTGGCAGAGTGGGCTAAAGAACGGTGATGGATTAAACCCAGATCTGTTGACTGGGTGTGAGTGATTGATTGGTTCCGATGCTCCGTCCATCACCACCCCCTTTTGTACTGCTTTGTTTTCTATAAGTTGGCAGGGTATGCTCAGACGTGAGTCCCTTGCTCACTTTGCCACTGGATTCAAGCAAGCCTGGCTGAAGACGGCTGTAATGCCAGAAACCGTCCTAGGAAGCTTGAATCCGGTCCAGGGAAGGCTTGGCTCTGCAGTTCGGGCTGGACTGTTCCCATGAGGCACAGGGTCAGACTGATTTGCATACGGCCATGTCTGAACTGGGGTGGCAGAGTGGGCTAAAGAACTGTACTGGATTAAACCCAGATCTGCTGACTGGGTGTGAGTGTTTGATTGGTTCAGATGCTCCATCCATCACCACCCCCTGTTGTACCGCTTTGTTCGCCATAAGTTAGCAGGGTATGCTCAGACGTGAGTCAATTGCTCACTTTGCCACTGGATTCAAGCAAGCCCGGCTGAAGACGGCTGTAATGCCTGAATCCGGTCCTAGGAAGCTTGAATCCGGTCCAGGGAAGGCATGGCTTGGCAGTTTGGGCTGTACTATTCCCATGAGGCACAGGGTCAGACTGATTTGCATATGGCCATGTCTGAACTGGGGTAGCAGAGTGGGCTAAAGAACGGTGATGGATTAAACCCAGATCTGTTGACTGGGTGTGAGTGTTTGATTGGTTCAGATGCTCCGTCCATCACCACCCCCTTTTGTACCACTTTGTTTGCCATAGATTGGCAGGGTATGCTCAGACGTGAGTACCTTGCTCACTTTGCCACTGGATTCAAGCAAGCCTGGCTGAAGACGGCTGTAATGCCAGAAACCAGTCATAGTAAGCTTGAATCCGTTCCAGGGATGGCATGACTTGGCAGGTCGGGCTGGACTGTTCCCATGAGGCACAGGGTCAGACTGATTTGCACATGGCCATGTCTGAACTAGAGTGGCAGACTGGGCTAAAGAACGGTGATGGAATAAACCAAGATCTGTTGACTGGGTATGAGTGTTTGATTGGTTCAGGTGCTCCGTCCATCACCACCCCTTTTGTACAATGCTGAGGTAACAGCACATTGTGCCTATTATGCTAACACAATGACCAGAGGGAAACACTTGCTCAGATGCGGGTTTGGGGGGTGTTGGTGGTACTGGAGTTGTTACCATGAGTCTTGTGGCCCTCATGGGGATCCCTGTATCATGCTCATTGACTCTATGGCACCTGTGGGTGTTCTGGTGTGGCTCTTGGCTGTGTTCTCTTTCATGGTGCAGGTAGTCTTGTGGAAAACAACAATATTTCTGCCACCAGTATGGTTTACCACAATATTGTGGCATTTTGGATTCAGGAGGGTCAGTGGCAGTGATCCTCCTGGACCTTAGTGCAGCCTTTGACACGGTTAACCACCGTGTCTTGCTCCACCGGCTGGCCAGGGCAGGACTCAGGGGCACCGCACTCGCCTGGATAGAATCCTTTCTGTCGGGTCGCTCGTTCCAGGTTTGGGACGGCAACTCCCGCTCTGCCTCACTCCCTCTTTCTAGTGGAGTCCCCCAAGGGTCTTCACTAAGCCCCACCCTGTTTAACGCTTACATGGCCCCTCTGGAAAACGTAGTTGCCCCATTCGGGATCAAGATAGTGAGCTACGCAGACGACACGCAACTGGTCGTCTCCCTCTCAAATCTTGACCATTGCCCAGACAATCTGTCAAACTGACTCCAGGAAATCCATCACTGGATGTGCGAATCATCTCTTAAGCTCAACGGTTCTAAAACCGAAGTCATGCTTATGGGCAAGAAATGGTCTACCATTCCCCCATCGGTCTGGCCTGATGTCTTTGGCGAGGTGCCCACCCCGAAGAAGGAAATTAAGACCTTGGGGGTCTGGCTTGAACCGGATCTGTCCATGAAGACCCAGGCAGCCAAAACAGCAGGAACCTGCTTCGGTCTCATGCGCTCCATCCGGAAGATCCTCCCGCTACTCCCCCCTCCATCGAGGAAACCCCTGGTTCAAGGCCTGATCCTCGCTCGTCTGGACTATAGCAATGCCGTCTATCTAGGAGCCCCCGAATCTACTCTGGCAAAACTTCAGCGTACCCAAAATGCGGCTGCCTGACTCCTGATGAATCTTCCCTCCAGAGCCTCTGCCCAACCAGCACTCAAGGCCCTACACTGGCTTCCAGTGCGTCAGAGGGTAGAATTTAAGGCTATGTGTACCGCCCACAAACTCATCAACGGTCTAGGCCCTTCGATCCTAAGAGACATGGTCACCCCGTATAAAGCACCCAGACTCCTGCGCTCGGACAACGAGCGTCTTGCCAACGTCCCAAGATTCAGGAAGGTGCGCATTGGCGGTCGACGCTTCGCAGTTAAAGCGTCCTCAGGTTGGAACTCGCTCCCTCGCTGCTTGCGGCTGGAACCATGCCACCTTCGTTTCCGCAAAAAGCTGAAAACTCTCCTGTTCCCCAAATAGGACCTCCTCTCCTCCTCTGGTCATCGCAAGTCCTTACAGCGCGGGGATGCCTCCGGGTCACCAGGCGCTCTACAAATCGTTAAATAATAATAATATTAATTACTCAATTTCCATGATGCCAAGGCCCTAAAAAAAGATACCAGGATCATCAACAATCGAGAACTCAAGGCATGGATATACTTCCATACGGATATACACCCATTTGACATTCCCATCTCAGCAAATATTTTCGATATTTCCTTAAAAGGCCCCCATAATATCACAATATCTTTCTCTCAACAATATTCAATCAATCAAAAATCAAGAAGATATGTAAACACACACCCCTATTTCACATGTACTACAAAATTAACTAATTTCCGTAGGATAGATGACAATGGTAATATTTGCAAATCTATCAGTCTATTGCTGCAGTGAAATTTCTTTAATTCAGCCATAGAAAGTAGAGTCTGTGAAAATATCCCAATTCCTGAGGGTTTTATGCTTGATACTCTACTGCATACTATGTAGGAATGTATGAAATCATGATTTTCACTGAATTTCACAAAATGCCATGAACAATGTAAGAAATTGGGTTATTGCTTTGGGGGGTGGACGCCCCACTCCTGCAACAACCACAATATTTGTCAGGGTGAACCACAAAAGTCACTAAATTAACTTCTGCTTTACCCTCATGTAGCTTGGCACAAAACAGTCAGGCTTAACTTATAAGCAGTGTATATTTATGCAACATGCAAACAGTAATAAATTACTTACACAACATTAGAAAAATCCCAAACCAATTTAGAAAAACTGTTGTTATTTTTTTATAAATAAAATGATACTAGAACCCCGAACATCCAATCAGTAGAACCTGAGACATTGCATTTTAAACATTTAAGTAAAAATTATTCAAAAAGCACTAAGATCAACAGTGGTTATCTAGTCGTGCCCCACCATGGCAAAGTGACAAGTTCAGGCTAACCGCGATGTAGCTTGTGCCGGGTACTGGGAACAGTATAGTCCCATTGAGGGTTGTATCTTATGTCCTTGATGGGAGTTTTCGTGCTACTCTGCGCTGGTTTCAATCAGAAGCTGGGTGATACTGAAGTGCGAAGTCCTGCATTGAGTTATTTTGCACTGCGTGGGTTCCGATCAGTAGCTAAGAGAGCTGTGATGCGAGGTCCTGTGTCAAGTTGCTGCTAAATTGACTGGTGTAGACAAAATTCTAATTCCTTTGTGTGGGTAGAAGACAAAGCCTTTTGAAGTGTAAGTGAGGCTGGGTGCAGCCTATCCAAGGCATCTTGACAGATTGGCCCATCCTTTCCACATCGAAGCTCTCTTTGTTTTACAATCTGGAAGCAATACACAAACCGCAACAGCAGAGCCATTCACAATTAGGTGACCCAGTGCACTAACATAAGTCACAAATGGTTACAACAAGAACATGTCAGCTTTCTAAAAGTGGCATTTTGCCATTGTGACTTAAAGTGTAAATTCACTATTAAAGAGGAGTTTGCATTACAATTCACTTGAGCATAAACAGCATAACTCTAAATGTTAGAAATGGGGTTGTTGGATGACTCGGTGTGAGCCCTGGCCAAGCAGTAACCACAATCCTAGCCACGGTAAGGCACAAGCATACCCAAACTTAACCTGTGCTCACCTCCTGGGAGCTTGGCACGGAACAGGCGGACTTAACATAAAGGAAATGTGTAAAGTATTTATGCAACACTTCAAACAATAAAACAGCGAAACCACCAGACAAAAAGATGCCACATAAGGTTAGAAAGATAGATCTAAACATAATAGCTTTAAACAAGACCAAATCAATAAAAACCCAATTAGTAGAACCTTAGATATTGAAATTTAAAGTTTATTGTGGCAAATAACACCAAAAAGCGCAAAGTGCTATTGTGTGCATCTGGCCACACCAGAATGGGACAAAGCCACAAGTTTAGGCCGATAGCAATGGTGTGCAGGCTGGCTAGAGGAGTCCACTTAGGTCTGCTGAACACAGTACCTTAAATCCTGGTTGTGGATCATTGTATAGAACTGCATTGAAGATGCATTGTGCAGCTGGGGCGATGCATCGGTTCTGAGATGTAGCAAGGCTGTGGTGTGATATCCTGTTACATCAACGTCAATGATCCCATTGATGGGGCTCGTGATACGAAGTCCAGTGTCTTGGATGGATGCACAGTCAAGGCGACGCATCAGTTCTGATGGGCAGCGAAACTGCAATGAGGAGTTTTGTTGTTGAGGCTATGATTGATTAGAGATGCAGTGATATGCATTGTGGAAAGTGTTGCACAGTGGTGGTTCCGAAGGTGTTGCATCGGTCCAAAGATGGAAGTTGCAGCGGCAATGCAAGTCTTTTGCGAAGGGTCCAATCCACTCAGTAGCTATGTGGAGGAAAGGTAGGACCAAGGCTGGACTGGCCCTAGCAGTCACAGGGTGTTTCCCCAGTAGGCCGCCAAGGTGGGGCCAGTTTTAGGCCCTCTGGTGCCGTTTTTGTTACCGGGCGACAATATCGGCCCCCTGTAACAAATCGTCCGAAAACGGCTGTTTCAAACAGCTCGGCTGCACCCCCCTTCTCAATACAGGGGGGTCGGTGGAACAGTTTTCCAGGGCCGGTTTCCGTTCCCAGTCCGGCCCTGGGTAGGACCCGTACACACCAGCACCTCTGCCGACCCATCCCCTGCAGAAGAGACTGTAAGATTGCTGTAGAAAACTGTGTACACACTAAACCTGCCGATTGAAAGGAGGAAAACACCAGACACCCCAATCCAAGCTCAATACCGATTTGTGTAAGGTGGTCCTCAATCTAGAGTGCCACAGTGGGTAAAAAAGGATTGGCATTCTCCCCAGTAAGTCAGTGGTGTAGTGTATTTGTAAGCATTCCTCCAATTCTTTTTGGGGCAGATTTATGTTGGCCTTGCGCCACGTTTGGGTCACGCAACGGCAGCATAAACGTGGCGCATCCCTGCGACCCATTTACAACGTGACGCATCTAGGCAGATGCGTCACGTTGTAAAGCCCTGCGCCACATGTGGGCGTTCCGGCGCAGGGTGGGCGTTCCGGAGCAGGTGCGCCTCGCAAAAGTGGGTGAGTGAAATCTACAAGATTTCACTCAGTCACTTTTAGGCCAATGCTGCATCAAAACCCTGCGCCTGCTTGAAGCAGGCGTAAGGCTTGACGCAGCATTGGACAGATAGGGCACCCCCGAGCTTTGCTGGAGCTGCGTCGCACTTGCGACGCAACTCCAGCAATGCGCCACCTTTACGGCACAGATGCGTCATGCATCTGCGTCGTTTTTGCACCATGGTGCACCGCATTGTAAATGCGGCGCACCATGGGTGGCGGAGCTGTGGCACACAATAACTGGCGCATCCCTGGGGATGCACCAGTTATTGTAAATCTGCCCCTTTGTGTATATGATGCATCGCTCTAAGTGGCAGCTGGAATGTTTTGCTAGATTCAATTTCTGGATGTCGGTCTGGCTCTTTCCTCTTTCCTGTACCTTCAGGGAGAGTTTGATGCTTTGTTATTCTCTTCATTTGGATTCTTCATATTCAATCATGATTCATGAGAGTGTCAATGAGGTGTTTACCTTTTATAGGTTTTTCCTCCTAACTGGTACCAAAGAGACATTTAACACCTTCACTGTAGCACTGTGACCAATGGGATGGGTCATCCTTTCTTTGAGCAATCCAGTAGGGAACTCAAAAGCCCATTCAAGCTTGCAGTCTTCGATATTTTGTGACGACAACATGTTCTTACATTTTGTAAATCACAAAAACAGAGCATGGTAGCGGTCCAACACATCAGTACAGACGTTTTCACAGATGTTTGCTTTCAGCAAGTCTAACAGCCAGATTCATCAAGCGAAATGCGCTCGCAAAAGGGCCAGATTCTGAGAATCTGGCCCTTTGCGAGTGTAATGTTTGCATTTGGGATTCATCATCCCAAATGCAAAAATCGCTAATACAGAATTCGCAAATTTGCGAGGATTAGCATTTAAGGAATCTCTATTAGAGATTCCTTAAATGCTATTCATGAAACATTTAAAAATTGCGAATTCGCAATTTGGAGCGCTCTTTACCACAAAGTCAAACCTCGTGGTAAATAGCGAAAATTTTGAAAAATGCATTTAAATGCATTTTTCTAAGTTGCATGTTACACACACACATGTCCTTTGGACATGTGTGTGCGCAACACCAATGTAGATTACATTTCAGGGGTGCTACAGGGTGTCCTTTGGACACCCCTGGCACCCTTGAAATCGCATCCTTATTTGCAATTAGCAAATTGCTAATCGCAAATAAGGAATAACTCCCCATTCATTCCTAGGGGCCTTTACGCCCATAGGAATGCATGGGGAGTTATTCCTTATTTGTGATTAGCAATTTGCTAATCGCAAATTAGGAATGTGTAGGAATCGCAATTTATTTAGCGATTCCTACATGAATCCCGATTTGCAAGTCGTTAATAGCGATTCCTTAATAATCGCTATTAAGGACTCGCAAATCGGGACTTTGATGAATCTAGCTGTAAATTCAGTAATGCCCGATAGTACGCTTGTGGACCTAATCCTTGCATCTTTCGGTTAGTTTCAGTCTCCATTTGACAGTAAAACACAGACCAATTATCAATGAGGTAATCTCATTTTATTTATTTATTTAATAGTTCAATTTTCACTGAAGTATTTTCATGACATTGTGAAGTTTCACTCCTAATAAAATTCTTCGGAGAAATGCAACCATGTTAAGTAGTGCTACCTTTGAATGCTGCACAATAAATCAGAAGGTAAAATAACCAGAAATATCTAACAACTCCGTGGTGCAGACCGATAGTCCCAGAAGCTGCAAATTTTAAAAATCCAACCATAGTTTATGGTATCATTCAGGAAAATCAGCACAGAATATTTCACAAACATTTGTCTTCAGAAAGTCTGTCTTCATTAGGACCACATGTAATGTCATATTTAATGTAGTTGTGCAATATCATTCTTCATTTACCAGTAAAATACTGACCAATTTTTACTGAAATACTTTCCTGGCATCATGAGTTTCATTTCACTTCACAATCTTGTTAGGTTTGTTGGCTGGATGCTGAAGAACAATTCAAATGGCAAAATACCCAGACAAAAAAATGTGCAAAGAATTTATGAAAAGCAGGGTAATAAGTAACGTTACTGCTTTGTGTTGTGTAAATGGGAAAGAGCAGAATAGCACAATATCTACTACGATGGGGGGCTGTTGTAATCTCTCCCTGCGCTGGTGCACTTTTGACTGCCCTGCTCCAACGTTAACAATGCTGTGCAGAAATGCTAGTGTGTCTGCATAGTGGGAAGCATAGTTTTTTCCTGGAGGGGGTCCTTCCATTACAAAAACTATGCTTTAAGGCATTTCCCACTTTGTATGTGTGCTGTACAAAGCCGAACACATGTAAACTTAGAAATGTGTGGAGACATGAAATCAGTTCTCCTTGTTACGCCTGCCTTGAGGAAGTGCAGGATTTGATACAAATTCCTGTCTCAAATTCTTTGTAGATAGATTGGTACTAGCTTCACAATCCATGAGTGGTTGCATGTGAGCACCCATAAAACTACCAATGCACTGCCCACTTGTTGCAAAGGAACGCAAGGCACCACATTATGTAGCTTTATGCTACTTTATGTTACAATCCAATGAAAATCACGGTTTGGGTTGTATTGTAAATCCCACCACAACCCTGTGTCGGACTTGCATTTAAAAAGTAACACAAACCTAATCAAAAGTGTTTTTTAAGAGGAATGGTCATTGTTATGCTACAGGGAGTTAATTATCTCTGGGAGATGCAGTAAATGCAGTCCTCGTAAAACCATTCAGATTTTACAAGACCTGCAGGTCTAGTGCCTTGAATAATCTACTCAACCGAACTGGAATGGGCTTGGCCGATAAAATGGTCCCAAATTGTGTGATCCTAGGCAAATATCTTATATCACTGAGACATATTTTCCTTCATTATCACATATGAGCGCTCCTCTCTAAGATAAAATTGTGTGACCCTAGCCAAATATTTTATATCAAAGTCCTAATTTTCTTCATGATCACATAATAGAGCTCCTTCAAATATGTGAGTTCAGTATGCCTTATATACAAAAAACTATTTTGTGTAATTTAATAGACTAAACATTTGTTCCATGTGTAATATTATTCTAGCAAAACACACAAGATGATGTACAGAATGTTGCACAATGGCAAAAAGAAGGGTTTTGCTGTTCACCCTATGCACCCTATGTGGGAAGGGTATGCCCAGATGTGGGTCCCTTGCTCACTAAGCCACTGGAGTCAAGCTATCCTGGCTGAAGACGGCTGATAGTCAGAAACCTGTCCTAGGATGCTTGATTCCGGTCCAGGAAAAGACATGGCTTGGTAGTTTCGGGCTGGACTTTTCCCATGAGGCACAGGTTCAAGACTGATTTGCATATGGCCATGTCTGAACTGGGGTGGCTTGGTGAGCAAAATAACGATGGATTAAACCCAGATCTGTGACTGGGGGTGAATGTTTTGCCATTGTGCAATATTCCGTCCATCATCGTGTGTGTTTTGCTGTTCACCCTATGTGGGAAGGGAATGCCCAGACGTGGGTTCCGTGCTCACTAAGCCACTGGAGTCAAGCTATCCAGGCTGAAGACGGCTGATAGCCAGAAACCGGTCCTTGGCACCCTGTGTATTTTTTTGGGCCCACTGGATTCTTTCTCCCCACTTTCTCCAATTATGCTGTTCTGCCCGGGGATCCCTAGGGCCCCTCCCTCGATTGAGCACGCTGCTTGTGAGTCAGAGTCCCCCCCCCCAGCCTGTTTAAAGGGGGCCTGCCCCCCTCATTACCAGAGTTAGGGGTGCCAGTGTTGTTTGGTGCATTAAAGACGTTTTCTATAATTGAAGATTTTAAGGGGTAGCCACCCCCAGAGAGGAGCTCTAAACAGTCATTTTTGGCTAAGTCATCTATCTGACCCTCTTTAGCCCAGATCCGCTCTTCTGGGTCCCCGGAGTCCCTCAAAGATTCAGTATCAGTTTGTGGAAATACTGTCACCGTCTCAGCCTCCACCTCCACCTCAGGTAGCAACCCCTGTGCCACTTCTGTAGTGTGTACCACTTCCCCTGACCCTGCCGGTGACTTACCGAGGACTTTCTTCTACTGGCTGCCAGCTTCCTCCTCCATCCGTGCTGGCTGTGCTGTGTGTGCTGTCTGCTGCCCCCGGAGCAGCTCAATACCAGACCGCTGTGGCTGGGGCTGTAAGCCCTTCCCCTTTCCATCTGGGGGAATCTCTGTTTGGAGCCTCCGCTTCCTGACAGGGGCTGTTTCCAGATCAGCCACATCTCCTTTCGGTGAGCCGAGGGGGGCAGCCTGTACGGGACCCCCTTTTCCCTTCAAACTACCCTTGGGAGGCATCGAGGCGGTTCCTGTAGCTCCGCAACTCTTTTGATCCCACAATGAGACTCCAGAGACGCCGCTCTAAAACGCTGCGCAGCCGGCAATCAACACCTCCGCCGCCGCCGTCAGCGCTGCCACCCACTCTATGATGCCGAATACGAAGGGTCTGTTCTCCTTCACAGAGGATGTCTGCATCTCAAGGTGCAAGGTACTGGGTGGGGGGGATTTATCTTCTGTCCATTATGTCACCCCTTGTGGGAGCCACCTAGGACCCTCTTCACACGGCTGCCATCTTGCGTCCCCCTCTTGGGTTATCAAGGTTCCAACACCACCATTTGGCTTGCAATACTGAAATACGAGTTTGACAAGGAAGAAGTAGAGGTTCTTGGTTCCAAACTGAATAAGTATCTTCTCTCTCACCTATGTATATTGAGGAGACTCAAAGTTCCCTAGGGTTTACAAACGTTAACATAAGTTCATAGAAACTTTTGCAGATGTAACCAGTGTTGTAACTCATGTCTTGAAAATAAACAGGAACAGAAGAAAGTGTTTGGATGATCAAGCTGAAAAATATTTTCATTACTTATTCAAGCACCTATCTTGTGGTGTTTGGACAACATTTTTAATGCAAAATATCATGTTACATAAATATCATGTCAAGACTATTGGGTTGACAAAACTATTGTTGAAAGAAATATCGAAGGTCAGAACAATATTTTAAGTGGTATTTGTTATATCATTGTTAAAAATATTGTTTTTATGGGTTGAGTTATATATGTTTTTTTAAAGGTGTTTTATTTTATTTGTATGTTACTTTTTAAGTTAATAAAGTCAATATCCTTTTTCAAAATTGTAATAAGATTTTTCATTATTATATATGCATTTAAGTTATAGAAGCAGGTTGTTGGGTTTTTATTTTAGGGGAGAAGGGGGTATTTTAAATTGTTAAGCATAATATATTTGTATATGTTGTACATTTGTAATATGTTATCTAGTTTTTTTTGTATTCTTCAAGTTGTCGCCCTATGTGGGATGGATATGCCCAGATGCGGGTCTCATGTACACTCCATGACTGGAACCAACCTAATAACTTGACAAATTTACAGTGCAGATGTGCCAAGGTCCAAGGCACTACAAGGCAGATGGCATAGTGTCATTAAACCACGTATTGATCGACACTTGTTGCCAAAAAACAGTTTGAGTCATGCAGAGGATATACTTAGCATGACTCACTGTTATTAACTCTTCAACCATAGCCTTAAAAACAGCTTCATCTGTAGCATAATATAACAAGCAAGCGATAGTCACCCAGATTATAAAGATCTTCACTTTAATAATAGTACTGACATTGCTTAATACCATTCAGCAGGGAGATTATGTCATCCACCAAGATGGCATTAAGCAAATAAGGTTCTTTTTTAGGGCCTGCTCATAGAGATCATAACACAGGGTAAAACGACAAGTGCATCAGGAATGGTTAGTGCTGGGGGAGGCACAGAACCTGACTCATGATTAAAACCCTGATAGTATGCCCTATGTATTGTATACTAAGCAAATTATAACTTATGCCCTCGTCATGCACTGCCCTTTACCTCATACTTGGCATCATTGGTGGCAATTCAGTAACCTGCATCAATGGCATCTTTGATGGCATCTCATATTAAACGATTGATGACATCACTTATGAACTCAAACTCAACAGTGAGTGTACAATTAAATAATTTGTGAGGAAGAGAGCCACAGTACAGGAGACGTGTTGCCATGTGTAGTAAGCACAAAAGTAAGCTAAGGCCCTTTGTCCAGCTCCTATATGCGTACTATCCACTGCACACAGCCTTTAGCTGCACACACAACAGGGCAATTCCTGGAGAACGGAGACGCTTCTAATCCTACGTTCATATTGGGGATGTATGCTTTTCATAAAATGCGAATATTTGAGTTGCTTACTTGGTGTGTAGGCTGGATATGGTTAGAAATGGTGTTCAGTGACTCTTGTTTTATGACATTTACATGGCTGGGGTAGAAGATTCTTTCTCTGCAGGTCAGCTTTATCACAATGCTATCCAGGCTGAATATGGCGATTCCCATATATGCTGTAACATGCTTTTGAGGTGTCTCCAAGTCCTAGATTGCTGTGATCATTGCCATCCTGTCAGTTGAAAGGATGTACTTCATCAGCTGAACCTCGCAACCCTGCTCATATTTATTTATTTTGTTATTGTATTGAATATTTTCACCTCATAGCCACTACAGTTCGCCTGTGAGTTGATCAGATTGTTTACAAACAATGAGGCTTATTTATGAGGGCCCTGCATCACTTTTGCACCACATAAAGTAGTTCATGCCTGATGCAGGGTTCTCAGTCCAATTTCTGAAGCCACACAAAATCACCTTGCGTGGTTTAGAGTTGCCTCATAAATCTTGTGTAAGGAAATACAGCACAAATCACATCTTGACCCAGTTCCTGAGGCGGAAAGCCGGGAGCTGGAGGTACTATTGTTTGGCAATCACTTTGGAAAACCCTTTTTAAACACAGATTACTTTTAAAAATTGCGTGGTGTCACTTACTTTGTTGTTCTTAACCCAGGATCTGCTCTCACTTTAGAGCACAGCCGATCAAAGCGCTGTGACGCTCCTCACCAGCCCCAGCGGCCGCCATCAGACGAGGCGTGCACGCTGACCACGCCCACTTAGGCCACGCCCCCCCGATCGCTCTACAAAAGCGCTGACCACTAGCGCTGCTGTACACATCTTGACCCAGTTCCTGAGGCGGAAAGCCGGGAGCTGGAGGTACTATTGTTTGGCAATCACTTTGGAAAACCCTTTTTAAACAAAGATTACTTTTAAAAATTGCGTGGTGTCACTTACTTTGTTGTTCTTAACCCAGGATCTGCTCTCACTTTAGCGCACAGCCGATCAAAGCGCTGTGACGCTCCTCACCAGCCCCAGCGGCCGCCATCAGACGAGGCGTGCACGCTGACCACGCCCACTTAGGCCACGCCCCCCGATCGCTCTACAAAAGCGCTGACCACTAGCGCTGCTGTACACATCTTGACCCAGTTCCTGAGGCGGAAAGCCGGGAGCTGGAGGTACTATTGTTTGGCAATCACTTTGGAAAACCCTTTTTAAACAAAGATTACTTTTAAAAATTGCGTGGTGTCACTTACTTTGTTGTTCTTAACCCAGGATCTGCTCTCACTTTAGCGCACAGCCGATCAAAGCGCTGTGACGCTCCTCACCAGCCCCAGCGGCCGCCATCAGACGAGGCGTGCACGCTGACCACGCCCACTTAGGCCACGCCCCCCGATCGCTCTACAAAAGCGCTGACCACTAGCGCTGCTGTACACATCTTGACCCAGTTCCTGAGGCGGAAAGCCGGGAGCTGGAGGTACTATTGTTTGGCAATCACTTTGGAAAACCCTTTTTAAATAAAGATTACTTTTAAAAATTGCGTGGTGTCACTTACTTTGTTGTTCTTAACCCAGGATCTGCTCTCACTTTAGCGCACAGCAGATCAAAGTGCTGTGACACTCCTCACCAGCCCCAGCGGCCGCCATCAGACGAGGCGTGCACGCTGATCACGCCCACTTAGGCCACGCCCCCCCGATCGCTCTACAAAAGCGCTGACCACTAGCGCTGCTGTACACATCTTGACCCAGTTCCTGAGGCGGAAAGCCGGGAGCTGGGGGTACTATTGTTTGGCAATCACTTTGGAAAACCCTTTTTAAACAAAGATTACTTTTAAAAATTGCGTGGTGTCACTTACTTTGTTGTTCTTAACCCAGGATCTGCTCTCACTTTAGCGCACAGCCGATCAAAGCGCTGTGACGCTCCTCACCAGCCCCAGCGGCCGTCATCAGACGAGGCGTGCACGCTGACCACGCCCACTTAGGCCACGCCCCCCCCCCCGATCGCTCTACAAAAGCGCTGACCACTAGCGCTGCTGTACACATCTTGACCCAGTTCCTGAGGCGGAAAGCCGAGAGCTGGAGGTACTATTGTTTGGCAATCACTTTGGAAAACCCTTTTTAAACAAAGATTACTTTTAAAAATTGCGTGGTGTCACTTACTTTGTTGTTCTTAACCCAGGATCTGCTCTCACTTTAGCGCACAGCCGATCAAAGCGCTGTGACGCTCCTCACCAGCCCCAGCGGCCGCCATCAGACGAGGCGTGCACGCTGACCACGCCCACTTAGGCCACACCCCCCTCTGGTTAAATATGTGCATTTACAGGAAGCGCAGCGGACGAGCGCAGCGGGAGCGCCGTTTGCGCGCCGAAGGTGCGCCTAAGGCAAGCCCGTCTGCGCCCGTCCGCGACCAGCCGGGACCAGGGGCCATAAACCCTGGCTCCCCTTCTACCCAGAGCAGGACCTACAGCTCGGCGGCTTTGCACAGCTTAGGTAGGAATGCCACTCCCCAGTGCTCCCATATATACGCTCCCACAGAACTACCCGCCAGATGTCTGGGGTGTAAACACTCCTTCCGCAAATCCCCGTCGGCTGCGACACATACATACCGCATGTACGCATTAAATTGCCGCTCCTTACCAAAACACTTTTTATTTACAAAAAGGGGTGGTGAGGGACAGAGTCTCTGAATTAAGCAGAAAGCTCTCACCCAGTCAAAAGATCAGGGCTAGATCCAACACCGTTTTTTAGCTCACTGCACCATCCCAGTTTCAGAACCTGGCTGTATGCAAATTAGTCTGTTCCTGTCCCAGTGCATGGTGGGAACAGGACAAACCAAACTACAGAAGCCAATTCTTACACTGGGAAGGAAACAAGCTCCCGGGGACCGGTTTCTGGCATTACAGCCGTCTTCGGCCCGGTTTGCTTGAATCCTGATGGTGCAATGAGCAAGGGTCTCACATCTGAGAATACCCTTCCACGCTTAGGGTGGACAAAAATATTTACAAAAAGGGGTGGTGAGGGACAGAGTCTCTGAATTAAGCAGAAAGCTCTCACCCAGTCAAAAGATCAGGGCTAGATCCAACACCGTTTTTTAGCTCACTGCACCATCCCAGTTTCAGAACCTGGCTGTATGCAAATTAGTCTGTTCCTGTCCCAGTGCATGGTGGGAACAGGACAAACCAAACTACAGAAGCCAATTCTTACACTGGGAAGGAAACAAGCTCCCGGGGACCGGTTTCTGGCATTACAGCCGTCTTCGGCCCGGTTTGCTTGAATCCTGATGGTGCAATGAGCAAGGGTCTCACATCTGAGAATACCCTTCCACGCTTAGGGTGGACAAAAATATTTACAAAAAGGGGTGGTGAGGGACAGAGTCTCTGAATTAAGCAGAAAGCTCTCACCCAGTCAAAAGATCAGGGCTAGATCCAACACCGTTTTTTAGCTCACTGCACCATCCCAGTTTCAGAACCTGGCTGTATGCAAATTAGTCTGTTCCTGTCCCAGTGCATGGTGGGAACAGGACAAACCAAACTACAGAAGCCAATTCTTACACTGGGAAGGAAACAAGCTCCCGGGGACCGGTTTCTGGCATTACAGCCGTCTTCGGCCCGGTTTGCTTGAATCCTGATGGTGCAATGAGCAAGGGTCTCACATCTGAGAATACCCTTCCACGCTTAGGGTGGACAAAAATATTTACAAAAAGGGGGTGGTGAGGGACAGAGTCTCTGAATTAAGCAGAAAGCTCTCACCCAGTCAAAAGATCAGGGCTAGATCCAACACCGTTTTTTAGCTCACTGCACCATCCCAGTTTCAGAACCTGGCTGTATGCAAATTAGTCTGTTCCTGTCCCAGTGCATGGTGGGAACAGGACAAACCAAACTACAGAAGCCAATTCTTACACTGGGAAGGAAACAAGCTCCCGGGGACCGGTTTCTGGCATTACAGCCGTCTTCGGCCCGGTTTGCTTGAATCCTGATGGTGCAATGAGCAAGGGTCTCACATCTGAGAATACCCTTCCACGCTTAGGGTGGACAAAAATATTTACAAAAAGGGGTGGTGAGGGACAGAGTCTCTGAATTAAGCAGAAAGCTCTCACCCAGTCAAAAGATCAGGGCTAGATCCAACACCGTTTTTTAGCTCACGCAAGCCGGGCCGAAGAAGGCTGAAATGCCAGAAACCGGTCCCCGGTAGCTTGTCTCCTTTCTGGTGAAGAATTGGCTTGGTAGTTTAGTCTGCCCTGTTCCCATGATGCACTGGGCCAGGGACAGACTGATTTGCATATAGCCAGGTTCTGAACTGGGATGGGGCAGTGAGATAAATAACGGTGATGGATCAAGCCCTGATCTTTGGACTGGGTAAGAGTGGTCTGTTTAACTCAGACACTCTGTTCATCACCACCCCCTTTTTGTAAATCCTTACCAAAACACAGCACACAGATTGCCCTGCTGCTCGAGGAGCAAAAACCAGACGCGGTTTTCCTGACAGAAACCTGGCTCACTGCCCACTCTGAGCCAGACGTGGTCCAAGCACTACCCGTAGGCTACCATATCCTTAGATTGGATAGACCGGTAGGGAGAGGCGGAGGGCTGGCGATTATATTGAAGAACCAGTACCGATGTCGTACGACAGCAGATACTATCCCTGAGTGCGAGAGTGTAGCATTCCGCATAGAGTTTAACGCAAATAGCTCCTTCTCAGGTACCCTGATCTATGGCCCCCCTGAGCCTGCAAAAGTGTTCCACAGGTCCCTTCCAGAAATTATAGCGGAAAGAATTCTGTCGTCCCCCAACCACACGATCCTAGGGGACCTGAATCTCCATTTCAACTCCCCTTCAGACCATATTGCTCAGGAATTGCTAGAGGATCTGGAAGCCCTGCAACTGCTCCAACTGGTCGCAGCTCCGACCCATGAAAAAGGCAACCTACTTGACCCTATATTTAGCAACTGCCTGGATCTAACTGTTGATCAACCCATCCCCCTTCCATGGTCAGACCACTTGCTGGTCCCTTTCACCTGGGTCACACATAAGTCCCCCCAAATACCTCCCCAAGTCACCAACAGGAGAAATTGGTCAAAACTCCCTTTGGAGTCTTGGCTGCATCAACTGGACGCCACCCGCCCTTTACCCTGCCCAGACGCCAATGTGGCAAATGCCAACTACGGAAGCTGGATCACCCACTCGCTAGATTCGACCCTCCCGCTCCGCAAATCCTCCTCGAAGAGACTACAGAAATCTGCCCCCTGGTTCTCCGACTCTCTAAGACAGCTAAAACGTACTTGCAGACAACAAGAGAGAGCCTGGCGCTTAGATTTCCTCCCAGACAAAAAGGCTTCCTACAAAGAGGCGGTCAAAGCCTATAAAGAAGGGATCAGAACGGCCCAGGCAACACATTACTCGGAGAAAATATTAGGAGCGAAATCAAAGCCCAAAGAAATCTTTCAAATTATAAAGCAATTCTCCAGTGCCAATACAGCGCCCCCTCCTAATAAAACCCAGGACCAATGTAACGAGCTTGCAGATTTCTTTTATAACAAAGTTCTAAAAATCTACTCTACCTTCCCAACTGCAGCCACAACCCCGGATACGATTAATCCACTCCCCCCCAGACCACCTCCTCACCCGGACCAGCCTTCCCTCGAACATTTCCTTCCTCTTGACCTTGACACTCTAAGTAAAGTGGCTCGTTCAGTCAAGTCGGGTTCCCCCTGCGATCCCGCTCCTCCAGAAATCCTGATGCAGGCAAGCAAAGCCACCCTGCCTGTAATCCTGGATCTCCTAAACACGTCCATATCCGCCTGCTCTGTCCCCACAGCCTGGAAGCAGGCCATGGTACGGGCGCTGTTGAAAAAGCCTAGCCTAGATCCAGATGACCATTCCAGCTATCGCCCTATCTCACTTCTCCCTTGGGTGAGCAAGGTGTTAGAGAAGTACATAAACGTGCAGCTGGTTCAGTTCCTGGAGGACCACTCTCTGCTTCACACATCCCAGACAGGCTTCAGACCGAAGCACGGTACAGAAACCGCCTTATTAGCAGTCACCGAAGAAACCAGAAGGATACTGGACCAGGGAGGATCAGTGGCAGTGATCCTCCTTGATCTAAGTGCCGCCTTCGATACGGTTAGCTATTCCACCTTGCTGGACCGTCTCCATAACATCGGAGTTGCAGGTGACGCTCTAAGGTGGTTTGACTCCTTTCTGTCTGGGAGGCCGTTTCAGATCTTCGACGGTGAGACAGTGTCCTCTAGTAAAACTCTAAGCTGCGGAGTACCACAGGGCTCCTCCCTGAGCCCTGTACTGTTCAACGTATACATGAGGCCACTGGCGGGTGTTGTCGAACCGTATGGCATTAAAATCGTGTCATACGCCGACGACACCCAGCTTGTGGTCTCGCTGGCTACGGAGAACAGTAGGCACTCCCCAGGCGATCTGCTAAAGTGCCTAGAGGACGTCAAGGGATGGATGACCAACTCCTCCCTAAAATTAAACAGAGAAAAGACGGAGCTCATGCTCCTAGGCCCAACCTCCCCAGTACCTTTCATCTCCTTGTGGCCCAATGCACTGGGCCCCCCACCCACTCCCAAGGAAAGCGTAAAGAGCCTGGGAGTGTGGCTGGACAACAAACTCTCTTTTTCCACCCAGGCCACAAAACTGTCCGCTACATGCTTTGGCCTACTTAGAATCTTGAGGAAGGTTCTCCCGTTACTTCCTCTAGAGGCCAAAAAGGTGGCAGTTCAGGGTCTCATCCAGTCCCGCCTGGACTCGAACAATGCCCTATATGTGGGAGCACCCGAGCTGACCCTCCGAAAACTGCAGGTTGTTCAAAACTGTGCAGCACGCTCCCTGCTGAAAATCCCGCGCACCCAATCTGCCAGACCTGCCCTAAAAAGCCTACACTGGTTGCCAGTGAGGCAGAGAGTGGCCTTCAAAGCACTGTGCTTGGCGCACCGCACCTTTTGGAAAACAGGCCCAGCTATTAACATTGACCTTATACCCCCTACCATCCTAATAGGAACCTGCGATCGACGGAGGCCTTCCTCGCCGTCGTTCCCAGAGTCAAGCGAGCCAGGACCGGGGGTAGGATGTTCTCTCTGAACACCGCCAGGCTCTGGAATGACCTTCCCCTCGCACTTCGGTCCAACTCTGATCTTCTCTCATTTCGTAAAAACCTGAAGACACTGCTGTTTGCCAAATCCTGTGTACCTTAACTTCCCCGTCCGTCACCTCTCTGGTTCAACTCAGCGCTTGGACGCCTATGGGCAGCAATCGCGCTTAACAAATATTTTTACAATTACAATTACAATTACAAATCGCAGTCATCTTACTCTGCACCAAGGAGGAGTTTCATGGGCGTTGTGGTATAATTGCACATGCAACACCCATGGACTTTGATGCTGCCACAAATTTACAAAATCATGTAAATCCGGGGAAGTACGAAATCCGTACTCCTCCCGAGTTGATGTGTAACAAGGGGAAATATGTCTATTTCCATTTGTTGTTTCCTCATTCTTTGTGTGCTGCATTCACATGGAAAGAAGAAAGCGCCTCTTTGGATTTTTTTTGCGCAGGTAGGGATACCTTCCTTCACAAAAACGATCCTGAATTCAATGGAGGCATCCCTGCACCATGGTGCAAGGGTGCCTACGTTGGTGCTAGGCTGCCGAAACAGCACCAACAAAGGGAGAAAGGACAGGGCATTCCTGCACTTTCACTTTGGTGTAGGGCAGCGCAGTGCAGCAAAGTGCCTTGACGTGCTGCCATACGCCAACATCCAATAAATGAGGACCTATGGGCCTTATTTATGAAACCCTTGCGCCACGGTGCGTCACTTTTTCCCATGTTAAAAGTGATGCACCGGCAGCGCAAGGCCTTCATAAATAAGGCCCTATGGGGCATATTATCAAGGGGGTTTATCTCTGCTTTTTTGGCTTTAAAAGCCAAGAAAGCGGAGATAAAATTATCTCCCTAATACCTAGCTGTCGCTAACACCAGTTAGCGACAGCTAGTAGGAGATAGCGACCATCTTGGGACCCACTTTGCATGTCAGTGATATTTATCACTAATGACATGCAAAGTGGGCGTGCCAAGATGTTAGCGACTGAAAACAGTCGCTAACATCGCTATCTCCTATTACCAACTTTTGGAAATATTCGCGCTAAGCGCAAATATCTCCAAAAGCTAACACCTGCCCTGAGCAGTTCTTAGCCATGTTATCCAATGGGAGGTGGATAACATGGCTAAGAGCATTAGCTTGGTAATGCATGAATATCGCGGACTTTTCAGCGATATTCATGCATTGCGGCGATTTTTATCGCATTTGCGGTAAACCTTGGTAATACCAAGGTTTATTTGCGGTAAAAATCGCCACAGCTCAGCGGTAAATTTTTGTCTCTAACCAAGCAATAGCGATAATTATCGCTATTGCTTGGTAATATGTCCCTATATGTTTTTGTTGGTCCTCAGCCCTCCCACCCCTGTACTCTGTGCGTGTGACACAATCAATCAATCAATCAATCAATCAATTAAAGCATTTGTATAGCGCACTACTCACCCGGAGGGTCTCAAGGCGCTGGGGGAGGGGGGTTCCGCTACTGCTCGAACACTCAGGTCTTGAGCTGCTTCCTGATGGCGAGGTGGTCCTGGGTCAGGCGGAGGTGGGTCGGGAGGGAGTTCCAAGTCTTGGCGGCGAGGTAGGAGAAGGACCTTCCCCCTGTGGTGGCTCTTTGGATGCGGGGGACGGCGGCGAGGGTGTGGCCGTTCGATCGAAGCTGGCGTTTGGGAGAGTAGAAGTTGAGGCGGCTGTTGAGGTATCCTGGGCCTTGGTTGTGCAGGGCTTTGTGTGCGTGGGTGAGGAGACGGAAGGTGATTCTCTTGTTGACCGGGAGCCAGTGCAGGTCTCTCAGGTGTCCGGAGATGTGGTTGCGGCGGGGGATGTCCAGGATGAGTCGGGCTGAGGCGTTCTGGATCCTCTGGAGTCTCTTCTGGAGTTTGGCGGTGGTTCCGGCGTAGAGGGAGTTGCTGTAGTCCAGTCGGCTGGTGACGAGGGCATGGATGACCGTCTTCCTGGTCTTGGTGGGGATCCACCGGAAGATCTTGCGTAGCATGCTTAGGATGTTGAAGCACGACGAGGAGACAGCGTTAACTTGTCTGTTCATGGAGAGGGAGGAGTCCAGGATGAAGCCCAGGTTGCGTGCATGGTCTGTTGGTTTGGGTGCGCTGCCTAGGGCGGGGGCCACCAGGAGTCGTCCCAGGCGAAGGGTGAGGATCCCAGGATGAGGACTTCCGTCTTGTCCGAGTTCAGTTTCAGGCGGCTGTTCTTCATCCCTTTGGCTACCTCTTTCATCCCTTCGTGTAGGTTGGCTCTGGCGGTGGCGGGGTCGTTGGTGAGGGAGAGGATCAGCTGGGTGTCGTCGGTGTAGGAGAAGATGTTGAGGTTGTGCTGGCGTGCGATGGCTGAGAGGGACTCATGTAGAGTTATAATACTCACGCACTTATAATACTGCTTAGTTATAAACAGGACATTTGAGTGAGAGTTCAGATATTTATGATTTCAAGGCCATGATGGAAATTAAGAGCTATGTTAGTTGTATAATTTTCATTCAGTTATCATCCTCAATATATGAGGGCTGTGTTAAACAAGAGGGGAAGTACTTTTGGCGCCCCAGGCAAGGGGCTATTTTGCCATTTTTTCATGTAACTCCACACAATCCCCGCAAGGGTGACATTTTTGCAACTTTCAGCTGCAATCGGATGCTCCCTTCTGGGATGTCATATGGCATCTGCTTTACCTAGATATATGACAGTGTCACCCCATGATAGACTCCGTAGTAGGGGAGCTATTGAAAAATAATACACTTCACTGCATACTTTTGAGATCACCTGTCCTGAAAATGAATGACTCGGTTTAGTGAGGGTAATTATTAGGAACACTACTCAGGAATGTTGTTTTAGAATATTTTCAAAAAGAAACATGCTTTACATTGAATTATCAACATCTCACACAGTAGCCTAGCCATGAGAAGGTTCTCATTATAGACATGATTGACGATTTAAAAGGGCGCAGGCTTTTAAACTGCAGGTGGCTGACTCCTGCATCATTTCGAATTCTTTAGCATTTGAGAGAAGTCATTTTGTGCTGTACAAGAGAAAGAGAGGCTTGAAAATATTTCTATTTTTAAAATCAGTCAAGGAGGACAGAAGCTTGCTGAAACCTGAGCAATTCCATCCTGATCAGAGAGCTATTTTTTTGCTGATGAAAATTGTTCAAGCCTGAACATATAGGGATGGGTTTGCAATTTATATCTCTGAACATATGTTTCCTGTACCTCCCAAAGATACAAGCACATTGGTGGCGCACAGTACTTTCCATGCTGTCAGACTTGTGCTCCATTAGTGGTTTTGCAGCATTTCACCTCTAGAATATTTTGTTGATGATTGGTTGAAAACTAGACTTTAAATATTGTAGTCGAAATTTTAAACACACTTGATGACATTCGGAAAAAATAATTCATTTTAAATTGTGCCTGTGAAATATTTCTTAATTACCAAGGGCATGAGAAGTGCAAAAAAAATGTAACCTAGAAACGCACTTGTTTAAGTAAACAATATTCATTACATTCCACAAATACAATTGTATGCTGCATAGGTGAAATACAGCCGTATTCTGAAAATGTACAACGTTATTGTTTGCCATTGCAGCATTTATTTAGAGCATACGACATCTTTATGGATTCAGATGTTTTGAATCAGACTGTTTTGCGTTCTCTGGGTGTTATTATAATATTGTAAAGACTCCTGTAGAACATGAAGAACAAGTGAATCGTGGGTTATCAGGTTCCAACAACACCATGTGGCTTGTAACATAACATAACATAACATAACATAACATAACGTGTATTTGTAAAGCGCACATTCGCCACTACGGGTATCTTGGCGCTGAATAACAGATGTTTGTTGTTACCCATCTCAATTGTAATCCTGCAATATGAGTTTGACAGGGAAGAAGTAGAGTTTCTTGGTTCCAAACTGAATACGTCCCTTGTCCCTCACCTATGAATGTTAAGGAGACTCAAAGTTCCCTGGGGTATACAAACTTTAACATAAGTTCGTAGAGCATTTTGCAGATGTAACCAGTGATGTAACTCGTGTCTAGAAAAAAAAAAAGAACAGGAAGAGAAGAGCTGAAGTGCTTAGTACTCGCACAGATAGAAATCTACATCCTGTAGGTTGTGTAGTTGAAAGTATTTTTTTTCCGTTTTGAGCCTATAGGAAGCCTTTCCATGTCATTCGTGAGGACCACCGAAGTGCGGTTATGTGTTTTGGGACGTTGCGCCTTGCAGGGTAATGGGTGAGGGTATGTGAAAGACAGACACAATGTTATAATTCGAACATGAACTAAACCATCTCGGCAGCCACACAGCACCAGCCTAGCTGCAGGAGCAGTGGGATGCTGTGTCCGTATACACCAACAAATAAGAGCAGGCCCAGTAATTTATATTGCAACATGTGCCTGGCAGAGATTGTGTCGAATGAATGAAAGGTTTCCAACAGGGCGAGAATGCAAATTGGTAACATGAGCGGTAGCTGCACCGCCCCCTTCTTTGTTCCACAACTGCAATTGCGCAATGTAAAATTGCATAACGTGCACGATATCAAAGCCCTAAGCGCGATATATTTGCAGTGCACCCGGTAAACCTAACACACTGGACCCTCATAATAAAGAACTATATAGAACAGCTGTTCATTTCAAGCGGTTTCTCTCATATCTGCATGCTACACGAGGTCAGTCTTATCCTACATGCACAAAGACCCCAAGAGGCAGCAGAGTGTGCAGGCTCTCAATCTTACGAGTCGCAAACTCCTTTCTGTGGCTCAACCCCAATCAATAATCGGAAGGCAGAAAAGAAAGCAATAAAGCTCCTAATCACCAGAGCCTCGTGCTATGATGAACTGCACGATCCCACGGACTGCGGATGAAATTCGAGGGGCACGTCATCAACACATCCACGTGAAGACGCAGGCTGAAAGACTCTTGCTCATTCCATTCATTGCAGCGCATGGGTTAAAGCCACCCAAAGAGATACATGAACACCACCATGAAAACATCTCTTTATTCCAACCTACCTGGTGTTATTGACTTCAAGGGGAATATAAACAGACAACGTTCTCGAAACTGCTATGTAAATGTAAATGTAAATGTGAAGTAGTGTGGCTCACTGGTTAGAGGCGGCAGACCCGAGAGCAGAGGACGGCCCGGGACCAGGGTTCGATTCCCGGCGCGGCAGGTTTCTGGACCAGGGTCAGCGGACTCGATAATTCTCTCGCCTCGGTGCCCACTCTGATCAGCGATCACACTCGGCAACTCTGGGCATTAGCTTGCCTCATCTTCACTAACGGCCCCACCAGACTGCCGGGGATGCCTGGTCTCACCCTGGAGATACCCATTAAGGGACCATCTCTCAGGGAAGCCAGGAAGGGTTTCACAGCGGTCGAAGCGCCTTGGGACCCTACGGGTAAGTAGTGCGCTATATAAATGCCTATACATTTACATTTACATTCCTTAAATCCCTTTGTAGAGTACATGCAAAGTTTGATTCGAGCCTGATGCATCAAAAAGGTAGGGAAATCAACAAGATATCATTTTTTGTGAACTGTAAAAAAATAATAATACCTTTGCTACATAGCCATCCGGGGAGAATGAAGTGCTTCTGTGGACCTTTACCAGCTGTTCCCAATGTCTTCCCAAATGGAAAATATACATTTTATTTAAGTTTCACCTGATATTTAAATGGATGTAAGCTACTTTTTAAACAATAATTTACTAAGCCAGTCAGTCTTATTTTGTGAGTCCTTGTTGATTGCCAGTATCTGTTTCATCCACACTTCTAAAATTGCACTTGCTTGTCCAAAGCCAATAGCGATGGCTGGCTGATTTTACATATTGAAACAAAGCTCCAAGTACACGCAAACTATTCAAGCTACAATTGTACAATTATAATTAGAGGTCCATGTGTTTCTCAGGTTCTTTCTTTATAGTTCAGTTTCCACAGCAAAGCATCACCCGTTTCGTCACTGTGTACTTCATCCCAAGACTTTCCCTGGGATGGAATAAAACAATAGTATAATTTAGAAGTCAGAATATACAAATACATTGTAAGATTATCACCCTATGTTGAAGACAATCAAGGCCTTGTTTATGGGCCCAACCATCAACTCATGGTGGAAACCCATGCATCACTTGTCAAATGTATGTGTAGGGTATGTTAAAGCGGGAGATCTATAAAATCAGCATCACACATTATGGGCATAGTAATATACATGCAGCACCTTTGTCGCATGTCAATTGCCACTACGTAAGAGAAGGATTTATGAAACGAGACTAAGAGTAAATATAATATAGAACACCCACATGTACACTAATAAACCCGTGACCATGAGCAATCATCTCTCCTAATCCAAAGCACACATTAGTACCTTTAATGGTCGAGGCCTATATCAAGAAAAAAAGGCAAAATATGTCTGCTCCTTATCAAATGGTTGTACCAGCCAGCACCCATCCATAGCGTATGCAATATACCTTCATCATATCCTCTGAGGCTATAATGGACCCTTTATCCCAATCAGCCGAAAGGCATACCAGCCGTTTCCATTTAAATAGGTACTGGAATAGTTAAAACAGAGGCTCATACCTCTAACCAGGACAGCATCTCACGTGGGCTGAAATTCATTAGTCCTTAATGTGTTGTTTACACATGTATAAATGCTCCCCAATCCCCTCACAAAAAGTGCTGTGAGTCTACTCTTGAACATAAAACATCAATGATTCTCTAAGAAAACAAGACAAAGGGACTCATAAACATCCATATTGTGAGGTTATTGGAGCGCGTTTTTACATGTGTAAAGAACACATTAAGGTCTAGTGGATTTCTGCCGGGTGGGAGAAGCTGTCCCGGTTAGAGGTATCAGCCTCTGTTTTAATTATTTCAGCCCCTTTTGAAATGACAATGGCCTCTATGAGTTTCGACTGATTGTGATTCTGTTCCATTTCAGCCTCAGAGGATACGACATAGGTATATTTCATATGCTACATGTGTTTGGTAGTTGCAGGGATTCTGCTCTAGAAGAGAACTATACTTGGGACCATAGAACATCAACATGTAGGGAATGAGTCCCCATACCCCATCAGTATCTATGGGCCAACATCCGACTAGCTTATAGTGCTTTACTTGCCCTCCTAACCTCAGAGAGACAAGTGATTTGGCATCCCAGACCACAATACTCCCGACCCTCTCAGGGATCGCGGTAGCAGGTCACCCCCTTTCATTCTCCCACTCATACTTGTCCACAATAAACAGAAAAGGGTAGTTTACAATATATTTTTAAACTATTGTGCTCTAATATGCAAGACTTGTGCCACATATAGAAAGGAAATACAGGTCAGTAATGTCATTAGCATAATTAGGAGACCAGATTCAATAAAAAGTCCAGTTATATAATCTGACAGCCAATTCGTAAGCAGGAGGCCTCTCCCCAGGGACCAGTATTAGGTGTGCCATGGAGATGGAAGCCTTTGCTGTGGTTTGGTCCCTAAAGAAGCTGAGACCATGCCAGTTTGGCTCTCACTTCCTTGTCCAAACAGACCATAGACCTCTGAGATGGCTCATGCACATGAAAGGAGAAAACTCCAAATTGTTAAGGTGGCCCATATCCCTAAAGGGAATGGATTTAACAGTGAAGCACAGACCTGGGATTGACCATGCCATTGTAGATGGCTTTTCCAGGTTCTTCCATGTAGAAGATGAAGATTCCCTAGGGAAAGGTTAGTCTCATCCTCTTTTGTTTGGGGGCTGGGGGGGTCATGTAGGAAAGTGCCTCTTTTTGCATGGTGAGCCCTCACATTGTGCCTGATGCCCTATGTAAATTTGAACTGTAAGTGCACTGGGTACCTGCTAACTAGCTTCCCAGAGCCAGATCTCTTTACCAAAACACTGTACCACAATTAGAAAATGTCATCTACCCCTGTAAGTCCCTAGTAAATGGTACCCCTAATACCCAGCGCATGGGTACTGAAGAGGGTCCACTGGGGCTAGAGCACTAGTTGTGGCACCTCAGTGCAACCTCATCAAGGCTATGAACTCTACCATCACAGGCTGCATATCTTGGTTCAGGAAAATCCAGAGTCAAGATGGCACACATCCCTGTGTGCCATGCCAGCCATACACTGCATAAGATATAGGTAAGCCAACACTACTGCACTGTTTTAGCCCTAAAGAAAGTTGTACTATATCCAATGTGTGGGCATAGCAGCATGAGCAGATAAGCCCCTACAATGTTGAGTCCATTCTGTGATATTGTAAGTGAATAGAGAAGCCATAAAGACTACATTTATTTATTTAATATTTCAAAGTTTTATAGAGCGCAAACCAGACCTGTGAGGGCATCAGAGCGCTTTACAGGATTGAAGGGTGGTATACAAAAGAATTAGGAGGGTAGTGAACCCATTGGGTGAAATAGGTAGATACATTATACAAGGAAAAGCAAGCAGTCTAAAGTCCCGGATACATTTGGGATAAAAAAACAGGTAGATACATTATAAAAGAAGACATGCAGTCTCAACTCTTAGGTCGGATGCCCTGGAGTGCAGTGTAGGTATCATCCGTAAAAGCCATGGATAATGCCAAAGTTGTGGGTGGAACATGTCACTGAGGTGATTGTAATGTGATCGTTATGCGAGGAATGTGTCCATTAGGAAAGTTTTGGTCTCCTTTTTAAAGCGTGCCAAAGATGGTAGTCTTCTGGTTGCGGGCAGGAGAGAGTTCCAAATTCTTGGAGCAGCCCCCGAGAAGGCCCGATTGTAGGTTTTGTTTTTCTGGAATAGTGCTGGTTGGAGCAAAAGGTCTCTGGCAGATCGGGAGTTTCTGGCTCCTCTAGATATCACAAGTTTCTGGGCAAGAAATGCAGGGGAATTGGAGTAAAGAACTTTGTGAGTAATGCATGCCAGTTTAAGTTGGATTCTGGCCTCAAGGGGAAGCCAGTTCAGAGCTTTAAGGTGGGGAGAGAGGTGGTTGAATTTCTTTGAGCCAGTTAGGAGTCTGGTGGCGGCATTGAGGCCGGCTTTCAATGGGGCCAGAGTTCTTGGGTAGCCCTGCCAGAGTAGAGCATCCATATTCTAGTCTTGAAATGACTAGTACTTGGATTGCTGTTTTTAGGTAGGAAGCGTCGAGGAAGGGTTTCAGGTTTCCTAGGTAACTCAGGTGAAATCTGGCAGTTTTAGCCATTGAGTTGATATGGCCCGCATGTTCAAGTTGCCGTCAAGGGTTATTCCAAGGGATTTTGCAGAGTCCACAATGGTGGGAGGGCAGTTTAGCGCTTTGACAGCCTTGATCAATTCCTGGATGTGTGGATTGGTTTTGGGTGGGGAGATTAGAAGAAATTTAGTTTAATTTGCATTAAGTTTAAGCTGTTTGGTGGTGAGGAAGTTGACAGTTAGCTTCAAGGCCTCATTCAGGGAGAGAATGTCCTCAACGGAAGAGATTTTAATGTAGATCTGTGTGTAAGCATACATGAGGTTGGAGATATTGGCGGTGCGTAGCACCTCTGTGAGCGGTTCAAGGTAAAGATTGAAGAGGGTAGGGGAAAGGGTTGATCCTAGGGGACTCCAACCGTGATCGGAGAGGGAGCGGATAGGTTACGTTAATGAGGACTCTCTGTGAGCGATTTTGGAGGAAGGATCCAAACCATTCAAGGACGTTGCCATCCAAACTCATCCTGAGTTTGAGGTGTTCAAAGAGTATTTTGTGGTTAACCGTATCGAATGCTGAAGATAGGTCTAGGAGGAATAGAGGATAGATTTTGCCTTGGTCGAAGGCTTGGAGGGCATGATCCACGATGTGGAGGAGAGTGGTTTCAGTGCTGTGCCCAGGTCTGAACCCGGATTGGAAGTCATCTATAAGGTGGAAGTTGGTGATGTGTAGGCTCAGCTACTGTTGCACACATTTCTCCAGAACTTTGCCTAGGAGTGTGAGGTTTGATATGGCTCTATAGTTGTCAGCTGAAGCAGGATCCAGCATAGTTTTTTTTAAGATGGGGACAACTTGGCCATCTCTAGGAGGATCAGGTATCGAAACCTGTAGGAGGGAAACGTTGATTATTGCAGTCCAGGAAGCGATGATGGCCTGAGGGACCGCAGCTAGGCAGTTAGAGGGGAGAGGATAATTGAAGTGATTGTTCAGGTTTAAGAAGGCTAGAATTCTCGAGATAGAGTGTTTGCCATGGACTTTAAAGTTGGACCAGTGCGCTTGGTTTTCGGGTGAAGTTTGGGAGGACAGCGCAGAGACAAGAGGAAGAGCCGACAGATTTTGGTGGTGAGTTGCGGAAATAAGTTTGTTTCCTAGGGCAGAGATATTGTCGCAGAAGAAGGATGAAAATTCATTGCATGATATTAGTGGTTTAGGTGTTTCTTTGGAGTTTTTTGCTAGTTTTTTGGATTGGTGTTTGACCAAATCAAATAGCTTGTGAGGTCTATTCTTGGCGTATTTAAGTTCTGTTCTGAAGAATTCTTTTTTAGAGTTGAGGATTTTCCTACTGTAGGCATTTCTGGCCTGGCGGAGAAGTTTTAGATGGGCTGCTGATGGGTGTTGTTTCCAGTTTCATTATTATTATTAATATTATTAAATTAGTTTTGTAACACGCGCAGCTACCCAGAAAGTGTTTCCCGGCGCCTAGCACACAAATTTCTAGAAAAGGAGCAGTCAAGAACCATTTGCTACTGAAAGAGCCAAGTTTTAAAATTTCTTCGAAAGCTGAGATAGGACGGGTCATTCTTCAAGGACACCGGAAGAGAATTTCAGATTTTGGGGCCAAGACAAGAAAAGGAACGGCCTCCCATTCTTGCAAGTTTAAATCTGGGAATCACAAAGTCTCCGTGGGCTGTAGAGCGCAGGGGACGAGAAGGAATGTAAGAATGGATGAGCTCTTGCAGATACGATTGTGCCACACCTTGTTTGATTTTAAAGATGTAACACAGGGTTTTAAATGTAATTCTTTGATCAATTCGAAGCCAGAGAAGGTCACGTAAATACGGTGAGATGGAAGCCTGTCTAGGAACTTGACAAAGAAGGCGTACTGCAGAGTTCTGAACTACCTGTAGCTTTCTTAGTACCGTTTGGCAGCTACCGAGATAGAGAACATTGCTGTAATCGAGGCGAGAGGTGATGAGTGCCTGGACTACCGTGCATTGGGTTGAGTCAGGAAGCATCCAAATGATCTTACTAAGCCACCTCAAGATCGTGAAACAGATGGCAGCAACACTCGCCACCTGTTGTCTCATAGAGAGACTATCATAAAAAATTATGCCCAGATTACGGACATGAGTGACAGCTAGGGGAAAGGAACCCATTTCCCGAGGCCAATGGTGAGGACCCCATAGGTCCTTGTGCTTGCCCAGGATAAGGACCTCAGTCTCATCCCCATTTAACTTCAAAAAGTTAAGGCGCATCCACTCTGTCACTTGCCGTAGGCCACACTGAAGGGCAGATGTCGTAGCGTCTTTAGTTGTGGAAAGTGAGAAGACAATCTTCGTATCATCCGCATACGAATATAGGGAAAGACCCGCCTCTTCCACAATCTCTGCCAGAGGTCTGACATAGATGTTGAAGAGTAGGGGGCTTAAAATGGATCCCAGTCTGTCAAAGGAATCTCCTCTCCTTGTTGAGGGATCCGTTGAACCAGGGACTCCTGTCTTTGATCTGGGCTCTTTTTAGTTTAAGCGGAGCAAGGTCATCGAGAATGTCGGATATAGTTGAGGAATAATGATACGCGAGTTTGTTGACCGAAGTGCAGGGGAGGGGGAAGTTGGTCTCACAGCGCGCAGCCAGTATCCAGTAATCAAGTTTTGTGGTGTCTGAAACCCATTGTTTGGGAATCACAGGTTGTGGTGTCCCTGTCTTGTGGGTGCTAGGCAGGAGGAAGGTGGTAGCGTGGTGATCAGACCAATCACATGGGTCAATACAGATAAGTTTGACCACTGACTCCTTAGTGATGATGCAGTCTAGGGTGGTGCCTTTCATGTGAGTAGGGAGAGAGCAGGCTTGGGTAAGGGCTGGTCAGCCAAGAAGTCTCTGATGTCATTGACCTGAGGGTCCTGAGGGTCCTTAGGATCGTTCCAATGCAAGTTGAAGTCGCCAAGGAAAATGTCATTAGAGTTAGGGTAAACCTTGGCTGCAATGATTTCCATAAGGTGGTCAGTGAAGGTGTCATTCTTGCCTGGAGGGTGGTAAAATATGCACTAGATACTTGTCAACCCGAGTTTCCTAGCTCCATGATGGCTTCACTGACTTCTAAGGTGTTTGGTATCAAACATTTTGTCTTAATAAATCCTCAATGATGCCAATGTTGGATTTAATAATGCATTCACAGGAGACCCTTTTAGTGTGACTCCTGAAACAGAACCAAAAACTAGTGGGGTCTCTGGCAAGTTTTTACCAGCCTGACGCCGCCAGATTTGCTTCTGACCTCATGGGGCGAGAGCTTGTGCTTTTAAAGGACAGAAACTAGACCTGCTCTGGGTGTCGGTGTTTCACACCTCCTCCAGTACAGGATGGCCTTCACAGGTAGGAAGATTCAAAGGCAATGAAATCCAACCAAGGACACCTTTGACATCCAACCCAGGAACCTTTAGATAGTAGGGGAGACCAAGCATCCCTTCCTGCTCCACTTTTGGTGGGAGGAAAGACAGGGAAATTAGTTAGATAAAGAGGAGGGTTCCCCCTTAGCCTGTGCCACCCTTAGGGTAGGGCAGGAGAGGTGAACCCCTCTCCTGAAATTCCACCATCTTGAGATGATGAGAAAAGCTCCAATCAGGGCTAAGGCAATGCCCTCCCCACAGGAAGTGGTCAGTAAAGGGTGTAGACACCCTAAAGGTAAATAGCCCATTGGATACCACCTGTTTTCCCTTGTAATGCCCTTAAAGTCAGTATTTTTGTTGCTTCCCAAGACCTCAACCTCAGATTCATTGGACCAAAGATGACCAGGACAAAGAAGACCCTCTGTACAAGAACTGAAGACCTGCTGCAGAAGAAAGCAGTGCCAAACCATGCCAGCTGCACCAAGAACTCAACAACCACTGTATGCTCTGTTTTCAAGATCCTGGAAGGACTCCAAGAACCCTAGAGTACGTTCAAACTTCAGGAAATCGCCGAAATGTTCCCTTGGAGTGAAGGTATTGCTCCCTTGGAGCGAAGGCATCATTCCCCTGCACATTGCAGGCACGATGTTTCAAATATAACAAATCCTAGGCAACTTGAGGGTCCTGAAAATTGTCAGGTACATCAACACATGTTAAATCAATATGACAGTGTACTGAACAAATAACGGCAAATAAGTTTAAAAATATATTGTTCATTTATTTAAAAAACATATACACATGAAAGTTTAAAAACCACATGAGGTCGCAGAAATACAGTGAATGACAATAATGTCTAAAACAATATAGGACATGGAATAATGTAAATACAATGCATATATAATAATACAAAATTGAATGAAAAGACAAAACAACAAAACAGTGGGTAAAAGGTAATCTCTACACACGTTTCGGCGTTACACACGCCTTCTTCTGGAGAACCACTGGAAATTCTAGAAAAAAATATTTTAAACATTACAATTACAAAAAATATACACATTGCCTTTCAAGCACACTGTCGTTGATCGAAAGCTAATTGTAGGTGGAGGCTATAGAATAAGAAGGGCTGGTTTAGATAACAGAAAAGTTAAATGGATTATTTAAGATAAAGTGCACAGTAAGACCACCAAGCAAAAGCATTGTGCATAGGAAGAATTTGTGCAGAAAAAGAGCAAAGAAGAATAAAACATGCAAATTCCCTAAGATGCCCCAGTGTGGCAGTGAACTGCATTAGTAGTACTTCACGGTAAAGAAAGGAGACTATGAATCCTAACCTAAAAAAAAGTGAAGCATGGGGGCAAGGTGACGCAAAAGAAGAATTTCAAAGGGATGAAATGAATTCAGAACTGAAAAGAAAGATGAAATGATCTGAAAGGGAATGCTTTAATAAAAATAGTAGCAAATGATGCACCTAAGTGCCTAACGGGATTGATAAAAAAGGGCAGAGGGGGGAGGGGGATGTTTTTTTAATTACTTACAGGTGTGTTGCATAAGCCAATGATCAGTGGCGCCTGCAGTAGATGAATAAAAGTATCGCACTTTTCATGTATCAATACTATTGGGAAACAAAGATTGAAATATTATAGTATCATTCCATTTTATGAAAGGTGCTAGAAGTCATATTATGAGTAGCGTGTTATACTACCTGATGAAATAGCAGATGAAGATCTGCAATTGAATAGACCTTCAACAAATGCCCCAATTGTAGGGCACTTCAATGTTAAGCAGAAATTATGTACTGCTGGTTACAAGGCACCGTTCGGGACCCCTAGCAACCTACGACCAAGAGAAGATAAAAAGCCCGATATAAAGCTTATTCAGAAGTTGGGGTGTGACACTAAATCTAGCATCTGAGGGTAAAAATAAGTACCATGGATAACTTTCCAAGTCCAGATAATCTTGATGTATCATCGGTTAAGTTTACCAGTTGGGTAAATTGTGGACAAACTGAAAAAAAGTTTAAAAAAAAGACAAACCAGAATGAATGATATGTCGCCCGCTATAGTCTATGCTATGGCAGATATACATGAGTCATATCATTAAGGCAGTAAAGGATCTGTCTGAAAGTAAATTCACTAACGACCGACCCTCCCTGCAGGAATTTAATTCTATCTTTAGCGAAAGTGCCAACAATCCAAACAAGGAACAAATAGATAAACATTAAATGCAGCGATGTCTGTTAATATGAGAGCTAGGGGAGTCAAAGCTCCACCCGGCCAGAGTCGCTTGCAGAATGGTTGGCCAGTGCACAAAGAATAATTACTGCACATAGTTTCAATCGCAACTTATATGACTAGCGCAATACTAGACTAAGGGTTAATCTACATAAAAGTCCATTGCTCGCTTGTGAGTGCAAAGGTGCAAATATAAAGAAGTACTTACAACGTCACAGGAGTAAAGGGATCTCGATATTCAGGGTCCCGAGGCAGAGAATACTGGATGTTTACGGGACACTCTAAATACCCTCCGGAGGCGCGAACTAAACAGCGTCAAAGACGTCGTCTGGAAATGATGACGTCATGGATGTGAGCCGAAACGTAAAGAAGCAAACAACTAGACCGAGACCGGCTCAGGACTGGGGGTGTGCTAAAAGCAAAATATAAAAAATAATAATACAAATAAAGGTAGGACTGCTACTTTTCTGCTCTCGTGTCCATAAATAGGCTCAAGAAATAACACATAGGAGCAGTCAGCGAGGCGGCAAAAAATAAAAAATACAAAATAATAAATTAATAATGAAAAAATCGAATATGTTATCACTACAATAATGAGGCAAAGATCCTCAACTATAAGAAAAGAAAATATTACTGAAATAACCTATTGGATAAACATAATACTGTTGAAAATTAAGATGAATATCAATGAATATGTCCTAAACTGAAAAATTGGGGGACAGGGTGAAGAACAGCCAGAATCATTTAATATTATATTTTATAGCGTTCTCCCATGGTATTTAATTGTTCAAACCTTTGGGGATAAGATGCCAAGGTAAAAATCCAGAAGACTTCACGTTTTTTTCGTGTGTATTCTGTGTTAGTGATGTTTTCATAATTACAGTTCTCTAAAATAAACCAAAGAATATCTGTTGGTTTATGTTTATGCTCCAGATAGTGTTTAAATAGAGGAGAACTGATTTTAGAGGTTCGAATGGCCGAACGATGTTCTGTTAATCTAGTGCTGAATGATCTGGCTGTTTCACCTACATATCCAAGGCCACATGGGCATAGGAGTAAGTAGATGATATTTTTAGTCTTACAGTTGGAAAATTGGGTAGGGCGAATGGTGACTCCTTGATATACAAAACTCGCACCCACAATGGCTGACTCACACGCCCGACAGGTATTACATTTGTAGGTCAATTGATATGTATCAATCTAGGCAACACAGCAAATTAGTTGGTTGAAATGAACTGAGCTTGAAACAAAGGTTTTTGTAAAAAGAGGAGAGGTACAATTTTATTCACAAAGATTCTTTAAAAACACATAGGGAAAAAATATACATTCACAAATTATATTTAACACATATAACTTAATATATCAGGAATATATAACACCATCATTAAAAAGAAGCAATTAATTCAACAAATGAGGTTTGCATAAAATACACAAACAATATAATGAGAAAAATGTGGCTAAATTAATCTCTACGCGCGTTTCGGCGAACCAGCGCCTTCTTCTGGAGCAGTCACGGTTAATATCTAAAAAAGAGGGGTAAAAAAGTACCTTAAAACCAGAATATTCTGTTCATTCTTGCATTTGCACAATTTACAAAAAACACAAAGCCCAATGTTATTCTACTAGTCTCAGACTTTCTATTTTCTTTTGACCAACCTATTCTATTGCAATGACAATTTTAGAGATTTCATATGACATTTTTAAAGGTTTCATTTCCTTGCCTTAATAATCAATCTGACACATAGGTGAAAAGTAAGGGAAGACAATGTCTCATGGTATAGATACGCTCATACCAGAATATAAGGGGATGGAAAAGGTATTTATGTAGGATGTCTAATCTCAGATTTCTGATGTTTGTATCTCTTTATCTAATCATATAATTGAAGTTGATGCTACAGAGTTAGACTGCATTCTAACTAATACCGGTTATATAAAGATTATCCTACCGAGGCCTGGAGATTGATATACATAGTATTTATCATTTAAGTACGATCACTTACTTTAAGAGCGCGAATAATTTTAGTGCGATTCGACGTAGCAGTCTTGTTTGTCAGTATATCTAGAATCCTTTCTTTGGATGGTAGATGAGGATATTCTAAATCATGGAAAGCAGCACATAGACAATAGTTATTATTCTTGCCTATATTATAGTGTCTTTATGACTGATATTCAATATAAGGGTTGATATATTACCTATTGTAATGGTTGATACCAATGGAGATTCTGTGGTTATTGATATGTTTGCTTCATTTCGAGTGTTCAATTTAAAATATTTTTCAAATATTTCCTAGAGAGATATTTAGAAGATCTTTTACTAAACAGGTTCTATAGATCTGTGAGGTTCTATTAACATATGATAATCGACTGGAATACATTATTTACCAGAGAAATCGAACGATTAATTCAGAGGAATAGAAGTACCTTGTTTTACAAGTTGAAGTTCGTTTTGACCCGCCGACCGGAAATTAAAATAATGGCCTCTGTGATGCGTATTTATATTGGGACATCAAGATATAGTCCACCTGATATGGGGATAGTAAGTGGCATGGATAGCCTAAAGGAGTGGATGAAAAAATCCTAACATAAAATTCTATGCGATGGAATTAAAGAGTAACCACTTCTTAACCTAGTTATTTCTGTAACAGAAGGAATAATAATTACCCTTTTGCTTGTGTTCCAAGCGATGGTTGATTTCAAGTAGTTTAAAATAACTCCCTGTCTGTGAGAGACAAAAGATAATGGGGAAGTTACATTATTTACTATTCAGTTAGGGTTTTACAGCTAAAAGGAGTAACTAGATTAGTTGTATCCCACCCAGGAATTCTGCAGGACTTACCCGATTGGTGTCAACAGGGCTCAAAGATTCCGGCGGCGGGACTCAGGGGTTCTATGCTCCTTCCTTGAACGACAGCGGTAGAATGGTCTCTCAGCACGCTGTTTATATATTCTACTTAATTGGAGGAGTGGATTCAGGTGAATTGTGTGGGAACACAAAGGAAGGACCACGGATTATGAGGAGAGGTGGAAACTGGTTTTTCTTAAAGGGGTATCGCCAATAATTACTAAAAGAGCAGTCATTGCATAGACATAGAAGATGTTCTGTGATGCCCAGAATAACCTGTTTAAACAAGATGAGAACAGAGGGGCCATTTTTAAAGGGACGTTCGAAAAAAAGTCATTCTGTGTTCATTGCAGTGGGGAGATTTAAGTGTACATAACGAAACTAAATACAAAAACAGTATCAACCGGTTTATGGACTGAGGCGTGATTAGAAAATATACTTAATTAACACGCGGAGTCAAGTTATATGCAATTTTAGCACAATGTCGAATATTTGTGGATACTTTAATGAACAGTTCTATTTGTAATGATTAGGCTGAAACGTAATTAGCAAATGTAATTCATGAACCCTCAGAGGTGTACATGATGGGGATCCAGATCATATATGATTTTTACCCATTACTGAACCTCCCTAAATGACTAAAAGAACATTTCTGATGGTAGTGGTTTAGGGATAAAGGGAAGAGAACTGAATAATATAAGGTATGATTCCCAATCTCATCAAACCAAGGGGGGAATTGTTGTAGAGCATCATTGTCGTATATCTAGTGGCGCTAAAGACAATTTTAAATATAGCTATCGATCCATAGAGGTTAGTAATGACAGCAGAAATATTTATAATTGTAATCGGAAGAATACAATATTAGCAAATTGCATGCTCCCATGGCAATTCGCTGTTCATTCCTTCCCGGAATGTATTGAAGACAAATATCCAGAACACCTCTCTCTTTTTTCTGATGGCACAACCACCATTGGAGTCTGGAGTATGAATTTTTTCAAGAACTCTCCATTTGAAATCTTCTGCTTGGTGGCCCATTTCTAGGAAATGTTTTACCATTGGAGCAGCAAGTTTGCGAGTTCTGATCGCTGAACGATGTTCATTTAACCGTATCTGTATCGCACGGGATGTTTCTCCTATATACCCGAGTGAACATGGGCACTGTATAAAATAGATCAGATTTGAGGTTCTGCAGTTCCACATTTCTTTTGCCACTGTTGTGTGGCCATTATGTGTGAATTCTTTGCCTCTTAGAATGTTGGCACAGGAAGAACACGAAGAGCAAGGGAATGTTCCCTTTATTGCATTGCCTGATACAATTGATCTTTGTATAGAATGATTTTTATCTGATACAGGTTGGAAGCGTGAACGAACAATATGTTCTTTGATATTTCTGTTCCTTTTATAGGCAAAGAGTGGTTTAGCTAGTTTCGTTTCAGAAGTACAGTTACTGTTTAAAATGTGCCAGTTTGAATTTATCACTTGTTTAATTTTTGTGTCAAGAGTGGAGTGTTTGGTTACACATACAATCTGGTTAGTGGGTTTCTCAGGCTTTGGTTGGAGCAGGTGGTTGCGATCGTAATAGCGGGCCCGCTTATAGGAGTGTCTCACTAATCGGTGAGGGTAGCCTCTCTCGATAAATTTACTCCTCATTACAATGGCTTGTTTGTCAAAGTCTGCTAAGCTTGTACAGTTCCGCCTGACTCTTAGAAACTGTGAGAAGGGAATTGAATCTTTTTGTGATCTAGGATGGAAACTGCTATAATGCAGTAGCGTGTTTCTGGCAGTAGGTTTCGTATGTAGGTCGACTATTAGAATGCCTTTATCATTTATGATTTCAATGTCTAAGAATTCCACCTTATTATCACTGATGTGTGATGTAAAATGGAGGTTGGGATCCGCCTCGTTTATCCAGGAGACGAATTCGTTTAATGCCTCTCTCCCATTGGTCCAGATGAAGAAAATGTCATCTATGTACCTGGACCAATGGGAGACAGACTCAAAAAAGGGGGCTAGTTCATTATGGACATTTTTCGCTTCGAAGGCCGCCATATATATATTTGCAATTGAAGGGGCTACAGATGCGCCCATACTCACGCCTTTTATTTGGCGGTAAGTGTGTGAGCCAAATTCAAAAAAGTTGTCCGTCAGGACAATTTTCAAACATGCCAGTAGAAATGATTTGGGGCAAGAGATGTTGTATGAATCGATGAACCAGGATGTAGCTTCCATTGCTCCAATGAGAGGAATGTTGCTGTATAAAGACTCGACGTCTAATGTGACTAAAAGGTCACGGCCAGAGGTAAAAGTTAAGCCTTCAGTTTTTTGAATCATGTCCCCTGTGTCACGCACATAGGACTTAATCTTAGATACAAATGGACGTAAGTAGTTATCTATATATTTGGAGAGGGGCTCAGTTGCTGTGCCGATGGTTGAAACTATAGGTCTATAAGGTGGGTCTAAGGTGTTTTTATGGATTTTGGGGAGTCCATATATACAAGCTGTTTTTCCTAAGTTATGGTTTAGGAACTCAAATTCTTTTGGGTTAATATGACCTTCGTCCAAGGCTATTTTTGTTAAGGTTCTTATTTTTTTCGATAGATTCAGTGAAGAATACGTTTGAATAGGGGTATAGAAGTTCGTGTCGTCCAACATTTTTAGCATATTTTCTTCATATTGGGAGGTGTCAATGAGGACAATTCCTCCTCCCTTGTCACAACTTTTAATAGTGAGCTCTTTATTTGAGGAGATGGTCGACAAGGCTATATGTTCTTCTTTATCTATGTTATAGATAGGTTTAGGGATGTATCTCAAGGCCTGGTCTAATTTCTTTAAAACGACCAACTCAAAAGTGGCCACTTCTGGTCCTAGTTGTTCCAAAGATGGACTAAAGGTCGATGGAAGGCTTAATGTTTTGCTATTGATCATTTCTCTATTAGTGTCATCTGTGTTTGAAAAAAACTTTTTAAGGCGTATCTTACGAAAGAATGAAATTATGTCGCAGTATAGTTCAAAGAGATTTGGAGTTGAATGGGGCACAAAGGAGAGACCCTTGGATAGCAAGGCAATACTGGAAGGATTTAAGTCTATTTTTGAGAGATTGAAAATGGGAATTATATTCCTTGCTTCCAATACTGTCTGCTCCTTGTTTCTCTTATGAATTGAGGTTCCTCCTGTTGTTGTTGTTGATGATGTTGGGGTTTGTAATTCCCTCTCGGTTGTCCCTGAAAATGGACTCTGGGGCGACCCCGTCCCATCCCTCGGTTCCCTAAAAAAGGCTGTCTACGAGCTCCTCTACCTGAGTTGTAGCTGTAGGTTGGTTCAGGTTCATAGTATCCTTCAGTCTCATTTTCGGAATCCGAACTTTGGGAAAAGGTATTGACCCGTTGTTGTACTTCGCTATTGTCTGTAGTGAAATGGTTTTGATTATAAAAGTCTGCTTTTAAATAGGGGTAAGTATTTTCAATTGTGGCATAACGTTTATCTTTCAGTAATTTATCGTTCTTTCTTTTATCTAAATAGCTGGAGAATGATTCTAATTCTTTATTGCATTCAGCGATTTTTTTCATTGCATCCTCTATATTGCCCATTTTTTTGATTTTATCTTCAAGTTCGTCGATTTCTGATCTTACTTCAGCAGCTAGTTCTTTTGCTGTTTCGACTATTAGCATCATCAGATCTCTTGAACACCTGCTAGCAATTCTGCTCCATTTATCAAGAAAAGCCTTGTGGTGTACAAAGAGACCCGGGATATTTTTAACACGTAGACCTAATGGGATAATACCTAGGCGGAGATAGGCCAACATGAACTCGCCGTGTGCTTCGATGCGTGTTAATTTTTTCTTAAGATCTAGCAATTTTTTTGTGTCGTCATTATGACGCAATGGTTCAATTGAGGGATGATTCAAGGAACTTGGGATACCGACTAGTGTCTCGAATTCCCCGTCGGTAAATCCAAAGGTTTTTTGAAGTGCCATGTGTTTTGATAATTTATACTGATATATGTATAAACTATCAGGTATCTTGTGATAACTCTTAAGGCAAGGAAAGGAATTACAATGTATCAAAACGATAAAACGACCAGAAAAGTAGCCCTGCACAGACAAGCTGTGGGAAAATGACGTGAATATTTATCAAGGACCCCCTGAGTGCATGGAAATAGAGTTCCTAGACCAGGGAAAGGCAAATCAATTGATATGTATCAATCTAGGCAACACAGCAAATTAGTTGGTTGAAATGAACTGAGCTTGAAACAAAGGTTTTTGTAAAAAGAGGAGAGGTACAATTTTATTCACAAAGATTCTTTAAAAACACATAGGGAAAAAATATACATTCACAAATTATATTTAACACATATAACTTAATATATCAGGAATATATAACACCATCATTAAAAAGAAGCAATTAATTCAACAAATGAGGTTTGCATAAAATACACAAACAATATAATGAGAAAAATGTGGCTAAATTAATCTCTACGCGCGTTTCGGCGAACCAGCGCCTTCTTCTGGAGCAGTCACGGTTAATATCTAAAAAAGAGGGGTAAAAAAGTACCTTAAAACCAGAATATTCTGTTCATTCTTGCATTTGCACAATTTACAAAAAACACAAAGCCCAATGTTATTCTACTAGTCTCAGACTTTCTATTTTCTTTTGACCAACCTATTCTATTGCAATGACAATTTTAGAGATTTCATATGACATTTTTAAAGGTTTCATTTCCTTGCCTTAATAATCAATCTGACACATAGGTGAAAAGTAAGGGAAGACAATGTCTCATGGTATAGATACGCTCATACCAGAATATAAGGGGATGGAAAAGGTATTTATGTAGGATGTCTAATCTCAGATTTCTGATGTTTGTATCTCTTTATCTAATCATATAATTGAAGTTGATGCTACAGAGTTAGACTGCATTCTAACTAATACCGGTTATATAAAGATTATCCTACCGAGGCCTGGAGATTGATATACATAGTATTTATCATTTAAGTACGATCACTTACTTTAAGAGCACGAATAATTTTAGTGCGATTCGACGTAGCAGTCTTGTTTGTCAGTATATCTAGAATCCTTTCTTTGGATGGTAGATGAGGATATTCTAAATCATGGAAAGCAGCACATAGACAATAGTTATTATTCTTGCCTATATTATAGTGTCTTTATGACTGATATTCAATATAAGGGTTGATATATTACCTATTGTAATGGTTGATACCAATGGAGATTCTGTGGTTATTGATATGTTTGCTTCATTTCGAGTGTTCAATTTAAAATATTTTTCAAATATTTCCTAGAGAGATATTTAGAAGATCTTTTACTAAACAGGTTCTATAGATCTGTGAGGTTCTATTAACATATGATAATCGACTGGAATACATTATTTACCAGAGAAATCGAACGATTAATTCAGAGGAATAGAAGTACCTTGTTTTACAAGTTGAAGTTCGTTTTGACCCGCCGACCGGAAATTAAAATAATGGCCTCTGTGATGCGTATTTATATTGGGACATCAAGATATAGTCCACCTGATATGGGGATAGTAAGTGGCATGGATAGCCTAAAGGAGTGGATGAAAAAATCCTAACATAAAATTCTATGCGATGGAATTAAAGAGTAACCACTTCTTAACCTAGTTATTTCTGTAACAGAAGGAATAATAATTACCCTTTTGCTTGTGTTCCAAGCGATGGTTGATTTCAAGTAGTTTAAAATAACTCCCTGTCTGTGAGAGACAAAAGATAATGGGGAAGTTACATTATTTACTATTCAGTTAGGGTTTTACAGCTAAAAGGAGTAACTAGATTAGTTGTATCCCACCCAGGAATTCTGCAGGACTTACCCGATTGGTGTCAACAGGGCTCAAAGATTCCGGCGGCGGGACTCAGGGGTTCTATGCTCCTTCCTTGAACGACAGCGGTAGAATGGTCTCTCAGCACGCTGTTTATATATTCTACTTAATTGGAGGAGTGGATTCAGGTGAATTGTGTGGGAACACAAAGGAAGGACCACGGATTATGAGGAGAGGTGGAAACTGGTTTTTCTTAAAGGGGTATCGCCAATAATTACTAAAAGAGCAGTCATTGCATAGACATAGAAGATGTTCTGTGATGCCCAGAATAACCTGTTTAAACAAGATGAGAACAGAGGGGCCATTTTTAAAGGGACGTTCGAAAAAAAGTCATTCTGTGTTCATTGCAGTGGGGAGATTTAAGTGTACATAACGAAACTAAATACAAAAACAGTATCAACCGGTTTATGGACTGAGGCGTGATTAGAAAATATACTTAATTAACACGCGGAGTCAAGTTATATGCAATTTTAGCACAATGTCGAATATTTGTGGATACTTTAATGAACAGTTCTATTTGTAATGATTAGGCTGAAACGTAATTAGCAAATGTAATTCATGAACCCTCAGAGGTGTACATGATGGGGATCCAGATCATATATGATTTTTACCCATTACTGAACCTCCCTAAATGACTAAAAGAACATTTCTGATGGTAGTGGTTTAGGGATAAAGGGAAGAGAACTGAATAATATAAGGTATGATTCCCAATCTCATCAAACCAAGGGGGGAATTGTTGTAGAGCATCATTGGTATCCCAAGTTCCTTGAATCATCCCTCAAGTGAACCATTGCGTCATAATGACGACACAAAAAAATTGCTAGATCTTAAGAAAAAATTAACACGCATCGAAGCACACGGCGAGTTCATGTTGGCCTATCTCCGCCTAGGTATTATCCCATTAGGTCTACGTGTTAAAAATATCCCGGGTCTCTTTGTACACCACAAGGCTTTTCTTGATAAATGGAGCAGAATTGCTAGCAGGTGTTCAAGAGATCTGATGATGCTAATAGTCGAAACAGCAAAAGAACTAGCTGCTGAAGTAAGATCAGAAATCGACGAACTTGAAGATAAAATCAAAAAAATGGGCAATATAGAGGATGCAATGAAAAAAATCGCTGAATGCAATAAAGAATTAGAATCATTCTCCAGCTATTTAGATAAAAGAAAGAACGATAAATTACTGAAAGATAAACGTTATGCCACAATTGAAAATACTTACCCCTATTTAAAAGCAGACTTTTATAATCAAAACCATTTCACTACAGACAATAGCGAAGTACAACAACGGGTCAATACCTTTTCCCAAAGTTCGGATTCCGAAAATGAGACTGAAGGATACTATGAACCTGAACCAACCTACAGCTACAACTCAGGTAGAGGAGCTCGTAGACAGCCTTTTTTAGGGAACCGAGGGATGGGACGGGGTCGCCCCAGAGTCCATTTTCAGGGACAACCGAGAGGGAATTACAAACCCCAACATCATCAACAACAACAACAGGAGGAACCTCAATTCATAAGAGAAACAAGGAGCAGACAGTATTGGAAGCAAGGAATATAATTCCCATTTTCAATCTCTCAAAAATAGACTTAAATCCTTCCAGTATTGCCTTGCTATCCAAGGGTCTCTCCTTTGTGCCCCATTCAACTCCAAATCTCTTTGAACTATACTGCGACATAATTTCATTCTTTCGTAAGATACGCCTTAAAAAGTTTTTTTCAAACACAGATGACACTAATAGAGAAATGATCAATAGCAAAACATTAAGCCTTCCATCGACCTTTAGTCCATCTTTGGAACAACTAGGACCAGAAGTGGCCACTTTTGAGTTGGTCGTTTTAAAGAAATTAGACCAGGCCTTGAGATACATCCCTAAACCTATCTATAACATAGATAAAGAAGAACATATAGCCTTGTCGACCATCTCCTCAAATAAAGAGCTCACTATTAAAAGTTGTGACAAGGGAGGAGGAATTGTCCTCATTGACACCTCCCAATATGAACAAAATATGCTAAAAATGTTGGACGACACGAACTTCTATACCCCTATTCAAACGTATTCTTCACTGAATCTATCGAAAAAAATAAGAACCTTAACAAAAATAGCCTTGGACGAAGGTCATATTAACCCAAAAGAATTTGAGTTCCTAAACCATAACTTAGGAAAAACAGCTTGTATATATGGACTCCCCAAAATCCATAAAAACACCTTAGACCCACCTTATAGACCTATAGTTTCAACCATCGGCACAGCAACTGAGCCCCTCTCCAAATATATAGATAACTACTTACGTCCATTTGTATCTAAGATTAAGTCCTATGTGCGTGACACAGGGGACATGATTCAAAAAACTGAAGGCTTAACTTTTACCTCTGGCCGTGACCTTTTAGTCACATTAGACGTCGAGTCTTTATACAGCAACATTCCTCTCATTGGAGCAATGGAAGCTACATCCTGGTTCATCGATTCATACAACATCTCTTGCCCCAAATCATTTCTACTGGCATGTTTGAAAATTGTCCTGACGGACAACTTTTTTGAATTTGGCTCACACACTTACCGCCAAATAAAAGGCGTGAGTATGGGCGCATCTGTAGCCCCTTCAATTGCAAATATATATATGGCGGCCTTCGAAGCGAAAAATGTCCATAATGAACTAGCCCCCTTTTTTGAGTCTGTCTCCCATTGGTCCAGGTACATAGATGACATTTTCTTCATCTGGACCAATGGGAGAGAGGCATTAAACGAATTCGTCTCCTGGATAAACGAGGCGGATCCCAACCTCCATTTTACATCACACATCAGTGATAATAAGGTGGAATTCTTAGACATTGAAATCATAAATGATAAAGGCATTCTAATAGTCGACCTACATACAAAACCTACTGCCAGAAACACGCTACTGCATTATAGCAGTTTCCATCCTAGATCACAAAAAGATTCAATTCCCTTCTCACAGTTTCTAAGAGTCAGGCGGAACTGTACAAGCTTAGCAGACTTTGACAAACAAGCCATTGTAATGAGGAGTAAATTTATCGAGAGAGGCTACCCTCACCGATTAGTGAGACACTCCTATAAGCGGGCCCGCTATTACGATCGCAACCACCTGCTCCAACCAAAGCCTGAGAAACCCACTAACCAGATTGTATGTGTAACCAAACACTCCACTCTTGACACAAAAATTAAACAAGTGATAAATTCAAACTGGCACATTTTAAACAGTAACTGTACTTCTGAAACGAAACTAGCTAAACCACTCTTTGCCTATAAAAGGAACAGAAATATCAAAGAACATATTGTTCGTTCACGCTTCCAACCTGTATCAGATAAAAATCATTCTATACAAAGATCAATTGTATCAGGCAATGCAATAAAGGGAACATTCCCTTGCTCTTCGTGTTCTTCCTGTGCCAACATTCTAAGAGGCAAAGAATTCACACATAATGGCCACACAACAGTGGCAAAAGAAATGTGGAACTGCAGAACCTCAAATCTGATCTATTTTATACAGTGCCCGTGTTCACTCGGGTATATAGGAGAAACATCCCGTGCGATACAGATACGGTTAAATGAACATCGTTCAGCGATCAGAACTCGCAAACTTGCTGCTCCAATGGTAAAACATTTCCTAGAAATGGGCCACCAAGCAGAAGATTTCAAATGGAGAGTTCTTGAAAAAATTCATACTCCAGACTCCAATGGTGGTTGTGCCATCAGAAAAAAGAGAGAGGTGTTCTGGATATTTGTCTTCAATACATTCCGGGAAGGAATGAACAGCGAATTGCCATGGGAGCATGCAATTTGCTAATATTGTATTCTTCCGATTACAATTATAAATATTTCTGCTGTCATTACTAACCTCTATGGATCGATAGCTATATTTAAAATTGTCTTTAGCGCCACTAGATATACGACAATGATGCTCTACAACAATTCCCCCCTTGGTTTGATGAGATTGGGAATCATACCTTATATTATTCAGTTCTCTTCCCTTTATCCCTAAACCACTACCATCAGAAATGTTCTTTTAGTCATTTAGGGAGGTTCAGTAATGGGTAAAAATCATATATGATCTGGATCCCCATCATGTACACCTCTGAGGGTTCATGAATTACATTTGCTAATTACGTTTCAGCCTAATCATTACAAATAGAACTGTTCATTAAAGTATCCACAAATATTCGACATTGTGCTAAAATTGCATATAACTTGACTCCGCGTGTTAATTAAGTATATTTTCTAATCACGCCTCAGTCCATAAACCGGTTGATACTGTTTTTGTATTTAGTTTCGTTATGTACACTTAAATCTCCCCACTGCAATGAACACAGAATGACTTTTTTTCGAACGTCCCTTTAAAAATGGCCCCTCTGTTCTCATCTTGTTTAAACAGGTTATTCTGGGCATCACAGAACATCTTCTATGTCTATGCAATGACTGCTCTTTTAGTAATTATTGGCGATACCCCTTTAAGAAAAACCAGTTTCCACCTCTCCTCATAATCCGTGGTCCTTCCTTTGTGTTCCCACACAATTCACCTGAATCCACTCCTCCAATTAAGTAGAATATATAAACAGCGTGCTGAGAGACCATTCTACCGCTGTCGTTCAAGGAAGGAGCATAGAACCCCTGAGTCCCGCCGCCGGAATCTTTGAGCCCTGTTGACACCAATCGGGTAAGTCCTGCAGAATTCCTGGGTGGGATACAACTAATCTAGTTACTCCTTTTAGCTGTAAAACCCTAACTGAATAGTAAATAATGTAACTTCCCCATTATCTTTTGTCTCTCACAGACAGGGAGTTATTTTAAACTACTTGAAATCAACCATCGCTTGGAACACAAGCAAAAGGGTAATTATTATTCCTTCTGTTACAGAAATAACTAGGTTAAGAAGTGGTTACTCTTTAATTCCATCGCATAGAATTTTATGTTAGGATTTTTTCATCCACTCCTTTAGGCTATCCATGCCACTTACTATCCCCATATCAGGTGGACTATATCTTGATGTCCCAATATAAATACGCATCACAGAGGCCATTATTTTAATTTCCGGTCGGCGGGTCAAAACGAACTTCAACTTGTAAAACAAGGTACTTCTATTCCTCTGAATTAATCGTTCGATTTCTCTGGTAAATAATGTATTCCAGTCGATTATCATATGTTAATAGAACCTCACAGATCTATAGAACCTGTTTAGTAAAAGATCTTCTAAATATCTCTCTAGGAAATATTTGAAAAATATTTTAAATTGAACACTCGAAATGAAGCAAACATATCAATAACCACAGAATCTCCATTGGTATCAACCATTACAATAGGTAATATATCAACCCTTATATTGAATATCAGTCATAAAGACACTATAATATAGGCAAGAATAATAACTATTGTCTATGTGCTGCTTTCCATGATTTAGAATATCCTCATCTACCATCCAAAGAAAGGATTCTAGATATACTGACAAACAAGACTGCTACGTCGAATCGCACTAAAATTATTCGTGCTCTTAAAGTAAGTGATCGTACTTAAATGATAAATACTATGTATATCAATCTCCAGGCCTCGGTAGGATAATCTTTATATAACCGGTATTAGTTAGAATGCAGTCTAACTCTGTAGCATCAACTTCAATTATATGATTAGATAAAGAGATACAAACATCAGAAATCTGAGATTAGACATCCTACATAAATACCTTTTCCATCCCCTTATATTCTGGTATGAGCGTATCTATACCATGAGACATTGTCTTCCCTTACTTTTCACCTATGTGTCAGATTGATTATTAAGGCAAGGAAATGAAACCTTTAAAAATGTCATATGAAATCTCTAAAATTGTCATTGCAATAGAATAGGTTGGTCAAAAGAAAATAGAAAGTCTGAGACTAGTAGAATAACATTGGGCTTTGTGTTTTTTGTAAATTGTGCAAATGCAAGAATGAACAGAATATTCTGGTTTTAAGGTACTTTTTTACCCCTCTTTTTTAGATATTAACCGTGACTGCTCCAGAAGAAGGCGCTGGTTCGCCGAAACGCGCGTAGAGATTAATTTAGCCACATTTTTCTCATTATATTGTTTGTGTATTTTATGCAAACCTCATTTGTTGAATTAATTGCTTCTTTTTAATGATGGTGTTATATATTCCTGATATATTAAGTTATATGTGTTAAATATAATTTGTGAATGTATATTTTTTCCCTATGTGTTTTTAAAGAATCTTTGTGAATAAAATTGTACCTCTCCTCTTTTTACAAAAACCTTTGTTTCAAGCTCAGTTCATTTCAACCAACTAATTTGCTGTGTTGCCTAGATTGATACATATCAATTGATTTGCCTTTCCCTGGTCTAGGAACTCTATTTCCATGCACTCAGGGGGTCCTTGATAAATATTCACATTACATTTGTAGGTGCCAGTGATCGGTGAACTCCCATCAATGGTCGTTTGGATAAAAGACTGACCTTCTCTAAACCTGGAACTGGTAACAAGATTCTTGCAGGCACGATGCCATGAAATTCAGTTTGTCGACTTGCTGATCCCCAACGACCTCGACACAGCACGAAGCAAGAAGAGATACAACAGCTGTATATAGTCAGATCTGCCTCTCCACCAAGTATGGAGACACCAGGACCAACAGGAGCTGCAGCACACCAATTCCTGGGGTACCGAACGCCCAACTTTAAAAATCAAGAAGAAGTGTCCCCTCTGGACTCCCAAAGCACCAGAGGCAAGCACCTATCAAGGGACATTGACACACTCAAGACCCACTTCCTGAGTTGTCCAGCTGTCCCGAGATTGCCTATACAATTTGCCTGCTCCTGACCTCAAGGACCCTGAAGACGCAGAATGCCTGGCTGACCTGTTCGCTCTGCACGACCAACCAGCCCTGCTCCTGTGGTCCCCAGGCTCTTGCAACCTCCTCCTACTAAGGTGGCCCACCAGACTTGAATGTCTGACATAATATCGACAGACAGAATATCGATATGCAATAATATCGGAGCAAAAATATCGAAAGCAAAAATATCGGAATCCTATCTTCATTAAGGTAAGTACAAAAATATCGAAAAAATAATATCGCAGTACAAAAATATCGGAATCAAAAATATCGTTTTTTTAAATATATTAATAATAATGTAAAAATAATATTAAAATACATATAATTTTACAACTATTAAATAAAAATATTAAAACAAAATTAAAACTAATACATATACATTTAAAATAAATAAAACACTTAATAATTTAATGTAATTTTAATTTTTTTCATGTAATTTATTTGATTTAATGTAATATTTTTTTGTTTTTACCCTGTACGCCTGTACCCCAAAAACCCAAAACTGACCCTGAACCCTAAAAATATCCCTGTACCCCAAAAACCCAAAACTGACCCTAAACCCTAAAAATACCCCTTTACCTAAAAACTGAAAACTGACCCTGAACCCTAAAAATACCCCTTTACCCAAAAACTGAAAACTGACCCTAGACCCTAAAAATACCCCTTTACCCAAAAACTGAAAACTGACCCTGAACCCTAAAAATACCCCTTTACCCATGAACTGAAAACTGACCCAGAACCCTAAAAATACCCCTTTACCCAAAAACTGAAAACTGACCCAGAACCCTAAAAATACCCCTTTACCCAAAAACTGAAAACTGACCCTGAACCCTAAAAATACCCCTTTACCCATGAACTGAAAACTGACCCTGAACCCTAAAAATACCCCTTTACCCAAAAACTGAAAACTGACCCTGAACCCTAAAAATACCCCTTTACCCAAAAACTGAAAACTGACCCTGAACCCTAAAAATACTCCTTTACCCAAAATTAATTAATATTATTCAATTACCAATTAATTATTAATTAACAATAACAATAAAATAAATATATTAGCACATTTGCTGTAATTAATTTAATTTATTAATTAATAATATTTTCCCAATTAATTAATTAAGAATAACAATAAATTATATATATAAAAAAATTACTATAATTAATGTAATTAAACAATTAATATTAATTAATTACCAACTAATTAATAATTATAAATATGTAAAAAATTATATTAATTAATTAACGAATTAATCGAAATTAATTACCAATTAATTATTAATTAAAATATGTACACACATATATCAATTAATTAATTATTATTAAATTACTTCCCACCCTATTCCCCTATAAACCCATAACCCGCTACAGAACATATTTATCAATTAATCAATTAATTAAAAATAATTAAAAATTATTTCTCAATTAATTAATTCATAATTCCTACTAATTAATAATTAATTTAACATAATTAAATTACTTCCCACCCTATTCCCCTATAAACCCACAACCCGCTACAGTAGTAAAAGACAATATTTAATTAAATTACATTAAAAATAAATAATAAAACATAATAAATACAATATAATATACACTAAATTTATTTAAAAATTGATATTAGTAACATCGAAGTTATTAATTTCGATATTATTGACATCGATATTTACAACTTCGATATTACTGATATCATACCAATATCGATATTAAGACTGTCGATATTACTTACCTTCGATATTTTGTCCCATCGATATTTAAACTTCGATATTTTTGTATATCGATATTTAAAAATCGATATTTTGTCTGTGTACCACCAGACTTACCTGTAAGTCCAGCTATGCAGTACATTTTCAAGTGGTCCCCTTTATCTTTGAGTGCTTGCTTCCAAGACCCTCAGCACTCTGCTCCCATCAGATTTGGGATGCTCCCAGACTTCTCCTGCTTGAACTTTGGACCTGGTCCCGACATCAGCCTAAAATTAGAAGGTGAACTTTGTGAAAACACTGCCTGATGTTATATGCATTTTCCCTCATTTTCCACGATTGTTTCCAATGGGTTTAATTGTGCACAAAAGTGATATATTTTCCAAAATGTGAAAAATCCTTACTCTGAAAGTACTTACATCAGAGCTGTGTTCTTGGTCTTCAAAAATTAGTAAAAATCTACTTTATATTTAGAAATTGGTCTCAGATTTATTTATGAGTGTATGTCTCATTTACTGACACTGTGATTACAACAAATGCTTAGCAATACCCTCTGATAAACCGCTTGCCCTCACTACCACAAATAGAGATTAAGCATTTTCTGCTTTTACCTCTGTGTACCATATGGGGATTCTCTGGACTCCATGCACAGGGTACTTCTTTTTAGTACACTATATAAAGAGCCAGCTTCCTAAAATTAGAAAAGAGAATTGAAAAAACCTTTGAAATTCACATAAAAAAACAAAGGTCACAGGGACATCATAGTTAGGAAATAGAATTTTTTTAACTTTCGAAATTCACTGAAAAGAACAAAGGATATAGGGAAATATAAGTTAGGCTCAGATTTCACTAACTATAACTTATACCCCTACAATGCACTGCTTTTGACCATGTATATATTATCACTCAGGGACGTAATAGTTTGGCTACGATTTCACCCGTACAAAAAAACAGTAAAATTCAACAGCTACAGTTACATGAGCTAACTTCAACGTTTTCCCCCACAATGCACTGCTTACGACCTCACATGTTACATCACTCATGACATGGGCAGTGACATCACTGATGACATCAGTGATAACACTATCCACAGACCACTCACACACCCTGTTGGAGCCCCATTCAACCTCCCATATACCCATACACAGGTTCAATTACAGAATATTGACCACAAAAATATAGATGTAAAGAATATAGAGGTAAAAATATTGAATTCAAAAATATCGACTCCCTATATTTAAACAGGTAAGTAAAATAAATATCAGAAAAAACTACTTAGCTTACAATAACATAGTTGCATTAAACATTGAATTTTAAATATATAGAATTTGAAATAATAAAATAAACATTCAATTAAATACTAACTTTAATTTATGAATAACAATGAAATGCATATTTGAACAAATACAAAAAATAAACTTCTTTAAACAATGTAAACACACATTTATATATATATTTATAAAATATAAAATAATATTTTAATTAATAATACAATTAAAAATAACTTAAATAGCATAATATTATCAAAAATACATGTTAACATATTTAAATATACCATAACCTTAAATATTGAAAAGGGGAATCAATTTAATTTGAAATAAAAATTAAACAACACACATATTTTATAATTTAATTGAAAGTAAGTTGCAAACAAAAAGATTGAAAGTTATAATATTATTATTATATTAAATCAAACACATAATTATATAAATGGCAAAATAAAATAAATGATAACAAATCAAAATAAACAATTTTCTACTAACTAAATATACACATAATTACTCCAATCTAAAACAACATAACAGTAACAAAAATTTTTACACAAAAATAATAATTACTTTTCTAACTACAATAAATATAACATTACATAAAATATAACACTACCAAATACTTTACTATTCCCACTACACCTAACACAACAATACCATTTATATTTAACAAAGAAACAAAGCAATTTCCACTCTAGTCAGTGCAACAGTAGGGAAAGTGTTGGATTGCGGAGGGGTACAAATTATTATTCCCACTCCAATGGGCGCAACAATAGGGAACGCCTTGGATAGCGGAGGGGTGAAACTTACTATTCCCATGCCAGTAAGTGCAACAGTAGGGAAAGTGTTGGATTGCAGATGGATAACATTTACTATTCCCACTCCAATGAGTGCAACAGTAGGGAAAGTGTTGTATAGCACAGGGGTAAAAATTACTATTCCAACTCCAACTCCAGTCAGTGCAAAAAGTAGGGAAAGTTTTGGATACAGGAGGGTTAAAATCACTATTCCCACTCAAGTGAGTGCAACAGTCAGAAAGTGTTGGATAGCAGAGGGGTAAAAATCACTATTCCCACTCAAAAGAGTACAACAGTAGAGAAAGTGTTGCATAGCAGAGGAGTAAAAATTACTATTCCCACTTCAGTCAGTTCAACAGTAAGGAAAGTGCTGGATTGCGGAGGGGTACAATTTACTATTTCCACTTCAGTAAATGCAACAGTAGTGAAAGTATTGGATAGAAGAGGGGTAAAAATTACTTTACCAACTCCAGTGAGTGCAACAGTAGGGAAAGTGTTGGATAGCGGAGGGGTAAAAATCTCTATACCCACTCAAGTGAATGCAACTGTCAGGAAACTGTTGGGTAGCAGAGGGGTAAAATCACTATCCTCACTCAAAAGAGTACTACAGTAGAGAAAGTGTTGGATAGCAGAGGTTAAAAATTACTATTCCCACTGCACTCAGTACAACAGTAGGGAAAGTGCTGGATTGTGGAGGGGTAAAATTTACTATTCCCACTCCAGTAAATGCAACAGTAGGGCAAGTGTTGGATAGCGGCGGAGTAAAATGTACTATTACCACTCCAGTAAATGCAACAATAGGGAAAGTGTTGAATAGCAGAGGGGTAAAAATATACTATTACCACTCCAGTCAGTTCAACAATAAAAACAAACGAAATATCTTCAACAAAATTTAAATATTTTAGTATATGAAAAATACATAAATATCTTGAAAAAATATATATATTAAAAACAATAGTATACCAACTCCAGTGAGTGCAACAGTAGGGAAAGTGTTGGATAGCGGAGGGGTAAAAATCACTATTCCCACTCAAGTGAATGCAACAGTCAGGAAAGTGTTGGGTAGCAGAGGGGTACAATTACTATTCCCACTCAAAAGAGTACTACAGTAGAGAAAGTGTTGGATAGCAGAGGACTAAAAATTACTATTACCACTGCACTCAGTACAACAGTAGGGAAAGTGTTGGATTGCAGGGGGTAACATTTACTATTCCCACTCCAGTAAATGCAACAGTAGGGAAAGTGTTGGATAGTGGAGGGGTAAAATGTACTATTCCCACTCCAGTAAATGCAACAATAGGGAAAGTGCTGTATAACAGAGGGGAAAAAAATATACTATTACCACTCCAGTCAGTTCAACATTAACCCCTTGCATGCTGATGACGGCCAGGAGCCGTCATGGCACACAGTGCTCGCGTGCTGATGATGGCTCCCGGCCGCCATGACCGCACCCGCAATCAGAATGTGCCACACAGGGGCAGATATGCTGCAGCATGCAAGGGGTTAAAATCAAACAAAATGTCTTCAACAAAATAAAAATATTTTTAAAAACAAAGTATATCAAATATACATAAATATCTTGAAAACAGATATATATAAAAAAACATATTGTATTAAATACATATTACAAATACCTACAAATATTACTATAAACAAAATACTAAACGAATTTTCATACAAATAAATATTTTTACTTAGAAATTATCTATTAACAAAAACATTAATTATTACATACATTTAGTTTAGTTACTTCCCACTCTATAGCACCACAAAAGTCACAACCTGCACCTAAAAAAATGATTTATACTATTAATATAAATATTCATAAACAAATTAATTTTCAATCATTATTATAATTAATGTACTTCCCACAATATACCCCCACAAAACACACAACACAATTAATTAATAAATTAATAATTATTATACATTTTTACACATTATTAATTGCTTAAACTTGATTTACTTTCTACCTCATACCCCTAAAAAACCCAGAAGCCACATCTAAAATGTAAATAACATATATATTTGCAAAATTAACATAAATAATTATCAATTTAACAATATCATTAATTAAAAATTAATAAACTTAACAACCCCTTACCCCTGTAATCCCCATGACTTGCATATAAAAAATACACAATTACCATAATGAATCATCAATTAATTTCTTACCTTGAGTGACAATATCCTAGGTAAAGCGGACATTATAAATGAACTAGGCTATGAATGAGTTAAAAATCATGCATGAATCGTAAAAAAAAAATATATTTTTATTTTTTTATATGTAATCCAGTTTTAAATATTTGTAACTGACTCTTAAACAATTATTTTTATTTTTAGTATTATGCTTTATGGTTATGATAACCAAATAAAGCTTTCTTGAACTGAGCTGATCAATTAATTCAAATTCATTATCAACTCATAATTAATTAAAAAATGAATTACTTTGCGCACTTTGCTCCTATTAACACCACAACCTGCACCCTAAAAAAAATACACAATTACAATTGTGAATTATCAAATGATTAATTATTATTAATTAACAACTAATTATTCATTAATTAAAAATAAATGACTTCCCACCCTTTACCTCTATTAACCCCACAACCCTCACCTAACAAATGACACAATGACCATAATTAATTATCAAATTATTAATTATTTCAATTAACAACAAACTATTCATTAATTAAAAATAAATTACTCCCCACCTTTAACCCCTATAAACCCCAAAATCCACACATAAAATGTACACAAAAAAATTAAAAGCACAATTAACACTATTTAATATCAGTTAGATAAATATAATTAAACACAAATAACCATTAAATAATTATAATTAATATACTTCCCACCCTATTCCCCCTTAAACCCACAACCTGCTATGGAACTAAAAGTCGCAAAATGTATTTACATTAAATGTAATAACCACTAGAAATGTAACACATTTATTAACAAAAATAAACAATACTTATACAAAAAAATTACATGACCTACATTTAAAATATATACTAAAATACATAACACTATTTAGAAATTTGATATTTTAAACAACTATATTTTCGCAAACGATATTAATGACTTCTCTATTTTTTAAATCCATATTACTTACCTTCAAATCAATATTCTTGACAACAAATTCTTGCACTCAATATTTCCATTCCATGATATGTCCAACTCGATATCAATGTAGTTCAAATTTGTTTGCCTTTGATATTCTGTCTCATTAACCACTGAAGCATTCATATCCCCATTCACACACCTATACAAACACTCACACACCCATTCACTCATCCATACACCCACTCAAACACCTACTCATTCCCCCACACAGCCACTCACACAGACTCTCACAGACCAATACAGTCACACAGACACTCACTCACTCTCACACATGGATATAGCACTCTGACAGACACTCACTGACTCATACAGCCACTGACACACCCACTTATTCACCCCTACAGCCACTGATACACCCATATACTTACCTATATAGCAACTCACACAAAATTGTATATTGACACTTTTACACATACTCACAGATCCACATAGGTACTCACACACCCACTCACAGACTCACACAACCACTCACTTACCCTTTCATGGATCCACTCAGATACCCATACACCCACAAATACAGCCACTCACTCACTCAGATAGCCACTCACTCACACAGATAGCCACTCAGAAACTTATGAATACAGCTACTTACACAGACACTCACTCACCCATAGAGCGACTTACGCAGTCACACACACCTGCAGTCATTCACATTCCCACTCACTCACTCACCCATGTAGCCACTCACCCATACAGCTACTCATCCATCCATTTACTCACTAATACAGCTACTCATACCCCCACAGTCACCCACACAGCTACTCACACCCCCAATCACTCCCTTGCAGCAGAACCATTCACTCACTCATACAACCCCTCAGTCACCTACTCACACACCCACTCAACCACGTATATACCCATTAACACATACAAGTACTCACACATACACTCACTCACCCATACAGCCACTCACATTGTTATTCACTTAAACACCCATTCAAACAGTCACTTGCTCACACATACAACAATTTATATACCCACCCGTTATAGCCACTCACACACCCACTCATGAATACAGCAATTCACATAGCCATTCGTTCACCCATACAGCTACTCACACTCCCATGTATTCAAACAAACAGCCACTCAAACACCCACTCATAAAACCTTTCACACACCCACTCATACACAGAAACAGTCATATTACCACTAAGATGACATATGTTAGAAATAGACTTTCAGTAGTACAGATATAATTATAGTATAAAGTATGCAGTAGCTTAGTATCTATCTTTAAGTCTCACAAACATTTCTGAAACACTTACACACACTAGATGATGTTATCAGTGAGGATATCAGTGGTAATTAGAGATTTTATCAGTGATGTCACTGAACATGTCACCAGTGATGCAATATGTGAGGTCACACGCAGTGCAGTGTAAGAGTTTTGTAAAGGTTTTTCAGACTCTTATATTAACCTACAGCATATCTTAAATTACTATTTGAGGTATACCACTAATAATTTATGCCAATTCTAACAATTCTAACCTATGTGATCTTAGTGGCAGTGTGACTGCATGATTTTGTGACTGGGTGTCTGAGCGGCTATATGGGTGTATGACTGAGTTTCTGTGTGTGTGATTGGACATATGTGTGAATGGGTGTGCGAGTGGTTTTTTAGGGATCGCGAAGCGAAAAGCCCTTTTGTAGGGTTTAAAAATGGACCTTGAAACTCGTGCCTGTGATTTTCCATTTGCGGCCTGCTATTGGCCTTTTACTGCTTGCTGTTCTGTAAAATAGACACCAATCGGCCAGAGGCGGGTACATAGATCTGCCCCTGGCCTATTGGTGTCTATTACACGCATTTCTTCTATATGCTTTCAATTACCATGCCCAGACACCGCCGCAAGATACTTGAAAGCATATGGGTGTGCACACACCACCACTTGCGGCTTTGTTTTTTTTCAAACGATCGCTTTCGCGATCAGTCTGGCAACTGCGATTCAATTGCTTGTGTTACTTGTGCCTATACTGCTGGCAGGTTGGAGGCAGCTGTCTGAGGGAAAAGATGCTCACTCTCCATCCGCAGTTGTGTTGTTGTGTGTTTATCTGCGGCGCTATTCGTTTTGTGCTTTCCAGCTCCTGTCTTCCTCGTCATTGTTTTTCCCGTTTGTTTGTACAGTTATGTTCATGCTGCTGCGCACACTGCATCCTGGTTAGACTGTGCCGGTCCTGCCAAGTGCGCATTGCCCTGCCAGGCATGTCCGGGCGCAGACACGGGCAGACAGAAGCACTGCTACAGGCAATCAATCCCGGCAGCACGAGGCTGGTGCCGAGTTGGACAGGCTGTCAGCCTCCTCCCAGAATAAAGTGTCTCATTGTCTGCCAGGGGGACATCCCTGAACCCGCCTGACCCGATTCCCTTGCTGTGCACCAGCGGAGCCCTGCCGGCTTCCGGCCTCTCGTCCGTCCCGTAGGCCGGGACTTTGTATTGAGACTGATGGGTGAGGTAACCAGACATTCTTCAGTGCCAGGGGCGGCCTTCCCCCGGACATCCCAGGGTGACTGGCACAGGCACTGCGTCCGTGATAAAAGCGGACACAGTACAAAGGACCCATTCTAGACATTCAGCCCTGCACAAGAAGATCTGGCGCGTGCTGCTTTCAGACATGAGCACGGGTGTGAAGAGACGAGGTCCCTGTCATCCTCCAGGCATGGGCACTGTGGCACATCCTGAACGAGAGGGCACCTCCACCCACCCTGGATGTTAAGGGAACTGCCACGCACTCTCCTTGAAAAATCACAGACACAGACCCTGTTGTTCAAGATAATCACCCACCCACCGAGACAGAATACCCCTAAACACCCACTTGGATAAAGCAGCGCTAGTCACGCTGCAGGAAAAAGCCCAACCATCCACCCACCTCGAAGGCAATAGAAAGGGCACCCCAACTGAAGATGTCCTATATCTCCATTCAATTTACGGGCGAGAGCAAGGCCAGCCAATGGGAACACTGCTGATCACCCTGGATCAAGATGCAATGTCACATGCATTGCAGGAAAGCACATGACACCCACCTTGCAGGAAAGAGGACTGTTACTTACCACATAAACTAAAGTACTGTGCTTAGCCTGACAAATAAGCATTCCGAAAGAGTGGTAATGCCACCCAACCTACCGGAAAAGGTTATGCCACAACACTGGCAGATAGGACACACAGGCAATGGCATGTCACCCGCCATGCAGACACAGTCCTTAGTATTCGTCCTGCATTCAAGTAAACTGCCACCCACTCTGGACTCACCAGCATAGCTATTCACCTTTCCCTAAGGAGCATTGCTACCCCCAGTGCATTCAACAAAACCTCCATCTATCCAACTGAAAATAGCACTGACTCCCAAACTGCAGGGGTAAGATCTAGCAACCACCCTTTTGCAAGCAATACCCCGACGCCCTGTACACAAGAGTACTGCCAACCACCTTGCAATTAAAAGCACTTTTAATTGAAGAGCACGATCACCCACCCTACACTGAGAATCAATGCCTGCCACAGCGTACACAAGGACACTTCAGCTCACCTTGCACACACAGACACTATCCCACCCTCTATGATAGTGCTCTTAAATAAAGCAATCAAGGTCATTGCCTTTCACCTTGCAGGAAAGACCTTTGCCAAACACAAAACATACAAGGTGAGTCCAAGCCACCTTTCAGAAACCCCCTTCCTCCCACACTGATGACAGTAGTCCTTTGTACAGCCTCTCTGGGCACGCAAGAGCAATTGCACCCTCAAAATCGACCAAAGTTGTGTAAACCAGATAACTAAGACACTGAAACCCACTAAGCAGCTAATGACATGCCCACCCTACAGACAAAGGACTGACCACCGAGTTTACAAATGAGTGTGCTGACATTCACCATGCAGGATTGAGTACTCCTGCCCACGCTCTAGCAACACTATATTGCAACTACAAGCAAAGGTAATGAGATTAACCTTTAATACAGAAGCATGTTCCCCCGGCACGAAGGGGGATGACTGTATTCCTCCACCATGCAAGGGCAGTGCTATCTATTCTGCCTAAAAAGGCAACGCCATCTAGTCTGCCCACGTGGACAGTTCCAACCACCTGCATGCAAGGGCACTACTACTCATTCAGCACACATGGCAAGCCCCACCCAGCATCAGTGCAAGGCCACTGCCATCATAGTTTTCCAACTTAGTCCCACAAAATATTAAATGTGGATACCGCACAATAAATCATTGCTATTCACCATAGATGTAAGGGTCCTTCCATCTCGTCCCGGGCAAGGACACCGCACCCACACTGCTTGAAGGGTATCTTTCCATTTGACATTGTAAATGACAGTGCCATTTATTCATTTGTTTTTAAAACCTGCAATCAGTGCATAAACACGCACTTTGAATGTATAGCCCTTGCTTACGATGAGCAAGGCTGGCAGTAAAAGAGACTTCCAGCCTTGCTTCTTATAAGCATGGACTATAAGTAGAAAGTACTTGTTTACGCACCGTGCAAATGAATAAAAGGCATTGTCATTTACAATGCCAATAGCTCAAACTTTAATAATGCGAGACCTATTGCATTGTAAATGCTTGTTGGGTTTGCCATTGGCTGTTTCAGTGGTTGTATGGCTGTGTGTGTGGATGTATGAGTGGTGTTATGACTGAGTGAAAGTTTGGAGGGATATGTGAATGGGTGTGTAAGTTGTATATTAGTGTGTGTGTGTGTGGGTATTGAAGTAGCTGTTGGTGTGTGAGAGAAAGCTTAAGTAGCTGTGTAAGTGTGTGTCTGACTGTGTGGGTGTGTCAGAGGTATGTGAGTGTTTGTATGGATGTGTAACTGGTATGTGAGTGATTGCATGGGGGAGTAAGTGAGTGGATGAGTAGATGTGTGTGTGAGATAGGGTGTATGAGTGGTTGCATATGTATAAAAGTGGGTGTGTGAGTGCATGTGTGGGTATGCAAGTAGGTGTGTGAGTGTTTGAGTGGGTCTATGAGTCTGTGTGTGAGTGCATGTGTGGGTGTGTGAGTGGTTGTATGGGTATCTGAGTGGGTAAGTGAATGGTTGTATGTATCTATGAGTAGTTGTATAGGTGTATCACTGGGGGTGTGAGTGGGTATATGGCTGTGTGAATGGGCATATGATTGGTTATGTGGATGTTGTCATCAATGATATAATTTGAGATGTAATCAGTGATGTCATCGACCACGTCATGAGTGATGTAATACTTGAGGTCATAAGCAGTGCAGTTCAAGATGAAAATTAAAGTAATTATAACTTATGAATTTCTGTGGTTTTATAAGTTTAAAATGTGAGTCAAACTATACCGTCCTTTTAACCTTTGCTGTTTTCAGTGAAAATAAAATTTATATATATCCTTATTGACCCCAACCCCTAAACTCAACTACCCCAAACTCTAAATACCCCCTTGCCATCCATATGCTCTTATCCACTATAAAACCTAAAAATACCCTTGCCACCCAAAACCCCTTACCCGCTCTAAACCCTAAATATAATCCTTGGCACTGAGATACCCCTACCTGCCCTAAACCCTAAAAACACACTTTGCCGCTCAAATGCCCCTACCCACCCTAAACCCTAAAACACCCATGCCAATAAAATCCTTTACCCACCCTAAACCCTAATAACACCCTTTCCACCCACATACCCCTAACCACCCTAAACCATAAAAACACTCTTGCCAGCCTATACCCTTATCCACCTGTACACCATAATATCACTGTTACACCCTATGCCCTTACCCACCCCAAACCCTAAAAACACCCATACCATCTTATTCCCTTCCCTACCCTAAATCCTAAAACACTCTCACCACCCTATTCCCTTAACCACCCTTGAACCCTAAAATCACCCTGCCACCCTCTACCCTTATCAACTCCTAAACCTTAAAATGACCCTTACCAGCCTACACCTTTACCTACCCCTTAACCCTAAAAGCACCCTTACCCTTACTACAAAGGTAGTCGAAGCAGACTTAGGGGTTCTCAAGGGCTAGGTAGAGACACAGGAAGTCCAACTCTGGAATATTTTAATGAAGATGAAAGATTTCAAAAACTGACTAACGGGCAAACATTTGTGATTTTTGGAAATCAAGGACGTGCTTTAAGGCAACTATATTAGATCTTTCATGTTAGATTTGTTAGAGTGCCTTTCCAGATCTGGCATCCTGGAACTGGGAGATTGAAGTACAAAGAGTGTATTGATTCCCATTCATGCACAGACATCAAAATCCTTCCTGGGGGACAACCAACAGTCGTCCGGGGCGGTTTTGGTACATTTTGGCAAATTTTATGATCAGGCAAGCCATTTTTGAGCAGGCTCGACTGGATGCTCAGTGGAATTTCCGAGATGTTTCTATTTTCGTATGTCCCGATTTTGGAATGCCATGGTGGAACACAGGTGGCAGCTAAGACAGTTGATCAAACCTTTCCAGGAGGCTGGAGGGGAAGCTTAATTGCTGGCCCTGACTCTGCTGTAAGCTATTTTTAAAGGCAAAACCAGAACGTTTACTTCAGGGACTTTGGGCAAAGAGTATTTGGTTAGCTGGCGCTTTCAACGACAGCTATAGTAGTGCTGGTGCTGGTGCTCGGGTTAGTGCCAGTGCTTGTGGTTGGTATTGAAAATAGGGGGATGAAAAATGTCAGGTGTGCCTTCTAGGAGAGATCTGGTTTAGTTTAGTGCTGGAGGGTATTGTGCTCTCCCATATGGCTATATGATGACATTTCTTTTTGGGAGCAGGGTGGGGGTTGTCAGAGCCTTACACAAGAGCCAACACTCAGGCAAATGGGTGGTCTGATTGCCCTCAGTGATTGATGAGGGGAGAGTTGGTAGGGAGGTTTGGGAGTTTGGAGTGAGGGGGAGTGATGAGTTCAGGGGGTAGTATGTGACTGGTGATATTGGCAAAAAGAAGGTGGAAAAGCTACAGCAGCTGCAGTTGATATGGGAAATGGAGATGGATTTGCAGAAGAAACAGGGTGAAATTCATTATTGGAAGGATATTTTAGACAGCAACTAAAACTTCTGCAGAGTAAGAGAGGCTGAAGCATCCTGGCGGGGGAGCCAGCAAGGTCGGTGAGATTGAATCAAGATCATGGCTAAGATTCTCATAGCCACTGCAAACACGTGTGGCCTAAGTATGCACACTGTGATCGATATGTTCTATATGAGCTGCAATTCATAATCTGTCCCAAAGCAATAAAGATTGTTGTATCACACACAATACTTATTATTTGCGCGTGCATACAGGATGTCCGATACCCAGCCACCTTAGGTATCAAATTACTGGGCTTACCAAAGTAGTCCAGATGCCATATAAATAGAACATCACCCAAGCACACCTTAACATTTCTTGCTTTTATCCTAAATGCAATTAAGCATGGTCCCAAAAATAGTCCAAGGTCTTTTAGTGCAAGGTTTAGATTTTCACGTCAAGAGACCAGGTCCCAAATTAAAGTTCACAATGATGAAGTCAATCCAGTTCAATCTTTATTTCTTTCAAGAAAAAAGCCGCAGCTGGTCTCATGAAGTGATAATCTAAACCTTGCACTAAAAGCCTTGGACTATTTTTGGAACCTTGCTTAATTGCATTTAGGATAAAAGCAAGAAATGTTAAGGTGTGCTCAGGTGTCGTTCTATTAATATGTGGCCTAAGTGATGCGAGTAAGAGACGTCGGATGGCCGGATAATATAATTTCTCTATGGGACAATTTTTATTGTTTGCAAAAAACACACATAGATCGCTTGAATACTATGGTGCTTAAATCATTGGATTTATCTTTGAATGCAAATACTATCCTTAAGAAAAAAAAACGAAGGGGGTCACAATTATGGGGCTTAGGATGGTTGGTGACTGTGTAGATAGCAAGGCTGATAAATATGAACACTGGGTTATTATTGAATATTGATATTGCATGGGGTCTTTTACCCTGTGCTCATTATATGGGCTGGGTCTGGACAATATTGGTGTCTTCCATTTTTTGGCCCTAGGATTAGCAATCTGGCCAGCTCTTTATATTGTTTGTAGGGATTTCGATTTCAACAAATCCGGGAATCAGTAGTTAGGAATTACAGAAAATTAAGTATGCTGGAAACCATGGGTGTTTGAGGCTCTTCCTAGCCTGGAAAGAGAAAATGGACTGGTGGATGCCCGCGAAAAGTTAAGGGCACTGGACCAGGCTACACTTATTAAACGGCTCCCTATGGTCCCTTAGCACAGCTGGATTCTTTATTTTTGATGCCTGATCTATTGAAATGACCCCAGATAGAACTTTACCCCAGAGTGAAGTCTGATCACAATCCTTTAGTCTTTTAAGGAATATTAGTAGTTGGTCTTTTGAAAGAGGCCTCTTCGAGGATTCCAGCTATATTGCCCATATGAACATGTGGATCCCAGAATCCTTCAAACTAAATATGAAGAGTGCCTCACTGGTTGTGGTATGGGACGCTTTTAAGACAGGTGTACAAGGGGAAACCCTTACATTTAGCTTGAATCAGCAGGCACAGACCCAATTGGTCTTAAAACAAATGTATTTGGATCCTATAAAAGCAGAGGCTCAGATTGTTATGACAATAGGAGAAGAGACCAGCCTCGACATGGCCCAGTAGCAAATACATATATTTAAATTAGCTATTAATGAAGTTACTACTAAGGAGACTGCAGAGAAGGTTCTGCCTAGAAGGCAGGAATGTTACGAATATGATGAAATAGTGGGGCATATATAAGAAGTTCTTACTCCGCAGAAGGTTTCTTCTGGGTATATAAAGGAAATAAGAGATAATGGAGACAGAGGTTGCGGACCTGGAGCATATACCCGGAAATATTTAGGGAGTGATATGCAGGATTATATCTGGCTAGACACTGATCTGGGGATGGAACTGGAGGTGTACTTGATGCCCATTGAGAGATTTTCTCAAGAGGGCCAGGATATGTGGGGGCACAGTTTACAGCAGAGGATGTTCATGTGTCTTTGAAAGAATTACCCTCTGGGAAAGCATGTGGGACAGATCAGATTCCACTAGAATTTTATAAAGTCTTTGGTTTAGTCTTAGTTTCTGAAATGTTGGAACTTTTTGTGCAGGTACAGAGGGGTGGCAGTGCTCCTGATTCCTGGTCTAATGCCAATATTGTGGTTTTTTTTAAAGAAGGGTAATATCCCCGTTCATCTAGGATCGAATCAGCCTATAACTTTAATGAACAGCGATGGGAATGTTTATTATAATATCCTGGCTACTCGGCTGAGCCACATTTTTGCTAAGGTGGTATCCATCAATCAGCAATGGTTTTTCCCTGGTAGCAGTACAACTGATTATATGGAGCACATATTAAAATTCTTGGATGCAGCCGAAGTAGCAAATCAGCCCATGTCTGTGGCCCTCTTTGATGTCAAAAAAACATTTGAAAGGGTTACGTGGAAATATCTTTGGGCACTTATGGATGTGCTGGGATTGGTAACACGTTTCATAGACGCAATAGAGGCCCTTTGCAATAATCCTGTAGCTTGCTTGCATTTGATGGGTAGCTAATCAGGAATAATTAATATTGAGAGAGGAACTAGGCAGGGGTGTTCCTGGTCTCCCTTGTTGTTCGTGTTCTATTTGGATCCTTTTATTCATAGGCTAGAAGGTAATGCAGATACTGCACCTTTATTACGCCATGGCTGGGAGATTAAAAGCTGGCCTATGCAGAGGATATCACAGTGATTATGGCTGACCCAGATACCAACCTCCAGATTGTGGAGAAGGAGGCTATTGAGTTTGATACATTTTCAGGGTATTCAGTATTCACTTAATAGGCATAAGACACAACTAGTAGTGAATTAAATTTTGTTTAACTCAAGACCCGAGGGTGGTCGAGCAGGATTTTACCAGGGTGTTACAATTAGTGCAAGAATAAAGCAGCTGATTAAAAATAATATTGAACCTATTTTGGGTAAAGCCAAACAGGATGTCGAGATATGGAATAACTTGCATTTATCTAGTGTCGGTTGATGTAATATAGTTAAGATGCTGTTTTTACCTAAGATTTATTACCTTTTAGTTCCATCCCAATTGAGTTTGAGAAAGCATGGTTTACCTCTTTAGGTACCCTAGTCTCCAGTTTATTTGGTCATGCGTTAAGACCAGAAGGGCTATTAGGTTTCTGTCTTTGCCCAGAGAGAGGGGAGGATGAGATCTCCCGAATTGTAAATTATACCAGCTAGCTGCTGATCTCCAACACATGAGAACCCTTATGAGAAATAATGATGGTATTTGTGAGAAGCTGGCCTGGTATATGATGTCCATTTATGTAAGTGGGCATCTTGCACCAGTACAGACAACACTTATGGTGATTTAAGAGGTCTCAGACAACCTTAAAAAGCTATCCAAGTAGCTGTGGAGAGCAGCCTTCAGGCTTAGTCTTGAAGGAGTGTAAAGCAGCTTGTTTTACTAGAATGCATTCTTATAGTTTAGATTACAGGAAAATAGAACCACGCAGTAGCTATAAAACTATGTATTCATTATATAACTCTATCTAGTACATTACAGTGTCTTGCACATGGAGATAGACACAAAGCACACAATACGTTAGGAAAGAAATCACAGTAAAGAACACTAATACACTGTGGGCTCCAGGGGGGACCAAACCATATACTAAGAAATTGGTATAAGAACCACGACTCCAGTCAGGACAATGTCGAGAGGATAGAATTGCTGAGACCACTTGCTGGGACCCCAAGGAACCACTCAAGGTAAGTAGATAGGGACCCCACGGAGAGTGTGTGCAGTGTGTGAACACAACTGCATGCTCTGTACAAGTTTATGTGCAAGTCACAGTTGGATTTTTAAAGATTAGGGACCCTTCCCAGTGGACCCTGAAGAAACACTGTGGAAGACAGAAGGTTGGAAGGTACCAGGGAAGCCGGTTACATGGGAGTGAAGTGGCATCGGAAACTGCAGTAGAACCCAATGTAGGACTTCAGGAAAGTACCGCTGCTGAAAGAGGAGGAATCCAAATGTTGTTTCTTGATGAAGAGTACCTGAAAGCAGGGGGAGCAGAGGCTGGGTCACTTGAGAATGACCAGGTGCTCGGTAGATGAATGCCCACCAATGTTGGGTACTTCAGGATAGATGCTGATGACCTTGACTCTGCAGCCGTGGGGACCAGGCGATGCTGAGGATCATCAGGAGCCATATACAAGCTGTCCCACGAAGGATGTTGAGTGCTGAGGGGTTGGTGTCCGGCGGAAACACCAACAAGCCTTGGTAAAAGCAACCCATGAGGACGTCAAAAAGTGCAGCAAGAGAACCAGCAAGGTCCAGGAGACACACCACATGCAGGGGAGTCAGGGCAAGTCAAGAGCAATCATAGGAGCCCAAAGAAGTCATACTTGACCCTCCACAAGACCTACAGTTCGAAGACACTGTGGTCGCACAAGGACTACTGGCATCTTTACAAAACAACAGGCCACGGATCACACAGTACGATGTGGTTGAAGATCTTTGCAGGAGAAGTTGCCTGAGATTGGAGCTACTTGGAGCCCAATGCCCTTGCTGAAGAATTGTCAACAAGCATTTGCACTTGCAAAAGTACGCGTTGCACAGGGGTTCAGGAATTGCAGCCCGCACAAGGGAATCTGGCCTCAAACTAAGTGAGAGGGCAGCTCGGGCATCAAGAAATGTAGGAACCCACTTCCTGTGTTGTTGAACCCATCGGAGTCCGTAGGAGCATGGGATCAGCAGACCGGTCAGCAGTGTTGTGGTGCCTGCGAATGCAGGGAAGTGACTCCTTCACTCCAAGGGAGATTATCTTCAGGTGTCTTGTGTGCTCCACAGGCCCTACACAGATTCTGCATGGTGCACAGGCACAGACGAGGCAGTTGACTGAAAGGGAGATGAAGTCATGCCCAAATGAAGTCCAGGGAAGGCCAGAGTGCCCAGGCGGTAGAAGTGCAGTGGTTTCAGTTCTGAATCTTGTCCATGATGATTCTATGGACCTACACCCAAGTAAGCCCTTAAGTACCCTAAGGAAATGGTAGAGAAGATTGAGGGGACCCTCCCAGGGGAGGGTCTGGACAGGGGGGTACTCCCATGTCCATTGTCCAGTTTTTTGTGCCAGAGCGACTGGTTTGAACTGGACTATGCACAGGGACACCAAATGTGGCCCTGATGCAGACTTTCAGGTGCTGGCAAGCGTACCCACCCAGCCCTAATATACTAAATCCTGTCTGGGAGGTGGTCACACCTCCCTGTGACAGGATGCCTATTGTTCTGCCTTCCCCTGCTCGAGTAGGCTCAGCAGCAGGAGGGAAGATATGTGTCTCTGGTCGGCAGCAACCATTTTGTGCTGTCCAGGACTAGAAGGCACGTACCGGGAACACTGAGAGCCTAATGGCGGGCTTCCCTGTGGGATGAATCATACCTCCTACACTGGTAATGGTGTGGGGGTATGACTTCAACATATTTGACACCAAACATGATAGCGCTTGTTGCAGCCGTTTTCGAGATGGTCATCGCGCGGTCACGTAATGTCCCTCTATATTAGTATATGGCTGCTTCACTGACAACCTGGGATAATGGACTCCGTAGGCTGAAGAGTGCCCTGCAGGGCACCCTCTCACTTAGCACCAAGCATCCTGCGCTCAGGATTGTAAAGGCCTGCTATAGGGGTGATTTATGGGTTTTAAGTGCAGTGACCATTAGATACAGTAAACCTATATCTTTCATAAGTAGTGCATGCACCACTTTACACCGGCTGCAATGGCAGGCCTGTAGTTCCATTTTGAATGGTCTCTCATGGGTGGCATAATATATGCTGCATCCCAGGGGAGACCTCTGGGGTACCTAGGCCCTGGGTAAATGGGTACCATAAGCTAGGGACTGACAAGGGTACCCCAGGGTCCAATCTGGGGTGTATCTAAGTACATAACATAACAGTTTAGGGAGTAAGCAGATATACTGGGTCCTTATTATCAGTATCCCGGCCAGACTAGTCAAAAACAGCATCACATCAAGCAAAAAGTGGGGGTAACCATAAGAAGCAGATCCTACACTCTCCAGTATTGCAGGGTTGATTTGGAGTGAACTGTCAATTTATGAGCTATTAATTGGTCCCGAGTCTAACAGCTGTGTATTACAGTAGTTGGAACCAAACTACTCTGAGAGAGTTAGATTTAAGGTCCTGGGGGCTGCCCATAAAAACTGGGAGGTCCTTTGGGAGAAATTTGGTTTGGGGAGATTAAATTGATATACCCCAGTACAGCCAAACCTTTTGCCTAGATATTATTATTATTATTATTATTTTGAAGCTTATAAAGCGCACGGCTACCCCCAACGGGGGTGTCCCGGCGCTGCAGACAGCCGATACATAGAGATTCAATCGGAGCTAGAACTTGGAAAGGAGCCAGGTCTTAAGTTTCCTCCTAAACAAGGATTCGGTAGGGAGAGATCCGAGCTCCAGCGGTAGGCCATTCCAAAATTTGGATGTAGCCACTGCAAAGGCCCGACCCCCCGTTTGTGCACGGCGGAAGCGAGGAGTGTACATCAAGCGAAGATGGTTTGATCTCAGGTCGCGTACTGATTGCGTGATCTTAAGTCTGTGCCTCAGGTATGCCGGGCCTCGGCCTTTAAGAGCCCTAAAGGCGATGATTAAAGACTTTAATTGTAAATGTAGACTCACTGGCAGCCAATGTAATGTGGCCAGGAATGGTGTAATAGAGTGGCAATATGGAATATTGCAGATCAGTCTGGCGGCGGCATTCTGCACTATCTGCAAGCGCTTGATAAGATAAGCCGGGGCTCCCAAATACAGACTGTTTGCGTAGTCCAAGTGGGACGTGATCAAGGCGTGGACCACCGTCGTTCGTGAGTCAAGAGGGAGAAAGGGAACGATCTTCCTAATCATGCGGAGCTTTCCGAAGCAAGCTGCCGAGACCTTATTAATTTGTGTTTTACAGGACAGTGCCCTATCAAATAGGAAGCCTAAATTACGGGCAGATTGTACCAGAGCAGGGGGAGGATTCAATTCTGTAGGCCACCATAGGCTGGCTGGTATGGGAGCTTTTTGATTAAAGAATAGGACCTCCGTCTTATCTGTATTCAATTTAAGGTTATTGGTGGTCATCCAGGATGCGATGTCAACTAGGCAATGACGGAAATTATCCATATAGTCATCAGAGTGATCTCTAAAGGAAAACACAAGCTGAGTATCGTCAGCATAAGAGATCACTCTGACACCCCAGGATTCCACCAACTTCGCTAGTGGAGACAGATAGACATTGAAAAATAGAGGACTGAGTGCTGAACCCTGCGGAACCCCCCACTCCAGTGGTTTCTCAGTGGAGACATACGCCCTGAGGAAGACCTGTTGTGATCTATCCTTCAAGAAGGATTTCACCCAGGCTAGCGGTGTGCCCCCAATTCCCACCTCCTAGAGACGGTCCAGGAGGATGTCATGTGAGACCGTATCGAAAGCTGCGGATAGGTCGAGGAAGACCAACATGGCCTCCTCTCCCCTATCCACACACTCCCGAATCGACTCAGACACCTCCAGTAATGCAGACTCAGTGCTAAAGCCTGGCCTAAAGCCAGACTGAGAGTCATGCAATAATTGATGTAGTTCCTGGTATTCAGACAGTTGCTCCTGTACCACCTTCTCCAAAACCTTTGCTGATTTAGGAAGAAGTGAGATGGGCCGGTAATTGCAAAGACATAGCGGGTCAGCATCCGCTTTCTTTAGAATAGGGACCAGCATAGCTTGTTTCCACAGCGCGGGGAACAGGCCAGAGCGCAGCAGGGAGTTCCATATTTTCATCAAAGGATTAATCAGTAACGGGGCCAGATCACTCAGGATCTGAGCGGGAGATGGGTCGAGAGGAGAACCTGATTTACAGTTATGAAATAAGGACAACGCGTATTCTGAAGTCAACCCCTTGCCCAGCTTGTGACTGAACCGCTCCGTCCCAAGCCACGGGTGAGCTGTGCTTGTGACGGAACGGTTCCGTCAAGGCCCGCTCGCCGCGCCTGCGCGGCGCTGATATCGCGCCTGCGCTGACGCTTTAATGGGCGGGCGGGTTTGTGACGGAACCGTTCCGTCACAAGCACAGCTCACCCGCGAGCCGTGACGGAGCGGTTCCGTCACTAGTATGGAGCCGCCGCGCGGCCGCCCCACCCCCTTAGCGCTGCTGCGGAATAGCCGCCGCAGCGAAGGGGTTAAAGGTTTAAATGACGTAAACCGGGCGTCATGCGTAATGTTATTATTTGGTGATGGCATCCTCTTATTCTGATTAATAATTGTGATATTTACAATCTTTTCATTGAAAAAGTCAGACAAATCATTACATAGAGATTGACTCGGCTCATTAGGGCATTCCAGAGCAGGAGGATTAGCAAATTCCCTCACAATATCAAATAACATTTTGGTTGAATTTTCCGCTGTCTTAATTTTTTCAATAAAATGATCCTTCATCGTGGAGCGCTTAAGTTTATGGAAGTTCTTCAATGCCATTCTGTAGATGGCTATGGCTACCGGATCGTAGGTCCAGCGCCAGGCACGCTCTATTTTTTTGCATCTACTTCTTTCTTCCCGTAATTCCCCGGTAAACCATTGGGCCGAAGGTTTAGATCTTATGGAGGTAAGGTGCTGAAGCTGGGCAATTTGCTCAATGGCCTCAGAGAGATCCTTATTGAATTTAAGTGCATCTGCATTGAGGTCGCCCGAGCATGAACCTATCTTATTAACCAAGGTATGTTCCAAGGCATTATGCGTGACCTTATACCATTTTCTACCCAGTTCCCTGATATTAGATGGCACATTGGGTGGTCGTTGTAGGGATAGTTCAAGCGGGATCAGAAAGTGATCAGACCACGTCAGAGGAAGCGAGGGGAGCACCGTAAGGCCGGACCAATTGGAGAAAACAAGGTCAAGGGTATGGCCGGCTATGTGTGTAGGTCCCCTAACCCACTGGGTCAAATTAAGGCCAAGCATGGAATCTAGGAGATTATTGGCTCGCGCACAGGCACTCACGTCTACATGCAGGTTAAAATTACCTAGCACTGTAAAGTAAGGATGTTTTAATGACAAATCTGCAATCGTGGTCAGCAGAGTGGACATGGCGGTAGGGGATGCTCCTGGAGGGTTATACATGAGGTCTCCAGAGAGGTTGGCCGAAGAGGCGTCCATGATGGAAAAGTACATTGCCTCAATACAGCCAACATTGGGGATTTTTCTGATCGTAATATTTATATGGGAGATAGAATGACTGGAATTCCTCCCCCCGTCTTTGTCCCTTCCCGATTTAAGCCTGTTAACCGGTAACCAGGGGGGATGGCCAGGTTGATGTCGGGGTTTGAAAAGTCCTTAATCCAAGTCTCTGTTAGAAAAATCATGTCCCAGGCCTTCGAAGAGAGCAACAACCATATATCGGATGTGTGACCAGGGAGAGAGCGGCAATTTAATAAGCACGCCGTATATGCTCTCACTGGTGTGGGTAGTGTAGAGGATTTCAGTTGTGGGTCTACCTGTTTTTTTCCCGGGATCAGTGAAAAGGTACAGCATTCACATTGGAAACGGGGGCAAGAAGTTTCCGCAAAATTGCACCGTAGCAAAGGCGTGCAGTTCCCAATGTTCAGCCCCATAAGCTGGGCTCTCGACCAGGTGTGCCTCAGGCAGAGATAGTGACTTGCAGTGTGCCTGGCACTCGGCGCGGAAGTGGCGCGGACGGGCGCAGACAGGCTTGCCTTTGGCGAGCCTTTGGCGCACCATCGGCGCGCCCGCTGCGCGCATCCACTGCGCGTCGTCCACTCCATGGGCTTAAGAGGCCTAGCCCGCCAACCCGGACTCCACCCTGGAACCCGGAAGTGAGGGAAATCCCAAAGAAACGCCCCCAGCTACCCTCCACAACAATCAGGCAACGCCTGCGGTGGACCGGGGTAGGGGAGAGATCAGCAGGTAAGCAAAAATAACAGTTTTAAAATCGGGTGCACAACACAGCGATTATTTCCAAAACACGAACCTTAATCGTTTGCTCTGGAATTCTAATGGACATGTAGTCTAGCAACTAGCACAACATTAAAAGCGCAAACCTAAATCATTTGCTCTACATAAAAATGAACAGTACGTCCAGTAGCTAGCGCACAGATCCTCTCATGGTAGCGTGCGTCCACTGTGCGGCGTCCAGTCCATGGGCTTAAGAAGCCTAGCCCGCCAACCCTGACTCCACCCTGGAACCCGGAAGTGAGGGAAATCCCAAAGAAACGCCCCCAGCTACCCTCTACAACAATCAGGCAAAGCCTGCGGTGGACCGGGGTAGGGGAGAGATCAGCAGGTAAGCAAAAATAACAGTTTTAAAATCGGGTGCACAACACAGCGATTATTTCCAAACACAAACCTTAATCGTTTGCTCTGGAATTCTAATGAACATGTAGTCTAGCAACTAGCACAACGTTAAAAGCGCAAACCTAAATCGTTTGCTCTACATAAAAATGAACAGTACGTCCAGTAGCTAGCGCACAGACCCTCTCACGGTAGCGCACGTGCATACATTTTAGGACCCCTGTTTATCAAGATTAGAGATACAAGGTTTGCTTAAATTGGTTGATTTTTTTCTGGATCAGAGAAAAACATAATTCGAGGAGTTATGGGATATGTATTACCTTTGCCACGGAGAATTTTTAAAATACTTATACATTTGTGATTTTATATATAAGAAAATGGGGGGGACAGTGGCGTACGAAAGAGTCCCACTTTTGGACTTGCTGGCAGGGAAGTAGAAAACCTCTATTAGTTTAATCTACGTTAAATTATGTGATGCAGCACCAGATGACCTAGAGGAATACAATAACAAATGGCAGCAAAAATGTGGATGTGATGATCTTAGTTTTTATGAATCTTTTTAGCTGAGCTGTACTGTAATACGCTCTACCAGGCGGCTGGCACAATGTTATAAAACTATATTTGACTTGTATTTTACACCTGCAAAGAAAGTAAAGTGGGGCAGCACAGATGGGGTACATTTTGTACATGGTGTTGGGCACCGTCTGCCAATCTGATTCATATGTTTAGTACATGCCCATGGCTTGAATTGCTCTGGCTACAGATTCCTAGGTTTTTGGGGGAAATTGCTGACATTAGGTTGGTTCTAACTATTTGGGGTGGTTGGGACGTCAGTGGTATCTGGGAAAAAGCCACTTATATTTATTGCAATGGCAGAATGTCGAGTTTGCATTGCCTTAGCATGAGTGGATCTGCAGGCACCATCCTTCTCACAATCGCAAGGCAGATTTCTCTCAACTTCTAATCTAAAAAAATGGCAGTATAAGATAGTAAGGGAAAGAAAGCTAGGCGGAAGGGGATGAAGATATGGAGGCCTTTGGCTGGATGGCTTAACTCCAGGCAGGAAAGCAGTGTATCAGATGGTTAAGCCAAGGAAATGTTCTGGGGCATGGGTGTTGGAAGGCTCCTAAATTGAAATATTCACATGGATAAAGCATGGTGGGGCTTATTTACAAGCCCCTTACCCAACCGGTGCACCACTTTTTGTGGTACCCAGCTGGTGCAACCTCCTGCCCCATATTTACAAGAACATATAAAGCTACCCTGCCTGTCTTTTCCTGTCCTTGTAAATATGGCCCCTTCTAACATAACATTTTGTGTGAAAGGGGTGTGACATTTGTATTGCTGTTGGTGTTCCCACAAGCCGCATTTCCAAATTTATGAGAAAACCTGAACCTGGAAATGCGTCAAAATGCTGCGCCACCCCAGCAGTGGTGTAGTCAGATTCAACGAGGGGAAATGTTTACATTTCTCCTTGTTCTTTCCTCTTCCTAGAGGTGCTGCATTCTGCAGCACACATAGAAAGAGGAAAACACCTCTTTTTAATTGTTTTGTTATTGTTTATGTGTGGGAAGGTACCCCTTCTTACACAGAAACAACCTCTCCACAACGCAGGCACCCTTGCACCATAGTACAAGGCTGCCTGTGTGGCGCATGGCAGCCATTGTGTGCCTGCACTGGGGAATGCACTGAGATGTGCCATATTGTGGTAAATATGACACATTCCTGTCGTTTGAAAGTGCCGCAGCATGGCACAGCCAAAGAGCTTGTTGTGCTGCGGCACTTTCTTGTAAATAAGCCTGTTGTGTTTTTTTTAAGGATTTGCACTTTGTTCTGGGATTGCATACTAATATGAATTTCTTATGTACACTTTGTCTTTATCAATATTATGATCTTTACGGTTGATGGTACTGGGTGTGGTGGTGTGAAGGAATAGTTTGTCTGGCATGCAGTCAGTTTGTGTCAGGCATTATTTTATGTTGGTACTTTGGTGGCAAATTATAAGTATAACTTCAAATGTTGTGGTTCACGTAAAGTATGTGCTATATATTTGTGTGCACATACATAGGTTTCCTATATTAGTGCAATGTCTGCTATGTGAGGGTTTATCCTATCCTTCGTTTGGAATGTGATATTTAAACACATCGCAAAGCAGCGCATGTGTTGTGATAATATCTGTATGAGGTTTATGGTTGTTTCGTATGACTGGGTAGTATGAGATAAGTGCATAGGCAGGGACCATGGGGAACCTCACATCAGGTGCTTTTAACAATAAATTTAATTTCTTAGTCAATAAAAGTCTTCATATACTATAGTAAAAAACATGTACACGTTACGTATAGTTTGTATCCATTATATGCTTGGATGAACATGTACATTTAAAAAACAAATCTGAGGTACCTTACAGATTAGAGGAGGGTATAGAAAAAATATGTTACAAGGGTGTTTTATAAGGACAGCTAGTGTGAGGCACATGGACAGGCAGCGAGATAGCGGATAATTTTGTTAGATATACTAGAGTGTACAACAATTTAAGGGCAATATTATCAAGAAAGGGCAATACATTATTGCCTCTTTTATCGGCAGGAAAGTGCCGCTAAAGCAGCGATAATGGGCTTGATAATATGACCTTGTGAATTCCCATAGAAGCCCAGGTTAACACCAGAACCTGGGCTTCATTGGGTATTCACAAGGGCATATTATCAAGCCCATTATCGCCGCTTTAGCGGCAGTTTCCTACCGATAAAACCGGCGATAATGTATCGCCCTTTCTTGATAATATGGCCCCAAGTTTAGTTACATTGATAGTTAAGACAGTAGTTTTAAAAAATGGTTTCCAAGATTATACTTACCTTCAATTTAGTTGCGTATTGTCCTGTACCTCTACCACTGACCCAGGGCTTGTAGTAGAATGGATCTAGTGTTTGATTAAGTTGTGTGGAGGTATTGTCACGGTTTGTCTATTTATCTTTTCTTTATCCCAAACACAGGGGTGGAGGTTAAATCACAATGTTTACATCGACAGAAATGATAAGCTATATAAGGCAGATGGAGTATTGGCTTTCCATTGGTTCGTCCACCATCTAAGTGTACACCACCATCACCAGAGTAAGTAGGATACAGATTTTCATCTGTCAACCTTCCAAACTTTAAATCGGGCAGATGGACCTCGATGACGGTGGAGAGTTGAAGCTGCTTTTTGATGGTCTATCCGCACCCACCAAACTCTACATCAGCCTCTCACTTTCCAGCACAGCATGTATTTTGTGCTTGGAATAATAGTTCTAAAATAACACAACACAAAGTTGCTCTCTGCGCTTAATCAAGAGGGCATACCATAGGTGAGACAAGGAAATTTCCATGCAACTATCCAAGGTAGATTAAAACCCTATATACTAAAAAAAGTTGAGAGGGCTTGGAATCCATGAGGCAGTCGAAATGGTGAAGAAAAGTATTATTTTCTCGAAACTTTTAATGTACAGCAAACATACAAACTTGGAAATGTTTTAAACTACGTTTGAGCATAGTAGTTTGTACAGGAAGGCTACCCTTCCAGAACAAAGTCAAAGCTAGACATCACACCCACACCCTTGCACTGTATTGCAAGGGAGTGTGCATGGAGCCAGGCCGGCTAAAGTACGCCAGAGAAGGAGGAAAGAGTAACAGTGGCATATTTGATCAGATAAGGCACTGTTCGACTCTCTCCTTTGGTTGACAAATGTAAGTGAATCTGCCCCTTGATGTTAAGTTACTGTAATCGTGGGTATACTCCTGAACCTAAACGTGTATTTAAAAGCAGGTGGGCGGGCACTGAAGATACTGAAATATCCGATTCACCTTCGCTCACCTGATGTCCCATCCACTTACTTTTCAAGTTCTATCATAATCATAATGGCATAAATAAAATGGAACTCTTTAGTATTTATTTACTTTTCATAAACAGTAGTGTGGCAAGGGTAGGGATACACCTCTTTTTAAGTTTTAGGTTTTTTTGTGTGCACGTGGCCTGTTGGATTCCTAGCAAAGGTGCATAAAAAAACGAATGGCCGATTCCCACATTTTTTCGAAGGAAGTCTCTGTTTATTTCTACAGGAAGTGCGGCCCACTGCCACCGAGTGCTGGCAGATAACCTAAGCACCTAGGGGGGAAATGTTCATTAGGGAAACTTGGGCCCCAGAGTACAAGTCCAGGATTGCAATGAAAGAGGTTCATATCATATTATAGCCATTATAAGGCTAAAGCAACGAGTGTAAATAAGACTTTGCTTGAATGAATTTTTACATGAGAACACTGGGAGGCAATCTAGTTCCATTTTGACAGGACATTATGTTTTCAGTCCTTTTTAGTCCTGTTAATAGCTATTGTTATCAAGAGTGTCAGTGCAATAGGTTTTATGGGAGAAAACCATAACAACACTCCCAGAACATATTTATCCTGAAGTAAGATTCCTTTGGCAAAAACTTAGAAGAGTCAGCCACAAAAGACACAGAAAAGCAGCAGAGAGCATCAAAATCCATTTTTGCATTGCAAAACAGACAGGAAGCCCAAGTGTCTGCGCTATGATTATTTATCACCCTTTGTAAATTACAAAGTCACATCTGAGTGGCCTTAATTTGCCTCCTAAAACTATTTGTAATCACCTATTTTGCTTCGGAAGAGAAAAGAAAAGGAAACAACAACAACGCAAGACTGAAAATGAACTCTAATATTCTATATGTGGACGTCGGGACGATATGCATAGGGGAAATGCAAAGTACCATTAACTTCCTTACCAGTCCTGTTTCATAGACAGAGCCCATTTGTTTCGGTGGAACGTGCGCATGGACCGTCCCTACATTACACTATCCTGTTACCTGCACAAAAGGCACTGCTTATTGTAGATCGTGAGGGTGGTTGATATGGAGGCAGTGCTTAATTTAATGGCGGGGTTTAAGATCAGGCCCACCAGCAGTCACCTCTACACATCGGGACTTGTTTTTCGTCAACAGACTTTGAAGTATAGCCAGTCCAACTGCAGTCATACGGCAGGAGACGGCTAAAATATGTGGCAAGAAAAGTCAGATTATGGAGCATTATGCAGCAGTATTGCTTCATTCTTGAGTCATTATAATTCATGGTAACTTTGTCAAAGAAAAGATGTCACCATATAAGTACCAGTTAAACATCCGAATACAGTAAAAAGCAAATAAAAGATGACCTGCCAACTTTTGCAACGGGTATTCCACTGCGCGGGAATACACTGTGACGTGTTAGTAACTTTTGATCTGTTTCAGCTAGAGATGTTTCTTTTTGCTGCAATGCAGCAACCAATTGGGATTACATGGCAAATCTAGCAAACCCATAATTATGCAGTAACGCTGAGCCTCATATTCAAATATTTTCAGTGGTCCTGACAAGAAGAAGAGAGCAAAAGGCACAAATGGGGTAAAGAAAGAATGTCAGAACATTGGAATTTTGGGAGCTCCATTAAAGACAATGGAGTGCTCCCTGCTTCTAATGGCAGGTAGCATCCCAGAGATCAACATTTCAATGTTTGTTGTTCACAGGTGTTGCTGTTTACAAAGGCCTCAGGGAGCCTGAGTGGACTTCAGTCCCCTCAGGGTCTGTGAGGTCTTTGTTTTATTTGCAAGAACATTCTGCCCTCTAGTGGCGGAATGTTCTAATAGCCTTGCAGCCCTCCGTAGTCGGGCTATACCAAATATTAAAGTCCAGCTCCCTTGTTTACCAAGGAAACAGGCCACTAATGGCTGGTACAGCCTGCTATGGCAGGCTGCAAGGCTATTTTAGAACTTTTGAATTTGGGAGCTCTATTGAAGACGCAGTGCTCAGGGGCTTCAAATGGTTGAGAAAAGCCCAGAGCTCCAACATTCCAATTTTTTTCAAGCCCCATGGAATCTAAATCACCTCTGGCCCTTCCGAGGCCTTTGTTTTATTTGTTAGAACATTCTGCCCTCTAGTGGCGGAATGTTCTAATAGCCTTATCGCCTGCCATAAATGGGCTCTACCATCCATTAAAGGCCCGCTCCCTTGTTAAAGACCCCTCGTCTTCAGCTCTGGCTTTTAACCCTGGAGCGGACTGTTAATGGCTGGTATAGCCCACTACAGCAGACTATAAGGCTATAGTATAAACATGGGGAAACAGTGACAAGGGGAGAAAGCAAAGGTGAAATAAACCTATAAGAGTGGGAGAAAGGAGCACAGAGTATATGGTGGTGGATAAAAGAGGCATGAGGTGGAATGTAAACTAAGACTCCTTGCAATTAGGCATCCGCAGCATTCAGCAGTGACAGCAGCAGGCTTCTGAGAAGCACTAGGCTCCTGACTTTTTCTTTTCCAAATTAAGCAAGTGGTGGAATCAGGTTTTTGTGTTCATAGTTTAACAAATTATGAGTTTGAAACTGAATTCAATGTTGTCTGTAGTGCTTCTACACCACTGATATCAAGTTGTAAACTCTACTGACTGCACTGTAGATCAAAGGCAGAAGTCTTTTAGTCTCCTCATTTCCTCTCTTGTGAAGTTTCCTGGGTGTTTTGTCTGAAGATGTCTCCTCATAGTTGCTGTTCCACAAGACTATTTTTTTGTATGGTCACCCCTGCACAGCACTGCCTTGCAGATTTTGCAAGTGACTTTGGTAGCATTAACCTTCTTATGCCTCAGAGGAAATGTAAAAAACCTCCAGACAATTGATGTATACTTCTCTGGAGGTGGGGTTGAGGCACAAATACTTCATTTCCAGAGTGTTCTAAATCAGAAGATGCTTCATTAGTAGCCATTTCTCCAAGTTTGCCCTCACAATGTAGAACGAAGGCAGTTGTCAGCACAGATATTGACAAATGATTTTTGTGACTTATGTAAAAACAAATCTAAACACATACAGTAGAATTGTCCCTGTAGTACTTAAATCAATGCTAAATTCCTTACTGTCCGTAGTGTAGGTGGAAAGCTGAATTCAAGTTGGTAACCCTGCTGTCCGCAGTGTAGATTGAAGGCAGTTGTTGACATAGACATGGACGAATGCTTTTTGTCACTTATTTAAATGAAATCTGAAGACATATAGTACAATTGTCGATGCATTAAATAAATGAAGACTGAATTTCCTACTGTTCATACTTTGACAAAATCTGAGGACATAGTACAATTGTCTCTGCTTTAAATAAATCGAGACTGAATTCAACATTTTTTGTAGTGCTGATGCACAAGTGGTATCAAGTTGTCAATTCTACTGACCGCAGTGTAGATTGAAGGCAGTACTCAGCACAGATACCGACGACAAACTTAGATCCAAAGCTGAATTCAAGTTGTGAACCCTGCTGTCCGCAGTGTAGATTGAAGACAGTAGTCGATACAGACATAAGTCTGCGGTGCTGTGGCAGTGAGTTCTCAATGGGCCTGTATTGAGGAGGCACGTGGTTATGGCGGCAGCCAGGAGTCAGAAAAGCGAATTCAGTGCAAAAGAAATCACAGGAGCCCAGCCCACGCGGTCAGCTGTAGCAGTTTATTTTCGATACAACAGGTAAAGACAACTCGTTTTGACCACATCCGTGGTCTTGGTCATATATATATATATATACATATATATATATATATATAAATGGCGCTCAGTCTTTTCTTTGAAATCCAAAGAAATATACAGCACTAAAGGGGGTCGTGGTAACCACAAATGATTTATTTGCGGGGGATATATATATGCAACACCAGCCCAGCACAAAAGAGCAAATGCAGGCACTCCCGGTGAGTCGCACATTTTTTATTTTATAGTCATGGCACGATGTCTGTCCTTCCTAATATATATATTGTTATCCTAGGTAGAGTTCATAATACAGCATAGCATTTAGCATCTGCCTACATTTGAATCTATTCATGTAATTGCATATATATATATATATATATGACGAAGGCGTACCGCCGAAACGCGTCGGAACCTGAGTATCTGTGTGCAATAAATCCGTCTTGGATTTGACCCCCGCGAGTGCAGTTTTCTTTGTTTGTGTGTAATTATATATATATATATATATATATATATATGCACCAACGAATTTTGCAGCATTTACGAGCAATTCTACATGCAGACCAAAGCTACCCGGTAGCCTGGCATTTTCAGGCTGCACACAATAAAAACTTGGCAGACCTGAAATATTTTGTAATCGATGCAGTAGTGACCAACAAAAGAGGAGGCGACTATGAAAAAAGGTTGCGGCAACTTGAGTCTTGGTACATCGTATTGCTTAATAGCAAAAGTCCGGCGGGACTTAATATGGGGGAAGATCTTCATAACTTCTTATGAGTAGTGCTCATTATCAAAAGCCCATCAGTTTGAGAGTTGTCTTTATGCCTGTCTGAATCTGCCAATGACATAGATTAGTGAGATAACTATTTTCCACCTTTTCCTCTCCCCCCCAAGTGGCAAAAGTTATTATGTTTTGCACTTAAGTGAGCACGAGCACTATTGCACAATGAAATTTATATATGAAAAAAATCCCTTTTTTTATCTTTCTTATTACACTGGTCTTTTCACTTTATCAGCACTCGTTTAGCTTCGGCACACAATGTCAATAGGCCCCACTTTGAGCAAATATGATGAAAATAGACAATATGTGGATACCATGCAATCACCAAAATGGATATTAAACGCTGTCTATGGTTGTATATAAGCAAAGTAGAATATCTGCTTATAAGTTGTTGTTGCGTATGCATTGTATATAGGGGGCAATGATTTAGTTATTTATCAATGCTCATGATTGGCATAATGTGGTTTTTAATGAGAAAATAATCTTAGGAATGGTATTTTGCATAAAATTTGCACATATAGCTACTTTTTGCTCATTTGCACATATTATAACCAATGCGTATTTTGCACGAACAATAACGACTGCGTATTTGCACATTGTATACATATGAATCATGAATGTTGCTTAGAATATGCATGTTCATTGGCACGACAAATATTTACTTAACCATAGACAGGAAATAGGTGGTTTTTAAATCTGGTCCCGTAATTTTGTAGACATACGACATAGGTTTGTTGCATGGTACCACAATAGTATATATTGTGTGGAGGACTAAAGGAGGGACAACAAGTTGACCATCACATTTTCTTTTAAAAACAAGTACAGTCTAATTGCATTTGTGCAATAATAGTGAAAGATCTAGTTAGAAGTGTCTTTAACTGCGATCAATATCTGTATCTGTACTGATAAGAATGGAGAATACAAAAATGATTTTCTGTTTATTTTACACTGAGGCTATACTATCTGTCAACGTTATAAGATGGCGCCCATGTCCTCGACCTTGAGAATAATGTGTTTATCATGTTAGTCCTTTCACTATTGCTATCAACTTTGCAGTTTTGGGGCGTAACAGCGCAAGTGTGGTTAATTTAAAAATGTGCCGAAGCTAGTTGTCATTTGTCAGTGAGCAAGGGCACGGACGTGCCCGAAACGCATCTGATGGCAGCCTTTTATCCACATGTTACAAAATAAATACTAGCATTCAAAACATCGATTTCGCCTCGGAGTGCTGATTCTGCAGTCTGCGTACCTTTCAGTGCACGAAGCACTTTGGTGACGGGTTGGATTGACATGTATGTGCGACTCAGTTTCTCTTCGCATGGGAGATAGTGTGGACATGAATATCGGCTTGGTTCTGCCGAAGAGTAACGCACCACCAGAAGAGCTCCTATACTTTCCCAACCCGAACCCAAGTGTCAGTTTTGAGAAAACGGATGGGGAGAGAGGTGCCGCCGAGGACTGGACCTCGGTATTGGCCCCGAGTCAGCTTCTAAAGCAAGCTGACATGGGGGAACTTCTTGCCGAAAATGTTGGAAATGGATTGTGTTAATTAATTACAACAGGATTTCAATCACCGCCCTCTGGAGGGTTACAAACAAAAAAAGTCTGTACCCCGGATCCCACAATGCAGCACAAAAAGGAAGTGTTCAAAAAGATGCCACCGGAGGAAGTAAAACAATGCAAAAACATCGGACTGGGGAACATACGGTATTGGTATCAGGTGCAGGACACATCTTGAGAAAGTTTCCAGGGAGAAACGAAACGCGTGGAAAAAGTCCCAATCCTGCTGTATTCACAAAATAAACGGCTTAAATAAGAAAACGAAGTCCCATGTGCCACTCAGTTTCTCTTCACATGGGGAGATAGTGTGGACATGAATATCGGCTTGGTTCTGCCGAAGAGTAACGCACCACCAGAAGAGCGCCTATACTTTCCCAACCCGAACCCAAGTGTCAGTTTCGAGAAAACGGATGGGGAGAAGGTGCCGCCGAGGACTGGACCTCGGTATTGGCCCCGAGTCAGTTTCTAAAGCAAGCTGACATGGGGGAACTTCTTGCCGAAAATGTTGGAAATGGATTGTGTTAATTAATTACAACAGGATTTCAATCACCGCCAACTGGAGGGTTACAAACAAAAAAACGTCTGGACCCCGGATCCCACAATGCAGCACAAAAAGGAAGTGTTCAAAAAGATGCCACCGAAGGAAGTAAAGCAATGCAAAAACATCGGACTGGGGAACATACGGTATTGGTATCAGGTGCAGGACACATCTTGAGAAAGTTTCCAGGGAGAAACGAAACGTGTCGAAAAAGTCCCAATATATATATATACATATATATATTCACTGAATGATGTAATATGTGAGATCATCAGCAGTGCATTGCAGGGGAGCGAGTTATAGTTAGCTGAACTAACTACAACAGGGGAATTTCTATGGTTTTGTACAAGTGATATGGCCAACTAACTATAACATGCCTCAAACCTATGGTTTTTTCAGTGAATTCCTAAGGTTTTTTAAATGCTAATTTCTAACTATAACATGCTTGAAACCTATGATTGTTTAAGTGAATGTCAAAAGTTATTTAAATACTAATTTCTAATTATAAAATTCAAAAAACCTGTTTTTCTCAGTAATTTTGAAAAATAAATGTTATATTTTGTAACTGTAATATCCTAAAAATAGTTTTTGTGATTTTTTAAAATTATTATTTAAACTATATCATGTCTTCCTATTTTTAAACTATTAAATAGCTACATACAGTATGAAAGGGAGCACAGCCCAGAGCCACATCTGAAGACCAACACATGTCATAGGCCACCTGATCAAGCAGCTACAACACCCAAGAATGCCACAACATCCACCACCACCCCCAGGTCCCCCCTCCCTACTTCTACCACCGAGTCAGCACAGAACAAGACAGCAAACCTTCTGAAAACAGCATGGCCCCTGAGCCACACAATAGCTGAATATTGGGACAGGTGTGAACAAACTATATGTGAAGGAAGCAATTCACCCATGAATAACAATGAACAAAATGCAAAGTGCAGCGGTGATGTACTGTTCACATCTCAGTATGCACAACACACACCTCTCCATGTGCACAAATATTACTGGTGCTTGTAGTGTTGTGGACAGTGGAACAACTATGTTACGTCAAACACTAGGGAAGATCTCAGTCATGTAGCTGTGTCCCCCCACCCTGTAAGCATAAGTGTAACAGCAATGGGCTGGTCGTACGTACGCCACTTCAGCATAAGAGTGTGAATAAATAGGCCGGAGTTCTGGGTGTGGTTTACTTGTAGGAAGGCCAAAGCGTCTGCCAGGGTGGTGCCCCTCACCCTGCCACAAGGACGCGGTTGTGACCGCCAGCCTCCTCAGCTGATCGCTAGCTTCCACCACACAGGCCCCCAGGGGCACAGCACCGGGAACTTATGTCTGTACAAACTACTGCCTTCAATATACACTGCCGACAGCAAGGCTCACAATTGAGATTGAGTCGTGATTGCAGATAACGCAGTCCAGTAGGCAACAGACATTGCTCAAGTCAACAACATGTGGCTGTGGGCCCTTCCTCACCGCTGCCTCCAGCCTACACTGTGGTGAGTAGGGCTCACAAAACAGTTTGAGTCGCTATTGCAAATGACGCAGTCCAGTAGGCAACAGGCATTGTTACCACTACGGCCTGCCCGGACGATGCATCTGAGTTGCAAAGTGTTAGTGCCACCCGAAGCTGATGTGGCCATCAGGGTCCTACTACCACGTGGTGCGGACTTGAGTTGCACAGGGTTAGTGCCACCCGAACCTGATGTGGCCATCAGGGGCCTACCACAACGTGGCGTGGACTTGAGTTGCTCAGGGTTAGTCGCACCCTACGTTGTATGGCCGTCAGTGGCCTACCACCACATGGCGCTGACTTGCGTTGCAGAGGGTTACCAGCACCAGAAGCTTTTGTGGTCCCAGCCATTGATGACTCAGGACTCAGCGACATGTGTGAGATCTACTAGGCCGTGGAGGGGGTCCACATAATGTGCACCAAGCCATTGTGGCGGGACCGGGCCCTTGAGCCTTCACAGGCACGTGGAGTGCCCACTGATAGACACTCCGGTGGAAGCTGGTAATTATTTGGTCATGGATGTGCAGGGGCGGCAGTGTCTCCCTCTCTCTCTCTGACCTCCCTCTCTTTACTCTATCTCTCACTCCCTCCCTTTCCTTCTATCTCTCTCACTCTCTCTCCCTTCTCCCTTTCTCACTCCCTTCCTTTCCTTCCCTCTCTTTTTCTCTCTGGCTTTTTTTCCTTCTTTCTTTCTCTGTGTCTTACTCCTTTGATATGCGCATTATACACATCCTTATTTTGTGCTTTATTTTCCAGGCTGTGTCGTTGACATTCATGGTCCTGACAGGAGTCTTCCGCCTTGTTCTTTTGTGTTGAGTTTATTAAATTTAGTTTATCCTCTATATGTACGTTAACGAAAAATAAAATTTGGTTGCTACTTAAGAGCTGTGAGACTCTTTCTTGTTCTCATTACTGTTATTTGGTGCTGTCCACCATGGTTTTAAATTTTGGGGTAGTTATCGCGGGAATACTGGCAATTTGCACCAGCTTCTAAATAGTTTGTTAGATTTATCTCGACATTAGTTGCATTAAAGTGTTGATAATGAGATGCAAGTAGGCGTTCCAGATATGGGTATCAAGTTAGTATCATGGAATGTTTGTGGCCTCAATGACCGACAAAAATGATGAAGGATCTCTATTATATTAAAACAGATGAATGCAGATTTTATTCTCCTACAGGAAACACACATAATGGCCTCACAAGAATATTTGCTGGACCAACTAGGATTTCATGTAATAGTATGTTTGAAGCAAGGTGCTAAAAATAGAGGGGTAGCTATATTAGCAAAGAATAAAAATGTGATTACTAGGAAAAAAAATGGGAGCCCAATGGGGGAGATGGGCATTAGTTGAATGCTTCCTGGAGGGGGAATGGACTACTATTGGTGTGGTATATGGCTCCACTGAAGACGACCCCGAGATCTTTGAATTTTTAGACACGGAACTTGCAGCTTGGGCTCCTAGAGTGATCATTGATGGAGATTTTAACATCAATGGGTCAGATGGGCTTGGGGTTGGCTCCTTTGGTAAATATAAGGGTAGGAAAAAAAGGGTGTACCGGGCACTGCTCAGTTTGGTAACAAATAATGGACTTGTAGATGTGTGGGGGAAAACTAGGTCAAACGAGAAAGGGTTTACTTATTATTCACACCCACATCAAATATGTGTAAGGTTGGATTATTTCTATATCTCTTCTGCATTACTTTCTGAAGCACGCATCGATAGACTACCACGTATATTTAGTGATCATTTTAACACTAGCACTATCTACCGAGAGAAGAAAAGAAAGGATTTGGACCTTTGAAAGAGCATTATTACAAGATGATAAATATATTCAACATATGAAAAAATGGATCAAAGGTTTTTTTGAGATTAATGGGGGTAGTACGACAGTAGGGATGGTTTGGGACGCCTTTAAGGCAGGGGCACGTGGTGAGACAGTAAGCTTTAGTAGTTTTAGCGTAAGTAAGAGCAAATTAGAAATATGGAAATGTTTAATGCGATTCTGGAAGCTGAGGAAGAATTACATCAATGTGTGTTAGCAGGGGCCGAATTGGAAAATATTCTCAATAAGCTTTTAAGAACGAAAATGAAGGCAGAAGAAGACATTGCAACGAAGGCAGCTTGAATCTTTACTATTAAGAGAGAGAACTGTTATGAATTCAGTGAAAGAATTGGGCAAACGCTGGCTATTCGCACTAGGCAAAAAGCGGCTCTAGGATTAGTAAGGGAAATTAGAGATACCACAGGCACCCTGCGTACAGACTCTAAAGAAATACGAGAAGTATTTAGAAATTTTTATGAGACACTCTATGATGACAGGCAGGTTAGCGATTTAGGTGAAATAAATGATTACTTAAATGAAATCTCACTTGATAATTTGACAGAAGAGGAGGCAGTAATGTTGGAAGACCCGGTAGATCTGGAAGAAATAAAAAAAGCAATGACGCATCTTCCTTCAGGGAAAGCCGCTGGTCCAGATCAACTACCAATCGAATTTTATAAGGCCTTCTGGGATGTGTTGGCTGAAGATATGGCTATAGTTATGAAAACAAGAGCAGAGGAAGAGTTCTCCCAGTTAATTTAAGGTCCAGAGGGGGGAGACAAAGGTAAGCAAAACATTAGGGGTACCTCTAGAAGGACCTATATTGCTTTTACAAGGAATAAATCCTGACAATATTCACAAATAGAAGGATGCTAAAGAGGAAAGCCAGAACTTCAAATTATTATCAAAACATATTTTTATTTGTTTTTTTCGTATATTTTAGTTTGAAAATATTTATGCATCTGTACATTTCATTTTGTCATATAACATCATTGACAAAAGTTCATCAACATTCATAATACAATTTATATAATTAAATAAGGTGCAAGTTAAGAAAATGAGAAAAAGGAACGTGCCCCTAACAATCTACTATAATCCTAACATACATTCTTACATACCAGTCATACCTTTACAGTAGTTAAAAAACATACCTAACAACATAGATACAAGGACTGAACACTATAAGACAAAAACCCAAAGGTGTACTTGGTGGTTTACAGTTAGAACCTAGATATAATAGTTCTGCCAGTTGATCATTGGTCTGTGTGTCATTGACCAATCTTTATCCAGATTGTGGATGTACGGCCGACGTACGTTTCGGTGATGATGTCACCTTCCTCAGGGCCAAGAGAAACAATTAACAAACTAACATATATACATAATCTCTACAAGGGTTTAAAAGGACAGGGGCATTGCAAAATTTATTCTTTTTCTATTTGGGATTCTTTTAGATTCACATAGGTAGGATGTGTGTGGAAAAGCAGCAGTGAATACTGCGTCTAGCAGTTGCTAGTAGAAAGATTTCTGTACTGCACAAAGTGCATAACATGACAAGATCCACAGGTTGATAGCAGAAAGTTGCTCCGGTAGATGATCATAGAGATGGGCGCTTGTATATGGGTGGAGTATTTCATCTAATCATTCTGGTCCTTAGACATTTCACTCCCGAAGTGTGAAATTTCATGTAGATCAGCCACTACATCTTTTTAGGCGAGGGCTGACGCCGTAGCATGGGGTTCCTGGGTCTATCCCAAAGTGAAGATAGACACTTTATTTAGGCTATCTTCACTTGAAGATGTTTTTTAAACTACTGTAAAGGTATGACTGGTATGTAAGAATGTATGCATGTATGTTAGGATTATAGTAGATTGTTAGGGGCACGTTGCTTTTTCTCATTTTCTTAACTTGCACCTTATTTAATTATATAAATTGTATTATGAATGTTGATGAACTTTTGTCAATGATGTTATATGACAAAATGAAATGTACAGATGCATAAATATTTTCAAACTAAAATATACGAAAAAAACAAATAAAAATATGTTTTGATAATAATTTGAAGTTCTGGCTTTCCTCTTTAGCATCCTTCTATTTGTGAATATTGTCAGGATTTATTCCTTGTAAAAGCAATATAGGTCCTTCTAGAGGTACCCCTAATGTTTTGCTATAGTTATGAAAACAGCACAGATGGGGATATCCATACCGGGGAGCTGGGGGGGAGCATAAATCGTAATAATACTCAAAAAAGGGAAACCCGCTACTGAACCAGGGTCTTATAGGCCGATCACTTTAATGAACGCGGACACGAAAATGTATTCAAAGGTGTTGGCCATAAGATTTGCCAAAGTAATAGGAAATCTAGTGTCAGACAATCAACACGGATTTATACCGGGAAGGGGTACCACCCATCATGTGCGTAAGGTAATTACCTTGTTTGATGCAGCAGAAGTCGCAGGGGACCCGATGGCTGTTATGTTGTTGGACGCAGAGAAAGCTTTTGATCGGGTCTCCTGGGGCTATCTTTGGCAGGTTTTAAGTAAAACAGGGTTCAGAGCAGGATTTATAAAAGCAATCCAAACATTGTACACTGCCCCAGAAGCATCTATACGGGTCAATTCAGGATCCACGCGCACCTTTAAGGTTAGGCGAGGAACACGGCAGGGTTGTCCATGCTCCCAGCTCTTGTTCGCAATGTACATGGACCCTCTGATACGCAGAATAGAGTTGAATGAGAGAGTTACTCCACTAGATACATATATGGGCCAATGCAAGATACTTGCATATGCTGATGATGTGGCAGTGATTACATCGGAACCCACGGAGGCAATAAGGGAGGTAGAGATGGAGGCCGGAAGATTTGGGAAAATCTCAGGGTATGCTTTGAATATTGCCAAGATGGTTTAAGAGCTGCGAACATATAATTAACAGATTCTTATGGGCGAAGGGAAAAACTAGGAGAGCCCTGCGATATATGACACTTCCTCGGGAAAGGGGAGGATGGTCTGTCGCAGATCTTAAACTTTATTACTGGGCGGCGGCTTTCCAGTATATGGCTGGCCTTCTAGGAGGGGCAGAGGTAGAAGGACAAGACAAATTAGGTACGCTAGCTATATACGGTCTGGTCATAGGGGCAGAAACAGAAAACATTCTACTAAAATTCACAGAACCTAGTTACTTTAAAAGGACTAGATTTAGGACACTTCAAGCTGCATATACGGTATGGGAAGTGTTTGCTAAGAAATCAGGACTAGGGAAATATAATTTTTATACAAGAATGAACAGTAATCCCACCTTCCCGCATGAGATATTTAATCATTCAGCTTTTGATGAATGGGGGAGGAAGGGAATAATTATGATTGGTAACATGATTGCTCCACAGGTACTGTTGCAATTTTCAGAACTACAGGCTATATATGGTTTGGACACGAGACATTTTTTTAAATATTTGCAAGTCAGAAGTTTTTCTTATCACGAAAAGGGGGGGACCGGCTGGATTTGGTAAAAACCCAATTATGGAAATTATTCAAAGGGGTGTTGACTGTACGATTAAAAGAATATATTCTGAACTCATAAAATCAAAACAAGACGATATGGAAACATGGGCAGAGAAGTGGGCAAACAGTCTAGATATTGGGGAAGAAATGTTTTATCAGTCATTGGAGCTGGGGCAACAAACGCTCTGTTCAGCCTCATTACAGGCACAACATTATAAAACACTTTACCACTTGTATTATACACCTGCAAAAATAGCACAATGGGGAGGGACAACTGGTACTACATGTTTCAGATGTGGAAGCCCAATGGCAGATTTACTGCATATTTTTGCTCTATGCCCTCACCTACAAACAACGAAAACAGATATCGGAAACTTTATGAGTATCGTATTAGGAAAAGAGATATTGCTAACCCCATCAATAATACTCCTGGGAGTAAATAATGAAGATATGCAAATAAATGGCAAGAGATTTATCTTCGTGGCTATGGCAGTTTTGAGACTATCTATAGCCATGGCATGGTTGGATCCTTTGCCACCAACTTATTCACAGTGGTTGGGTAAATTATTGTCAATTTACAACTTAGAAACTGCAATATATGCCAGAAGGGGGAAAAAGGGGGATACATTGGGAAAGCAGATTTGGGAGCCTATTACATTATGGAAGGAAGGAATTACTTGTTAAAGTAGACGCTATGACTTGGCTGAGGTTCTCTCTTTATTTATATTATTTTGAGTAAAAATTATTCTCTGATCTTTATCTTATCTCTTATATTTATGTTTAAGTTGAAACATGTTTTATCTAGCATTTGGATCCTGACTGTCTAATCAATGTCTGATAAATTTGTAAAAATACTATTTAATAATGCAATGAAGGTAATTGTAATGTATTAGCCTGTAGTAATTGAGAATGATGTGTCTTTCCTGTGTATAAAAACAAGTGCTCTGTACATGTATACAAGGGGGAAAAATCTTTAATAAAAATGCTTAAAAAAAAAAAAAGCAAGTAGGCGTTCCCGTGCAAAAAGACAGAAGGTGCACCTTTGTGATTTATTCTAAATACTAAAATACTATTACTATACTATTGAATTGCTCTTTGGTAGTGGGTGCATTTACAGTGTACACACAAAATCAATGAAGAAATCTCATTGTATTCATATTGATTGGGAATAGTGAGTCAGGGGCTGGATCTTGACGGGATACACTGCCCAGTTCGTTTATTTTTCTGTACACGAAAAAAACCACAACTTTCACAACGAAAGGTAAAAACTGCAATGCAAAACAAATTCTGGCGATAAGCCACGTTAGCACCTGGGATTTTACAACTGCTTTCTGCTGGTGTTAAGCAGAACGACTACCTCCAGCATGAAAGGGAACACAGATAAGAGCCACACCGGAATACCCAGAGGTGTCATAGAGTCAAAGAGCTTGACACACGGATACCCATAAGGGCCACAATACTCATCGCAACAGCCCCAGGACTGCCAACGCCCCCTGAACCCGCATCAGAGCAAGTGTATCCGTGTGGTCATTGTGTGAGCATGTTGGGCACGGGCCTTGCAACATCACAGTGTGCTGTCTTCAGCAGACGTTACCATGTCATCTCAGCGTTGGTAGTGAGCCTAGACATGTAGCTATGCATGCATCCTCTTGCATGCACAAGCGGCATAAGCTGGTCCAGGGTACACAGGTCAGCGCAGGGGGGTGCCTATCCAGCAAGGGGAACAGGGTGTCTCTGACATGTCCGTGTGCAGGAAGTGTGGTAAGCATGTCTGTGTTCTGGTGTGGTCGCCAAGGGCCATAGCAATTGATGTTGTAAAGTGGCAAGCATCACCTGCAAACAGCAGTGTCACGGTGTGGTTGGAATGCCGCAGGACATGCGCGAATAAATAGGCATTACAATGGTGTGCCGTAGGAGTGAACAGGATATAACACAGCACCGCACAAAAGTGTGGTGGCTCGTGGGAGGGAGGAGCAGCTGTTTGGCAATGTAACACACAGTGAACCCACCCATGTGCCACATGCTAGGCATCTCATCCATAATGACCAGGGTCGCAGACATCCCACAACACCCACTAAGGCCTTTGTACACATCTGTAGGAATGCAGCTGGAGAAGTTACTGTAGGGATGAAAGGTTCTTTGTCTGAGCTATCTTGCGCTAGCACATCTGCTGCTCGGAGAAGGAACTTACAAGTGGCCAGCCCCCCCTGACAGATATGATAATATGTGCATTCGTCTCCCACAGTACGCACTGCTCAATTTGAGAACAACAAGTACACATCCCACACTCAAAAGTTCTTTGTCGAGAAGTTAGTGTGCGTGAAATGTCCTACACTCGTACTCCCACCACACCCCTGCCTTGTACCCATTGCACAAAGACCCGACTCATTGCCCCAAGCTGTACCATTTCATCCACAAGACTGGCACACGGCAAGCCAGTGCAGCTAAAAGCAGAACCACTCATGCAATGGCAGGGCATCCGAAACACATGGTCGACTCCATTCAAATCCACCTATACCTTGCTTGTCTGCTGCATGTCCTGGGTGGATTACTTACAGGCTGAGCTTTGGCATTGCGGACGTCACCTGCGTTCAACCTGTATTGCAATGTCGCACATGCCTATCTGAGAGGTGCATGGACCTGTGCCTCTCCAACTGGCAGGTAGCTCACATGGATTACGACGGGTGTGTGCGCCCCCTGTTGGCCCATGACCAGGAGTGTCATGGTGATGCCCGTTTATGGCATGCATGGATGTTTGACATGCATGTTGGGAATTGTGCCTGGGAGATAGCACGTGTCATAGTATGCAGTGAGCATACTCACCCACTTCCCGATTCTACTTTGGTGCACATTGGCTACAGTAGTTGGAGTCAGCACATCTGTCCCGGTCAGCTGATGGATTATGTGGACGACATGTAAAATATTGTGACCAACCATCACTCATTAGAGATAGTGCCTTACGCAGCTGCATTCGCGTTCATGGACGAGTGACAAGGTACCTGCAACCGCTTCTCGATGTGCCACATTGCACATGTCCCACCGCCTCATTGCACATTCTACATCTGGTCACATGTCCCAAGACGACAGTGGACATGGCTGCATTGGCGTTGACTCATGTCCGAGGCGTGGACAACCAATGCTGCTTGACACTGACGATATGGACTATCCAGAGGTGAACATGGACGTTTTCCTACGTTCCTAAATCATGAATGCTGCTGCATTTGTCTGCATATTGTGGCACTACTCTTGGCCGTACTGATACACCCTTTTTTAATAAAGTTTCCACATTTTCACTTGTCTCCAAATGTGTTGTGTCTTCATTTCTACGCCAATGTGTGTGTCCCAGACTCTCTGGCTGCCTGCCATACGCAAATTGCTACCCCATCCAGACAGGGGGTTTGTACGTATGCGTTCTCATGTGCCTGTTTCGTACTGATGCTTTTGGACGTTTATCCACCACAGTTGAGTGCATTTGTGTCCTTTGTTCACTTGTGTGACTTATTGTGTTTGGACAACATTGTGTTGGATGTTGGTGTACTCTGCTTTCTATGTGTGTGTGCTGCACTGTGTGTAAGATGTCCCATCATGTGAGTTCTTGTTCACCCTTCTCCCTTTAAGGCAGTGTGATTTTCACTTCCATGCTTGTTCAGTGGTGTGATGTTTGCAGGTTGTGTGACTTGTGCTCCTTGTTGGTGTGTTTAATTTGGGCTGTGGTTTGTATGTAGTTTTGCATGTGTGCACTGTGCACATCTTCCCCGTCCCCACACTCCCTGCTTGTTCCTCTTCCTGGTGCTGTTGTGTCTGTAATTTTGTTGCTCCACTCATAAATATACTTAAAGAACAAATTAGAACAGTTCCTTGAGTCTTTTAGATTGCAAAACATCTCTCTATTGTTTTTTTAAAATTGTCCATATAAACAGTTTTTTAAATATTCAAGGATACATAGAAGTCAGAAGTGCAACGTATGCTATCAACACACTTTCTAGAACATTCTACAACCCGTACAGGTTAAAAGTTCATCATTTTCTTTTTAAAACTAACAATATTTTTTGCAACATTTTCTCGAACAAAGTTCAGAATAACAGTTCACAATTGTTTTAAGTTCGAACAGTGCCTTCCAAATGCAAGTAACAGGTGTGGATGAGTTGAGCAAATTTTATCCTCTGCAATGTACTCCACGTTTAAACTACTTTTTCTTAACCAATCACAAAGATGCTTTTCCACAAAACGAATGTGCACCCTACATTTAAAAAAAAATTGTTTTAATCTCCCAACCAGTAATCGTTTTGTATAGGAAAAAAAAGTATTTTCCCATCTTTAAACATCTTTTATTCTAAAAACGGACTGCATGAGCTACAGACATCTATCCATACCTCCCAGCAATACCTTCAAAATGCTAGTGTGGATCGTAGGACATAGCTATGTTTTCTGGTGCAAACGGTATGCACAACAGAGTCATATTGACTCAGACCTAGGTTTACAAAATGTGGACATTAAATGGTTTGGACAGAGAGGATTGAAGTGGCACCAATTGTTGCCTTTGGACGGGTTCCCTAAGCAAGCGCCTTGAGACCCCTGGGTTAAAGTGTTGCGCTATATAAATCGAAACACATTTACATTTACATTTACACTTTGGTTAAAACCTGTTTGCATCTCCAACACCCTGACTTCGTGATTGTGCACTGTGGTGGAAACGACTTAGGCACATGACTGGGGTAGGTTTGGAAATGTTAATGAAGAACACCTTTAGACAATTGATGTTGCTTTTGCCTCAAACTGTCTTTGTATATTCCAATATATGCCAAAGACAGAAGTGGAAATGGTCAAACCAATGTTGTCCTCAGATTGAAAAATCGAGGAAGAATGTCAACAAAGCTGTGTCTGCATACCTCAGAGACCATAGAATGGGGTTGATCTACAACAACAACATACGTTTTGATATGGTTCCAGCCCTTAGACAAGACGCGAGGAGACGACCAACAGACACACGGTTATTTGTTTTCACCACAACTAGAGGTGTGAAGCCTGTGTGCTTTCTTTTTGGAACATAATATTGGATACTATACATTCAGTTCCATCTTTGGATTGCTATTGAAGGTCTTATTTCCAGCAATAATGATGTATATTCACGAACCAATATAGGATCATACTCACCGATTGGGTGAAGAAACGGTTGATCTAAACAGATCATGTATATATTTTAAAGATCTTGGAAGGATTGGTTACATAACCATCATCCCCTTTTCCTCCACGATTAGCGGTGTATTTTACTCTTAACCTTTTAAGCGAGAGACAAGTATTATACATGTCCTGAGGAAGGTGGTACTTCAATAATTCATTACCACCGAAACGCAAAGACACCTGTTCTTTCACATTGGGGTTTATCCAGGAACAGCCTCATGTCTAATACAACCAATGAGTGAATAGACTGAATGGTGTTTTTACACTTGATTCCTGTTGGGAGTATTCTCTGTTTGATGAATTTAAACATTTTAAATATTTTTCTTTGTCTCTCATGATGTTTTTTAATGTGTAAATTTATGCAAAGAATTATTTTGTTATGATCTTAAATTGTTTTTAACCCGTTTACCACGGCCGACTTGCCGCCGCGGTGCGGGCGTTCGACGCAGTGGACAGGGCTGCGTCGGCTGTTGTTCGTGCGCAGCACCTGGAAGGTAGTGCTCGCGTCAGCCAATGGCCGACGCAGACATGCAATGGGTTCATAAAAGATGATTGTGTTATATCTTTCAGCTCTTTATCTTTGTGTAATATGAAGTTGCTTTTTCGGTCCAGAGTTTTGGTTCCATCTGTGCGGATACACCTGTAATAGAGTATATTGGGTGACAGGCGTGGTTGATTGTATACTTGGCTACAAGATGTTTCCGGTGCACGTCCAAGAGAACCCTCTTTTTATATTTACCAGTGGTACCCTGTCTCTTGGCCAGTGGGGTCGCTCCCTATTTTGTTTACAGTTATAGTTAGGACCTGATTTCTATTAAAAAGCTGTTTTTGGTTTGCCAATAACTTTGGCATCATTTGACAAATCTTCACAAAATTTTCAAACCTAATTTGACACTCACTTCAGCTCCAGGTTAAACAATTTTGAGGTGATCCGTCAAGTGAGGGTTGGGAAAAAGGAGGTCCTAAAATGTTTTTCTCCATGTTAATTTTCATAGGAAACTTTAGACATGGCTACAGCCCGAACCACTGAGTGGAATTACACTAAATTTGTTAAAAAGGTATTCCTTGGTCCAGAAAGCACTTGTTTTGTTAAATGGTGGAAATCTGTTCAGCAAAGATTTCTCAGATATACAACTGCCACCGCTGTGGATCCGCGAACCCTACCGATCCAGTGCGTGAGATCTGATCAACGGCCAACACTTCGAACCAGTAAGTGTTGGCAGCCACCTTGTGACTCAGTTGAACTGAGTCACAAGCAAAAAAGCAACAAAATAAAGGAAAGGCTACAGGGTAGATACACTCTGACCCCCAAGGCCTCTTGAAGGGGTCTCACAAGGACCTCCCCAGGGCCAAAAAATTTTTTTTTTTTAAATTTTCAGCTGGAGTTGCGGTGGATCTGTGAATCTGGGTGAATTTTTTTTACAAATGAAGCGCAGGCTTCTGAGCTTTGTTTAATTAGGCCCCTAGGTAAGCCGGGTACTGGGGGTCATATAAAAAATCTAAACAGCAAGGCCCGGGGGATAGGGGTAGCAACTGCCATCCTATTTAAAAGAAAAGGATTCAGGGATGGGGTCACTCAGTCCCCCTTCCTAAAACATAGAAAGTGAAAAAGTCTGCAAATTGCAGAGGCCCTGCCCCCTTTTTCCACTACTATGCAAACTCACCTTCTGGCCCGTTCCTGGTTGGGGACTGAAATCCCCTTGGCTGCTGAGGGTCCATAGGGGCTAGTAGGGCCTCCTGTTACCTCCTGTAAGCGCCACACAGTGGGATTGCCGAGAGGTGGTCAAAGGCCATGCCCCCTTTCCCCAACACTATGCAAACATGCCTCTAGGCACACTGTTGGTGGGAGGATGAGGTCCCCTTGCCTTCTGAGGGCCTCAGGACTAAAGTGGAATTCATCCTCCAAGCAGAAGTGTGCCAGGAGGCGCATTTTCAGAGTGGTGGAGAATGGGGATGTGGCCTCTAATGCCCTACCAGCCGTCCAGCTGTGTGGGTCTTACTGGAGATAACACAAGCGCTTGTTGGCTCTCAAGGACCCTGAAGAGCCAAGGGGACTTCATCCCACCGGTAGTAGTGCAACACAAGGCATGTTTGCAGAGTGGTGGAGAAAGGGGGAGTGGCTACCAAAAACCTCTCAGCAAACCCACTGAGTGGAGGTAACAGGAGTTGAAGTTGGCCCCCAATAACCCTCAATAGCCAAGGGAACTTCATCACTCTACTAGTAGTGCACTGTGAGGCCCATTTGCAGAGTGGTAGAGAAAGGGTCTGTGGCCTCCTACAATGTCTCAGCAATCACTATCTGTGGGACTTACTGGATTAACAGGATGGAGAGTTAGGCCGTCCTTGGGGGCACTCTACCCCTCCTATTACATCCAGTAAGTCCCACACAGTGGGATTGCCACTACCCGGGGACAAAAACGTGACTCTGAACAGAACTCAATCCTAACCCCCAGCTGGTCTATTTACCTAATCATTGAACCTGTGATCTTTGCCCTGACCATTGACACCTAACCTTTTGGCCGATGCCCGGTGGTGCGACACGATAGCTATAGGGGAGATGGGCTACGGACTTTCCCCTCTGCCCTCACCAACCCAGACAGACTTTCATTTGTTTCACCATTGTTCTATCTCTCCTACCTTTTGACCCAATCCTTTCCCCTCTGCGATCCACTCTTCCAGTTCTCCTTGCTCTTTTAATGTCTTCCCGCCGAGACTTTGCTTTCTGGCGGATGCCCGGTGGGGCTATCTGATAGCTTTAGAGTAGATGGCCTTTGGACTTCCCTTTCTGCCATCCGTCACCTACCCAGCCGGTCTTTGGGCAGACATTTCTATGTTTCTCTGTCTTATCTCCCCCCTAGCCCCCAACCCTACGCCATTACCCTTTTACTCTCCATTTTTATTGTCTTCCATACTCTGGAAATGTTTTTTGCTACTGATGTATCGTGATTCTAATGTACTTTGCTATTTTGTTGAACCTTATGTTGAGCACTCTGATATCACCTATTTCATCTACCCTCCCTCTCTCTACCCCCTTGGATGTCTTATTTCTCTGTTCACTCTGTAGATAAGTAATATACTATTGTTTTTAGCCTAATCGTTTTGAAAATGGAATCCTGAGTCAATTTACTATTTACATAGTTTCAACCCTAACCACTAGTATATGAGGTAGTTCTTTGTACTTAATATAACTACTCTGTGATTCTGAGATTTCCCGTTTGCATCTCTCCCCTGAGTGACCCTACAACATATACATTTCCTCTTCTGCTATCTGTATCTCTTCCTGGTGGGACTCTTCAACTCATTGACTCCCTCCCTTTGTTCTCCCGGACCCCTGCCTTGTGGTTCGTGTCTTTTTCTGGATCGCTTATTTACCCTGGAATGTGTTATCTTTCTGTAATTAATGTGATTTTTCTTTTGCCATTTGTTACCCCTCTGTTGACCTACCATTTCCGACCCGCCTCCTAGCCCCCTGTCCCTTGATGCCCTTGACTGAGCACTCCTCCTCCCCTTGTTGGGGAAAGATCCAATATTCTTACCCTGGAGCCTCAGTGACCCCTCTGAGAGAGTCCACAGCGTCTAGGGAGCCATTCCCAGTTGAGGTATGGTATGGCGCCCCTAACCAAAGCACTCCCTCTTCCCTTGTTGGGGAAGGATCCAGTAGGTAGGCCTTAGAGTCTCAGAGTCCCCTCTGGGAGAGTCACCTGCGTAAAGGGAACCTCACACAACTGAGATGTGGAAATGATACCACTTTCCCTGGGTTCACTGCTTACCGGAACTTGGACGTGGCTTTTACTCCTCTACCGGTTTGTGCCACATTCACCCTTCCCCTTCACCCAACCCATCCTCTTTCATGCTCTGCCTCTGACCCTCCCCACCGCTTTCCCTCATTTTTTTTCAACTCCCTCTGCTCTTATCCCTTCTCCCCTGAATCTCTCCCCTTGCCTGCGACTCCACCTAGCCCCCTGTCCCTTGTGCCCTTTGACTGAGCACTTCTTCTCCCCTTCTTGGTGAAAAATTCAATATGTATGCTCTGGAGTCTCAGTGATCCCTCTGAGAGAGTCCACAGTGCCAAGGGAGCCACTCACTGTTGAGGTATGGTCTGGCGCCCCTTGCCAAAGCACTCCCTCTCCCCTTTTTGGGGAAGGATCCAGTAGGTAGGCCTTAGAGTCTCAGAGACCCCTCTGAGAGAGTTCACTTCGTAAAGGGAGCCTCTCGTTACGAAGGTGGGGGAATTACACCACTTCCCCTGAGATCAGAGCTTACTGGACTTTGGACGCCGCTGTTACTCGTCTACTGGTTTGTGCCCCCGTCACCCTCCCCCTCCTCTTTCATACTGTCTCACTCCCTTCCCCTCCTCTTTCCCTCCTTCATTCTCTGTCTACTTCCCTGCTCCTACCCCCTCTTCCCTGAATCTCTCCCCTTACATGATTTTTCCCTCACGTGTATGTCCTTATTGTTTGTCTCGATCGAACATGTTACTATGTAGCTATGCTCTTAAACTGTGTAACAATTGTAACTATGTAACTTGCAACTATGGTCTGATTCTCTTGTAAAGTGCTCTGATACCTCCGCCAGCCAGCACTATATAAACCTTTCAAATAAACCTTTCAAATTAGAGGTCTTTGGAGGCCACTCTTATTTTCTCTACCACTTTGTAAACGCGGCTCCACTAGTGGGGCACTAATGGTTGAAGGATGAAGTCCACTTCACTCCTAAGGGACCTTAGGTGTCAAGAAACCCTCCTGCTACCCCCTGTAAGTCCTACACAGCGGCATTCCTGAGAGCTTGTCTAAGCCCAACCCTTTTCTCCACCACTCTGCAAACACGATCACTAGTTAAAAACAATAGAAATTCATAGAAAAACCAAAGGTTCAAGTGACATTATAGTTAGCAAATACCATTTTAAAAAACTTAGAAATTCACTGAACTAACCAAAGGTTACAGGGTCATTAGAGTTAGCAAATACAATTTAAATAAACCTTAGAAATTCAGTGAACAAAAGCAAAGGTTTCAGGTAGTTAGGCTGACATTTTACTAGTAGAAAACCATAGAAATTCAGCTGTTATAGTTACCTGAGTTAACTATAATTCACACCCCACAATGCACTGCTTATGATCTCACATATTACCTCACTCATGACATTGTCAGTGACATCACTGATGACATCACTGATGACATTTCAAATTACATCAGTGGTGACATTATCCAAAGCAGCTCTGATGCAGTCACTCACACCCCTATATAATCTGTTATACATCAACTGCTACTCCCACACAACCATTCACAAAAACATTCACACAGCACTACCAGTACTTACACAATCACTCACTGATTCATAGATTTACACACACATCCACTCACTCACCCATAATGCCTCTCATATACCCACTAAATCACAAATACACTCATTGACACATCCACTTGTACACCCATACAGGCACTCACGCACTGAGTGAGTGAGCCATAGAACTACTCACCTTCCTAGACATTTACCCATACAGTGAATCAAACAGCCACTTACTCATCCAAACAGTTACATACAGAGCCACTTACTTACTCAGACAAATAGAAACACATACTCACTCACTCACCAATACAGTTAGTGACAGAAGCACACACTCATTCATATATCCACTCTCACATTCACTCACTCATGCATACAGTCACTCATATACCCCGTCACTCGCCTATACTGCCTTTCCTATACCCAGTTACTTACCCATACTGACACATGCACTCAATCACCAACATAGCCATACAGACAGTAACTCACCCATACAACTTCTCAGACACGCACACAGTATCCTATTTGGCCACTGACTCACCCACTGACTTGTCCATACAGGCACTCACACACCTCCTCACCCACACACACAGACAACCAGACAATCATAGAGGCAGTCAGACAACCAATCAATCACCCATATAGCTATTCATATACCTGCTTACACACTCACACACCCACTCAGACTTTAACTGCCATACAGATACACTCATTTACACAATTAGTCACTTACCTATACATTCACTGAGACACCTAATCATTCACTTATACAGTCAGTCATGACCCCTGAGTCATCCATACAGACACTCATACACCCACTGATTCACCAATACACCTTAGTATATATATTTACCACCCATATTTTTGTTAAAACTGTCACTGGATGATGTCATCACTGAGGTCATCAGTGATGTAATTTGAGATGTAATGACCGATGTCATCAGTGATGTCTCTGACCATGTCATGAGTGATGTAATGTGAGGTCATAAGCAGTGCATTGTGGGGGTGCGAGTTACAGGTAACTCAGGTAACTATAACGGCTGATGTTCTGTGGCTTTGCATGAGTGAAATGTCAACCTAACTATAATGTCCTTGTAACATTTGCTTTGTCATTTGAGATGTCATCAGTGATGTCTCTGACCATGTCATGAATGATGTAATATGTGACAGCATCACCAGTGGATTGCAGGCGCAAGAGTTACAGTTAGTACAACTGACTATAACGGAGGAATTTCAATGGTTTTGTATGAGTGAAATGTCCAGCTAACTATAACACCCCTAAAACCTATGGTTTTTTCGGTGAATTTCAAAGGTTTTTTAAAAGATAATTACAAAGTATAACCTGCCTGAAACCCAAGGTTTTTTTCAGTGATTTTGAAACATTTATTTAATAACAATTGTTTAATCTATTAATTGTTATATTTATTTCTTTGATACTGATTTACAAATTTATTTTAAATATATTTACTTTTAGATTACATTACACATTTTTTATACATATATATTCTTTCAAATGAAATATATATATATATATATATATATATATATATATATATATATATATATATATATATATATATATATATATATTTTAATAGTTTGATTATATTTTGTGTCTTCTTTTTTTTACAATTTTTGAGCAGTCCTGCCCCCAAAGCGCACCTCTCATGATTGCTGCGCAGAACGTAGACGCCATTTTACAATTATTCTGTAGGATGCGCGTAGGGTGTGTGATGGGTGCGTATTTTCATGCGCGAATACTATGCGACCCAACTGTGACTTCATGTGCATACGCAACATATGCGTATCACGCCACACCGCGTGCGCGCGTTTCAGCATGACGTCATGTACGTGTTCACCACGTTGGGCGCACAAGGTCCGCAAAATTTTTCGATTTAAAAAAAGATATATATATATATTACCTACTGGCGATAGCCAGTAGGTATATATAGTTAGGATTTTTTCTCTATGGAACTTTTGAAAATTCTATGTCTAATAACTTTGGCGTTTGTGGACGGAATCGGCTGAAATTTTCAGGAAAATGGCACATTTTGTTTCTGAGCAGCCCCTGAAAATTTGGGGGGGTTTCGTCAAGGGGGGGCCGAGAAAAAAGGGGGGTCCCAAAACGCGTTTTTCCCATGTTAATTTCCATAGGGCATTTGGCCTCACTTTTAGCTCGAACGGCTGAATGGATTTGCACGAAACTTGGCAAAATTGTAGGGACTGTTAGCCCGATGTGCCTTTGCTAGGTCTCAATATATGTGCTCCAGTGGATTTTGAGAAATTAACGTTCAAAACAAGATATATATCTGTAACAGCGCTCCGGGCTGCGCTCCGGTCCGCTTACTTTTCGCGAAACGGAACTTTGCGATGCGAAGCTGATTGGCTCCCCGGTGTCTGTCAACATTCTAAACAGTCCGGAGCGGCTGCCATCTTATCTCTCGGTAGGATCGAGAGAGAAGAAGAGGTGAAAAACGAAGGGGGAATTTAATGAAAGGGGGCAAGGTATACCCCGCTTGACCCCCTAGGAATGTTGTTGGGGTTATTAAAGGGTCCCGTGGGGAAAATAAAAAAAAATTATTTTTCACGGTAGAAGCGCTTCACGGGCCGCGAACTGGGCCGCAAACTGGTAGCAAAACGGGAATTCGCCATTTTGTGCTTCGTTTTAATTAAATTACTAGGTATAAGGGGGTGCGGGAGACGAATCCTAATCCCTTATGTTTTCTGAGGGTGGCTGAGGAGGCTCATATATGTTGATACATGTCTTCCAGCGGCTGTGCGTGAGCTTTTTTTTTTTTTTTGCTGCGTGACGTCTGTTAACGTTCGATTCGATGGAAATCAGAAAGTGTTGACCGCCAATTTGTCAGTGCGATAAAATATTTTGTTATAAATGAATCCTTATTGATAAACATTGTCTGCGCCATCTTGCCTTTTTTCCAATGCCACAATTTTGTTGTGCACGGCAGCCATTTTAGATGCCAGGCCGGTCCCAGGCTATCACCTAGCCCTGCGGATGTAGTTTATGGCCCCAGCTGTAGAGAATCCAGACATGCCAACCCTCCAGATTCAGGCGTGAGACTACTGATTTCAGTGCTAGTCTCCCGCCTCCCGATTTCTGCAAGCAAAAACCCTGGGGCATATTACCAACAACTAGCAATAATTTTTGTCTCTAACTTGTTTAGAGACAAAAATTATCGCCGCACATCGGCGATTTTTATCGCATATAAACCTTGCTATTAGCAAGGTTTATCGCAAATGCGAAAAAAACGGCCGCAATGCATGAATATCGCTGAAAAGTCAGCGATATTCATGCATTATCGAGCAAATGCTCTTAGCCATGTTATCCACCTCCCATTGGATAACATGGCTAAGAACTGCTCAGGGCAGGTGTTAGCTTTTGGAGATATTCGCGCTTAGCGCGAATATCTCTAAAAGTTGGTAATAGGAGATAGCGATGTTAGGGACTGTTTCCAGTCGCTAACAACTTGGCACGCCCACTTTGCATGTCATTAGTGATAAATATCACTGACATGCAAAGCGGGGCCCAAGATGGTCGCTATCTCCTTTTAGCTGTCACTAACTGGTGTTAGCGACAGCTTGGTAATAGGAAGATAATTTTATCTCCGCTTTCTTGGCTTTTAAAGCCAAAAAAGCGGAGATAAACCCCCTTGATAATATGCCCCACGATTCCTCGGGGGTTTCAGCTGACAAGGCTTGGTATTGTGTTACGTGGTAATTCTTCCAGGAAACATCAGAGGGTCGATGCAGGGGTTCTAGAAGGGGTGATAAACCATTTAAGCCTCATGAACAAGCGCATGGTCTTTTAAAGATCTGTGAAGTACTCGGGGCGGCGGTGTGTGTGTGTCCTCTTTCAGGAGCAGGCGGGGGGTGGGGGGCACTGCCAGCAACTTGCCAGGCCAGGCAGTGTTCAACACTTGCATCACCCTTTCTCTGCCTGCTATTGCGCTCAAAGCTTCGGAAAGGTAAGAAAAAGAACGTGCATTTGAGTTTGAAATGTCCGATCCTGTAGCAGTACACCTGCAAAGCCCACACATGACAATAACCCGATTCAAGGCCCCATTCACCCGATTTTTTAAAAATATATAGCACTCCAACAAAGTAGGATTATAAAACTTTATTAACTTTTAAATATAACGAACGGAACAAAAACTGTAAAAACATTTAAACATTTTTGACAAAAAAAAGCAACAATTGTCAGAAGCTGTCTTTTGTGCGAATAGTCCCAAGGCAGCACAACGTGCTGAGTTCTGGTCGGCACCCAGGTGATGTCACCTGGGTGCCGCACTGGTTTTTGGGATCCTACAATGCAGCTCAGAAAAACAGCGTGGGGCGTCCCGGGTGGTGCGGGGGGAGGCCTCGTCAGTAGCGGTCTGTTGTGCGAATAGTCCCAAGGCAGCTGAACGCGCTGAGATGTGGATGGCACCCAGGTGATGTCCAGTAAACTGCCGCACTGGTTTTGGTATCCTACAATGCTGCTCCGAAAATTGGCGTGGGGCGGCCCGGAGGGGGGGCGTGGGGGAGGCGGCGTGAACGGGCCTCCCCAGGTGGCGGCCATCCAGCTGAGTTGCGCCCGCTCTTGCGGCTACAGCGTCTCGCTCACCATGTAGTTGATTTGCTCCCACTCTTGCAGTGTAGCGATAGGCGGCTGCCACAGGACTCTTAAAATGGCGGCCGGCTCTTCGGTTTTGGGCCTGGTCCACTAAAATGGCCCTGGGACACCTTGGAACTAAAGCTGGCGTCAGCATGAGAGCACTACCATCTCGTAGCTCCGTCGTGGCCATTCCACGAGCAGACATGGCAGCCGCTCCCCACCAGAAGCCTGCGGGAGTCGGGGGCCCCCAAGACTTTTGTAGAATCTTCACGGCTGAGGGGACGCTTTCGAGAATGGGACCCAAGCCCTATCAGGGAAGCGTCCGAGTTCCAAGGTGTCCCAGGGCCATTTTAGTGGACCAGGCCCAAAACCGAAGAGCCGGCCGCCATTTTGAGAGTCCTGTGGCAGTCGCCTATCGCTGCACCGCAAGAGCGGGAGCAACTCAACTACATGGTGAGCGAGACGCTGTAGTCGGAAGAGCGGGCGGTAAACAGCTGAATGGCGGAAGAGGCACATTGTAGCAAAAGCGGGCGGAATGGCAACTAAAACGGTAAAGGGGCGCCCCAATACAGCGTGTCTTCAGGTCAAACGGATTGTGGGACAAAGTCCAGAATAGAAGAGTCATCAAAAGGCAAAAAGTTCCGCCGGACCCCGGGAGCCGGCCGCCTATGTCGGGGGCGATCTCAGGCTACACCAGTGCTATAAGACTTGGGGAGGGGGTCGGAGCCAAGCGTCTTCTCCGAGTCCGTGCCATCACACCGCCCCTCGGGGGCCTCCGTCAAGCGGTTTAGGGAGGTACCATATAACATTGTTTTCAAATGCAGTCAGGTCCACAAACGACCCTCACTTACTTTGAGAATAGTGAAGCTGCAGTAGGTGGAAATAAGCTTCAGACAGTCTTACAAGCACTGCTTTTCTAAACATTTTTTGATTTTTTTGTATTTTTGCAGTTTTATATATTTTTTTGTTTTTGATGGAGGGGAAAAGACAAAGCACAGGCATTGAAAAAGGGTCAAACTCAGAACTCTGAACTATGGCACCCAACATCCAGGACTTGCCATCCGGATCTTGGCGCCTTGTGCTGCTTCCGACCTATTCACACATCGGTCCACTACTGACATCATCTCATAAACCAACGTAATGTAAATAGTTATTTAATAAAATGTTTTACCCTGTTACTTTGCTGGTGTGTTGTCTATATTTTTAATATTTGCATAGGGTTTGTCGTTATTTTGGGCGGGGTGGGTGACGGAGCGGAGCTGTCTTGCAGCCCTCATGGTGTGGAGCTCAGTTCATCTCACTATTTTCGTATTTCTCATGAAGGGTTGTTCCTAATGTTTCTATTTTAGCGAGGTCAAAAAGAGATCCAATTAGTGGCCTACTGATTTTGCTCGATTACTTTTATTTTTTAACACGATTTTTCACGATTTTTCACTATCTGCAAAGACTAAACAGAGTATTGCGACTTTGTGCTTGTTTGTAAATAGAGAATGAACCAAAGAGAATCAATTGTAAAACAGCAAATGCTTGGATAACAATCAATCAAATGGAGAGACAAGCAGGCACGACGGATTACAACGGGGGTAAAGGCCTGCGTTAACTACTCTTCACTATCTGCAAAGAGAGAGTACTACTAAGAGAAAAGAGGGGAGGGGGGCAGCGTTTAAAGCACATCAGCGTGCATAAACACGAAAAAGTTTTTACCTATCACGTACTTGACATTTCACAGCTTTTGATATTTGCTATTAAAAAACCAATGAAATTCACTGAAAAAACCATAGGTTATAGGCCATATATAGTTAGGAATTTGCATTTACAAAACCTTGAAAATTCACTGAAAAAAACATTGGTTATAGACCATATATAGTTAGGGATTAGCCTTTTCAAAACCTTATTTTACTCACACAAAACCATTGAAATTTCATATATAGTTAGTTCCACTAACTATATATCGCGCACCCGCAATCCACTGCTGATGATGTCACATATTACATCATTCATGACATGGTTAGTGACATCACTGATGACATCACTGATGACATCTCAAATGACATCACTGATGACATCTCAAATGGCATCACTGATAAAATCACTGATAACATCTCATTTGACATGACTGATCACATCACTGATGATATCATTCATGTGATAATACCATGAACCTCTTCAGACTCTAATATAACCTTAGATACAATCAGTGTAAACAGACAGTCACAGACTGTCACTCATCCATGGAGTTACTCACACACCTAGTCAGTTATGCAAAAAATCAATCACACCTCCATTTTCTCAACTATACAGTTATACACACCTTACTTATTCAAACATATACTAACACATATTTACTTTACTCTCTTATACAATCCCTGATACATGTTCACAATGATCCATACAGCCACTCACACATTCACTGGCTCTTATGCACAGTTATTTATATATGTCAACTCTCACATGTACTGTGTTTTACATATGTACTTACTTTGGCATGTAGCACTGAGATATCCATTCACTCACTAATACACTCATGCACAGTCAACCGCCCATACAGCTGTTTCCACATGCACTTTTGAACCCATACATATAGTGAATCAACTACTCACACATCTATGTACAGAGTCACACACCTCCCAGCCACCCATACACACACACTCAGTTTCCCATACAAATACTTGGACAACCAATGAATAACCCATACAGTTACTCATATAGCTACTGATCAACATATGCAGCAGTTTGTAGAACAACAAATATAATGATGCACAAATTAAAACAGTTTAGTCACTAACCCATGCACTCAGTGAGACACATTTAATCACTCACTCATACAGTCAGTCATGCACCTACTAAATCCTTCATCCAGACACTTATACATCCACTCATTCTTCAATATGTAAGACATATTTTAACTTTTCAGAAACATACAGTCACTGGATGTTGTCATCAGTGATGTCATCAGTGATGTCATTTGAGATGTCATCAGTGATGTCATCAGTGATGTCACTAACCATGTCATGAATGATGTAATATGTGACATCATCAGCATTGGATTGCGGGTGCGCGATATATAGTTAGTGGAACTAACTATATATGAAATTTCAATGGTTTTGTGTGAGTAAAATAAGGTTTTGAAAAGGCTAATCCCTAACTATATATGGTCTATAACCAATGGTTTTTTCAGTGAATAAATATATATATATATTTATATATATATCCCACCAAAGTGATCCTTCAACTTCATGCGCTCAACTGTGGGTGCTCTGAAAAGCGGCCGGATCCTGGCCCAATTCACAATATTTCCACCAAAGATGCGGCACTCAAGGTTTGAGTTTAAACAATTAAGATTTATTTACTTCTCCAGCTTGGACCAACGCGTTTCAGCCTTACTCAGGCCCCTTTGCAGAGCACCCACAGTTGAGCGCACGGAGTTGAAGGATCACTTCAAGTGACCCCAGTGCGCCCGCTTTCACAGTGTGAAGAAAAACTCAATGAGGATCACCGAAGGTTGAGTGCCTTAAGACAGAGTCGGAGAACGCCACCGAATAGTGAGTCTCCCGGAGGTGAGTGGCAATGATGGCCATTTAGATACGAGCTGTGTTATAGCGATGTGTCTCCGTGAAGCCCGCAAGTGAAATCGACCTGTAAACAGTACGCCGTTTTCGAGAGGCCAACGGGGAAAGAAGGTTTGATTAACAAAGAGACTGTGTTTCTAACTTCTGGTGCTCGGTTGTGAGAGCAATCGGAACTCGCATGCAACTAGGTAAACACCATTGTGAAATAAAGAAAACAGTGTCAACATGGAAGCGCGAGCAGCAAAACGCGCCGACAAAGCAAACACCATGTTCAAAAGCTCTACGAGCAGGGGAAAAGAATGGCATAGCACAAATAGTGCGAATACATCACAAGTGAAAGTTGGAAAACAAATGTAAATGTAAATGTGGGATATTTGTAAAGCGCACTGTTACTCTAACCGAGTGTCCTGGCGCTGCAGACCACTGGGGAACCCGTCCTGGTTTTCCCTGTGAGATGGTCCCTTTCTGGGTATCTCCAGGGTGAAACCAGGCATCCCCGGCATCTGTGGGGGGCCGTTGTAGAGATGAGGCAACCCTAATGCCCAGAGTTTGCAAGTGTGTTCCCTGGTTAGAGTAGGCACCGAGGCGAGAATTATCGAGTCCGTTGACCCCTGGTCCACAACCCTGCCGCGTCGGGAATTGAACCTGGTCCCGGGCCGTTCTCTGCTTACAGGTCTGCCTCCTCTAACCAGTGAGCCACACCTCTCCACAATGTTTAACCAAGTTGAGAAATTATACAAAAAAGAAATAAACAAAAGTTGGTAAGTTATTGCATTACAAAAATACATCGAAGTGAAAAGAATACAGAGGGGGCTTAGGATTTTCACAATGCCAACTCACCCTGAAACAAAGAAAGAACTAATTGCGGATTGGTTGGAAAACAACACAGAATGCTCACTAAACATGATGCGCATCCTAATAAAAGATGCCAAAATCGATATAGCTGATATTACGACTAGAATCAACGAAATGGAAGAAAACATGAGACAACAAATTAATAAAGACGAAGCATCAAAAATGAGAAAAGAGATGGATGACAGACTGGAAAAATACGAGACTGAAATAGAAGAACGAAAAGAGCGAAAATTCAAAAGGGATGAAAAAGATTATGCAGTAGGCAGGATCTTGACATTTGCCAGACTGTTTGACCATCTCAAAAAGAACATTCAACCACAAAGGGCATTAGGTACACCAATAAGCACCAGTGGATCAGAGAGAAGTGAGACTGAAGGATCAGACAGTGGAGCCAGTAACACAGGTCTTGATTTTTTAGACGAAGTGTGGCTCTGGAACCTGGACATATCCATGTCCAGAGGAGGGGGCCTGCGGAAGAGGATCATTCCAGACCCGAGGAAGAGGAACAAGCACCACTGTCAGAACACAAGGAAAACCAGAAGAGCCAAAAGAAAAAAAGTCGTACTCCCTCAGAAATCGAAAGTAGAACATTTGATAATTAATTTATCAAAACATGTCCTAACAGAAGAAGAAAGAAGGCTATTAAATAAAGGACTCTCATTTTCCCCTGATAAACACTTCAACCCAACTGAAGTCAGAATTGACCTGTATAAATATGTACGGAAGCTTAAATTGGCCAAAGTTCATGCACGACAACCAAATCAAATGTTGGAAACAGAAGGTGGACAGCCACCAGACAATAATCCAAACTGGCAGATTGAAGAAATACCTGATATCCAGAATATATTTGGAGTACTGTATGACCAAGAGACCACTGAAATCTCGGGAACCCAGCTGTTGGAGGATCTTAATATCAGAACTGACCGGAGGGTCAAAAGTGGCCTGAAGAAAAAATATGTTCTCAGAAGCCATAGTGGAGGAGATAGAGAAACTCTTGAATACAAGAAAAGGAAACAACAGAGAGAATCTCGCAAAGGGAGAAAGACATGCTATAAAAACACTGAATGATATCAATCTAACTATAAAACCGGCAGACAAGGGGGCAATATTGTCCTGATGGGCACACAGAACTATGTAAAAGAAGCAAAACGACAACTGGAGAACCAAGAGAATTACAGCAAACTACAAACAAACCCAATAAATCAAATGACACTACAATTAAATGGATTATTACATGATTGGCAAAGGGAAGGATTACTGGATGAAGATGAGAAGACATTTTTAATGAATGAATACCCAGTAATCCCCACAATTTATTTTCTGCCAAAAATACATAAGACACTCATTGATCCACCTGGCAGACCTATTGTGGCATCATGCCAAAGCCTCTGCGAAAACATCTCTCAGTATGTAGATCTGTTCCTAGCACCCATTGCAAAGAGCATGAGCTCTTATATCAAAGACACTGGAGCTAATCTAAGTAGCTCGAAATGATTCATGCATGTTATTGTCAATTCTTTTCTGGATACAGAACTCTGGCATGTCATAAAATTCTGGTCTATTTAAATCAGATAAGGTAGTAATTCATGTTTGTATTTTATACTTTTTGCTGTTGCTGATAGGAAGTTTGGTTTTAATTTAAAAATAAGAGAACATTTATATACTTTCTGGAGTTAAACTAAGGATGTTGAGGATTTTATATTCATTAAAAAAGCATTTTTTTATCTGTGTTGTTGTGTAATATGTTATAGTAGTTATTGTAGATTTTCTTTCTCTCTCTCTCCATCAAAGTAACAGTCTTCCTCTGTGTATGGCCGAAAAACTGTAATTTTAGTAAGTTAGGTAATTGTTTTTTATAGTTCTATATTTTAATTGGTTTGTGGTTTCGTACTTTAAATTTATTGTTTTAGAAACATATTTTGAATTTGGTAGCAGTTACTTTTTAATGGGGTCATTCAATGTGTTGTTTGTTAGTGGTTTATAATTAATTTTGTGTTGAATATGTTTTAAAAATAAAATTTATAATTTTGTTTCATATTTTAAAAGATGTTTGTATATGAAATGTATGTTAATAAATATGTGTTAGTGAGTATATTGTATTTATTAAGTATGTTTATATTTATTTGCCTTTTTTTATTGATTTATATTTATTTTAAGCATATCCTATATTTATATATGTTTATATAAAATGTAATGTAATTTTTCTGAACATTAAATTGTTAGATAGTTGAAAGGAGTGTTTATTTTGTGATGAATAGTATTGTCGATATTTTTTGTATAAGTTATAGGGCTATTTGTAAGTCGATAATAGTGTTATCAATATTTTTGTAATGTTTTATTTTAATTTATGTTTTTTGATATTTTTGTATCAAAATGTTTGTAGTCGATCTAATTGTTAACGATATATATTAAGACGATAATTACATATCAATATTTGTGTAAAATCTTGTTTATGTATAGGATGACAATATTTTTGTGTACAATCTTTTTGCGTCAATGTTTTTGTTGGTCAGTGTTTTTGTGATCGATATTTTAACAGGGATCCCATGGGCAATGGTATCTTGGTTCTAGGTATACCTGGTACCAGACGTCTTATCAAACCTGCAGAGTACAAGCTGCAGTCAGTTTCCTCAGAACAGGGCATGGCCTATGACAAGCCCCTTCCCCCTCAGCCCTCAGCCATTGTCTTTAGGTTGTGTGCAGCACACTCTTTGTACATTGTCTGCCTAAGGCCAGGACAGTTGAAAGACCCTTCGAAATGAGCTGTGCGTAACGTTCTGTTGAATTGGGGTCGAACACATTGCCAAAGATCATACTCTACGCAAGGCCCATTACACACAAAACAATAATGAGCAGCAACAACTTAGCACTATACTTTTCACCACCTCCCATCCCACCCAACTAATCAGCGAAGAGTATTTATTTCAGTATTCACCCCTGTACTTTATTTTGCTATTACTGGCACATTCTGACCTCAGAACATGCTTGTAGTAAGAAATTGCGTTATTACTCACTTGTACTACAGACGAGTAGTAATGGCATAGTGCCCCGTACACCTCAGTGCACAGAGCACGTTATTACCCTTTCCCTCACAAGTGTGAAACCTCTTGTGTGTGGAAAACCTCACTTGAGCAAAGGTGAAAAGAATCAGGAACCTCTCCAATCTACGCAAAGGCTAAGAAGAACACATCTGTGCTGGGGAGAAATTAAGTTTGCACACCCCTAGTCAGCTGTAGGGAAAGTTTTCCCTAGTAAAATAAACACATTGAGGCAGTTAGTTGCGCACATTTCGCAATACTTAGATTCACACACTCAACAAGTCTTCATCCTCTGATACCCTCATGAAATTCAAACGCAAGTCAGCTGTTCTGTTGATAGACATGATTAATACCACCTTTACATTGATGTATTTGTGTTGACCAAATAAATATTGACATCCTATTTTATTCTTAAGGAGAACTCAAATGAGTCATTATTTCCACAACAAAAACTGTATTTTATTTTTATCAGCATTTTTTGTATTTATTCGTTTTCAATACACATAGATGCTCATTCCCAGATATATCTAGATTCAGGAGCTTTTCTTTTATTTGTGACCCCATCATCTGTCACATGTAGAGGAATTCCATGTATTTTTGCTAGCATCGTCTCACATTTGTTATTCTAAGATTCCTGTTGTTCGAGGTGTGAGTTTTTTTGTCTTACTGTTTCACACACTGCCCTATTTTTATGTGTCAGTTAGAGCTACCTATATTTTTTAATCCAACATCATGTTCACTCTCTCTTGTCCCAGATCCATTCTTTTTCAAGAGCGCCCATAAATAGATTGGCGAACGAAGGTGAAAATTTCGAGCCCATGGCCACCCCTTTGGTTTGCTTGTACCAATGTTGGTCGTAGATAAAGACATTGGTATTTAAAATGATGTCCATCATTGTGACGCTCATATTGATGTGAGCCCACATCGTGGCTAGTCTGTTGTGTAGTATTTTTGTGACAGTGTCTAGGCCTAAGATTGGATTGATGGAAGTATAAAGCGATACCACATCCAGTGTGGCCATGATCATTTTGGTTTGCCACTCTATGTCACTAAGGATGCCCAGGATGTGTTTTGTATCCTGGATGTGTGAGGCTAGATTTTTAACCATGGGGTTCAGGATAAGATCTTCGTACTCAGCGAGTCTCTCTGTACGGCCCCGATACCGGAGATGATGGGTCTGCTGGGTGGAAATGGTGCAGCTTTGTGTACTTTAGGTAGTATGTACAGGCATCGGTAGGTTGGTCTGACTACCTTTAAGTACAGCTATAAAGAACAAGGGAACCCGCTAGGTAGGCAAGGACCTGGGGTATCAATTTGACGAAAAACAATGGCCCTTGGCACAAAGATAGAAGGGTATAATAATTATAGGCCACAATGTGCGCTATAATAGCAAAAAAGTCCAGCCGGACTTGCAAATGTATTCAATAATTCAAATAACCAGTTGGAGAAGAGCAATAAAACAGTGGTACACAGTCCTGTATCCACAAAGCTTACACAGACTAAGAGACAATACAAACATATAAAAATACATCAGGCATGTAAACGAAAAATGGAGCAAGAAAGGGAACTCTGTAATACGCTTGCTTCACATATGTGGGGAACAAAACATATTATGCACATAATAGTGAACTAGTGTTAAGCCCACATATCATGTCGACGGCGTTTCGATCCTTTCACGGATAGTGGATCATCATCAGGACTACCATTGTTTGCCTGAGAAAAGCCTGCAAGAACGTGAACAAGGGAACATATAACAAGGAATTAATTACTGTGTATCACTTAAAATACTTCTAGAGTTAAAACCTCATACCATGCTCTTAAGGTGTTGCTAATTCATACTTGTGTGGAAAGTGTCAAGCACTCTGTGCTGAGCATACACGGCGCAATGTGCTAAAAACCATGCGAGATGAATAAAGTGTACGTATTGATTGTGACTCACTGTGCAAAAAGCATGCCCTTGGTGTGAAATACTGGATTGGCATTGGGTGAAGGTGGTCTAAGAATTAAGGGTCAAGTATAATTACATCAAGGCGGTGGAATTGACGCGATAATTCCAAGGTGCTGGGGCGGACTGGGTCACAGCTGATTAGCCGGGGTGCGTCAGGGCGCTTGTACCTAGAAGGAGATGGCAATGTCAGAAGACACACTCTAAGAGCTGTGTGCTCGGCAGCGTAATTGTGACTCGTTAGAAAAAACCCATTTGGGTTGTAGATGCACAAAAAACTGTGTCCGGGGCAGCGCTTACCTGAGACAACAATTTAAGGCAGCTGTGCATGGAGCATGGAATTGCTACAACTGGAGACGAGGTATCTCGAAGGTTGCTGCGTGGGTCTTGGGGTGACCTAAGACATCAAGGATTCGAGCAACTGTACGTAGATCATAGAATGCTATCGTTGGAAGCGAAGCGTCCTGCGGTGTGCAGCATGGGTCTTGTGGTAACCTAGCATAATTAAGGGGAGGAGTGAGAAGAGCCGGCGCCCTGGGAGGGTACAGTATGTACACTTGAACCGTACAAACTTACCGGAGTGACAGCGCTAGAAGGGATAATACATTGTCGCTTCTAACCAATTACAAGGTAGCGCTTGTGGAGTTAATGTGAGGTCGATAGTAGGGATTCCAAGAGAATGGAGGACCTAGGGTTGAAGGGATTAACAATTAGTGACGCCGCCGTGGAGTTACCGTACGGCGCGAGGAAGAGAAAGTCTTACCCGTAACTTCAGCTAGAGAATGCGCTGAGTCGGTACCTAAAGGGAGGGAATTAATCAAGAGCTTAGCGAACCTTGGGCTACCTCTCGATAGGATGAGATGGAGCGGGTGACAGAGCAAAGCTTACCTTTGTCCGTAGTAGAACGACATGGAAACGTCCCGGTGCACAATCGTGCCGTGGAACGAGGGGAAATGGGCAGTTACAGCGGATATAGTTGAATCAGCCATATTGGAGGAGGAAATAGGTCGAATCAATCCGCCATCTTGGAAGGGGTAAAAATTACCTAAGATGTGCTCAATGATGAATGGGCGCTCACCCTTGGCATAATTACTACTAGCAACCAGACGTGAGATAAGGGAGCCTAGTGTGATTGTGATTAAAAGTGATTAAAGGTGAATTAAACTAATGCTTCAGTGAAGTGCCTGAACATACAGGTGCATTACGGTACACAATCTTGTACACATAAACATGGTAACGAAAAGGATGAAGGAAACAACCCTGTAAATATCAAAGGCCCAGACAATTAATATACCTTCATAGAGGCAGGGAACCAGAGCCTCTAGTATTGTAGCAGTATACTTGTCTAAGAGTGATTGATCACAAGAGTGAGGTCCAATCCTCAGTGCGGTTCAGGCCATTGTGGATACTGTCAAAAAGGAGAATCATTTTCAGTTCCTCTTTGTTGAGCAAAAGTCCGATATCTCCTCCACGTGGTGGCAGTTTCACACTCTTCAGGACAGTCCATTTTAGTTCATTGTCTGAGTGTCCTTTTGTACAAAAATGGTCCACCAAGGGGGCGTTAGGAGTTTTACATCGAATTCTGCTGCGATGTTGACCAATTCTTGTCTTGACTTTCTGCCTTGTTTGGCCAATATATACAAGTTTGCAGGGACATTGGATTAGATAAATAACATCAGTACTGTTACAATTCGTGAAATTTCTGCATTCAATAGTGACTGTATTAAACACAAAGGATTTACCCTCAATAGTGAGTTTGCAGACATTACATGAGCCGCATTTTGCATGTCCTACCAGCGGAGTTTGAGTCCATAAGGCATCAATTGTACTCAAATTTGAGGGCTAGGAAGGGCAGCACGAACCAGATGAACTTTTAAGTTAGAGCTCTTTTTATATGCAAATGATGGCCGATCAAATTGCAGGATGCCTACATTAAGAGTGGGCCAATGCTTCAGTATGCTTTTTTTGAGCTCGTTGGATGAGGGAGAAAAGGTAGTGACACAGGTCAGTCTTGTGGTTGATTCCTTATTTTTAGGAGATAGAAGTGCTGCCCTGGGGCAGTACCAGGCGCGTTTGGCAGATGTTCTTACCAGTCTATTTGGGTACACTCTTTGTTTGAGTTTGGTAGACAGAATAGCCGCTTCTCTAAAATAATCCTCCTTTGCATAGCAGTTCCTTCTAATGCGGAGGAACTGGGAGTAAGGTAGTGAATCTCTCAAGGCTCTAGGGTGATTACTGTTGTAAGCTAGCAGTGTGTTCCTCTCTGTGGGTTTACGGTGTAGTTTGGTATACAGATGGCCATCCAGGTGGTATATATTAAGGTCCAGAAAGGGGATGGATTCTGTTTCAATGGTGCTAGTAAATGTGAGCCCACAGCAATTATTGTTTGACCAATGGATAAACTGATTTAAGTTGGCCACATCACTATTCCAAATTAAAAAGATGTCATCAATATAACGCTTCCAAATAACAATGTCTGATGAAAAGGGTTTAGAAGTAGTTAAAATGGAATTGGACTCTATTTGATCCATGAATAGTATAGCCAAGTTGGGGGCAAAAACAGCCCCCATGGAGGTCCCCTTGACCTGTTGGAAGTATTGCTGATCAAAGGAAAAGAAACTTTTAGTTAAACAAATTTCCAGTAGTTGGAGTATAAATACTGTGGGCATGCGATGTGGTCTTGGTCTGGTATCTAAGATGTCCCGGATGACCAAAAGGGCAGCAGTCTGGGGAATATTTGTGTACAAGGACTCTACGTCCATTGTACACAGTAGCTGGTTGCCTCTATGACGGTATATTAATTGTCTGGGCCTTTGATATTTACAGGGTTGTTTCCTTCATCCTTTTCGTTACCATGTTTATGTGTACAAGATTGTGTAACGTAATGCACCTGTATGTTCAGGCACTTCACTGAAGCATTAGTTTAATTCACCTTTAATCACTTTTAATCACAATCACACTAGGCTCCCTTATCTCACGTCTGGTTGCTAGTAGTAATTATGCCAAGGGTGAGCGCTCATTCATCACTGAGCACATCTTAGGTAATTTTTACCCCTTCCAAGATGGCAGATTGATTCGACCTATTTCCTCCTCCAATATGGCCGATTCAACTATATCCGCTGTAACTGCCCATTTCCCCTCGTTCCACGGCGCGATTGTGCACCGGGACGTTTCCATGTCGTTCTACTACGGACGAAGGTAAGCTTTGCTCTGTCACCCGCTCCATCTCATCCTATCGAGAGGTAGCCCAAGGTTCGCTAAGCTCGTGATTAATTCCCTCCCGGTACCGACTCAGCGCATTCTCTAGCTGAAGTTACGGGTAAGACTTTCTCTTCCTCGCGCTGTACGGTAACTCCACGGCGGCGTCACTAATTGTTAATCCCTTCAACCCTGGGTCCTCCATTCTCTTGGAATCCCTACTAGCGACCTCACATTACCTCCACAAGTGCTACCTTGTAATTGGTTAGAAGCGACAATGTATTATCCCTTCTAGCGCTGTCACTCCGGTAAGTTTGTACGGTTCAAGTGTACATACAGTACCCTCCCAGGGCGCCGGCTCTTCTCACTCCTCCCCTTAATTACGTTAGGTTACAACAAGACCCATGCTGCAGACCGCAGGACGCTTCGCTTCCAACGATAGCATTCTATGATCTACGTACAGTTGCTCGAATCCTTGATGTCTTAGGTCACCCCAAGACCCACGCAGCAACCTTCGAGATACCTTGTCTCCAGTTGTAGCAATTCCATGCTCCATGCACAGCTGCCTTAAATTGTTGTCTCAGGTAAGCGCTGCCCCGGACACAGTTTTTTGTGCATCTACAACCCAAATGGGTTTTTTCTAACGAGTCACAATTACGCTGCCGAGCACACAGCTCTTAGAGTGTGTCTTCTGACATTGCCATCTCCTTCTAGGTACAAGCGCCCTGACGCACCCCGGCTAATTAGCTGTGACCCAGTCCGCCCCAGCACCTTGGAATTATCGCGTCAATTCCACCGTCTTGATGTAATTATACTTGACCCTTAATTCTTAGACCACCTTCACCCAATGCCAATCCAGTATTTCACACCAAGGGCATGCTTTTTGCACAGTGAGTCACAATCAATATGTACACTTTGTTCATCTCGCATGGTTTTTAGCACATTGCGCCGTGTATGCTCAGCACAGAGTGCTTGACACTTTCCACACGAATATGAATTAGCAACACCTTAAGAGCATGGTATGAGGTTTTAACTCTAGAAGTATTTTAAGTGATACACAGTAATTAATTCCTTGTTATATGTTCCCTTGTTCACGTTCTTGCAGGCTTTTCTCAGGCAAACAATGGTAGTCCTGATGATGATCCACTATCCGTGAAAGGATCGAAACGCCGTCGACATGATATGTGGGCTTAACACTAGTTCACTATTGTGTGCATAATATGTTTTGTTCCCCACATATGTGAGGTAAGCGTATTACAGAGTTCCCTTTCTTGCTCCATTTTTCGTTTACATGCCTGATGTATTTTTATATGTTTGTATTGTCTCTTAGTCTGTGTAAGCTTTGTGGATACAGGACTGTGTCCCACTGTTTTATTGCTCTTCTCCAACTGGTTATTTGAATTATTGAATACATTTGCAAGTCCGGCTGGACTTTTTTGCTATTATAGCGCACATTGTGGCCTATAATTATTATACCCTTCTATCTTTGTGCCAAGGGCCATTGTTTTTCGTCAAATACCTTTAAGTACAGGGCTTCGTTCTCATCAAGAAGTCCTTTGGAGTGCCATGTTTGAAGGTTGCTGTTGATGAGAATAGTAAGAGGACCGGTGCGCTTGCTTAGGAGTGCCTCGTAGCAGGTGGTATCTTGTAACTGCCTTAAGATTTCTTTGCCGTAATCCGATCTGTTCATAACGACCATGTTTCCCCCTTTGTCCGCTTCCTTGATAATGATGTCGTCTTTTTGGGCCAGGGTGGTCAGGGTGGCCAGGGTGGTCAGTGCTACTCTTTCCCTCTGCTAAGATTGTCTTTGTTTTGTCTGGGGTTGGTCCGGGTTCTCTTTTCATGTTTGTCCAGGTCGTTCAACACAAGGTTGTAGAAGGTGTCAATATAATTACCTCCAGCTAGGGTGGGGGTCCATTCAGACTTTTCTTTCAAGCCACTTGTTATGGTGTTGGTAGGGTCAATGTCAAGTTCCTGAAGCAGGAGGTCAATGCTAAGTGGCGGATCATCGGTGTCGGTGAGAGACAAAAGGAGGTGTGTGGCCTTGATGTCAATAATAGTTTTGGTTCGGGACCAACTGGCATCATACAGTTTGATAGGAATCATCGGGTCATCTTGTGTTCTTGCAAAATGTCTCCTGAGTTTCAGATTACGAATAAACTTGTATAGATCGATTTTGGATTGGCACATGTTCCCCTGTTCATGTCGGTTGAAGTTGAGTCCCTTGTTCAGTAGGGAGATCATGCTGTCGTCAAGTCTTGTGGATGATAAATTGATCACTTGCATGTCCTCTCTGTTACTCAGATCTTCTTCTCGTCTCCCGATCTCAGTTTCTTTTTGTAAGCTTCTTTGTCTTTTTCGGGCTCTTTGCCCATGACGGGACTTTGTACTCCTGGGTCTCTTCTCTGTTGCATCCGGTTCTCTTTTCTTATAGTCCGGACTTCCTGTAAAAAATTGTATGCAGTTGTTCTTTGTTCAGGTGGATTTTGATTTTCTTGTTCACTATCACTGGTCTGGATCGTATTCAGTGAGGATGTGCTGGGAGAAGTCGAGGCACTTTCTGTTGGTGTTGTGGTCTTCGGTTTTGTGGTGTTTTGTAACACACGGTCGTACTTCCGGGTGAAGGTGAAGACCCTCCCTTCCTTGTAGTCCGCCTCGTCTCCCTTTAACTGCCTGGTGCACTGGATATTCTCTGCCTTGGGGGATACTGGCATGAAGGCAGCTGCTTAGCAAAGGACAGCCCAGCAGTAAGGATCCCCCACCTCCTTGGGCTGATGGAGGTCAGGACCTATGTGGCAAGGACCTGGGCTGACACAAATCCCTATGTATGCTACCATGGAATGAGATTAAAATCTAGAGAAACGAGGTAAAGATACATGGCCAGTGTATTGCTGAGCATCGTCAATTTGGACTGCATAATTCCGAATTGGAAACTGTTAGAAGCCTTTATTTGGGTACAATTGGTCAGTAGGGAATAGATAGTCCTGATCCTTCCACAAGGCAAGGGCACAGTCGGTGCAGGCTTAGGTTATTCATTTGTGATTGTTGCATTTTTTATTCAGTGCAATATGTAGTCTCCAATAGTGACATTGATGTTTTGTGATAGTGATTCTCAGAATTAATTAAAATAGGACACATACCACCAATGCCAACTCTAATGTGTGCCACTCTGGCATGGGTCTACGTACACACATGTCTAGTCATGAACAGACAGCAATGTGAGTAAATAGTGCCTCCGAATGGCTCAGGACCACGCATACATGTACAGTACAGATACATCACACAAACATACAACACATAGATCATATCACTAATACATATTGTGCTGTTAGTCCAGACAAATCTCATGAAATGGTTCATGTATCGATCCTGTATCAATAAGCTATAAAAAAATAAGTATGGACGAATTCGCACAATTTGTGAATTATTGCGAATTTGCGTGTTTCTTTTTTTTTGAGTGTTCGCTGGGTTTTTGGCGTATTCACCGGGCAGCACATCGACCGTGAACTTACCCATGCGGTCTTATATGGGCGCGACCATCTTGTTATCGTTGCATATTTCCGGTTCCGGGGGCTTTCTGCATGCTCACGTTGTGCGAGTGGCGCGCTTACAGGTACACAGGCGTTTTTGCGTGCTCGTGGGGCCATCTTGTGTTTCATTCATTGCTATAGTTTTGGGCATGCTATCTTTTCAATTGATCTCTAATCTTTGCAAACCTTTGTATTTATGAACTTTTTTTTGCACTTTTTTGCTTATTATCTATCTCTCTATTTTCCTACATCTATGTTTTGTGTTTTTTTTCAAATTCGTTTAGCTCTCTCTCTTATTTTATTTCATTTTCACACCTATTCTTTACTTCTTGTGCCCAGGACCATGGCAAAGGGAGCCAACAAGAGCAAGGGGAAGGGCCCAGCACCCCGTAGCCGGCTCCCTTGCGGCCGTTTGAGGGGGGAGCAAGTCCAGGCCAGGGAGATCTTCGCTGCGGTGGAGTTGTCCGCCTTGATGTTTTATGTTCAGCGTCACCTCCCTAAGTCCGTGGCAGCAGTTGGGAGGATTGCTTCCTCTTATGGCCTCCAGGAGCGTCGACAGCTGTGGGAGAAGGTGTGCCAGGCCATGCATAGGGAGTCTGGGGTCCGGCGCATCTACCAGCAAGCGACGCACCGGTGATCTGACATACTCGACCGGGAGCAGGACATGCTCCATCTGCTAGGATTTGAGATCCCTGGCCTTGGTGAGTAGATATTTATTAACTACTTTGTTTTCCTCTGCTCTGTTATATTGCTAATCTATTTTATTCCTGAAGAGTACGAATGCTGCTGATTCGATTACATTGCAGGTAAATTCATGTTTAAATAGCTTCTGTCATTGCAGGTGCTCGCCTGGTTATTGGCGTTGCTACTATGCTTACTTGTTTGCAACTTTTTGCTCATTTGAGAGCATTACTGCGTAATGCCAGAGACAGTAGACTCAAGTCTAGTTCTTCTTTGTGCTCCTGCTGCTGCCACTTTGAAGAGATAGTGGTGGATTGATACGTTGAGTATATTATTTATTACTTGTTATAGGACATTTGTTAGTGATCTGCAATCATGATGACGGAGCGTGTCTGTCACGCGACGTCTCTTGCTGCTTAGTGATGGCAGTCGTAGTAGAACCTTTTTGTTGTTGGTGTAGTTAGTGAATTACATAACTTTCCTATTAGACAGTCTGCGAATCCTGCAATACTGTACTACTATCTTCCTAGTTGACCAGATCAGATGCAATTGTTGTTAATTTGTTTCCCCGAGATAATTTTAGATTGTGTTCAAAGAAATCAAATATTTAAAAAAACAATCATCCATGTTGTGTTTCTTTATTTCATTAGCACCTCCCAGGGGCAAGGCGACTGATACTCTGGTGGAAGAAGGTGGACAGGATCGGTCCCTTGCAGGCTCTTCTGCTGGCCCCAGTAAGTTGTTCTATTGTTATATTAATACTTATACTTCCCTAACTTTTACAGCTCCTATTCATTACAAACTGTTTCCTAATTCTATGTTTTACAAAATAGTCTTTGATCTTCTTCTTTTTTTATTTTTTTTTTATTATATTTATTTTTTTCCATGTTGCACACACTTTATACATTACACATTTTTCAGCATTAATACTTCATAGCTAAATAAACTATTTTACAAGATATACAAGCTTTTCGTTACACATTTCCACAAACAGTGTTTATAATTTTCTTACTTAACCACAAGTAAACCTTAAGCCCTTCTTGGGTCTACCTGCGACCCAATTCCTTCCTTCCAGATACTTATGAGTTGCCATATTCTTAGGCCTAATGTCCTTCCCCTTTTCCCTTTTCGTGCATAGATATTCTTCTCCATATTATACGCATTCAAGAGATTAGCCAGCCAGGTTTTCAGTGCCGGTAGATTTTTGTCAAGCCAAGCCCTTGCTAAGGTCAATCTATATACTGACATTGCCACAAACAGAAATTCCTGATGTGTGTCAGCCCCTTCCAAACCCAGACCTAAAATTATTCTAGCTGGGCTGAGATTAATTTGAATCCCCAGGGATCTATCTAGAAAACCCTCGATGTCCCTTATTAGCGTATGTAGTTGAGGGCTTGTAGAAAAAATTTGAATACTATCTGCTTCACTAGCGCTGCATCGGGTACAATTTATACCAGTGCTCCCTCCCCATTTGGCTATCTTGGAAGGGGTATGATATAATGAATACAGAGTTTTATAGTGTTGTGACTGCATGGAGGATGAACACAGTATAGTACGGCCCAGGTCCAATGATTTTTTAAACCACCCCACGTCCACGCTAAGTTTTTTCGCCCATTTATTGCCCACCTTTCCTAAGTCATCAGTTTTCCCTTTAGCCAAACAGGCATAAAAAGACCAAATGGTGCGATCCCCCAAAAGTCAAATTTTTTCCAGTATCTCATTCCTGCCTACTCCCACAGACCCCCCTGCTTTATCATTAAAAAAACTCCTGACCTGGAGATACTTGAAAAAACCTCTATTATTAATACCATATTTAGTTCTTAAATCTGCAAACTGTACGATCCCCTCTGTATCAAATAAATCCCCGATCTGGATAATCCCACTGTTTGCCCATTCTAACATTGCTTCGTCTGCAAAGATTGCTTGAGGAAACGACCTGTTTGTAAAGAGTCTAGTGTATCTATTATACTTCCCAATTTTACTTCTTTTCAAAAAAGCAGTCCATATCTTAACAGAAGTTGAGACCGTCTTGAACCGTGTTCTTTTAAAGTAGCCATAATCAATACAGTTTAAAAAGCAGTTTCCCGCATCTGTCCCTAAGACCGTAGCATACACTTTCGTAGACAGGTTATTAACTCTTTCATCCAGACCATTTCCTCCTATTAACCCTTGCATGTACTGTAGGGCAGCTGCCATATAGTATAACCTGAAGTCCGGTGCACCCCACCCCCCCCCCCTTTCTCTTGGGAGCGTCATATATTTATATGCCCTACGCGTCTTTCCATGGGCCCAGATTAATCTGTTGCATAATGTCTCTAATGTATTAAACCAACTATTCTCAAAGAATAAAGGACTTGATCTAAAAAATTAAAGAAATTTGGGGAGAATCAGCATCTTAATAACGTTAGTGCAGCCCATCAGTGAGAGTTGTAAGTTATTCATCCTTGTTAGATCTATTTTTACTCTTGTCATCAGAGGAGCTATGTTTATCTCTACCACCCTATCTAGATTTGCTGATATAGCCACCCCCAAGTACATGGCTGAACCAACTACCCTAGCGTCATTACACCCTGAATATCTATTTTCAACAATCTGTGTCTTGGGTTTGTTCAATTTGTATCCCGAGATTTGACCGAAGCGTTCCACCTCTGCCTCAATCTCCCTAATGGCAGTGGAGGGGTTGGGTGTCAAAATAGCGACGTCATCCGCATATGCAAGAGTTTTTATTGCACAGCCGTTTATATTCATCGGGGCAATCTGTGGATTCTGTTTCAGCCTGCGCAGATAGGGATCCAGGTATAACGCAAACAACAGGGGGGATGACGGACAACCCTGTCTAGTCCCTCTGCATATCTTGACTGCTGCCGAGTATCCCCTATTGACCCCAATCTTAGCCATTGGATTGATATACAAGGTCTGTATGGCCTTGATGAAGCCCTTCTCAATTCCATTCCACCTCATGGCTGACCATAGGTATCCCCAGGAGACCCTATCAAATGCCTTCTCTGCATCTAGAAACAGTGCTGCCATGGGGTCTCCTAGGGTACCTACTGCATCAAACATGGTAATAACCTGCCTAACATGCTGTGTGGTTCCTTTACCTGGGATGAACCCATCCTGGAAAGGACTGACTAAACCCTCTACCACCCCTGCTAGTCTTTTAGCTAATATCTTTGAGTAAACCTTGACGTCAGCATTCAACAGGGTAATTGGGTGGTATGAACCTGGTTCAGTTATTGGTTTTCCTTTTTTTGGTATTACGATTATATTGGCTGCACCCCAGGACTCAGGGACAGATTCACCCTTTTGTGCCATTACCATGATGTTAAACATGTCCCCTATGATCGCTGTTTGAAATATTTTAACGAATTCCACCGGGATCTGGTCCGGCCCTGCTGCCTTCCCATAGGGCAAACTGCCAAGAGCAGTAACTAGTTCCTCTACCCGGAGTCCAGCATCTAACTCCTCCTTTTCCATTGTGGAGAGTACCGAGAGAGGCACCTCGCTCAGATATGTTTCTAACTCTTCCGTACTTGCTGTTATGTCTGAGGAGCAGAGATCTGTGTAAAACTGTTTAAAAACCTCCCTTACCTGTCCTAACTCTGTTACCAAATTTCCTTGTGTATCAGCTATTTCTTTAACGTCTGCTGCTGCTACTCTCTGCCTGGTCCGCACGGCTAAGATATGTCCCACCCTTTCACTGAGCTCATGTGCGTTCTCCCTGTTCGCCATATATTTCTCAGCCATTTTATGAGCTACTCCTTCCAGGGCATCTGCTCTCAGTGATATTAGTTTAAGTATGTTTTGTTCTATCGCGACCTGTTGTTGAATAGCTACTACTAGCTCTTCTTCAGCCTTTATTAGATTTAGCTGAATTTCTTCTATCTTCTGTTTCTCTTTTTTTTGTGCGGACAATACAAAGCTTAATGTCTCCCCTCTAACAGCAGCCTTAAAGGCATCCCAAACTATCCCTGGAGGTGCTGTCCCTCTATTTATATCCCAGAAATCCTTGATCCATTTTTTCATGTACTCCCTATATACATTATCTTGCAGCAGCGACCTTTCAAAATGCCATTCCACCTCTTTTTTATTGAAGTTCCCTAATTTTATTGTCAAAACCAATGGGCTGTGATCGGATATAATTTGGGGTTGTTTTTAAATTTTTGATTCGCTGATTAATCTATTTGAAATTAAAAAGTAATCAAGTCTGACCAGCACCTGGTGAGGTGATGAGAAGAAAGTGCTACCATCTAAGTTTGGATGCCATTTTACCCAAGGATCTTCCAATGAGTTGTGTGCCATATCAGACAGTGCCCTATACACCTTCCTTTTCCTGCCTCGATATTGTGAACCTAGCTGCAAGAATGAACTGGTTGGGTCATGCAGATTGAAATCGCCACAGAATACAATTGGCTCAGGCCATTGTGCTAATTCCCCATCCAGATACTGAAATACATCTGGGTCGTCCTCTGTAGATCCATATATTGTAACTAAGGTAAACGTCTCCCCCTTAAAGGCTATCTCGATCATCACCCACCTCCCCCATTGATCTTCTTTCTTCCTCCTTATAATTGTGTCCCTACTCCTGCCCAGCACAGACACCCCTCTAGTTTTGGTCCCTTGATTTCATTTTGCCATAACTTTGTACCCTAATTGGCCCAACAGGCGTGCGTTGGTGTCCTCTATATGGGTCTCTTGCAAACAAACCAAATCAACGTGCAATGATCTGAGTAGTGCTGCTACCTTAAAACTCTTTTTTGGTCATTGAGCCCACATACATTTATCGAGGCTTTTCTACATGCCATATAGCTTTGTTGCTTTCATCCCTAAGCTGATAGTTATCTATTTTATCTATACTTTGCAGTATATCCTGTGTTCTTTTCCCTACCCAAGCTTGTAATGCCGATTTCCAAACATCGTATCCTTGTGCTCCCCCCTCCAACCTCCCCCCTCCCCATAGAGACACCCTGGGTACATGTTCCCAGGTGTGGTTGTCAGTTAGGGCAATCCTTGTCAGAGAAGCCCCGTGGCCCGGAATCATATAAATGTATTCCCTGCATCGCTTAAGAAAAAAATCTCTGTCTTACAATATAAGTAGAGCCTCTGACTTACAATGATAATTCTAGTCAATATATACTTATTTTACTGACATGTGGAAATTGTGTCCTGCATCTTAAGTTGTTGCTGTGTATTTGTTCTTTCAAAAAATGATTTCAGGACTTTTGCTATTTGCCAGCTTCCTGATTAGTATTCCCCCCAATTTCATTCAGATAAGCTTCTGCCTGCACTTCACTAGTAAAGGTTTTAGTGGTGCCTTTATAGATTATTTTTAGTCCTGCTGTGGAGAAGTGTGGCTCAGGGGTTAGAGTCGGCAGACCTGGAGCTTGAGTTCGGCCCTGGACCAGGGTTCAATTCCCCGCCTCGGCGGGTCTTGGGCTCAAAATTCCACGTACTTGTTAATTCTCGCTCCGGTGCCTTCTTGACTCACGGGTTCACACTCTGCGACTCTGGGCAATAGCTTGCTTAATCTCCACAACGGCCCCTCATGGTGGGATGCCTGGCTTTCACCTTGTGGATACCCTGCCAGGGTTATCTCACAGGGGAATACCAGGACGGGTTCCCTAAGCAAGCGCGGAGATGCCCCAGGGTAAGTCGTGCGCTATATAAGTTTCATTCATTTCATTTCATTTCATTTCATTTTGGAGAAATATCTTTGCACCCTTTTGCTCGAAAGGAGTAATCAACTGCCTCATCCTCCATCGGCGTTCTGCAGTCATGTGAGCAAAATCTGGGCGCACAAAGAAAGAAAAGTCATTGAATTCCTTCTTCCTTGAGGGCCTTGCAATGTCATAGATGGCTTCTCTTAGCCTAAATATCCCTATATAAACCAGCATTGCTCTTGGATACTGCGCTGGTTTCTGACTGCGTTTCGGGAGTGCCAGGCGGAAACGATGTACTTGTTGAAGTTCTGTGTTCATATCCCAACCTTCAAGCTCCGGAAAGGCTGCCTTTACCAAATTAATCATATATCCCCTCGGGTCATCCCCCTCAACTTCTTCTGGAATGCCTAGGAAATGAAGATTATTCCTCCGGCCTCTGTTCTCTAAGTCTTCGACTTTTTGCATCAAGTCCTTGATTACTCCTTCATGTTCTGCCCCTTCTTTCTGAAGTTTGCTAAAGTCTGATTCTAAGTTTTCAGTGCAAGACTCTACAGAGGCCATTCTGTTTGATATTTCCGAACATGTTTGGTCTACTTTTTCCACAACTCCTCGGAGTTCCTGGATAGCATCATGATTCCTGTTGCTGTCCTTCTTAACGTCTTTGTGGAAATGCTTGATTGAATTTAAAACTTTGCTTAAGGAGGGCTCCCTTGTGTTTATCATATCAGAACCCTTTTCCTTTGGCAGTGGACTGCTTTTTTGCGGCTCCCGATGACGTTGTCGTTCTCTTGGTTCCCTTGATCGGCTATTCCTATGTTTGCCATGCTCTAAGTTGCCTCCGGGGTCTGTGGTCTCTTCGCCGGTTGATTGACAGTGCCTTCTATGTCTTATTCTTCTTTTTCCCCAGTCATCTTTCCCCCCCCCCCTTTGGAGTAAACATCTTTGATGAATGCCCGAGGCACTCCCAAGACTGTAGTGTTCAAGGCCTCCACGATTGTTGTTGATAATTGGTATGCTCGGTCCTCTCCCCAACTTCGACATCCTCTCCTTCCTCCTCTTTTTCATCCTCCTCGTTTGAGCTGCTTGTTGCACTAGAAATAGACACACCAGTCTCGTAGATATCTGAGCCAGAATCTTCACTTGATGTTTCGGATTCCAAAAGCAGCTCCTTTTTTGGGGGTGATGTCTGTGTTTCAGTTGGGAGACGTTTGGTCCTCGGATTTTGATTTAATGGTGGGGGACGGAGGTTCTCTCCCTGTAAGGGTGCTTAATTTTGCACAGGACTTTTCAAGCACTATTTCCTTCGCTAGTTCAGTGCCAACTCCTGCAATTTTTTAAACATTGTTTATATCGGAAGTGTAACCCATACTTTGTCTTTGTAGATCTTTCTGATCATTCTGATTCCTTTTGTCTTCTGGAATCGGCGGGTCAGGATGCTGCTTATTTATTATTTTCTCTTGATTATCTTTAGGGATAGGGCTAAATATATTTGAGATCCTTGGCTGAGATTCTAATTGCTGCTCAGTGCCCTTAGCAGTTGCTTTCAAGTTCTTTATCGTCTGTAGTCTCCTTGCATTTTTCTCCAGCAGGTTCTCACTATCTTTGTCCATCTCATCTTCGTCCCCCTTATCTTTTTCCTGGTTTTTATTTTTCCCTTTTCCTCTCTCCTTTACCTTGTCAGATTTTCTTTCCATCTTCTGTTCCTGGGTTTTGTCTGTTTTCTTACCCCCCTTAGTTTTGTTGGATTCCTTTCCCGACAACCTTTCAGTGCTACTTATGTCATTTATGTCATTTTTACCTTCACTCAAATTGCCCTCTTTGGCTCTAGTTTCTGGCCTTCGGTTAGGTTCCTTCGCTGCCTTAGGGGGTTTATTTGTAGTTTGTTCCTCTGCAGCGTCCCCTGCAATTTCTTGTTTGACTTGAGTATTCAAATGGCTTTGATCCCTCTCTCGCAGCTGATCTATATCTATATCGTTATCTTGGTCTTTCTCTTGCTCCATATCCGCTGGGGAATCATGAGGTTGGTCAGCTATTTTGCAGGACATAGTTGTCGTAACCGGCCTTCCGGTTGGCCCCTCTACTCCTGTTACTGTGGCAATTTTATCTGGGTCGTTCTCTAGGGGTCGAGTATGGGCCAGCTGTAGGTGTAGATGTAGATGTATACCTACTTTGACTTGTATTTTCAAGTCCCACCTTTTCACCTTCGTGGTTGCGAGGAACAAGTTTTTAACACTCGATTTTAATTTAGGAGCACAAGCAACGTGGACAGTGTAGGCAGTACTGTCAAGGTAGGTGGTACAGGCTATACGAGGTTCGAGGTTTCTAATGGGTTTGAGATTTTTGAGAGCGTTGGGGCTTTTAAGAATATCGAGGACCCCTCCGGTCTCTATACTTGCTGAGTTGCTAGCCGGTCTGCTTTGCCACCAATCCCCACTCTCCTCCTCTCTATTGCCAACTCTCTCTAAGTGAGCGCTATTCAGACTCTGAGGGATCGTCTCTGTTGCAGCAGCCCCCTGCACAGCAATTGTTGGGGTATACCCAGCCCCCTCCAGTGTGGCTAAGCCACTTTCTTTCTTTCTTTCTTTCTTTCACTTCCTATCAGGTTGAGCTATGTTATGACCAGCAATCTCCTGCTAACTCCTTAGACAGTAGCTTAGCAGTTAGTAGCAGTTAATAGTACTTAATGATGACAACCCACACTCCGCTAGTAACTCCTGCAATTCTTTGCTCTTCTTGCTCTTCTTTCTTTCCTTTTCTCCCCCCTCCCCACCGAAACAATTCAAACAGTGCTTTTCGGTGCTTTTGGTAACTGGCAGTCAATCGTTAATCAATGTCTGCTTTATTATCCTAGTTATGCCATTTCTCTTCTTCTAATCTAGACTACTTTCTACATTCTTATCCTGCCTCTACCATCACTCTCTGTGCTACTACTATTCACGATTATGAGTCGGTCTGTGTAGGTAGCTAAGCTTGCCCCGTCGGGAAACGGTGTTAAACAGAACTCTGATCCAGCAATAGCTCTAGGCACTGAGTGCAGTCCTCTGGGTTGCCCTTGCTGTCTATTCCAGTCTTCTTAATGTAAGTGCTTTGACAATTTCCAACAACAAAATGTCACTGATTACACCAAGTAAAAGGTAGCAGTTGCCTGTTTGATTTGAGAGGAGCACATCCCATAACGCTAGTGTTTCAGGGACTATTCTGCACATAAAGAAGTATGGACAAGAGAAATAGGACATTGTTGATGATAGGTGCAGTTTGACTTTCAACATACCTCAGTCCGAACAGAAGTTAAACCCCCAATCCCCTGACCGACTATCTAGTGTGTCTGACCAGTGATTTTACGACCCAGAAGAACAGAAGAAGACTACCGCCGAGTCCCGGCCTATCTGAGTCACTCAAACATGACTGCCAAGTGCAGTAGTTCAAACCCTTTCGCTCACTCACTCGTGAACAAAAACCACACAGTGTTTGCTAGTTTTAAAGTTTTATTTTCAATTAAGAAATGAAAACATTATTTCTTTATTTTTAATAGCGTAGTATTCGGAGCGAGCAATGGTGATGGATGAAGATGACGTTAAAATTTAAACAACATTCTCATGAATGAAATTAGTATTACTCAAACTTAATAATAGTTAACAGACACATGGAATTATTAGAATAACTGTGCGGGAGCCCCCACCTTCTTTAAACTACTTAAAGTACTGCTGGTGATGACTTACTAGTTGTTGGTGAATCGTCCTGTTGGCAGAAGGGCAATGGAATCTTCTTTCTGTAATTCAAAAAATGTTGCACATTAAGCAAGCATTCATCAGTTGTCATAAGTAGAGTAGCATTTAATGGAATAAGCATAGAAAAGGTTAACACCCTCCCCAAAACCAATACTTTTTTTCAATCCCAGTAATAAAAAATGCGTTATTTAACATTTTATTCCATTTTGATACAAAATAGGGGGTTGTGTATGGCATCTGAAAATATGAAATGTTGTTCCTAGACGTCACAATATCTGATGCGGCACAGATGACCACTAGTGCCAGGCCCAGCAGTGCGGAGGGGTCCACTCTAGGGCTGGATGCGGCGGCGCCAACAGGAGGAGCTGGGGGGAAGACTCAGCGGCGGCGGACGGTGGTAAGTTATTATACTCCTTATTGAAATTTTTTTGAGTAGCCTCGCAAAGGAGTGTATGATGTACTGTACAGTAGTACACAGTACACTAGTATAAGTACACTGTACTGTTAAGAACAGTTATTAATTTAGAACTACTTTTTTGGGCTATCACGGAGACGACAGTCAACCTTGACTTGTAATAGCATTAGCGGCGGAACTTCTCGGGTAAGCAATGGCCCCCTCTATTTCACTTCAACTCAGCTGGCAAATTTTTATTGTGAAGCCAAGTCATATCAGATGCAGTTTAGGGATGTGAAGAACGAAAAGTGAAAGAAGGGTGAAATGAAGGACGAGCGAGTCTTAATATTTATGACTGTAAAGAATGTTTTTTTTTCATGCAAGTCAAGATAAGAAGACGGTGGATTCCAAAATATAATGAAAAGGGTGTTAGTTAGTTGTTGACAAAAAGACATTTTGGTACATTTGAGACATTAAGAAGAATCATAGACGTACTTTGGAAGCCTGGATGTTATCTTCTTTTTCCTCATCGATAGCAGAGGTGTATGATGTAGTAGAGCAGACGCTCAGTGGATGAAGTATAGACAGTGGCAGTGCCAACCCTATAGAAAAGTAAGACCTTCCTATCCCCACCTGCATGTACTGCTTAAAGTACTGCGAGTCTGCGTCATCATGGCTTGTGTCTGTATTTCTTGGGTGCAAGCTGAGTGAGCTGCCATTATGCCAGCTACCACAAGTTCACGTACTAGTAATTTATTTTGTAAAACAAGAGAAAAAAGTAAAAAAGGACTATTTTTAGTACTCTCTGACTATGTATGTAGTAGTGAGTCCACCCATAGTGCTGCTAGTGGAAATCCTGAAACTCCCAGTAATGTCACAGGCTTACAAAGATGGCAGAAACTACATGCCAAAATGTTATACTGTGTTTGCTACTTGCTGGTGTTACTGAGAGTCAACTTTCCGTTGAATTATTTTAACTTTATGTTAAAGACTATTGGCTACAGTATTTTTCTTTCTTTCTTCATAGATGCTACTCCAAAAAAGCTCACCCGCAAGGAGATGGCTGTCTGGGCCAGGGCCCGTAAGCTGGAGGCTATTTGTGCCGAGTATCGGCGGCTGTGGGCTCGGGAGCAGGAGGAGACAGCAACCACGACATCCTCCTCCAGTGCCCCCGGGTCCACCAGCTAGAAGCCTCCAGCCAAACGGAGGGTGGCCCGACAGCCTCCCGCCACCGCCGCACAGCAGCAACAAAATCAGCTGCCCCCCCCAGATCCTGGATTGTACGTCAGCGCCGGCTCCGTAAAAGAGTGGAATACCTGGAGCGGTTGGGCGAAAAGCATCAGCGCCAGCTCCGGGACCTCCACAAAGAGCTGCAGGACGTGCAGCACCAGCTGTCCACACTACGCCACCGGAGGAAGTGACTGTCCCTTGCCCCTTGCCCCTTTTTTAAAGACTGTTGGGGCGGTAGGAATTGGGTGTTTGGGAAAGGGGACTTTTGGACTTTTGGACATTGGTTTGGTTAGTGAGGGGGGTGAGTTGGCGTAATTTATTTTATTTTTGTGGCAACAACATCAATAATATATATTTCTTAATAATTATATTTTTCATACCAAAACACAGCATACACGTTCATATTATTTTGTGTGGGGGTTGCCAGTGGTTACTGGACCTTTTGGTTTCTTCAAACTTACCAGCATGAATGAAACATCTAGTCCTGAAATATACCAAAATGCAAGTAACCAAATTAGTGAATTCAGTAGCCCTACTTCTGTACTTTACTAGTAGTACTGTCCGTCTCTGCTCTCCTCCCAGTCCTAGCCCATTATTCTATCTCTAGAAAATGCTTATCTTACCTGTGATTCGTGTTTGAGAATAGGGGTAGCCACAGGGCTGCCTGCATTGCAAATGTTGATTAAGGTTGGCTGTTGACTTGAAGCCTCGACGGATGCAATATCATTGTTGTGCTGGTAGCAGTAGTGGTACACACTGGCAGTAGCAGCATATGAAAAAAAAGGAAATGAGACATTGAGTGGCCTGAGCGTATTTGTATTTGTATTTGTATTTATTTATTTGTAAAGCGCAAACATTCATCCTGAGAGGACATCACGGCGCTGAAGAACATTGCAAGTGATTTGGCATCGGCTCTGTTTGAAAATTATTGATCTGACCTGGGGAAGAGGAATGTTTTCAGTTGTTTCTTAAATGAGACAAAGCAGTCATTTGTTCTAATTGTAGGGGGTAGCTCGTTCCACTTTGTTGCCGCAATGTGAGAGAAGGCCCGCTCTCCCATCCTGACAGTACGAGCTCGGGTGATGACTGCTCTTCCTAATGTCATAGATCGTAGGTGTCTAGAAGGTTTATGAAATCTGACCCTGTCATGTAGGATGGTGGGGCCTGTGCCGTGGAGTACCTTATAAGAAATGCACAACAGCTTAAAGATGGCTCGTTGCCGCATTGGGAGCCAATGAAGTTCGCGCATGCAACTTTTAGCTGAATCAAATTTTCTTTTGTTGCAGATGGCTTTGGCAGCGGCATTCTGAACCAGCTGTAATTTAGAAAAGAGATAATCCGCCATACCTACAAACAGAGAATTACCGTAGTCCAGCCTACTCATCAGTAGTGACTGGACTAAGGTTTTCCTGCAATCCGTTGGCACCCAGGGGAAGACACGTCTAAGCAACTTCAGAAGTCCAAAGCTCCTTCCACAAGTTGTAGAAACATGGGATTTCATGGATAAATCCCTATCCAGTATTATACCTAAGTTTTTTGCTTTAGCAGTGGGGTTGGGAGGTAAACCCAAGTCACTTGGCCACCAGCTGTTATCCCAGGCCTGTGTGCCTCTGCCGAACAGTAAGATTTCGGATTTGTCGGCGTTTAGTCTAAGACAGTGGTCCTGCATCCAAGTTGCTAATTCGGTCAAACAGTTCGTCAGTCTAGTTTTGGAGTCATCATTTCCATCAATGGTGACCATCAGCTGAGTGTCATCAGCATAGGAGCACATTTCTACGCCCCACTTTTTGCCAATGTTTGCCAGCGAGGAGACGAATACGTTAAACAAAGTTGGGCTCAATGACGCCCCCTGGGGAACTCCATATTTTATGAGTCGTGGAGGGGATGTGTAGTCACCCAAACGTACTGATTGGGTTCGATCCGCTAGGAACGATTGTAGCCATCCCAATGCTTTGCCCAGTATTCCTTTCTCTGCCAGGATGTTCAACAGTTGGTTGTGGGGTACAGTATCAAAAGCCGCTGATAGATCAAGAAGTATCAGTGCGACTGTTCTACCCTGATCTACCCTGGTTCTGATACTGTCTGTCACCGCTAAGAGTGTAGTTTCGGTGCTGTTGTTTGTCCGGAACCCTGTCTGTGAATCATCCAGCAGGCCATTTGCTTCAAGAAATGTGGACAGACTTCTGTTGACTAACTTTTCCAGAACCTTTGATAAGTAAGGTAGCTGGGATATTGGTCTGTAATTGGCCGGATTGTTTACGTCTGCTCCAGCCTTCTTTACTAAAGGGGTGACTAGGGCCTGTTTCCATGAATCTGGAAATTCAGCAGAACTAAGGGAGAGATTGAGTGCTCTGGTAACTGCTGGACATATTACAGGAGTTAATTGGGAAAAAATGTGATGTGGACAAGGGTCAAGTGGAGAACCCGACTTGACCTCAAGCATAACCTTTTCTACCTCCTCTTCTGAGAACGGGCCGAAACCATGGCAACTGGTATGTGCAACGGTTGGTACATCCTGTTCATGGATTTCGGTCAGGTGATTTGGAAAGGAGGCGTAGATGGTATCAATTTTATCGCAGAAAAAGTCATTGAGCTTATTACAATTTTCCTGTGAGGGGGTAAGATGTAGGGAAAGATTAGTTGGGTTGCACAATTCTTTGACGATTTTAAAAAGTTCTTTTGAGGAATTTTTATTCTCAGATATTCTACGTGTGAAGTATTCCTTTTTCGCCTTTCTGATTGCCCTGTGATAGAGTGTTTGAGCTTTCCTGAAGTTATCTTTGGTCTCATCGGTTTTGGATAATCTCCATTTATGCTCAGAGGAAGTACAATTTCTTTTTAGAAGCTTAAGTTCAGGTCCGTACCATCTCTCTGATTTTTTGTTGCCTGGTGCATGACGAGATTGAGTGGTCGAACAATGTTCAAGAGCATTTTTGATATTTTTGTGAAGGAGATCTATCTCCTCATGGATATTGGTGCTTGTGCACGAGGGGTGGGAGAAATGATTTCTAAATTTATCAATTGTGAAAGATTTCCAGTTTCTCGTGCTTACTGTAAAAACATTGTGCTTTTTGGTCTGGGGGATAGGAAGATTAATACAAAAGGTAATCAAGTAATGATCAGTCCATAACAGTGGTGTTAGAGGGTCAATGTCTATAGATTCAATATTAGAGAACATCAAATCTAATGTATGCCCTGCAATATGAGTTGGTTGATGGACTCTCTGAGATAATTGAAGGATAGCCATGTCTTCCACTAGTAGATTCGTCAGGGAGCTACTACTGTTGTCCAAATGTATATTAAAATCTCCAAGAAGGAGGATATTCTTATTCTTCAAGCAGACAGGCATGATTTGTGTAAGTAATTGTGTGCTAAAATTTAGAGTGCAACCTGGGGGATTATAGATTAAAAAGCCTCCGAATAGTACATTGGTGTTCATGGACACAGTAAATGCCAAGACTTCATATTTTTCAGCCGGCACGATAGTCTCTTGCCTGCATGAGAGGTGGTCTCTGAACAATAGAGCTACACCACCACCCCTTTTGTCGGCTCTATTAACATTCAATATTTTATAGTCTGGGGGAAGGGCTGTAACTATATCAGGGATATTATGGTCATCTAGCCAAGTTTCCGATAAACACAATAAATCGGGTTGGTGTTCATTAAGAAGATCCCAAATATAGGTGGAATGTTTGGGTAATGATCTTACATTCGTGTATAGGCATTTAAGGGGAACTGTAGGTACATTTAGTGTCACAGGGGACAGCGTGGGGGTGCATTCCCATCTACAATTATAACAGCTGAATGGGCCATAAGTATCCATCGGGCCCATGTGGGCACAGTCAGATGTATTTATGGCCGTCATGCCAGCCAGATCCAGCAAATTACGGCGTGTATAAGTGAAGTTCCCACTAGAGTCCGGCATCTTACCCATGGTTTGGGCAGGGGTCCTGGCCCCTGTCCCCGGTCGGCCGCGGACGGGCGCAGACGGGCTTGGCTTAGGCGCGGCTTCGGCGCGCATCCGGCGCGCCCGCTGCGCCAGCCCGCTGCGCCGTCTGGCCGGTATACACATTTTATAGTGTGTGAGGAGGGTGGGAGGGCAGCGCGACTAGAGCGCAGCCCCAGCCCTACCTAAGATGGCGCCCACCGCCGAAAACAGCAAGTTCCAAAAAACGGCTGGGGCGAGGCAGAACAAAGGAATTAAAGCGTGAAAGAAGGTGTCAGTGTGCCTACATCAATTCCCCAACTAAAATTATTATTTAGAGCCCCCCAATGTAAAATCTCATAAAAACGCTATTTTGCCGTTTTTTCACCCAAATTCATCAATAAAATTGCCAGAAGTAGTACACCAGTAAAATCACTCGCAGCCCTAGTGTCTCTCACTAGGGAGAGCTCTAAAAGGCAGCGAGGGCTTAGAAGGACTGGCTCTAAATAGCCTGGGAGGGCAGGAGGGCAGCGCGACTAGAGCGCAGCCCCAGCCCTACCTAAGATGGCGCCCACCATAGCGTAGCGTAGCATTAGAAACAGTACAATAGATAGTACGGTAGAGAACAGTGCGATAAATTGTAGCCTAAGTAGTGCTAAATTAATGTAAATATAAGTAGTAGTTGCGTGGAGTTTGACTGCTATAAGAAATTAAGGCAAAGGACACATCAACGTAACGTAAGCATTAAGCATTTGATTCTTCACGTCGTGCAGGAGCAGGATGTTCTTGATGATAATCATCAATCCACGATGGCGCACATGAACTTCTGATTGGAATGATTTTTGTTGCTTTGACCTTATCCTCCCCAGCAAGTGTGTGGAATTTATTGGTGTTGTCAGTCACACCTCAATGAAATACTACACAGCCTGGGGGAAGAGGGTTAGGATTTGCAAATTGGATGGGAATGTTTTTATTTAGGAGAGTTTGGTAGAGAGGAAAAAAAACACAGCATGGACAAACAACAAATGAAGAGAAACAAATCTTAGGATTTGAAGATATTGAAAAATCTTAGGGATATAAAGGAAGTGCAGTACTGCATGCATGAAGTTGTTTGCTAAATGGATGTTTAGATTACTGAAAAGTAGTACTACTACTTACTGCAACTTACTAGTAACTACGAAGAAACAAGTTGACAGTACAGGGCTGCAGTAATTAAGCAATTTCACTTGCCTCTCTGCCCTCAGAGAGAATAAAGACTTATTATTAGAACATTACATTAGTTTTAAAAATAGCAATGACTTATCAAATAGCTGGAGGGATGAATTTGAAGCAGGGATCAAACAAACGCACAGAGTCACACTCGTAGAAGTAAGTTCAAGTTCACAACAATATCATTTAAAAGATAAGGAGAATGTAAGAGGATACTGTAACTGTATGTTGTAGTTGTCCTGTTGAATTTGTGTGAAGTTGATGCATCCAGCCATTCCTCTTATTTGCGGTATTCCTTCATTCCATTGGATGCTCCGTCGATCAATCTTGGTGACCAGACACACTGTCCACTGCCTGCCTGATGAGGAATTGCGGATCGCTTATGGTAAGCCTGAGTACATTGTTCGATGGCAAAGGGTAAAAGCCTGCCTGTAATTGTTGATAGAAAAACACAACAGTAAGTGATGAAAAACACCACGGATTAAAAACAATATAAGGTACGCTGTGTAGTGCAAAAATAACACTTTCAGTTTCAGAGGTGACAGTATCACTCCCCAAAATCTAGAACACCCCACATTACCCTCCCAAAAACGTGCAGAATAGTGCTACCTGCCTACCTCGCAGAGGCCTAATTTCAAATTGTGCCAAAAGTAAAAGGAACTCAGAAAGTATGCTCAAAACCCTCCTTTCCCACCATGGATTTTCTTCAAACCACTTGCAACCAAAATTAGGCATTCCCATGAGTGCTCCAAGACCCCAGAACCCAGTCACAAAAATCTAGAACACCCCCAAAACACATGCAATACTGCTAACCCTAACGAGCCCTAAGTTAAAAATAGTGCCAAACGCTTTCTGCAACTAGGACAAATCCCCCCTTTCCCACCATGGATTTTCTTCAAACCACTTGCAACCAAAATTAGACATTTTCAAGAGTGCTCCAAGACCCCAGAACCCAGTCTCAAAAATGTAGAACACCCCCAAAAACATGCAATACTGCTAACCCTAAAAAGCCCTAAGTTAAAAATAGTGCCAAACGCTTTCTGCAACTAGGACAAATCCCCCCTTTTCCACTATGGATTTTCTTCAAACCACTTGCAACCATAATTAGGCATGCTCAGCATTGCTCCAAGACCCCCAACCCCCTCAAACATGAGGAACCCCCCCAAACAGCCCCCCGAAAACACAAAAGTGAGTGAAAAGTCTGAAAAGTGAAAAACGTTTTCACCATGGATTTTGTCCAAACTACTTGATTCCGATATTAGACCTTCCCTGCATTGCACTCAGACCCCTGAACTCACCCGCAAAAAAGCAGAACACCCCCAAACAGGCAAAAAGCAAAAATGCAAAAGCTCACACAGAAAAATGTAGGTCTAGTTCCCAGATCACTCCATGCGCGCTCTGCAGCTAGGCCCTAACTCCACTTTCCAACCATGGATTTTTTCCAAACCACTTGCAACCAAAATTAGGCATGCCCCAGCATTGCTCCAAGACCCCCCAACCTCCCCCCCAAACACCAGGAACCCCCCAAACAGCCCCCCGAAAACACGAAAGTGAGCGAAAAGTCTGAAAAGTGAAAAACTTTTTACCATGGGTTTTGTCCAAACTACTTGTTTCGATTTTAGACCTTCCGCGCATTGCCCCCAGACCCCTGAACCCACCCACAACAAATCAGAACACCCCAAAACAGGCAAAAAGCAAAAATGCAAAAACTCACACTTAGAAAAATGTAGGCCTAGTTCCCACATCACTCCATGCGCACTCTGCAGCTAGGCCCTAACTCCCCTTTCCAACCATGGATTTTCTCCAAACCACTTGCAACCAAAATTAGGCATGCGCAGCATTGCTCCAAGACCCCCAACCCCCCTCCAAACACCTGGAACCCCCCCAAATAGCCCCCCGAAAACACAAAAGTGAGCGAAAATTCTGAAAAGTGAAAAACTTTTTTACCAATGGATTTTGTCTAAACCACTTGATTCCGATATTAGACCTTCCCCGCATTGCCCCCAGACCCCTGAACCCACCCGCAAAAAAGCAGATCACCCCCATACAGGCAAAAAGCAAAAATGCAAAAACTCACACTTAGAAAATTTCGGGCCTACCTTCAATTCAGTCCAAATGCGCTCTGCAGCTAGGCTCTAACTCCCCTTTTCCACCATGAATTTTCTGAAAAACAAATGAAAAACAAATGCAATCAAAATTAGACTGTGCCAGCAGTGCTCCCAGACCCCAAAACCCACCCACAATAACCTAGAAGCCCCCCAAACAGCCCCCCAAAAACAGGCAAGTGAGCAAAAATGGAAAAACGTTTTCACCATGGATTTTCTCCAAACCACTTGCGTCCGATATTAGACCTTCCCAGCAATGCTCCCCAGGCCCGTCAACCCACCCGCAAAAAAGTAGAACACCCCCAAACAGGCAAAAAGCAAAAGTGGTAAAAGTGACACTTCGAAAAATGTAGTCCTAGTTCCCAAATCAATCCATGCGTGCTCTGTAGCTCTGTAGCTAGGCCCTAACTCCCCTTTCCCACCATGGATTTTCTTCAAACCACTTGCAACTAAAATTATACCTTCCCACGAATTCTCCCAGACCCCTCGACCCAGTCACAAAAATCTAGAAGATCCCCAAACAGACCCCCAAAAACATGCTATACTGCTACCTCGCAGAGGCCTGCCCTTCTACCTCTAGGAGGCTGTGATTGTTTCCTGTTTTTTTCACCCTTGCAGCATATCTAATAGTATGCAGCAACTCCAGCAAGCAACATCGCCCCAATTTTACAAGAACTGCTGTCTCGACTCTGCATGGCATAACAACACTACACTGGCTCGACCACTCCACCACGACTAGACAAACATGTAGCTCTGCTGTAGTAGTTATTGTTGACTGGTTTACCTGTTTGCCACTCACTAATTGGACATACTTCTTCCGTAAACCAACGTTGATGAGCCATCCATCCTAGCGAGTGACTGTAAATAAAAAATATATATTATTCAATTTGGTATATTGGCAAACAGTGAGTCGAAGGACATTTAACATATTGTAAAATGCAACGTAGTGGGGCCTACAGTTGAAGTACAATTTCAATAAAACAAGGTAAAAAAAAGCATAGTAGACTTTAGTTACTTTAAGTGTGTAAAAAATTACATAATAACAGAAGAGATTCATTTCATGCACAACAAACAGCAATTGCTTGCTTCCATCAGAGCCAGACAGCCTTTGATGTCCACTGCATGCCATCTTCTCATTATTTGGTCATTACCTGTTCCACTTTTTGTCCGCATCTCCTTTTGGAAGTGAAGTCCCACAGGGCAGCCTCTCCTGTCAATTTCAGATGTAACTGTGTCAGCCATCATTAATGTGGACTCATTCATTCCAGTCCCACTTGAGGGGACTCGTCTACGAAGACAAAGTTCTTTCTTCATTGTGGGTAATCCAGCCATCTGCTTTGAGGGAAATAGATAGGAGTCTGGAGGAGGAGGCTAGAGGAGCATGACTGAGTTCTCCTTCAAATCAATAAGGAAATAAGTGAAGACAGTTCTGCTGATGGGCTTGTTGTTGGATTAGGTGATTAAAGTTTTGTCGTGGTAAAAGTTGCAAAACAAAGAAAGACACACAGGAATAAAAGTGAATAAGGACGAAAAAGAAAGTAAGTCATTTTCAGGGCTCGGTGTCAGGGAAGTAGAGCTCGTCCTCATACTCTGCAAATTGAGACACGAGTAGGTCAGGTACCGGAGAAGTACTTCCGTCATCTAAGTTTGTGTCCTCTTCTTCCGCTGTGCATTCACGTTTTTTGTAATCTGGTGGTATGAAGTGCTGATTCATCTTGATCATTTTTAACCTCTCCACATTTTTGGGCGGGAGGCGGCTCCTTTTTGAGGTTACAATACCACCAGCAGCACTGAAAACACGTTCAGAAGACACACTTGCGAGTGGGCAAGACAAGTAATTTATAGCCAGAATGGTGATCTGTTGCCATGGATGCCTTTTCCCATACCAATACACCAATGGGTTCTGATTAACGTAGACCTCTGTTGGGTCATACAGATAGGCCTGCACCATCGACTCAAGGTTCTCCAGGGTTCCTCCACTTTGCGTACTTTGTTCTGTGGCCTTTGCATCTCTAGAATGAGCAAACCCTTGCTGAGTTAGCCAATCGGCTTCCGACAAAATTATGGCTGGGCCTGGTGCAGGTGAGGATGATGATACGGTTGCTGGTGTCGTTAACGGCTGAGCGGGAAAGTGACTCACTTCGGCCACAGATTCAGAAAATGACCTTGACGCCGGATGGCCTGCTGATTCAGAACTACTACTGCCGCTTCCTACAAATTTCTGCCGCTCTTTTTCGAACCGAGTGGCTGACACAGCTAGCCAATGTTTGTACTTTGTGGCATCTGCTTCATCAAAAGGAATGATTGCTTTGCTGCCCACTGCCTTTTTGTACCGTGGATCCAGAATAGTGGCACAAATGTAATGTTGTTCTGTATGTATTCTTTTTACGCCTTTGATTGTCAACTAGGCGGCTTAATTAGATCTCAGCCAACTGATATGCGTCTTGCTTGTGAGTATCATCTTTGAACGTTGAAGACATCGCCTTCAGTTGGTGCTCTAGCATGCGCAACAATGGGATAGCTTTGCCCAAAGTACAGTCCTCCCTGCTGACTTCACGCGTGAAGACCTCAAAAGGACGAAGCATGTCTGTCAGGCTTTTATCCAGCTACCATTCCTCCAACTCTAGCCACATGTCATTCATAGTAGAACCCAGTCTAAAGACATACTGATTGATTACCACCCACTGCTCAGACAGATGCTCAAGCATGTAGAAGGTTGAGCTCCAACGTGTTACCACCTCCTGGATGAGTCCTTTGACTGGCAGTCTATGTTCATGTTGCATGCGCCTCAGCTCCTTCCGGGCATTAACAGAATGGCTGAAATGTGTGCAGATTCTTCGGCAGGTGGTCAGTAACTTGCAGACTTTATCTTCTTTTTTCAAGAAATCTTGCACAACCAGGTTTATACAGTGCGCCCAAGACGGCACTCTGAAATAGCCACCCTTTTGCATGGCCTTAACTACATTATTGCCATTATCTGCGGAAACATAACCAATCATGCGCTTTCTTGGAGACAGCCATTGAAAGACTTTTGTGTTAAACTCATCCAAAATGTTTAATGCAGTATGAGATTTCTCCATGGCAAACATGGCTACTGTTGCATGTTTCCGAGTAGCTTGAAAAATTGTGTCCTGGTCAACACCTGCGACTATCTTTGCTCTGACCCCTGCAAAAGAGACCCAGTGTGCAGTGATGCACACATAATCAAACGCTTGGCAACTGGTCCACATGTCTGTTGTCAGGTGTATAGTGTGAACAGCACTCTTCTGCAAAGCTGCCCCAGTCACCTCCAGCACATCTTCATGTAGTGCTGGAACCGCAACTCTGGCAAAATAGGACCGGCTAGGAACCTTCCATTTAGGGCAGACTGTTGCCACAAATTCTAGAAACCCCCCCTTCCACTAAAGAAAAAGGGAGAAGGTCCAGCGCTAGCATTTTAGCCAGCTTTGCGTTATACAGACGTACCATTGGGTGGTTCGTTGAAATGGCGCCTCCGACCACAACATTCTGGTAATGGTGGGCTGGACCATTTTACTTGATGATGATGATGACTTCTTCAAACCAGTTAGTCCCAGTGATGTAGTTTTTCGCATTGGTGTCTCTCCCAGACTCTTAGTGTGCCTCATACATGTTGCAGGGTTAGAGGGTGTGGGCGATACCACTGCAGTGCTGCTGCCAGGGGTACTTGGTGAACCAGAAAAAATGTCCGTCGCTTCTTCACTTCCACCCCTGCACGATCAGCCTCTCGTCATCATCAGATGCAATATTAATGGATACATTTGGATTTGTTTTTCTTTTGGCTTCCTCAATCTTACTTAGGTGCGACTCCCACTGGATAATGTGGTGTTTTTTGATATGACCTCTCTGGCCTCCTGTACCATAGTTGGTACCAAGCTTACCCCGACTAACTAATGTTTTACATATCGAACAAATGACCATGTTTTCTGCACTTTGGCTATCAGTAAAGAAGTCCCAAACTGGGGACTGGAGATGTCTGCTGGTGTTGGAGATGCTACTTTGAGTTTCAATGCCAGATGAAGTGGAGGATGGGCGTGGCTGAATTAGTTTCTGTTGTTCACACACAGCACAACTACTTGAGGTCGAGCTGGATGGAGGTCCCTGTCGGCCCTTCTGACTAAAAAATATGAAAGCTGTAGGTCGTGTTGGTGTTTTAGTTACCTGCGTTGGTGGTGGTACCAGTGCCACGCCGCCCACATCCCGCTCAGCAGCCATTCGGGATAGGGTGAAAATGTCTATCTGCTGCATACCCGCTGGGGCTGGAGTGATGTCTGTGATGACTGGGTCATCGTCAGACTGTTCATCAGCAGCAGAATTGGTAAGAAAGGGGGGGTTATACCCAAAAAATCCACAATGGACCAGGGTGCTATGTAGTGTACAAAATGAGGGTGCCTGTGAACTGATAAACCATTATTCAAATTTATTAAGACAATAGTAGTAAAACAATCAACACACTGTAAATTAATCACAATGAGTAAATAATACAATTTATAAATAACAGTGCCCCAAAGGAAAGGGGGTGAAATAGCGTGATGCTGTGAAAAGGAAGGAAGATAGTGAGAAGATAATAGTCGTGACCAATGAATATATCCAATTTCATTAGGAATTTAAACACAATTAAACAGCTTCAGATCCCTGAGCCCAAGTGAGGGATCCTTACATATCCCATTGGTTTGAAAATGTCTATATTGACACTGGTATGTGAATATCCAAAGTAATGCGGGCAGTGTCAACTGAGGAAGAAGGAAGGTAGCCGTCGACGTTTCGATCCCACGCTACAAATGTAGGCGTACTTGTGGCCTTACATCGGGGTCTTTATCAGGACAAAGGTGTATACGGGGTGCACTACAATTTCTGTAGAAATGTAAATAATGTAATGTGAGTATGGGGAAAAGCGATAATGAATATCAAATTACCGTAGTGAGCGGTAAATTAAATAATTCAGAATTTACCATGGTTCTTAGAGTTGTTTTCATGTGGTAATCAGTAATAGAATTCATTTTCATTCGTCAAATCTAAAAGGATGAACACCAATCTGCTGTTGTACCATAACTTAATTCAGTAAAAACGTCTCGCTATCAATAAATGATACATAATATCTCTTATCAGCTTCAAAAACACAAAAACAACCTCCCGCGTGGACCAGGAGTAACCACGATTCTGTCATTAACAAGACTTCTGGTCTTGAATGTCATATTGAGTATAGGTAATAATAATGCAGAGTACACTGCACTAAATTATAGGGAGTAAACCTTAAGGATGTTCATTTTTGGCACTTAAACCAGGATAATATAAGAAGTAATTCTGTAATAACACATGGACCAGGAAATAGATGGAATCCTACTGGTTGAAAACAAGAAGTCGATATGCATTCCTTGTCTCTAATCATCATGGTCTCATATCATATTAATTCTCATGTGGTATTCCTCACGAAACCCGATCTAATGGAACTCTCTTATTGTACTCATCAGAAATTCAAGCGACATACCTGCAGGTGACACACCAGAGGCGTCTAATATTCTCCGCGTTTTATCACTCAATTCAAGCTAAACGTGAGGAACCCCGACCTGCAAGAGTAGAAAGCAGGGGCTCTTGTAGCGTAGGACTTATTAGCTGGAATACACCACCAAACCATTATTATCATTACGGCACGCTTGGTATACACGTACCTAAACGGGACTCTTGGAATACGTCTTATTCGATCGCTCCCATCAGCCGTATCTACAAGCAGTAAGCGTAACTATCAGTTTTGTGGAACAACGGGGCTTTAAATAAACTAGTAAGATCATTTGAACCGTGTCTCACCTAATACTGGCGTCAGTTTCACCAAAGCGGGAAGGTAGCCTCTCGGTGTCTACGTTCAAAGCCGAGTGAGCATACTGCCGATATAAAGGAAGGACTACAAGTCTAACATATCCGGGTCGTTACTCAGGGCAACGGCGGACTCGCCACGAGATGTTTCCGGGACATTACTAATGCCAACAAGGAAAACAAATGTATCTAAAGCTCCGGTTCCGATTGTATGAATATACTAGTGTGATATATTCGAACTGCTGATGGGAAACTTCCTAATACAGCAGCGTGGTAGCTTATGAATTAAAACAGGCAATAATGATATCGAAAAATAGCAATATAATGGATCAAGTTCTTTAATGCGCAACATTCGTCAAAGAATTGGCTATTAGTGATTGTAATTGGTAAACATTCGGAGACGGGTTACCACGCACCTCTCACACAGGAGGGTGAAGTGACAGTGTTTGGAAACCTAGAGGCTATTTAAGAATAAGCAAAAATTATTCAACTAGGCACTTTTAGTATAACAAAGAAAGCGTTCCCTAAAGTTGAAATATCAATAATTAGATCTGTATCTTGCACAAAAAGTTATGTGGCAGTGAACATCATGTTAATAAGCATTGTGAGGTCGCTCATTATAGACATATCAAAATAACAAATTCTCTTGAAAGTACATTGTTTGTAGAGAATAACGACAAGTTTTACAATACAGTAATCCAATTGTAAAGATGCCCCTCTCAAACATGAGGGTGAAGATCTTACAGTTTCCTTCTCAACGGCCAAATTTGGCCAACTGTGCATGACTACTTTCAGTCTCATTTAGTCCATTACGGATGGTATCTAAAGTTGTCATCATTTTGATTCTCTCAAAGTGAGGATATGTGTAATATCGCCACCTCTGGGTCCCAAGTTAATCTTCTCTAGGACTACCCACTGCAAAGTGTCTGGAGTATGACGTTTTCTGGTGCAATGATCTACTAAGGGGTCCCCCTGTACTCCACATCTAATTCGGCTACCATGCTGCAGTATGCGGGCCTTAACTTTTTGTTGAGTTTGGCCCACATATGCCAAATCACAAGGGCATTTGATCCAATAAATTATGTTAGACGTATTACAGTTAGTGTGGGATTTGAGTGTGTAGGTCTTGCCCCTGTAAGTTAGATCTTTAGTCTGAATTGTTGTGTCGCAGGCTGCACAGGAGCCAAACCTAGTGTGGCCCACAATAGGTGGGAGGTGCCATAATGATTGAATTGTAGGGTTCTGAGGTATCGGTAAGAATGATTGTACCACTTGATCTCTAATATTGCGTGCAAGGGTAAGGCATTCTGTCCAATGTCATCTGCCACTAAATTCCAATGATGATTGATAATTTTCTTGATGTCATTACTGCGAGTGGAGAATGTGGTCACACATATGATGCGTTCCATGGCAGAGTCCTCTTTCGGCTCAGAATGCAGGAGACTTTCTCGTGGGCTATACCAAGCCCTTTTCCGAGCACGTTTGACTAAGCGTGCTGGGTACCCACGTGCTAATAAGCGACTTGAAAGTTCCTGCGATTCAATCATATAATTTTCTTTACAGGAACAATTACGGCGAATTCTGAAGAATTGGCCAACAGGGAGGTTGCCACGCAATCCCCTCGGATGGTGACTGTTGTACTCTAATAGGGAGTTGCGTTCTGATGGTTTGCGAAATAGAGTTGTTTCCAACAGGTTGGTCTCAGGATTGACATAGATCGTGATGTCTAGAAAGGGGATCCTATCATTACTGGCTTCCAGTGTGAACTGAATGCCTGTGCTATTGGTATTGAGCCAAGTGTGGAATGATGTGAGGTCTTCTTCAGTGCCATCCCAAATGCACAGCACGTCATCTATATAGCGGACCCACATAGCCATGTGGTGTCCGAATGGATTAGTATTATTGAAGATGAATTTGTTCTCATAATTATCCATGTATAGCACTGCCAAGTTGGGGGCAAAAGTAGCCCCCATCGCTACTCCTTTGGTTTGGAGGAAAAAGTCTTGTTGGAACATGAAGAAATTACTCATCATCGCAATTTTCAAAAGTTCTAAGATGAAATAGGTCGGGACTGGAACTGGAGCAGTCCTGGTATCTAGAGCCTTTTCAATTACCGCAATGGCGTCCAATTGCGGGATGCTAGTATACAGTGACACAATGTCACATGTTAATAGTAGCTGAGTATCAGGATTAAATGATCTTTGGTCAATCAAGTTTATGACTTGAGTAGTATCACGGAGGTACGCCCTGGTTTTAGTGGTGAGGGGTTTTAAAAAGAAATCAATGTACTGACAGAGAGGTTCCAACATGGATCCGCATCCGAACACAATTGGGCGTCCGGGAGGGTTGTCTAAGTCTTTATGCACCTTGGGCAAGGTGTAAATTGTCGCAAGGCGAGGATGACTCTGATTCAGGAATTTGAATTCTTGCTCAGATAAGAAACCCTCATCAAGGCCTTTTTGTGTTGTTTGAAAAATCACTGAAGCCAGGTCTTTCGAAGGGTCACTGTTGATTTGCTTGTAACTGATTCCATCTCTTAGTTGTCTGTAAATTTCGTTTTTGTAGGAGGCAGTATCCTGGATCACAATTGCTCCGCCCTTGTCGGCGGGCTTGATAACAATTTCAGCATTTTCCTTTAAACATTTTAATGCCATCTTTTGATTTTTGCTCAAGTTAAACCTGATGTATTTAGGTTTATTAACAGTATGTTCTACATCTTCGATGACCAGATCTTCAAAGGCGAGGATTTTGTGGCTCATAGCGTAAGATGGTGGAAAGAAAGTGGATGGTTCTCTCAATCCAGTTACAGATGATCTTAGTTGAGCAGTTGAATGTCTGAAAAAGTATCTCAAACGGATCTTTCTGAAAAAGTTATATAGTTCTGTTTTTTATTGAAACCTGTTAGGGGGAGTTGTTGGAACATAGGAAAGTCCCTTACTCAACACCTTTTGTTCTTCTTCAGATAACTTGTATTTGGAGATATTCACTATAGGGTTAGTGACAGTTTTTTCTGGTACAGTAGTCACCACCGATAGGTGTTTCTCCTCATGGAAATTTCCCCATGGGTTTCTGGGCGGAATGTTACTTGCTTCTGGGCACGCCCTCTCCCTGCATTCTGGTTCCCCGTGTTGGATTGTTGTCCGCGTTGTTGTGCGCCGGACCAGTTCCCGCGACCCCGTGGGGGTCTCCATTGCATCTGACCTCTGCCTAAAAAATGGGAAGGTGGGGGTGGGTACTGGGGGTAGCTGAAATCCGTATATTGGTAATTATATGATGGTCCTGGTGCCGGAGGTTCTGATTCACTGCCAGAGCTGTATGACGAATCAGAGAAGGTAGTGTATGTTCTTCTACCTCTGTAACCGCCCCTGCCTCGATTTGAGAACCAACCTTGGTTGTCTTGTTTGTGGTAGTCTGGTTGGAGGTAGGGGTAGACGCTTTTCTTGTCAAAAGCTCTTAGATCTTGGGCCAATTTCTCCAATTTCTTGGTTTGGGTGGTCACATCAAATTCCTTCAGTGTGGCCTCTAGAGCCTCCAATGCAGATTTAGCGTTTGTCAGAGTGTTATCCCCAAGTATCTCTGCTCTCAATGCTGCAATCTCTTTGGTGAGGGATTGAACTTGCTCAGTTGCTGTCTCTACCCCCAGCACCATCCAGTGCCAGGAGCAATTGTTAGCGACGTAGCTAAAACCCTCCCTGAATTTGGGCACGTCAACAAATATGGCAGGTTCTATTTTAATTTGTAGACCTATCGGAATAATATTTTCTTGTATTTGGTTAATAGGTAACCATGTAGACGTGTCCTAATGAGTTTCTTCTCAAGTTTCTCTAGTCTACTCACTTTGTCACTCAAGGTGACATCCACTTGTAAGTTTGTGTTAGACAGGAATTGGTTAGACTGATCCTGCAAGAGTGTGTTAATGTAGTCTCCAGTATAAGAAAGTAAATCACTTTCAACCATGGTCTCGAAAGAAGAATCTAAAGCAATTAGCTTAAAAACAGAAACCTCGCAGGTATGCACCTGCTCAGATAGATTGGTAAGAAAGGGGGATTATACCCAAAAAATCCACAAGGGACCTGGGTGCTATATAGTGTACAAAATGAGGGTCCCCGTGAACTGATAAACCATTATTCAAATTTATTAAGGCAATAGTAGTAAAACAATCAACACACTGTAAATTAATCACAATGAGTAAATAATACAATTTATAAATAACAGTGCCCCAAAGGAAAGGGAGTGAAATAGCGTGATGCAGTGAAAAGGTAGGAAGATCGTGAGAAGATAATAGTCGTGACAAATGAATATATCCAATTTCATTAGAAATTTAAACACAATTAAACGGCTTCAGATCCCTGAGCCCAAGTGAGGGATCCTTACATATCCCATTGGTTTGAAAATGTCTATATTGAAACAGGTATGTGAATATCCAAAGTAATGCGGGCGGTGTCAACTGAGGAAGAAGGAAGGTAGCCGTCGAGGTTTCGACCCCACGCTACAACTGTAGGCGTACTTGTGGCCTTACATCGGGGTCTTTATCAGGACAAAGGTGTATACGAGGTGCAATACAATTTCTGTAGAAATGTAAATAATGTAATGTGAGAATGGGGAAAAGCAATAATGGATATCAAATTACCGTAGTGAGCGGTAAATTAAATAATTCAGAATTTACCATGGTTCTTAGAGTTGTTTTCATGTGGTAATCAGTAATAGAATTCATTTTCATTCGTCAAATCTAAAAGGATGAACAATCATCTGCTGTTGTACCATAACTTAATTCAGTAAATACGTCTCTCTATCAATAAATGATACATAATATCTCTTATCAGCTTTAAAAACACAAAAACAACCTCCCGCGTGGACCAGGAGTAACCAAGATTCTGTCATTAACAAGACTTCTGGTCTTGAATGTCATATTGAGTATAGGTAATAATAATGCAGAGTACACTGCACTAAATTATAGGGAATAAACCTTAAGGTTGTTCATTGTTGGCACTTAAACCAGGATATTATAAGAAGTAATTCTGTAATAACACATGGACCAGGAAATAGATGGAACCCTACTGGTTGAAAACAAGAAGTCGATATGCATTCCTTGTCTCTAATCATCGTGGTCGCATATCATAGTAATTCTCATGTGGTATTCCTCACGAAACCCGATCTAATGGAACTCTCTTATTGTATTCATCAGAAATTCAAGCGACATACCTGCAGGTGACACACCAGAGGCGTCTAATATTCTCAGCGTTTTATCACTCAATTCAAGCTAAACGTGAGGAACCCCGACCTGCAAGGGTAGAAAGCAAGGGCTGTGTAGCTCAGGACTTATTAGCTAGAATACCCCACCAAACCATTATTATCATTACGGCACGCTTGGTATACACGTACCTAAACGGGACTATTGGAATGTGTCTTATTCGATCGCTCCCATCAGCCGTATCTATAAGCAGTAAGCGTAACTATCAGTTTTGTTGAACAACGGGGCTTTAATTAAACTAGTAAGATAATGTGAACCGTGTCTCACCTAATACTGGCGTCGGTTTTTCCAAAGTGGGAAGGTAGCCTCTCGGTGTCTATGTTCAAAGCCGAGTGAGCATACTGCCGATATAAAGGAAGGACTACAAGTTTAACATATCCGGGTCGTTACTCGGGGCAATGGTAGACTCGCCGCGAGATGTTTCTGGGACATTACTATTGGCAACAAGGAAAACAAATGTATCTAAAGCTCCAGTTCCGATTGTATGAATATACTAGTGTGATATATTCGAACTGCTGATGCGAAACTTCCTAATACAGCAGCGTGGTAGCTTATGAATTAAAACAGGCAATAACGATATCGAAAAATAGCAATATAATGGATTAAGTTCTTTAAGGCGCAACATTCGTTAAAGAATTGGCTATTAGTGATTGTAATTGGAAAACATTCGGAGACGGGTTACCACGCACCTCTCACACAGGAGGGTGAAGTGACAGTGTTTGGAAACCTAGAGGCTATTTAAGAATAAGCAAAAATTATTCAACTAGGCACTTTTAGTATAACAAAGAAAGCGTTCCCTAAAGTTGAAATATCAATAATTAGATCTGTATCTTGCACAAAAAGTTATGTGGCAGTGAACATCATGTTAATAAGCATTGTGAGGTCGCTCATTATAGACATATCAAAATAACAAATTCTCTTGAAAGTACATTGTTTGTAGAGAATAACGACAAGTTTTACAATACAGTAATCCAATTGTAGAGATGCACCTCTTGAACATGAGGGTGAAGATCTTACAGTTTCCTTCTCAATGGCCACATTTGGCCAACTGTGCATGACTACTTTCAGCCTCATTTAGTCCATTACGGATGGTATCTAAAGTTGTCATCCATTTTGATTCTCTCAAAGTGAGGATATGTGTAATATTGCCACCTCTGGGTCCCAAGTTAATCTTCTCTAGGACTACCCACTGCAAAGTGTCTGGAGTATGACCTTTTCTGGTGCAATGATCTACTAAGGGGGCCCCCTGTACTCCACATCTAATTCGGCTACCATGCTGCAGTATGCAGGCCTTAACTTTTTGTTGAGTTTGGCCCACATATGCCAAATCACATGGGCATTTGATCCAATAAATTACGTTAGACGTATTACAGTTAGTGTGGGATTTGAGTGTGTAGGTCTTGCCCCTGTAAGTTAGATCTTTAGTCTGAATTGTTGTGTCGCAGGCTGCACAGGAGCGAAACCTAGTGTGGCCCACAATAGGTGGGAGGTGCCATAATGATTGAATTGTAGGGTTCTGAGGTATCGGTAAGAATGATTGTACCACTTGATCTCTAATATTGCGTGCTCTTTTAAAAGAGTGCCAAGGTAAGGCATTCTGTCCAATGTCATCTGCCACTAAATTCCAATGATGATTGATAATTTTCTTGATGTCATTACTGCGAGTGGAGAATGTGGTCACACATATGATGCATTCCATGGCAGAGTCCTCTTTCGGCTCAGAATTCAGGAGACTTTCTCGTGGGCTATACCAAGCCCTTTTCCGAGCACGTTTGACTAAGCGTGCTGGGTACCCACGTGCTAATAAGCGACTTGAAAGTTCCTGCGATTCAATCATATAATTTTCTTTACAGGAACAATTACGGCGAATTCTGAAGAATTGGCCAACAGGGAGGTTGCCACGCAATCCCCTCGGATGGTGACTGTTGTACTCTAATAGGGAGTTGCGTTCTGATGGTTTGCGAAATAGAGTTGTTTCCAACAGGTTGGTCTCAGGATTGACATAGATTGTGATGTCTAGAAAGGGGATCCTATCATTACTGGCTTCCAGTGTGAACTGAATGTCTGTGCTATTGGTATTGAGCCAAGTGTGGAACGATGTGAGGTCTTCTTCAGTGCCATCCCAAATGCACGTATTACAGTTAGTGTGGGATTTGAGTGTGTAGGTCTTGCCCCTGTAAGTTAGATATTTAGTCTGAATTGTTGTGTCGCAGGCTGCACAGGAGCCACACCATCAGCAGCAGAAGACACCACTTCTTGTTCGTCGTCATCACCCATAAGTCGAAGCCTTGCGGGAACCTTCCTTTTAGGCTTAGCTACTATTGTCGGCTCATGGCGTGCCTCACTCTCAGACTGCATTTGTGGGTTCCAATCAAGATCAAGGTCATCAGAATGAAAAGGGCTTGAAGGACGAACTTGTAGTAGTAGCAGCCCTCCTTGACCTTTTTCTTGCTGGGGATCTGGAAGACAATGGATCATCATCAGGAGGAGTGGCTTCCTCGGATGATACCTCCTCTTGAAAATCAATTTCCTGATGTGCCCCTGCTTCTGGAGGAACAAGCATTGTAGCCAGTTGTGCCGCTCCATGAACCTCTGTTTGCACCTCTCCATGCACCTGTCCATGCGCCTCTACTTGAGCCTCTCCTTGTGGCTCTACTTGCGCCTCTCCTTGCGCCTCTACTTGCACCTCTCCTTGCGCTTCTCCTTGCCCATGTACTTGCGCTTGTACTAGTTGCATCTGTGGTTGTCGTTGCCGGCTGTAGTTGTTGAACACTCAACTACACAAGAATGTCAAAGGGTCTAAACAGAAGGGGATGTAAACCAACAATGTAAACCATAAGGCACACCGGACCTTACCATGTGTCCCAACACCTCGGGTCAACCCACCATTAGACCTATGAGATGGTCAGGCAAGGATTTGTAGTTGAATGTATGTGGGGATTATGTCAGAGCCTGGTCTTTAAAACTCCCCTTGGCCCTCTTCAAGTGGTTGTGTTCGTGTTGTTGAACACTCGTCAGCTGAGTTACACCCGGCGTTGATTGGATGGTACTTTCTTGTGATGAGCCAACATCACTGGTCGATGGTGATTGAGAAAATGAAAGTGGTTGCCTCAGCAGCACTCATGGTCTTGGACCTAACTTGGCTGGTGGCACTGAGCCCAATGAAGTGGAGGTGCTGCTTCCAGCTTGGTCCCCGGCGCACAACGCTGCTGCTGCAGGCATAGTTTTTTTCCCCCAAAAAAGGTGTTGGTGGGCACACCAGTCTCCTTGGTAGGTGGTGCCACTTGCTTCTTCTGCTCCTTTTTACTGGCAGTGGCACTGGCAACTTTTTTCGCTGAGGTGCTACGGCCACCTTTCTTTGGGGCCATCTTCTTCAGATGTCAGAAAAGCATGCCGCAGTTGCACAAGTTGCAAAGTTGTCTTGCCTGTGGCCACACGTGAGGTCATGTGATGTTGTGCTGCACACACCGCTGCAGGACTTCTTCCTGGCACTGGTGGTTCTCTTGTGCACCTAAAAGCAATGGAAGCCAGAGGAACATCAGTTAAACCCCCCAAAAAGTCGAAAACACACATAAATCACCACAATCCAATGCCATCCATGACCTCAATGATGTTTAAATTCAAGACACCCCAAGAAAGACTAGGTCCATGCACCACTGAGTACGCCTGGGCATAATGGTTGAAAGCAAGGTAAACTGGGTGCAGGCCTGAGCACACTGCCTGGCATCAAAATGGCCCCTTGACCCCCACCACATGGCCAGGCCTTGCCTGTACCAGGCCTCAAAATGGCCCCCACCCACATGGCCAGGCCCCAACAACACCCCAAAAAGTCGAAAAACACACAAAAATCGCCACAATCCAATGCAATCCATGCCCTCAATGATGTTTAAATTCAAGACTCCCCACAGAAAGACTAGGTCCATGCACCACTCACTACAGCTGGGCATAATGGTTGAAAGCAAGGCAAACTGGGTGCAGGCCTGAGCACACAGCCTGGCTTCAAAATGGCCCCTTGACCCCCACCACATGGCCAGGCCCTGTCTGTACCAGGCATCAAAATGGCCCCCACCCACATGGCCAGGCCCCAGCAACACCCCAAAAAGTCGAAAAACACACAACAATCGCCACAATCCAATGCCATCCATGCCCTCAATGATGTTTAAATTCAAGACTCCCCACAGAAAGACTAGGTCCATGCACCACTTACTACAGCTGGGCATAATGGTTGAAAGCAAGGCAAACTGGGTGCAGGCCTGAGCACACTGCCTGGCTTCAAAATGGCCCCTTGACCCCACCACAGGGCCAGGCCCTGCATGTACCCGACCTCAAAATGGCCCCACCCACATGGCCAGGCCCCAACAACACCCCAAAAAGTCAAAAAACACACAAGAATCACCACAATCCAATGCCATCGATGCCCTCAATGATGTTTAAATACAAGAAACCCCACAGAAGGACTAGGTCCATGCACCACTGAGTACCCCTGGGCATAATGGTTGAAAGCAATGCAAACTGGATGCAGGACTGAGCACACAGCCTGGCTTCAAAATTGCCCCTTTACCCCCACCACATGGCCAGGCCCTTCCTGTACCAGGCCTCAAAATGGCCCCCATCCACGTGGCCAGGCCCCAGCAACACCCCAAAAAGTCAAAAAACACACAACAATCACCACAAAACAATGCCATCCATGCCCTCAATGATGTTTAAATTCAAGACACCCCACAGAAAGACTAGGTCCATGCACCACTCACTACACCTGGGCATAATGGTTGAAAGCAAGGCAAACTGGGTCCAGGCCTGAGCACACTGCCTGGCTTCAAAATGGACCCTTGACCACCAGCAGCATGACCAGGCCCTGCCTGGACCAGGCCTCAAAATGGCCCCCACCCTCATGGCCAGGCCCCAACAACACCCCAAAAAGTCGAAAAACACACAAAAATCACCACAATCAGCTTCCTGAACTTTGGAGATCGACCGGAGAACATGGCGGCCGCAGGCTAGTGCGGCACGCACAGCAGACGCCGGATCCCAAACACCGCAGAGTTGCTGTTGCTGCCCTCTCATGGAGTGATGCTTTTGGGAGCGGAGCCCTGAATCTTCTGTAGAACCGGTATTTGAATCCCCAGGGAAGCGTTCGAAGCGGAGCCTGCTCGCACTTCCTTATCGTCTGCAGTTTTGGCTTTTTGGTGTCGGTGTCGGTGGAGTGGGCGGCTCTTGTGGATGTGCCGCTGCGACGCCCTTCAATACCTCCTCGGAGCCCGTGGCAGAGAGCAGCCGTGGAGCTCCGCCGAGGTCGTTCGGCTCAGGGACAGCTTAGGTAGGCTGGGCTGTGCTGGGGGAGCGGGAGCGGGACAGGGACTGCTGCAGCGACGGATTCCCTTGGAGGGGGCTTGTGACTCTGGAGCAGAGGATGGAGTTAGCGATAGAGAGCAAGAGCAAATCGGAGTTGAACAGGGGAGTGAACAGGGGAGTGTGATTGGAGGGGTTTGCGATGCCGCCGCCGCAATTTGCGATCAACCAGAGGAGGCTGCGGGGGTTACTAAGAGGGAGGAAGTATCAGAAGTATTAGAGATATCAGAATTAATCAAACCCGAAGATAAAGATAAAGATAAAAACACCCCCTTTCGAAAAATGAATGTTAAGAGCACCAAGAGTGTGAATGAGAAGGTGGGAAAGAAACAGAGGTCGGGCAAGAAAAAACTACAACTCCCAGAATCCCCTTCTTCAGAAAAAGTGGCGACAATAGAACCCTCCACTTCTATCTCCCTAGATTTAGCAAAAGTGAGGCTCAATCAGAAATCTATTACCAAGGGGAAAAAAGTAAAACAAAAAACAGCAAAGGCGGTCCCCAAGGGGGGTCCAAAATCTTAAATTTGAATAGCAGTTCAGGGAAAATTACTCCCTCTCTGCGTTTATATTTCAAAGTTCTGCCTCAGGTATTGGATTTGATACCGGCTATTAATTCAGACAAGGGTGATAACATAAGTTCACCTTCTCTTCTCTTGTCCACAAAAATAAACTCGGACAGTTACAACAGTAACTGTCAGCTTAAGATTCCTACCTCAATAACAGATGTGGCGGAGTTTCCATCTCTCCCATCTCTTCCACTACCGAGCGTATCAGTAAATATACTAGAAAATGAAGGAGGTGCGCAAGTCACAATACTCCGAGAAAACACACACAATTTAGCGGAGGAAGACGAGGGCGAAGGAGATAAAAGTGAAAGGCCCACCCACACTGAGAGCGCATTGGAAGCCCTGGCAGCTTCAATAGCTTCGATGAGAGAGGAGATTCGCAATGACTTTCTGATTTCTAAGGCAAATCAGAATGATATCCGGACGTCTTGTGAGGCATTGGAGAGGAAGGTGGATGGGCTGGGAGAAAGAACAGAAGTATTGGAGTGCTTTGTTGGGGTGATGAAAGGAAATCTGGAGGCAGCTGAGTCGGAAATTCAAACTTTACGTAGAGAAGGGGATGCTATGAAAGAAAGAGTGGAATCTTTAGAGAACTATTCATGACGAAACAACCTGCGTCTCCTGAGAATACCTGAGGGAAAGGAAGGCGGAGACCTTAAGACCTACATAATTAAATTACTGAAGGAGTCCCTAAATTTCGAGGAGTCAGCAAAGGAGCTCAATAAAGATATACAGAGAATCGATCCTGATCCCTTCCGGTTGAATCCCGGTAGAACTAAACCTAGGAAAATTTTGATTAACTTCCTGATGTATTCCCTGAAAGAAAAAATTCTTAATCTTGTGCTTTAAGTAAAATCTATAAAAGGTCCTGATTTTCCCTTTGAAATACGCTCTGATCTCTCTAAACCCAGGCTGGATAGGCAGTGGGAACTGGGTCAGGGGATGGACAACTTTAGAGCTGCTGGCACTACAGTTCAGATGAGGTTCCCTGCATTTTTGTGGATTATGTATAATAATAAAATGCACAACGTCCGATCACCTTTTGAGGCCGATGAACTATTGGAATCCATCTGTAATCATTCCCAGGGCAAACTCTAACTGATTAGAACTATTAAGCTCTTGTTCTTACACCATACCGCTCACCTATACCAACTGATACATATTGAGAACAGAGGGTAGGAACATCGTACTTTTCTGAAACACTCTACTCAATGTCTCATACTTAACGCCTGGTACAGGGATCTGTAGTTAGTTTCTAGTATATTAAGTCAGAAATAGATTCTGAGTTAGTTTAACGACAGGAAGGAGATATATAGAAAAAAAGAAAAAAAGAATACACACAAGGATTCATAAGATTTATAGGATGGAAAAAAAAGGAGGAAAAAATATATATATACACAAAAAAGAAGTAGAAAGACCCTAAAAGTTAAATTCAGGGATCAGAAATACTTCAGAAAAGTGAAGCTGAAAACTCTTGTGTCCCAGGCGAAGGTCTGGTCACAAATAAGGAAAAATCTTGGTTTGCCGTATTTTTCTAATTATGCACCTATCTGGGAATCTCCCAGGTTACTGCTCTGTCTGAAAGATAGGCTGGCAATACCGGTGAGAGATGGAGGAATATCAACCTGGGTTTGCTTGTAGGCGAATTACTGAGGTCATGGGAGGAGTTACGGGAACAACTGGGCTCAGAGTTTTCGAGGTTCAAGTTTATACAACTAGATAGTTGGTTGAAAGCACTGGCTAGGTCAGGGGTAACACTTGGGAAGAGCAGCACTATAGAACAAAAGTTGGTAGAACGACTATTAGGGGGTAAAGAAGTTTCGCAATGGTACTGGAATCTGCTAGAGGAGATAGACGGTGATTTCACCCTCCCGGAACAACTATGGGGAACAGAGCTCGGGGCCCAAAGTATTGACATCTGGCAGAAATCTTGCACCCTGCTATACAAAAGTGTTAAACCTGCATGGCTAAGGCGTAACCTTCTTTATACGATACATCAAGCCTATTTCTCCCCCCTAAAACTGTCTAAATTCATTCCAGGAAAGAAATGAAATAAATGCAATTATATTGCGGCCTCGGACATCCATATGTTTAAAGATTCTCCTAGCATACCACAGTTCTGGAATGAAGTGAAAGAGACTCTGGACTCCATTCTTCATATCTCGGTGTCCATTACATTACCTCTTATTATATTTGGATGGGACAACAGTATAAAGGGTCATGCAAGGGCATTCTTGTTTTATGCAGTATTACTCGCAAGAAGAGAGATATGTAAGGTTTGGATAGAAAATACGGCACCAACACACGCAAACTGGTTGTCATCCCTGTCTGAAACATCCAAGACAGACATGCTGAGATCTTGCAGCTCTTGTAATGTGGCTTTTTGGGACTTTTTGGTTCAGTGGAGACAATAGCCAGGGTTTGTTTTTTTTCCCCCGATCCAATGATTATGCCACTATACTCCAAGAACTAGGCCCCCCATCTCGGTTTTATGGCTGGTTCCACAGGTTTTAATACCAAGTTTGGAGTCATCCCCTGTACCCCTTCGAGTCATCTCCTGCCGATTCTCACTAATCGCGTTTTCTAGTGCAGGTACAACTATGCACTCTGATTTAAGACGTGCATGGCAGTTGGAGGCTAATTAAGAGGAGGGCAAGGCGAATGAGGATAAGAAAACACACAATCCATTGCCATCCATACCCTCAATGATGTTTAAATTCAAGTCACCCAACAGAAAGACTAGGTCCATGCACCACTCACTACACCTGGGCCTACTGGCTAGTGAGGCTTTACAGACACCCCAAAATAAAAAAAAATCAACATATAACAGTGAGCTAAAATTCCATGACATAAATGAGAATTAAGTTAAATAAAATCACAAAAACAGTTGTATCATGCACCAATGACTAACCCTGGGCCTACTGGATACTGTGGCTACTCACAATATATATTTGTTTACAGTTGTGAAAAAAGTTTTAAAACTGTAGTTGCCTCAACTGCAATGCCACAAACAAACAACACCAACCTACTTGTAAAATCTCAAGTCCAAAAGTGATCCAAACTCCAAAGTCCAAAAAGTCCGCAAATACAAATATCCAGCAGCAGCCACAAAAAGTAATCCTTACAGCTCCAGATCCAAATCAAAAGTGACCAGGACAAGGACAAAGCACTGGGAGGAGCCTGCTGGACAGGAACAGGAAGTTGGAGACTCTGGGGCACTTCCTTCCTCCCCCTCCCCCCAAAATGGACTGCTAGCACCAAAAAGTGCAGCCAAATGTCAATCTGAGGAGTTATTCTGATCAAAATCATCATTTTCAGAAGGTTTATGCTTCCTGCGTTGCATTTCTTGTGCAGAATTGCAATTTTTGCAATTTTGGGAATGTGAGCAGTTCAAATCTCCCGCTGGAAGTCAGCTGCACGCTGCATCTACGTGTTCGGCATTGTTTACTCCCGAAATGCGTGATCGCGGGCCCTTATGACGTACTCGCATTGTCAAACTCTCGTTGTGCAAGATGGCGAGCCGCGATGATGTAAATGCGTTCGAAAAACTCGCGCGATCACGCAGCAAGATCGAAAATGGCGCAGCACACGCAAACCGGGAGAAAAACAACTCGGCGGACTAAGAATCATGGTAAGTCAATGCCGCGCACGCAATAATCTATTTTTCAAGCGCGACTAAGCAAAATGATTCGCAGCTTGCGAATTAGTGGATTTTTGGGCAAATTCGCATGATTCACGGACCGCGAATTTGCTTAAAAAACACAAATTCCGCGAACAAAACGGATTTTACGCCCTCGCTTAAAATAAACCAACGCAAATATTTTCCATTTCCTGCACAAAAAATACTTGCTAAATACATATATACATATTAAATCTTCCCGCTCAGTCCTAGGTGTGTGAAATGTCGTCGCAAAACAAACGGGCTGCAAACTGACAGGAAATGATGTCAGTCTGCATCCTGGCCGGAGTACAATACACTTTCACATTATCTTTCAGCCACAATGTTACTGTCTTGTGGGAGTTGTGGAGGTTTTGGAAGGTGTCTGCTGGTCTTGGTGTGTTTGAGAGAGTTCTGTGTGCTGTGAACGGTCCATACTGTCCTTGTTAAGTCCTGTGTCTCTGTCTCTACGTCTTAATTGCAACTGTCTGATTGTTTTGTCGGGTGTACCTCTTTGGGGTATCTTTGTATAGTAAAATAGTTAAAAAGCAAATGAAACATTGAGTGGCCTGAGCGTAGCATTAGAAACAGTACAATAGACAGTACGGTAGAGAACAGTGCCATAAATTGTAGCCTAAGCAGTGCTAAATTAATGTAAATATAAGTAGTAGTTGTGTGGAGTTGGACTGCTATAAGAAATTAAGGCAAAGGACACATCAACGTACCGTAAGCATTAAGCATTTGATTCTTCATGTCGTGCAGGAGGAGGAAGTTCTTGATATCATCATCAATCCACGATGGCGCACATGAACTTCTGATTGGAATGATTTCGGTTGCTTTGACCTTATCCTCCCCAGCAAGTTTGTAGAATTTATAGTTGTTGTCAGTCACACCTCAATGAAATACCACACAGCCTGGGGGAAGAGGGTTAAGGTTTGCAAATTGGATGGAAATGGGGTTTTTTGGGAAAGTTTGGTAGAGAGGAAAAAAAAAACCACAGCATGGACAAACAACAAATGAAGAGAAACAAATCTTAGGATTTGAAGATATTGAAAAATCTTAGGCACATGAGGGAAGTGCAGTACTGCATGCATGAAGTTGTTTGCTAAATGGATGGTTAGATTGCTGAAAAGTAGTACTACTACTTACTGCAACTTACTAGTAACTACGAAGAAACAAGTTGACAATACAGGGCTGCAGTAATTACGCAATTTCACTTGCCTCTCTGCCCTCAGAGAGAATAAAAACGTATTATTAGAACATTAAATTAGTTTTAAAAATAGCAATGACGTATCAAATAGCTGGAGGGATGAATTTGAAGCAGAGATCAAACAAACGCACAGAGTCACACTCGTAGAAGCAAGTTCAAGTTCACAAATATATCATTTAAAGGATAAGGAGAATTTAAGAGGATACTGTAACTGTATGTTGTAGTTTCCTGTTGAATTTGTGTGAAGTTGATGCATCCAGCCATTCCTCTTATTCGCAGTACTCCTTCATTCCATCGGATGCTCAGTCGATCAATCTTGGTGACCAGACACACTATCCACTGCCTGCCTGATGCGGAATTGCGGATCGCTCATGGTAAGCCTGAGTACATCGTTCGATGGCACAGGGTTAAAGCCTGCCTGTAATTGTTGATGGAAAAACACAACTGTAAGTGATAAAAAACACCATGGATTAAAACCAATATAAGGTATGCTGTGTAGTGCAAAAATAACACTTTCAGTTTCAGAGGTGACAGTATCACTCCCCAAAATCTAGAACACCCCACATTACCCTCCCAAAAACGTGCAGAATACTGCTACCGGCCTACCTCGCAGAGGCCTAATTTCAAATCATGTCAAAAGTAAAACGAACTCAGAAAGTATGCCCAAAACCCCCCTTTCCCACCATGGATTTTCTTCAAACCACTTGCAATCAAAATTAGACATTCCCATGAGTGCTCCAAGACCCCAGAACCCAGTCACAAAAGTCTAGAACACCCCCGAAACACATGCAATACTGCTAACCCTAACGAGCCCTAAGTTAAAAATAGTGCCAAACGCTTTCTGCAACTACGACAAATCACCCCTTTCCCACCATGGATTTTCTTCAAACCACTTCCAACCAAAATTACACATTCTCACAAGTACTCCAAGACCCCAGAACCCAGTCGCAAAAATGTAGAATACCCCCAAACACATGCAATACTGCTAACCCTAATGAGCCCTAAGTTAAAAATAGTGCCAAACGCTTTCTGCAACTAGGACAAATCCCCCCATTTCCACCATGGATTTTCTTCAAACCACTTGCAACCAAAATTAGGCATGCCCAGCATTGCTCCAAAAACCCCCAACCCCCCAAACACCAGGAACCCCCCAAACAGCCCCCCAAAAACACGAAAGTGAGCGAAAAGTCTGAAAAGTGAAAAACTTTTTCACCATGGGTTTTGTCCAAACTACTTGATTCCGATATTAGACCTTCCCCACATTGCCCCCAGATCCCTGAACCCACCCGCAAAAAAGCAGAACATTCCCAAACAGGCAAAAAGCAAAAATGCAAAAACTCACACAGAAAAACTTAGGCCTAGTTCCCAGATCACTCCATGCGCGCTCTGCAGGCAGGCCCTAACTCCACTTTCCAACCATGGATTTTTTCCAAACCACTTGCAACCAAAATTAGGCATGCCCAGCATTGCTCCAGGACCCCCCAACTGCCCCCCAAACACCAGGAACCCCCAAACAGCCCCCTGAAAACACCAAAGTGAACGAAAAGTCTGAAAAGTGGAAAACTTTTTCACCATGGATTTTGTCCAAACCACTTGATTCGATATTAGACCTTCCCCGCATTTCCCCCAGACCCCTGAACCCACCCGCAAAAAATCATAAGACCTCCAAACAGGCAAAAAGCAAAAATGCAAAAACTCAGTCTTAAAAAATGTAGGCCTAGTTCCCATATCACTCCATGAGCGCTCTGCAGCTAGGCCCTAACTCCCTTTTCAACCATGGATTTTCTCTAAACCACTTGCAACCAAAATTCGGCATGCCCAGCATTGCTCCAAGACCCCCAAACACCAGGAACCCCCCAAACAGCCCCCCGAAAACACAAAAGTGAGCGAAAAGTCTGAAAAGTGAAAATCTTTTTCACCATGGATTTTGTCAAAACCACTTGATATTAGACCTTCCCCGCATTGCCCCCAAACCCCTGAACCCACCCCGCAAAAAAGCAGAACACCCCCAAACAGGCAAAAAGTAAAAATGCAAAAACTCACACTTAGGACATTTTGGGCCTACCTTCAATTCAGTTCAAATGCGCTCTGCAGCTAGGCCCATAATTCCCCTTTTCCACCATGGATTTTCTGAAAAACAAATACAATCAAAATTAGACTGTGCCAGCAGTGCTCCCAGACCCCAAAATCCACCCCCAATAACCTAGAAGCCCCCCAAACAGCCCCCCAAAAACAGGCAAGTGAGCAAAAATGGAAAAACTTTTTCACCATGGATTTTCTCCAAACCACTTGAATCCGATATTAGACCTTCCCAGCAATGCCCCCAGACCTGTCAACCCACCCGCAAAAAAGTAGAACACCCCCAAACAGGCAAAAAGCAAAAGTGGAAAAAGTGACACTTAGAAAAATGTAGGCCTAGTTACCAAATCAATCCATGCACGCTCTGTAGCTATGCCCTAACTCCTCTTTCCCACCATGGATTTTCTTCAAACCACTTGCAACTAAAATATACCTTCCCACAAGTGCTTCCAAACCCCTCGACCCAGTCACAAAAATCTAGAAGGATAACGAGTAACTACTCGCACCAACTGTGGTGAACTACTTTTTACTCGTCCATCTACATGCACTACATGTACCAGAGTGCTAAGGGGCGACCCGGAGGAGAGGCTAGTGGTGTGCGATCCATCTTGGTTGTACTTAAACGGCTCCCGTGAGCCCTGACCTGACGAGCTCTTGGAGACGCACCTGCGCGCCGGAGAGGCATCAGGGCCTGTGACGGTTACTTGGCGGCCTTCTCGTCCACCCCAAACACTTCTCTGCTGACGAGGGAAACTGTCCCGAAACCCAGGCCATGTCTCGGGTCCAGAGAACTTGGGGATAATGAGTAACTACTCGCACCAACTGTGGTGAACTACTTTTTACTCGTCCATCTACATGCACTACATGTACCAGAGTGCTAAGGGGCGACCCGGAGGAGAGGCTAGTGGTGTGCGATCCATCTTGGTTGTACTTAAACGGCTCCCGTGAGCCCTGACCTGACGAGCTCTTGGAGACGCACCTGCGCGCCGGAGAGGCATCAGGGCCTGTGACGGTTACTTGGCGGCCTTCTCGTCCACCCCAAACACTGCTCTGCTGACGAGGGAAACTGTCCCGAAACCCGGGCCATGTCTCGGGTCCAGAGAACTTGGGAATAATGAGTAACTACTCGCACCAACTGTGGTGAACTACTTTTTACTCGTCCGTCTACATGCACTACATGTACCAGAGTGCTAAGGGGCGACCCGGAGGAGAGGATAGTGGTGTGCGATCCATCTTGGTTGTACTTAAACGGCTCCCGTGAGCCCTGAGCTGACGAGCTCTTGGAGACGCACCTGTGCGCCGGAGAGGCATCAGGGCCTGTGTCGGTTACTTGGCGGCCTTCTCGTCCACCCCAAACACTGCTCTGCTGACGAGGGAAACTGTCCGAAACCCGGGCCATGTCTCGGGTCCAGAGAACTTGGGGATAATGAGTAACTACTCGCACCAACTGTGGTGAACTACTTTTTACTCGTCCATCTACATGCACTACATGTACCAGAGTGCTAAGGGGCGACCCGGAGGAGAGGCTAGTGGTGTGCGATCCATCTTGGTTGTACTTAAACGGCTCCCGTGAGCCCTGAGCTGACGAGCTCTTGGAGATGCACCTGCGCGCCGGAGAGGCATCAGGGCCTGTGACGGTTACTTGGCGGCCTTCTTGTCCACCCCAAACACTGCTCTGCTGACGAGGGAAACTGTCCCGAAACCTGGGCCATGTCTCGGGTCCAGAGAACTTGGGGATAATGAGTAACTACTCGCACCAACTGTGGTGAACTACTTTTTACTCATCCATCTACATGCACTACATGTACCAGAGTGCTAAGGGGCGACCCGGAGGAGAGGCTAGTGGTGTGCGATCCATCTTGGTTGTACTTAAACGGCTCCCGTGAGCCCTGAGCTGACGCGCTCTTGGAGACGCACCTGCGCGCCGGAGAGGCATCAGGGCCTGTGACGGTTACTTGGCGGCCTTCTCGTCTACCCCAAACACTGCTCTTCTGACGAGGGAAACTGTCCCAAAACCCGGGCCATGTCTCGGGTCCAGAGAACTTGGGGATAATGAGTAACTACTCGCACCAACTGTGGTGAACTACTTTTTACTTGTCCATCTACATGCACTACATGTACCAGAGTGCTAAGGGGCGACCCGGAGGAGAAGCTAGTGGTGTGCGATCCATCTTGGTTGTACTTAAATGGCTCCCGTGAGCCCTGAGCTGACGAGCTCTTGGAGATACCTCCGCGCAGGAGAGGCATCAGGGCCTGTGACGGTTACTTGGCGGCCTTCTCGTCCACCCCAAACACTGCTCTGCTGACGAGGGAAACTGTCCCGAAACCCGGGCCATGTCTCGGGTCCAGAGAACTTGGGGATAATGAGTAACTACTCGCACCAACTGTGGTGAACTACTTTTTACTCGTCCATCTACATGCACTACATGTACCAGAGTGCTAAGGGGCGACCCGGAGGAGAGGCTAGTGGTGTGTGATCCATCTTGGTTGTACTTAAACGGCTCCCGTGAGCCCTGAGCTGACGAGCTCTTGGAGACGCACCTGCGCGCCGGAGAGGCATCAGGGCCTGTGACGGTTACTTGGCGGCCTTCTCGTCCACCCCAAACACTGCTCTGCTGACGAGGGAAACTGTCCCAAAACCCGGGCCATGTCTCGGGTCCAGAGAACTTGGGGATAATGAGTAACTACTCGCACCAACTGTGGCGAACTACTTTTTACTCGTCCATCTACATGCACTACATGTACCAGAGTGCTAAGGGGCGACCCGGAGGAGAGGCTAGTGGTGTGCGATCCATCTTGGTTGTACTTAAACGGCTCCCGTGAGCCCTGAGCTGACGAGCTCTTGGAGACGCACCTGCGCGCCGGAGAGGCATCAGGGCCTGTGACGGTTACTTGGCGGCCTTCTCGTCCACCCCAAACACTGCTCTGCTGACGAGGGAAACTGTCCCGAAACCCGGGCCATGTCTCGGGTCCAGAGAACTTGGGGATAATGAGTAACTACTCGCACCAACTGTGGTGAACTACTTTTTACTCGTCCATCTACATGCACTACATGTACCAGAGTGCTAAGGGGCGACCCGGAGGAGAGGCTAGTGGTGTGCGATCCATCTTGGTTGTACTTAAACGGCTCCCGTGAGCCCTGAGCTGACGAGCTCTTGGAGATGCACCTGCGCGCCGGAGAGGCATCAGGGCCTGTGACGGTTACTTGGCGGCCTTCTTGTCCACCCCAAACACTGCTCTGCTGACGAGGGAAACTGTCCCGAAACCTGGGCCATGTCTCGGGTCCAGAGAACTTGGGGATAATTAGTAACTACTCGCACCAACTGTGGTGAACTACTTTTTACTCGTCCATCTACATGCATTACATGTACCAGAGTGCTAAGGGGCGACCCGGAGGAGAGGCTAGTGGTGTGCGATCCTTCTTGGTTGTACTTAAACGGCTCCCGTGAGCCCTGAGCTGACGAGCTCTTGGAGACGCACCTGCGCACCGGAGAGGCATCAGGGCCTGTGACGGTTACTTGGCGGCCTTCTCGTCCACCCCAAACACTGCTCTGCTGACGAGGGAAACTGTCCCGAAACCCGGGCCATGTCTCGGGTCCAGAGAACTTGGGGATAATGAGTAACTACTCGCACCAACTGTGGTGAACTACTTTTTACTCGTCCATCTACATGCACTACATGTACCAGAGTGCTAAGGGGCGACCCGGAGGAGAGGCTAGTGGTGTGCGATCCATCTTGGTTGTACTTAAACGGCTCCCGTGAGCCCTGAGCTGACGAGCTCTTGGAGACGCACCTGCGCGCCGGAGAGGCATCAGGGCCTGTGACGGTTACTTGGCGGCCTTCTCGTCCACCCCAAACACTGCTCTGCTGACGAGGGAAACTGTCCCGAAACCCGGGCCATGTCTTGGGTCCAGAGAACTTGGGGATAATGAGTAACTACTCGCACCAACTGTGGTGAACTACTTTTTACTCGTCCATCTACATGCACTACATGTACCAGAGTGCTAAGGGGCGACCCGGAGGAGAGGCTAGTGGTGTGCGATCCATCTTGGTTGTACCTAAACGGCTCCCGTGAGCCCTGAGCTGACGAGCTCTTGGAGACGCACCTGCGCGCCGGAGAGGCATCAGGGCCTGTGAAGGTTACTTGGCGGCCTTCTCGTCCACCCCAAACACTGCTCTGCTGACGAGGGAAACTGTCCCGAAACCCAGGCCATGTCTCGGGTCCAGATAACTTGGGGATAATGAGTAACTACTCGCACCAACTGTGGTGAACTACTTTTTACTTGTCCATCTACATGCACTACATGTACCAGAGTGCTAAGGGGCGACCCGGAGGAGAGGCTAGTGGTGTGCGATCCATCTTGGTTGTACTTAAACGGCTCCCGTGAGCCCTAAGCTGACGAGCTCTTGGAGATGCACCTGCATGCCGGAGAGGCATCAGGGCCTGTGACGGTTACTTGGCGGCCTTCTCGTCCACCCCAAACACTGCTCTGCTGACGAGGGAAACTGTCCCGAAACCCGGGCCATGTCTCGGGTCCAGAGAACTTGGGGATAATGAGTAACTACTCGCACCAACTGTGGTGAACTACTTTTTACTCGTCCATCTACATGCACTACATGTACCAGAGTGCTAAGGGGCGACCCGAAGGAGAGGCTAGTGGTGTGCAATCCATCATGGTTGTACTTAAACGGCTCCCGTGAGCCCTGAGCTGACCAGCTCTTGGAGACGCAACTGCGCGCCGGAGAGGCATCAGAGCCTGTGACGGTTACTTGGCGGCCTTCTCGTCCACCCCAAACACTGCTCTGCTGACGAGGGAAACTGTCCCGAAACCAGGGCCATGTCTCGGGTCCAGAGAACTTGGGGATAATGAGTAACTACTCGCACCAACTGTGGTGAACTACTTTTTACTCGTCCATCCACATGCACTACATGTACCAGAGTGCTAAGGGGCGACCCGGAGGAGAGGCTAGTGGTGTGCGATCCATCCTGGTTGTACTTAAATGGCTCCCATGAGCCCTGAGCTGACGAGCTCTTGGAGACGCACCTGCGCGCCGGAGAGGCATCAGGGCCTGTGACGGTTACTTGGCGGCCTTCTCGTCCACCCCAAACACTGCTCTTCTGACGAGGGAAACTGTCCCGAAACCCGGGCCATGTCTCAGGTCCAGAGAACTTGGGGATAATGAGTAACTACTCGCACCAACTGTGGTGAACTACTTTTTACTCGTCCATCTACATGCACTACATGTACCAGAGTGCTAAGGGGCGACCCGGAGGAGAGGCTAGTGGTGTGCGATCCATCTTGGTTGTACTGAAAACGGCTCCCGTGAGCCCTGAGCTGACGAGCTCTTGGAGACGCACCTGCGCATCGGAGAGGCATCAGGGCCTGTGACGGTTACTTGGCGGCCTTCTCGTCCACCCCAAACACTGCTCTGCTGACGAGGGAAACTGTCCCGAAACCCGGGCCATGTCTCGGGTCCAGAGAACTTGGGGATAATGAGTAACTACTCGTACCAACTGTGGTGAACTACTTTTTACTCGTCCATCTACATGCACTACATGTACCAGAGTGCTAAGGGGCGACCCGGAGGAGAGGCTAGTGGTGTGCGATCAAACTTGGTTGTACTTAAACGACTCCGAGCTCTTGGAGACGCACCTGCGCGCCGGAGAGGCATCAGGGCCTGTGACGGTTGCTTGGCGGCCTTCTCGTCCACCCCAAACACTGCTCTGCTGACGAGGGAAACTGTCCCGAAACCAGGGCCATGTCTCGGGTCCAGAGAACTTGGGGATAATGAGTAACTACTCGCACCAACTGTGGCGAACTACTTTTTACTCGTCCATCTACATGCACTACATGTACCAGAGTGCTAAGGGGCGACCCGGAGGAGAGGCTAGTGGTGTGCGATCCATCTTGGTTGTACTTAAACGGCTCCCGTGAGCCCTGAGCTGACGAGCTCTTGGAGACGCACCTGCGCGCCGGAGAGGCATCAGGGCCTGTGACGGTTACTTGGCGGCCTTCTCGTCCACCCCAAACACTGCTCTGCTGACGAGGGAAACTGTCCCGAAACCCGGGCCATGTCTCGGGTCCAGAGAACTTGGGGATAATGAGTAACTACTCGCACCAACTGTGGTGAACTACTTTTTACTCATACATCTACATGCACTACATGTACCAGAGTGCTAAGGGGCGACCCGGAGGAGAGGCTAGTGGTGTGCGATCCATCTTGGTTGTACTTAAACGGCTCCCGTGAGCCCTGAGCTGACGAGCTCTTGGAGACGCACCTGTGCGCCGGAGAGGCATCAGGGCCTGTGTCGGTTACTTGGCGGCCTTCTCGTCCACCCCAAACACTGCTCTGCTGACGAGGGAAACTGTCCCGAAACCCGGGCCATGTCTCGGGTCCAGAGAACTTGGGGATAATGAGTAACTACTCGCACCAACTGTGGTGAACTACTTTTTACTCGTCCATCTATCTACATGCACTACATGTACCAGAGTGCTAAGGGGCGACCCGGAGGAGAGGCTAGTGGTGTGCGATCCATCTTGGTTGTACTTAAACGGCTCCCGTGAGCCCTGAGCTGACGAGCTCTTGGAGATGCACCTGCGCGCCGGAGAGGCATCAGGGCCTGTGACGGTTACTTGGCGGCCTTCTTGTCCACCCCAAACACTGCTCTGCTGACGAGGGAAACTGTCCCGAAACCTGGGCCATGTCTCGGGTCCAGAGAACTTGGGGATAATTAGTAACTACTCGCACCAACTGTGGTGAACTACTTTTTACTCGTCCATCTACATGCATTACATGTACCAGAGTGCTAAGGGGCGACCCGGAGGAGAGGCTAGTGGTGTGCGATCCTTCTTGGTTGTACTTAAACGGCTCCCGTGAGCCCTGAGCTGACGAGCTCTTGGAGACGCACCTGCGCACCGGAGAGGCATCAGGGCCTGTGACGGTTACTTGGCGGCCTTCTCGTCCACCCCAAACACTGCTCTGCTGACGAGGGAAACTGTCCCGAAACCCGGGCCATGTCTCGGGTCCAGAGAACTTGGGGATAATGAGTAACTACTCGCACCAACTGTGGTGAACTACTTTTTACTCGTCCATCTACATGCACTACATGTACCAGAGTGCTAAGGGGCGATCCGGAGGAGAGGCTAGTGGTGTGCGATCCATCTTGGTTGTACTTAAACGGCTCCCGTGAGCCCTGAGCTGACGAGCTCTTGGAGACGCACCTGCGCGCCGGAGAGGCATCAGGGCCTGTGACGGTTACTTGGCGGCCTTCTCGTCCACCCCAAACACTGCTCTGCTGACGAGGGAAACTGTCCCGAAACCCGGGCCATGTCTCGGGTCCAGAGAACTTGGGGATAATGAGTAACTACTCGCACCAACTGTGGTGAACTACTTTTTACTCGTCCATCTACATGCACTACATGTACCAGAGTGCTAAGGGGCGACCCGGAGGAGAGGCTAGTGGTGTGCGATCCATCTTGGTTGTACCTAAACGGCTCCCGTGAGCCCTGAGCTGACGAGCTCTTGGAGACGCACCTGCGCGCCGGAGAGTCATCAGGGCCTGTGACGGTTACTTGGCGGCCTTCTCGTCCACCCCAAACACTGCTCTGCTGACGAGGGAAACTGTCCCGAAACCCAGGCCATGTCTCGGGTCCAGATAACTTGGGGATAATGAGTAACTACTCGCACCAACTGTGGTGAACTACTTTTTACTCGTCCATCTACATGCACTACATGTACCAGAGTGCTAAGGGGCGACCCGGAGGAGAGGCTAGTGGTGTGCGATCCATCTTGGTTGTACTTAAACGGCTCCCGTGAGCCCTAAGCTGACGAGCTCTTGGAGATGCACCTGCATGCCGGAGAGGCATCAGGGCCTGTGACGGTTACTTGGCGGCCTTCTCGTCCACCCCAAACACTGCTCTGCTGACGAGGGAAACTGTCCCGAAACCCGGGCCATGTCTCGGGTCCAGAGAACTTGGGGATAATGAGTAACTACTCGCACCAACTGTGGTGAACTACTTTTTACTCGTCCATCTACATGCACTACATGTACCAGAGTGCTAAGGGGCGACCCGAAGGAGAGGCTAGTGGTGTGCAATCCATCATGGTTGTACTTAAACGGCTCCCGTGAGCCCTGAGCTGACCAGCTCTTGGAGACGCAACTGCGCGCCGGAGAGGCATCAGGGCCTGTGACGGTTACTTGGCGGCCTTCTCGTCCACCCCAAACACTGCTCTGCTGACGAGGGAAACTGTCCCGAAACCAGGGCCATGTCTCGGGTCCAGAGAACTTGGGGATAATGAGTAACTACTCGCACCAACTGTGGTGAACTACTTTTTACTCGTCCATCCACATGCACTACATGTACCAGAGTGCTAAGGGGCGACCCGGAGGAGAGGCTAGTGGTGTGCGATCCATCTTGGTTGTACTTAAATGGCTCCCGTGAGCCCTGAGCTGATGAGCTCTTGGAGACGCACCTGCGCGCCGGAGAGGCATCAGGGCCTGTGACGGTTACTTGGCGGCCTTCTCGTCCACCCCAAACACTGCTCTTCTGACGAGGGAAACTGTCCCGAAACCCGGGCCATGTCTCAGGTCCAGAGAACTTGGGGATAATGAGTAACTACTCGCACCAACTGTGGTGAACTACTTTTTACTCGTCCATCTACATGCACTACATGTACCAGAGTGCTAAGGGGCGACCCGGAGGAGAGGCTAGTGGTGTGCGATCCATCTTGGTTGTACTGAAAACGGCTCCCGTGAGCCCTGAGCTGACGAGCTCTTGGAGACGCACCTGCGCACCGGAGAGGCATCAGGGCCTGTGACGGTTACTTGGCGGCCTTCTCGTCCACCCCAAACACTGCTCTGCTGACGAGGGAAACTGTCCCGAAACCCGGGCCATGTCTCGGGTCCAGAGAACTTGGGGATAATGAGTAACTACTCGTACCAACTGTCGTGAACTACTTTTTACTCGTCCATCTACATGCACTACATGTACCAGAGTGCTAAGGGGCGACCCGGAGGAGAGGCTAGTGGTGTGCGATCAAACTTGGTTGTACTTAAACGACTCCGAGCTCTTGGAGACGCACCTGTGCACCGGAGAGGCATCAGGGCCTGTGACGGTTACTTGGCGGCCTTCTCGTCCACCCCAAACACTGCTCCGCAGACGAGGGAAACTGTCCCGAAACCCGGGCCATGTCTCGGGTCCAGAGAACTTGGGGATAATGAGTAACTACTCGCACCAACTGTGGTGAACTACTTTTTATTCGTCCATCTACATGCACTACATGTACCAGAGTGCTAAGGGGCGACCCGGAGGAGAGGCTAGTGGTGTGCGATCAAACTTGGTTGTACTTAAACGGCTCCCGTGAGCCCTGAGCTGACGAGCTCTTGGAGACGCACCTGCGCACCGGAGAGGCATCAGGGCCTGTGACGGTTACTTGGCGGCCTTCTCGTCCACCCCAAACACTGCTCTGCTGACGAGGGAAACTGTCCCGAAACCCGGGCCATGTTTCGGGTCCAGAGAACTTGGGGATAATGAGTAACTACTCGCACCAACTGTGGTGAACTACTTTTTACTCGTCCATCTACATGCACTACATGTACCAGAGTGCTAAGGGGCGACCCGGAGGAGAGGCTAGTGGTGTGCGATCCATCTTGGTTGTACCAAATCAATCCATGCACGCTCTGTAGCTATGCCCTAACTCCTCTTTCCCACCATGGATTTTCTTCAAACCACTTGCAACTAAAATTATACCTTCCCACAAGTGCTTCCAAACCCCTCGACCCAGTCACAAAAATCTAGAAGACTCTCACACAGACCCCCAAAAACATGCAATACTGCTACCTCGCAGAGGCCTGCCCTTCCACCTCTAGGAGGCTGTGATTGTTTTCTGTTTTTTTCACACTTGCAGCATATCTAATAGTATGCAGCAACTCCAGCAAGCAACATCGCCCCAATTTTACAAGAACTGCTGTCTAGACTCTGCATGGCATAACAACACTACACTGGCTCGACCACTCCCCCAGGACTAGACAAACATGTAGTTCTGCTGTAGTAGTTGTTGTTGACTGGTTTACCTGTTTGCCACTCACGAATTGGACATACTTCTTCCGTAAACCGACGATGATGAGCCATCCATCCCAGCGAGTGACTGTAAAGAAAAAAGTATATATTATTTACCTTGGTGTATTGGCAAACAGTGAGTCGGAGGATATTTAACATATTGTAAAATGCAATGTAGTGGGCCCTACAGGTGAAGTACAATTTCAATTAAACAAGGTAAAAAAAAGCATAGTAGACTTTAGTTACTTTAAGTGTGTAAAAGATTACATAATAACAGAAGAGATTCATTTCATGCACAACAAACAAACAGCAATTGCTTGCTTCCATCAGAGCCAGACAGCCATTGATGTCCAATGCATGCCATCTTCTCATTATTCGGTCATTACCTGTTCCACTTTTTGTCTACATCTTCTTATGGAAGTGAAGTCCCACAGGGCAGCCTCTCCTGTCAATTGCAGATGTAACTGTGTCAGCCATCATTAATGTGGACTCATTCATTCCAGTCCCACTTGAGGGGACTTGTCTACGAAGACAAAGTTCTTTCTTCATTGTGCGTGATCCAGCCATCTGCTTTGAGGGAAATAGATAGGAATCTGGAGGAGGAGGATAGAGGAGCATGACTGAGTTCTTGTGAACTTGTGAACCTGAGGAATGCAGACTGCGGCACCTTCAAATCAATAAGGAAATAAGTGAAGACAGTTCTGCCGATGGGCTTATTGTTGTGATTAGGTGATTAAAGTTTTGTTGTGGTAAAAGTTGCAAAACAAAGAAAGACACACAGGAATAAAAGTGAATAAGGACGAAAAGGAAAGTAAGTCATTTTCAGGGCTCGGTGTCAGGGAAGTAGAGCTCGTCCTCCTACTCTGCAAATTGAGATGCGAGTAGGTCAGGTAACAGAGAAGAACTTCCGTCATCTAAGTTGGTGTCTTCTTCTTCCGCCGTGCATTCACATATTTTGTAATCTGGTGGTATGAAGTGCTGATTCATCTTGATCATTGTTAACCTCTCCACATTTTTGGGCGAGAGGCGGCTCCTTTTTGAGGTTACAATGCCACCAGCAGCACTGAAAACACATTTAGAAGACACACTTGTGAGTTGGCAAGACAAGTAATTTATAGCCAGATTGGTGATCTGTCGCCATAGATGCCTTTTCCCATACCAATGCACCAATGGGTTCTGATTAACGTAGACCTCTGTTGGGTCATCCAGATAGGCCTGCACCATCGACTCAAGGTTCTCCAGCGTTCCTCCACTTTGCGTACTTTGTTCTGTGGCCTTTGCATCTCTGGAACGAGCAAACCCTTGCTGAGTTAGCCAATCCGCTTCCGACAATATTATGGCTGGGCCTGGTGCAGGTGAGGATGATGATACGGTTGCTGGTGCCGTTAACGGCTGAGAGGGAAAGTGACACACTTCGGCCACAGATTCAGAAAATGACCTTGACGCCGGATGGCCTGCTGATTCAGAACTACTACTGCAGCTTCCTACAATTTTCTGCCGCTCTTTTTCGAACCGAGTGGCTGACACAGCTAGCCAATGTTTGTACTTTGTAACATCTGCTTCATCAAAAGGAATGAATGGTTTGCTGGCCACTGCCTTTTTTTACCGTGGAACCGGAATAGTGGCACCGGACACCCCTTGGGGTAGCCATGTGCTATAAAAGAGATAGTACATAACATAACATAAATGTAATGTTGTTCTGTAAGTATGTTTTTATGCCTTTGATTGTCAACTAGGCGGCTTAAAAAGATCTCCGCCAACAGATATGCGTCTTGCTTGTGAGTATCATCTTTGAACGTTGAAGACACCACCTTCAGTTGGTGCTCTAGCATGCGCAACAATGGGATAGCTTTGCCCAAAGTACAGTCCTCCCTGCTGACTTCACGTGTGAAGACCTCAAAAGGACGAAGCATGTCTGTCAGGCTTTTAACTAGCTTCCATTCCTCCAACTCTAGCCACATGTCATTCATTCTAGAACCCAGTCCAAAGACATACTGATTGATTACCACCCACTGCTCAGACAGACGCTCAAGCAGGTAGAAGGTTGAGTTCCAACGTGTTACCACCTTCTGGATGAGTCCTTTGACTGGCAGTCTACGTTCATGTTGCATGCGCCTCAGCTCCTTCCAGGCATTAAAAGAATGGCTGAAATGTGTGCAGATTCTTCGTCAGGTGGTCAGTAACTTGTAAGTATCTTCTTTTTTCAAGAAATCTTGCACAACCAGGTTTATACAGTGCGCCAAACACGGCACTCTGAAATAGCCACCCTTTTGCATGGCCTTAACTACATTATTGCCATTATCCGTGGAAACATAACCAATCATGTGCTTTCTTGGAGACAGTCATTGAAAGACCTTTGTGTTAAACTCATCCAAAATGTTTAATGCAGTATGAGATTTCTCCATGGCAAACATGGCTACTGTTGCATGTTTCCGAGTAGCTTGAAAAATTGTGTCCTGGTCAACACCTGCGGCTATCTTTTCTCCGACCCCTGCAAAAGAGACCCAGTGTGCAGTGATGCACATGTAATCAAGGGCTTGGAAACTGGTCCACATGTCTGTTGTCAGGTGTATAGTGTGAACAGCACTCTTCTGCAAAGCTGCCCCAATCACCTCCAGCACATCTTCATTTAGTGCTGGAACCGCAACTCTGGCAAAATAGGACCTGCTAGGAACCTTTCATTTAGGGCAGACTGTTGCCACAAATTCTAGAAAACCCACCCCTTCCACGAAAGAAAAAGGGAGAAGGTCCAGCGCTAGCATTTTAGCCAGGTTTGCGATATACAGACGTACCGTTGGGTGGTTGCGTTGAAATGGCGCCTCCGTCCACAACATTCTGGTAATGGTGGGCTGGACCATTTTACGTGATGATGATGATGACTTTTTCAAACCAGTTAGGCCCAGTGATGTCGTTTTTCGCATTGGTGTCTCTCCCAGACTCTTAGTGTGCCTCATACATGTTGAAGGGGTAGAGGGTGTGGGCGATACCACTGCAGTGCTGCTGCCAGGGGTACTGGGTGTGCCAGAAAAAATGTCTGTCGCTTCTTCACTTCCCCCCTGCACGATCAGCCTCTCGTCATCATCAGATTCAATATAAATGGATACATTTGGATTTGTTTTTCTTTTGGCTTCCTCGATCCTACTTAGGTGCGACTCCCACTGGATAATGTGGTGTTTTTTGGATGACCTCTCTGGCCTCCGGTACCATCGTTGGTACCAAGCTTACCCCGACTAACTAATGTTTTACAAATCGAACAAACAACCATGTTTTCTGCACTTTGGCTAACAGTAAAGAAGTCCGAAACTGGGGATTGGAGATGTCTGCTGGTGGTGGAGATGCTACTTTGAGTTTCAATGCCAGATGAAGTGGAGGATGGACGTGGCTGAAATCATTTCTGTTGTTCACTTACAGCACCACTACTTGAGGTCGAGCTGGATGGAGGTCCCTGTCGCCCCCTCTGACTAAAAAATATGGAAGCTGTAGGTCGTGTTGGTGTTGTAGTTAACTGCGTTGGTGGTGGTACCAGTGCCACACCGCCCACATCCCGCTCAGCAGCCATTCGGGATAGGGTGAAAATGTCTGTCTACTGCATACCCGCTGGGGCTGGAGTGATGACTGTGATGACTGGGTCATCGTCAGACTTTTCATCAGCAGCAGAAGACACCACTTCTTGTTCGTCGTCATCACCCATAAGTCGAAGCCTTGCGGGAACCTTCCTTTTAGGCTTAGCTACCGTTGTCGGCTCATGGCGTGCCTCACTCTCAGACTGCATTTGTGGGTTCCAATCAAGATCAAGGCCATCAGAATGAAGAGGGCTTGAAGAAGAACTTGTAGTAGTAGTAGCCCTCCTTGACCTTTTCCTTGCTGGGAATCTGGAAGGCAATGGATCATTATCAGGAGGAGTGGCTTCCTCAGATGATACCTCCTCTTGAATATCAATTTCCTGATGTGCCCCTACTTCTGGAGGAACAAGCGTTGTAGACAGTTGTGCCGCTCCATGAACCTCTGTTTGCACCTCTCCATGCACCTGTCGATGCGCCTCTCCTTGCGCCTCTACTTGAGCCTCTTCTTGCGCCTCTACTTGCGCCTCTCCTTGCGCCTCTCCTTGCCCATGTACTTGCTCTTGTTCTAGTTGCACCTGTGGTTGTTGTTGCGGCTGTGGTTGTTGAACACTCGTCAGCTGAGTTACACCCAGCGTTGATTGGGTGGTACTTTCTTGTGATGAGCCAACATCACTGGTCGATGGTGATTGAGAAAGTAAAGTGGCTGCCTCAGCAGCACTTATGGTCTTGGACCTAATTTGGCGTGGTGGCACTGAGCCCAATGAAACGGAGGTGCTGCTTCCAGCTTGGTCCCGGCGGACAACGCTGCTGCTGCAGGCGTAGTTTTTTTTCCCAAAAAAGGTGTCGGTGTGCACACCAGTCTCCTTGGTAGGTGGTGCCACTTGCTTCTTCTGCTCCTTCTTACTGACAATGTCACTGGCAACTTTTTTCGCTGAGGCGCTACAGTCAGCTTTCTTTGGGGACATCTTCTTCAGATGTCAGAACAGCAGGCCGCAGTTGCACGAGTTGCAAAGTTGTCTTGTATATGGACACACGTGACGTCATGTGACGTTGTGCTGCAGGACTTCTTCCTGGCACTGGTGGTTCTCTTGTGCACCTGAAAGCAATGGAAGCCAGAGGAACATCAGTTAAACCCCCTGAAAATTCGAAAAACACACAGAAATCACCACAATCCAATGCCATCCATGCCCTCAATGATATTTAAATTCAAGACACCCCACAGAAAGACCAGGTCCATGCACCACTCACTACACCTAGGCATAATGGTTGAAAGCAAGGCAAACTGGGTGCAGGCCTGAGCACACTGCCTGGCTTCAAAATAGCCTCTTGACCCCCACCACATGGCCAGGCCCTGCCTGTACCAGGCACCACAATCCTATGCCATCCATGCCCTCAATGATGTTTAAATTCAAGACACCCCACAGAAAGACTAGGTCCATGCACCACTGAGTACCCCTGGGCATAATGGTTGAAAGCAAGGCAAACTGGATGCAGGCCTGAGCACACTGCCTGGCTTCAAAATGGCCCCTTGACCCCACCACATGGCCAGGCCCTGTCTGTACCAGGCCTTAAAATGGCCCCCACCCACATGGCCAGGCCCCAACAAAACCCCAAAAAGTCGAAAAACACACAAAAATCACCACAATCCAATGCCATCCATGCCCTCAATGGTGTTTAAATTCAAGACACCCCACAGAAAGACTAGGTCCATGCACCACTGAGTACCCCTGGGCATAATGGTTGAAAGCAAGGCAAACTGGGTGCAGGCCTGAGCACACTGCCTGGCTTCAAAATGGCCCCTTACCCCCACCACATGGCCAGGCCCTGCCTGTACCAGGCCTCAAAATGGCCCCCACCCACATGGCCAGGCCCAAACAAAACCCCAAAAAGTCAAGAAACACACAACAATCACCACAATCCAATGCCATTCATGCCCTCAATAATGTTTAAATTCAAGACACCCCACAGAAAGGCTAGGTCCATGCACCACTGAGTACCCCTGGGCATAATGGTTGGAAGCAATGCAAACTGGGTGCAGGCCTGAGCACACTGCCTGGCTTCAAAATGGCCCATTGACCCCCACCACATGGCCAGGCCCTGCCTGTACCAGGCCTCAAAATGGCCCCCACCCACATGGCCAGGCCCCAACAACAAGCCAAAAAGTCAGAAAACACACAACAATCACCACAATCCAATGCCATCCATGCCCTCAATGATGTTTAAATTCAAGACACCCCACAGAAAGACTAGGTCCGTGCACCATTCACTACACCTGGGCATAATGGTTGAAAGCAAGGCAAACTGGGTGCAGGCCTGAGCACACTGCCTGGCTTCAAAATTGACCCTTGACCCCCAGCAGCATGGCCAGGCCCTGCCTGTACCAGGTCTCAAAATGGCCCCCACCCACATGGCCAGGCCCCAACAACACCCCAAAAAGTCAAAAAACACACAACAATCACCACAATCCAATGCCATCCATGCCCTCAATGATGTTTAAATTCAAGACACCCCACAGAAAGACTAGGTCCATGCACCACTCAATACACCTGGGCATAATGGTTGAAAGCAAGGCAAACTGGGTGCAGGCCTGAGCACACTGCTTGGCTTCAAAATAGCCCCTTGACCCCCACCACATGGCCTGGCCCTGCCTGTACCAGGCACCACAATCCTATACCATCCATGCCCTCAATGATGTTTAAATTTAAGACACCCCACAGAAAGACTAGGTCCATGCACCACTGAGTACCCCTGGGCATAATGGTTGAAAGCAAGGCAAACTGGATTCAGGCCTGAGCACACTGCCTGGCTTCAAAATGGCCCCTTGGCCCCACCACATGGCCAGGCCCTGTCTGTACCAGGCCTTAAAATGGCCCCCACCCACATGGCCAGGCCCCAACAACATCCCAAAAAGTCGAAATACACACAGAAATCACCACAATCCAATGCCATCCATGCCCTCAATGATGTTTAAATTCAAGACACCCCACAGAAAGACTAGGTCCATGCACCACTGAGCACCCCTGGGCATAATGGTTGAAAGCAAGGCAAACTGGGTGCAGGCCTGAGCACACTGCCTGGCTTCAAAATTGCCCCTTGACCCCCACCACATGGCCAGGCCCTGCCTGTACCAGGCCTCAAAATGGCCCCCACCCACATGGCCAGGCCCAAACAACACCCCAAAAAGTCGAAAAACACACAACAATCACCACAATCCAATGCCACTCATGCCCTCAATAATGTTTAAATTCAAGACACCCCACAGAAAGACTAGGTCCATGCACCACTGAGTACCCCTGGGCATAATGGTTGGAAGCAATGCAAACTGGGTGCAGGCCTGAGCACACTGCCTGGCTTCAAAATGGCCCCTTGACCCCCACCACATGGCCAGGCCCTGCCTGTACCAGGCACCACAATCCTATGCCATCCATGCCCCCAATGATGTTTAAATTCAAGACACCCCACAGAAAGACTAGGTCCATGCACCACTGAGTACCCTGGGCATAATGGTTGAAAGCAAGGCAAACTGGATGCAGGCCTGAGCACACTGCCTTGCTTCAAAATGGTCCCTTGACCCCACCACATGGCCAGGCCCTGTCTGTACCAGGCCTTAAAATGGCCCCCACTCACATGGCCAGGCCCCAACAACACCCCAAAAAGTCAAAAAACACACAGAAATCACCACAATCCAATGCCATCCATGCCCTCAATGATGTTTAAATTCAAGACACCCCACAGAAAGACTAGGTCCATGCACCACTGAGTACCCCTGGGCATAATGGTTGAAAGCAAGGCAAACTGGGTGCAGGCCTGAGCACACTGCCTGGCTTCAAAATGGCCCCTTGACCCCCACCACATGGCCAGGCCCTGCCTGTACCAGGCCTCAAAATGGCCCCCACCCACATGGCCAGGCCCAAACAACACCCCAAAATGTCGAAAAACACACAACAATCACCACAATCCAATGCCATCATGCCCTCAATAATGTTTAAATTCAAGACACCCCACAGAAAGACTAGGTCCATGCACCACTGAGTACCCCTGGGCATAATGGTTGGAAGCAATGCAAACTGGGTGCAGGCCTGAGCACACTGCCTGGCTTCAAAATGGCCCCTTGACCCCCACTACATGGCCAGGCCCTGCCTGTGTTAGGATTCGGCTAGTCCTTTCTTTGTGACCATGTTTTAACATCACATGACCAGGGATAGGTGTATAAAAACTAGTCCTACCTTTGGCTCAGTGCTCGATATTGCCAGTGTTTGGATTCCCTTCCTGGTTGTTGGTTGCTGAAACGTGCTGAGCAGAGCCTCCTCTCTGCTGCCCTTATCCTCTGTAGTTGGCTTATCCCCTCTCACGGGCTCATGTAGAGGGTTTACTTTTTGTTTCCTTGCCTGCCTTGCTTTTGACCCATTTCCCGTGTTACGTGTTCTCTGTCGATAGGGTGTTAGCGGTATCCAGGTAACCCTTCCCTTTGTTGTCTACCCTTGTTCATTTTGTCCCAGCACTCTGTGTGTACGATTAGTGAGGGTTCGGGGGCTCCCGTTCTCTCCAGCGTGTCTATTACGCTGAAGTTTCTGAGGTTCGCTGCAAGCGCGAGCGCGTCTCTGTTGGAAGGCGCTTCGCCTCTTTATGTGCGGTAGTGACGTTTTGGGTCACTCCGCGGCTGCTTTGTTTTGGATCGCGCTGACAGTATAGCGCAACGGAGGGCTCCCTTATCCTTGTCCTTCCGAGTTCTTTTTGTTCATCACGGGGTTTTTTGGTATTGGCTGCACACTAAAGCCTACCTTTTCCCCCTTATTATTCTTTTTTTGGTACGAGGACCTACGCTAAACGGCCCCTTCCCCTGCTGCCCAGTTTCCTAGAGCAGATACAGGAGTACATGGTGTTTGAAGTTACAGTACTCCACATCTTTACAAGGCGGAGCATGCATGTGCCACAGGTGAGAAGGGTTGTGTGTTTGTTAAAGAGTGGTCACAGGGGGTTGGATATATTGGTGTACAGTGCACATGAATGGTATTGTTCTCTCCTGCTTATACCTAGGTGCAGAAGTGTAAAGATCGAGGGAGCCGTGTCCCGGTACCTACAAGGGTGGAAGACTTGGTGTCTTTTCTACTTACCACCCTCTTTTCAGGTCTACCGGTGCACCCATAGAGTTGTTCCTGTGGGTGTCCTGTGGGCTGGGGAAGGGGGTTGGTGATTGCTACGTTCCTGCAGTGCTTGGGCCTCGTGGAATCTGACAGCCTGTACCAGGCCTCAAAATGGCCCCCACCCACATGGCCAGGCCCCAACAACAAGCCAAAAAGTAAAAAAACACACAACAATCACCACAATCCAATGCCATCCATGCCCTCAATGATGTTTAAATTCAAGACACCCCACAGAAAGACTAGGTCCATGCACCATTCACTACACCTGGGCATATTGGTTCAAAGCAAGGCAAACTGGGTGCAGGCCTGAGCACACTGCCTGGCTTCAAAATGGACCCTTGACCCCAGCAGCATGGCCAGGCCCTGCCTGTACCAGGCCTCAAAATGGCCCCCACCCACATGGCCAGGCCCCAACAACACCCCCAAAAGTTAAAAAACACACAAAAATCAACACTATCCAATGCCATCCATGCTCTCAATGATGTTTAAATTCAAGTCACCCCACAGAAAGACTAGGTCCATGCACCAGCCACTACACCTGGGCCTACTGGCTAGTGAGGCTTTACAGGCACCCAAAAATAAAAATAAAATCAACATATAACAGTGAGCTAAAATTCCATGACATAAATGAGAATTAAGTTAAAAAAAATCACAAAAACAGTTGTATCATGCACCGATGACTAACCCTGGGCCTACTGGATACTGTGGCTACCCACAATATATATTTTTTTACAGTTGTGAAAAAAGTTTTAAAACTGTAGTTGCCTCAACTGCAATGCCCCAAACAAACAACACCAACCTACTTGTAAAATCTCAAGTCCAAAAGTGATCCAAACTTCAAAGTCCAAAAAGTCCTCAATTACAAATATCCAGCAGCAGCCACAAAAAGTAATCCTTCCAGCTCCAGATCCAAATCAAAAGTGACCAGGACAAGGACAAAGCACTGGGAGGAGCCTGCTGGACAGGAACAGGAAGTTGGAGACTCTGGGGCACTTCCTTCCTCCCACCCCCCCCCCCAAAATGAACTCCTTGCACCAAAAAGTGCAGCCAAATGTCAATCTGAGGAGTTATTCTGATCAAAATCATCATTTTCAGAAGGTTTATGCTTCCTGCGTTGGATATCTTGTGCAGAATTGCAATTTTTGCAATTTCGGGAACGCGAGCAGTTCAAATCTCCCGCCGGAAGTCAGCTACGCCCTGCATCTACGTGTTCGGCATTGTTTAGTCCCGCAATGCGTGATCGCGGGCCCTTATGACGTACTCGCGTTGTCAAACTCTCGTTGTGCAGGATGACGAGCCGCGATGACGTAAATGCTTTCGAAAAACTCTTGCGCGATCACGCAGCAAGATCAAAAATGCCGCAGCACACGCAAACCGGGAGACAAACAACTCGGCGGACTAAGAATCATGGTAAGTCAACGCCACGCGTGCGATATTGTATTTTTCAAGCGCTACCAAGCAAAATAATTCGCAGCTTGCAAATTTGTGGATTTTTGGGCAAATGCGCACGATTCGCGGACCGCAAATTTACAATATCAACTGGCTGACAATCGCTGTGAGATAGACAATGTGGATCACCAACATGTCAAAGCGCATGAAATACCTGTGCATAGTGCAAAATCTGATTTGACACTCAAACATCACATCTATTGAGGTGTGAGAGCAGATTTTACATTCATGAAGCACTGGGACAAGTCATAGTATATTATGTTACTCAGACCATGGCATGGATGTCCATTAGGCCACCAGTATGAAAATGACATGTGTTGTGGGTAAGACAGGCTCAGCAGATTGCAAAATGTATGTAGGATGGCAACATACCTGACTATCCCAATGACTGAAATTGTATCATGAAACCATTCATGATGTATGTGAGTTTTGCAAAATGTGATGTCAATGACATTTATTGTACTTTCCACAATTTTTAAACAGCAGGAACACCCTTGATCACACAAGGAGATGTGGATGCATTCAGGGACCTACACGCCACAGTTGAGTGCGTAGCTCCTAGCTTTGGATCATATGTGTTGACATATGCAAGCAATGCTCAGGCCCTGTATGTTGTTCTACACAGTGTGGATGTGCATCACATGAAACTCACCTCTGGTGTGATGATGCTGCATCAAGTCAAGGGTAATGTACATCAGCATCATGTGATGCTGGAGGAAATATTTGCCATTTGTGACTTGATGTTGCAACGTCGCATATGATTCAAAACACCCTATCTATGTGCAAGCACAGATTCCATGAGGTGGGTGATGTCATAGCCATGTCATAGATCCAATCACACAGCATCACAAACATCTATGTGCCCTGCAATGATTGTGCAAGGATTCCAGATCTGCAGCAGCCATTTTCAATTGGAGACTGTTGTATATGATGATAAGTTTGTTCCACCGAACATGTCACATTTATTGTCGATTATCATTACGTAAAGTGATGTGGCATTCAGACATGAACTATTGACAAAAGCCCACATACAATCTTATTGTACACTAACTAGAATATACTACCCTCACCATATAATATTTGCCCCCATTGGCATCATTTGTGTCACCAAGAAAACAGTGGGGCATGCGTACAATCCCCTATGGCCACCACAGAGTCACTTTTATCAATTTTATGGTGGCAATGGGCCCTGTGCTTTATTTACAAGGCAGCATTAAGCCACTTATTGTGTATTAAAGCTGCTGTGTAAATATGGTCCCCTTTCACTCTCTGGTTAGCGTGAAAGCGGTGGGCAGTGGGGGTTTCCTGATTAAATATCACTGTAAAAAATATAGATGACAAAAATACCGATGTAAAATTATCGAATAAAAAAATATCGACTCCCTATACTTAAATAGGTAAGTACAATATTATTGATACAAAAATATTGAAGAAAATAAATTGATGTTGAAAATATTGTCTTAATAAATATGTATAACATAAATAAAATATATTAAATAATATTAATATTTGTAACAACATAAATTACATTTACTAAATATTTTAAATGAATATAACAAATGAATCTAATTAAAAAATATAAAGACACAAAAATGTGTACATATACATATGTTTACTTAAATACATTTTTATTAACTATTGTCTTTATTTAATTTATAAACTTTTTAATTTAATAAAAATAAAATATATTCGTATATCAATAATAATTAAAATAAAATAAAACATTCTATAATTAATTAACACATTAAACTGATAAAATAAAAATAAAACATACATTTCACAACACAAGAAATACAACAAGTAGGGAAAATGTTGGATAGCGGAGGGGTGAAAATTACTATTCCCACTCCAGTGAGTGCAAAAGAAGGGAAAGTGTTGAATAGCTGAGGGGTGAAAATTACTATTCCCACTCCAGTGAGTGCAACAGTAGGGAAAGTGCTAGATGCCACACCAATAAAAAAAATGACACCAACATTTTTATAAAATTTTATTTCCGTTATTAACATAATTAATATTGAAATTTCAATACATAATTATTTAAAAAGATAATAAACAGGAATTAATTACACATTGTTTAACACTATAATATTCACAACATACAGCAAAAATGTATTACACAATTAATTAATTAATTTAAATTAATTATCAACTAATTATCAAACAATTATCAATAAATTAATTCACACATTTAACCCTATAACATCACAAGCTTTATTTCAGGCCGCTCACAAGGAGTCAGATTGGGCTCCCACTATTCCATCTTTAGGGAGCTCACCAAGGTAGTGCCACAGGGCTCATGCCTAAGCCCTACACTGTTTAATGTGTATGTGGCCCCCTTGGCAGACATTGTAAGAGCACATGGGTTCAACCCAGTATCGTATGCTGACCACACTCAGCTTTTGTTCCCCTTTCAGACCCTCGCGCCCGCAATACAAAAATCTTTGGCAGACGGAATGAGGGCAGTATCGGACTGGATGGCATTAAATTGCTTCCAGTGCAATGTAGGTAAGACGGAGGTCATGTTGTTTGGAGAGGCCACCCTCTTGTGGTCTCCAGAATGATGACCCCCAGATTTGGGACCAGTACCGAGTCCCAAAAAGACCGTAAAAAATCTTGGTGTGCGGCTTGATAAGGCACTCTTGTTTAAAGAACACACAAATCAAGTAGCAGGATCTTGTTTTCGTATCATCGGACTGCTACGACGTGTCTTTCCATTCCTTCCAGACATCCATAGGAAAACACTTGTCCAGATGCTGGTAATTAGTAGGCTGGATTACTGTAATGGCCTGTACATCTCGGCCAATGAGGAGCAACTGCAAAGACTACAAGTAATCCAGAACACTGCAGCGAGACTTGTTCTCAATGCCCAACCCAGGACAGCTTCACGTCCACTCCTGGGCAAACTCCACTGGCTGCCCATCAGGCAGCGTGTAAAATTTAAAATCTGCTGCACAATACACAAATGTCTGTTTGGTACTGGACCTAAATATTTGAAAGAAAAATTCATCCCCTATAGTCCGGGGCGCACTCTGCGTTCTAGCAGTCAGCAACTGCTCCATGTCCCCAGGATTAAAAAATCTAGACAGGGAGGTCGTGCCCTCTTCTACAAAGGCCCCACTTTAGGCAATTCACTCCCTTCAACTCTGAAATCAAACACTAACTTATTGTCCTTTAAAAAGACTTTAAAAACGTATTTATTTCCTGCCTGCTAATTTATCAACAAATTGACACCATCACAGTCCATGAATCATGATTAGGTTATTTTAGTAAGAGCATAAGCGCGGAGATACCCCTTAGGGGGTCGAGTCCTGCGCTATATAAGCAAATAAATAAATAAATAAATAAAATTTTACAATTATGAATAAATATACATGACTTCTTAATAAAAAAAATACAAAAAAATATATGATTGTTTAGTATGTATGTTTAGTTAGTTGATGTATAGGTTAAGGTGTCTTTGTGCTGTCCCAGATGTGCCGTGAGGGGGGTGGCGGGTTGATTTTTCCTATATGGTGTAATGTGTATAATCCTAGGTAAGCTAGTTAGTTTAGTGTAGTTTAATATTAGTACAAGTTAGTTTACTGTAGTTTAGGATTAGTTAGTATAATTAGTTAAGTTTTTTGCCAATGGTTAATGATTTGTGCTCCCATTCATTTTTGCTGGGTGGGATTGGTAGTGGATTACGACAGATGCATAGCCCACAATCAATTATAACGTCTACAAATGTGATTACAACATCTTCAAGGGGCAAGCTACCTACAAACCTCATTTTAAATGCGCTTTAAACAAACTGATTGATGTTTAGGGTAACAAAGTCCAGTTGGGAAAAGAGTTTTTGATTGAACTGAGAAATATTTATCCATATGTGATTATTTTGTAGGGACAGATTTACACAGGATGCACTGCAAACATTGTGCTCTGCACAGCATTGTTGAATGCTGTGGGTATGGTGTCAGGATATTTTGTGACATCTTTGATTACACCGGTCCCCACAACAGTTTCATTTTCCACATGGGGTGCGGGGATGTATGCTTTGCATTCTTTACAAGTCATCCTGATGCCTCTTTACGTGTTTCTACACATCCTTGTACATTGCGGAGAACACTTGTGAAAAAACTGGCAAGTGTTGGGTGAGGGATGTAGTGATGTACGTTACAGCTAACCTGTTCACTTATTTGAACTATTATCAATTTTTGAGCTATGCTTTCCTACACCAATCCTCTTCTTTCAGCTCAATGGATTAATTTTGAATATGTGACATGTTGAGTGAACTGTCTTTACATGTGTCATGCCATGACACACATCCCATGACACACATCTTTTTAAAAATTGTCCTCCACATTGACTATGGGTAGTTCTTCCGGGTATATATTTATCACGTATTGTCTGTAGACACTTCATGTGGCTTTAAAATGACGTGAGTATTGTTCCAATTCACGATCAAAATCATGAGCATGGAGTAATTTTATGTTTCTGAGACAGTAATATCTTACAGATCAGAGCATTCTTTAAGTCACACATGTCAGGTCCTCACAATGCCTATCATGGACACAGAGTAAGCATATTCCCTTTGACAAGTGTTCCTTGATTAATAGTAATGGTTACCCTGAACATGCATTGTTGGCACATTTAAGCAGAACTGGTCACTGGCAAACACACATCATAGTGACTCACTTAATGTTATTTACATGTGCAGTAACTGATGTAGTAGACTGGCCCAGTTCTTTGTGCAACAACACCCCATTGTGTGAATGCCTGGGGGGCAGACAGAGTCCAAGAGGGAACTTGTGCAGAGACTTGTTGAGGAAGATGCAGGGTTCAGTCAGCAGGCTGATTGCAGTGGCATTGGGAACAACATAAAAATTGGCAATCCATATCAAACTCCAAGGTGAGAGTAGCAGAGTCATTCATGGGACAGTGGAAGCTGATGTTCCGTGGCATGATGGTAGGCACAGATTCATCCACATCTTCCTCCTCTGATGTGTCATTTGCATCCTGTGTGCGGGATGGAGGGTTGGCTGGAGCTCTGTGAGGCTGTAACACTTCAGGGGGTGAGAAGTGGATGTTGAAGGTGCAGCAGCATTCATTTGTGCCAAAGTTGTAGGCAGCCCTGCAGTGATGATAAGCTTCATGGCTTGCAAGACTCCAGCAACATCTCTGTGGTATGCAGCCATGGCTACCAAGTGTGAGGCCTGCATCCGCCCCATGTTCTCTACGATCATTCTCATGTGACACGACTCCTTGGTGACATCACTGGAGCCACTTTGACTGGACAGTTGTTCTTGTCTCCGAGTCAATACTCCAGCTATATCATCCATGGAAAGCTGGAGAGCATAAAGCGGACTGTGGGTTCCTGTGATGGACACTAGGTGGTCGCTAATGGGACTGAGACACCTATGGACCTCATCTAGTTTGGCCACCAGGTTGTCACCCACACCTGTCCAGCGATCTCCTGCTGGACCTCTACCGCATGGTGTTGAAATCTTAGAAGTGGTTCCTCAAGGACCGGGGAGACAGATGTGGTGGTAGGTGCTTGCTTCTGGGTGTTTTACGCAGGGGGTAGAGCTACCACAATGCTGCTTGTTGTCCCTGCTTCCGGAGATGGGCTGCCAATGGAGTTGAGCAGCTCTTGGAGGGTGTCCTGGTTGAAGATTGAGATGTCTTTCTCTTCAACATTGAAGAGCGGGACAGGCTGCTGTACAGGGGGTGATGTTTCTCCCTTTACAAGAGGGGAGATGCTGTTGTATGTGTGTCTCAAGTATGATCAGTTTACAAGCAGATTGCATGACAATGTCCATTTAAAATGTTTTTAAGGAGATACCTATTACATGTAGGATAGTGAATCATTGTACAACATCACTGATGTGACATTTGAGCTGTCAATTCTTTTCTTACAGTTTACAAGTATGCCAAATGTGAGTGGCCAGTTTCTACACACTTTCTGCACCAGTTGTGTCCTCTTTCAGTAGTGGCAGTGGGGCAGGTCGAAGCACATTGTTGTCAATGCAGATTATCTCCTATGTATGTGTCTGTACACTGCATTATGGTAGGGTCACCCCTAATCATTGCACTAGAAACATTTTTAAGATTGTCTGGATTTGGAGGTGTGAGTGCATGCTACCACACATTGCGGTTGGCAATGCCACATGGTTGTTATTGTGGCATGAGTAGGGATATCATGCTGTTGAGATCAGGGTTGATGTGATGTGCCACATGAAATGGGCAGGTAGATATGTTTGCCATGATCTATTCCTTTGTGCAGGGGTGTCTGAATTGAGTTGAGTTGAAGATTGTACATGTGCATGAAGGGGGACCTTATTGCACATACACATTCTTCAACACAACACAGGCACCCCTGCACAATGGTATCTGTGTGCCGCCATCGGTGGTGGCCTGCTAACGTTAGACCCAGATCAGTCTGGTTCACGGGACAGCATCATATTGTTGTCAATGAGATGCAGCCCTGTGTAGCCAATTTGTATGAGCTTGGTGTTGAGGCCAGGAGGACAATGCAGCACTATGCACCTCTCCATTCAATAAGCCTCTTTGCTTCTATATGTTGCCCTTATTATGTAGTGTCATGTATATTATTTTTGCTCTATATTGGATTATTGTGATGTGCAGAATTCCATGTCTGTGACACCAGCATTATGTGTCTTTAAACATACTCAATGACTACTGTGATATGTGGCTACACCCCCAGGGACCATTGTACCTGGAAAGAGATCAGCAGTCAGTTTGGGTGTGCACTGAGGAATATTTATTTGTACATGAGTAACATTTAACATTGGTCCCCATCACCCTGTCCACCCCTCCCTGGTTGTTACTTACCCTGTTGCTGATGTAGCTGGTCATGTTCAGCACTATCATGTCCCTGGACTCCAACCACTGACTCCTCACAGATGACCTCAAACACCAGTTCCTCCAAGGCATACAGCTCTTCCTGTGGCGCTAGACTCCCACCTCCTGTCTGCAGTGCTGCCTAGCGATTGTTGGACAGTTTCTGCTTGGTCTTGTGCTTAGTATCATGCCAGCGCTTCTTGCAGTCGTTCTCTATCCTCTTAACCTCTACTACAGCATTCACCTTGGCTGTGATGGACTGCCATATTGCATTTTTGGTCCACAATGGCACAGTGGAGCTGACAAAAGCTTGTGTTGTTTGTCTGTCACCTCCGCAATCAGGATTTCATTTTCCTGCTGGCTGAACCTGTTTTTTCTCTTCCTCTTCCAATGTGTATCTGGCTGGTCCCCATGGCTGTTTGAGGGGTTAGGGGGATTGTTCTGCCCTGCATTACTGGGTCCAGCTTCCTCCATGTTTCTTCTGGTCATTTTTTTTCTTCTGGTGTTTTGGAAACTTCCTTGGCGTTTTGTAGTTCTTTTTTCTTCCAAAACATGTAAAAAGTGGTGTCACACTGATTAGCTGACTGGCACAGTGCCACTTTTTATTGCTGTGACACAGGTGTTAACGTCTACAAATCCCACCACGATGAGAAACTATCGTCATGTAGCGATATATTGTAAATACGTCTGTAACATGGCTATAGTTTTCAGCTGTACAAGGTGGTAAAAATATTGCCCCTAACTAACGTTAGCATTAGTTAGCTGCAGTTCTTGTATATATACCCCTGGGTGTTTAAAAGTGGTTTTACTGGTAGTACTGAAAACTACACGAATTGGTACTTCTTTTAGAAACATTTAGCAAGACATACATCATCCCATAAACCTTTATATTCATGTTCATTCTCCAATGTATCTTGCTACACTACATTCAGTTAATCCAACATCACTCCATTCACACGTACACTTTTCTTAAAATAAATGTTTTGACATGTTTATTAGGACATCACCTCCTGCAAGTAGAGTTTGCCTTTTAAACAGTGTTGCATTCTATGAGAAAATTAGCAAATCATCACATTCAAATGTGTTCAGTATTCCTTGTCACTTGCACCTTTTTTCTTTCATACTTCAAATACAATTTATTTATTTAAAATGAATGATGCATATGTTCTCATTCAGGTTTGGAAACTTGTGCTTGAATCACATGCTATTTCTAAGTAGAAAGCAGCACCTGTTGTACTTAATGGCTCAATTGTTTCTCACAGGAATGGGAAATAGACATCCGAGCAGCCAGTACGCTTGCAGGAATATGAGCAACAAGAGTATCTACGTTTGTAAATCCTGAGTTATCTGCGTCTGTCCCAACAAACAAACTATTCTTTCACTGGTAGAATGGACACACCAGGATTTGCCAATGTGAAATGTGTAGCAGGAAGTCTGGCAAATTGCAAGGCACAAAGGAGCAAATAAGACAAACATGGCCCCAAGCGGGTAATACACCTAAAGAATAGGAGGTTTGCATTACTGGTAGTTCTGCTTCTCAATCCATAGTTAGAAGAAGCGGTGCTGATGATTGCACACAGGTGGCACAACTCCTTCCCCACATGTCAGGATACCCCTGTAATATGTCTGTGTCAGCAAACTATGAACCGCGCAGTTCACTCCTATTCATCTGTGCACCATACTTTCATGGAAATCAATTTTGGAGCCATCCAGAAAAACTTATTTTCAGGACTCTTATTATCATGAGAACAACGTATAGATGAAATCATCCACTGACCTCCTTACACAAGGCCTCAGCAGTTGGGATCCTTGTTTATCTGGATACTTGTTTTAGAATATATGTCTCAGAAGAGAGGCATGAAGATTGAATGCCAGTTCCCATGACCACTCCTGAGTGCTGAACTCCTTCCAATCCATTTAGTACAGTTTCTTTCGTCTTTCAATACGTGCATCTCACATCTTATTTCGCTCATATTCATGTTCAGAATTCACTTGAATTGGTGTACAATTTGGAGCAAGACATGTCTTTGCAAAACAGGTTTCAACAAGGACACATAAAACACAGGTTGGTTCTTTATGGACTGTGGCTTCCTTAACTATACAGTCACAGGATTCATAATAAATTCATTGGTAAATGGATCAATAGACTTAGGTTGCGACATTGAAACTGTATTCAAGTGTAAATCCTTGGTAAGACCTCTGAATATTTGGGTGCTAATGTGTTTTGTAATGAGTTTTGTGCTTACTTTCAACTTTTTTGGAGTTCAACTAAATGGTATTAATGCAAGGGCAAGGGAACTGAATTATAAGAGTATAACTCCAATCACAATATTGTCAGCTGTTGTCCTTATGTACAAGAGAAGGATGACATCACTGTTCAGCATTGTTATGGGCAAATTCTTCTAGCCGCTACATCTTACTTGAAACGTCTTGCTTCAATTATATTTAGTACCCTAAATATGTTAATGCATTGATTCAATCACATACATGAATGTCTGGGCATGATAGCTAGTAGTCAGACAAACTTTACTATTTAATTCGTTGTGCAATGGACACCTGAATTTGAAAGAAAATTAAAAACCCCTACATGTAAAAACCTATTTCTTTCCATGCAAACAAATGATATAATGTGAAAAGAGAGGTGATAACTCTTCAGAGAAGGGCACCTCAGTTGATGCAATGAAATGGAGGATCTTTGTCAAATGATCAACCTCTACTACAATGACCATACAGTTTCCACTTCTGGTTAGATTTATAATAATGTCATTAATGAATGGACAGCATGCTTACTAGCGACTAGCAGCAGGTCGCAAATAGTGGTGTATGAACATTAAAATTTGGAACACTGGGGTATACATTATGCAATTATCTTTTCCAAAAGGTCCTCAAATTTTTAAAAAGAAATATATATCCTTTTATATAATTATGGAACCATGTCAAAATCAGGTGTATTTATAAATGTAATGAAATTTTTACTACGTTTTTATGGACATCGGGGGGGTTTGTAATGATTTTAATTAATCAAACAATAAACTTATACAAAAATATATAATGTCCATGGATACCGTATGCCAAGTCTTATGTGAAAAAGGTGATGGTTGAAAACTATGGAATATGGTAAGTGAACTTTTAATCTGAGTACAGAGTAGGAATTTTGTGGATCTCTGTAGCTGCTAGAGCTTTTTTCACAGAAATGTATAGAGAATGTGTGATTTAGCCAAAGTTTGAGGTTTACATGCATTGTGGAGATAAAAACGTACTGAGATCAATGTAAGTCATATCACCCTGGGAGTCCGTCAGTATCTAGTTTCCAGAAACTTGTGAGTTTAGGAGGCTTCTCTGGCCCAAAATTCCATAGTTACCCACATCGTCCACAAGGGTAATTTTTCATGCCAAAAATATGATGTCTTCATGTTACGCTTTGTGACCTTTACTGTCAGGGATGCTATGATCAGTCACAATGTTGGGGTATCATTTTTATCAATTGGGAAGACTGGATAGTAAGAATTTGGGGGATCCTCCTAGCCTCATTAACTTTCCCTCACAGAAACATGAATAAAATATATGATTTTAGAACAAGTTAGAGGTTTGCAGGGCATTATGGATAAGAAAACATAGGGCCCCATTTGGATGGTGGGCGGATCGCCACCGCCCGGCCGGCGGTAGTCACCGGCAGACCGGTGGGGGCGATCCGCCCGCCATCCTCGCAGCAAAGACCCCCCGCCATATTACAATGGCTGGGGAGTCTGCGGAAGATAGAAAAAACGTCTGCTGCTATTCCGCCCGGTCGAAAAGTCGACCGGGCGGAAAAGGGTTCAATATGGTGGCGGTGTCTGTTAGACACTGCCAGCCATATTACAATGTAGGCCGGAACTTGCCTTTCCGTGGCGGCTTTGCCACCATGAAAAGGCATGCAGAGTCTGCTTGCAGGGGCCCGTTGCTGTCCCCCAGGGACTCTGGTGGTGGGGGGTGCACATGGGGGTACCTATGGTACCCCCCTGCATTTCAATTAACAACATGGAAGGCACCGCACAGTGCCTGTCACGTTGTGCATTGAAGGGCACAACCTGCCTTTGTGGCATTGCGGCGGGTGGTCTTTTAGCACCACCTGCCGCAATGTTGCAAATGTGTCATTCGCCCCCAGTGTGGCGGGCGCATCCTAATTGGGAGTATGGGACCGCTGCACCCTCAGTGGGCTGTCCCATTTCCCAGGGTTTTGTCCACCCGCCATACTAATGACCCCCCATAGTGAAAAAGTAAAATATGAATTTAGGTGGATTACTGTTCACCACAAGTAATGAAGTCACTATCCATTTAGATTTAGTAGAAGGTTTAAATAATGTCACCCTGGGCTCAACCCCTTGTAGCTAGGGAATAGATGAGAGAGGCTTAGCTAAAAGAAAATGAACCATGCATTGAGAGGTACAACAACAATTAAAACGTTGAAATCACAAGACAATACAAGTTCCATTCCAACTTATAAAAATAGAGTAAAATGTACTGAACAAAATGACACCAAAATGCAAAAAATCAATAAGGGGAACTGTAAATATGATTTGTTTTGTAGAGATTAAGGCAAAAAAAGAGTCAATTGCCTTGGTTAGGTACAACAAGTAGATTGGCCTGAAAGTAGGAACGTTCTGAAAAGTTTAAAAGTCCTAATCTGAAAGCAGACTTTTCTGTTTTTCGTCGGAAAACTCCTTCCCACAAGGCACAAGTTTGAAACCGAATCTGCTATCTTTGAACTGAGGGTGGTTACTTTTCACAGTTGATGCCCTTGAATCTTTGAAGGAAATTTTTTTGACAATTGTCCTCTACTTCTTTGGTGTCCAAACAACAGAGTATACTTCCATAGTTCCCAGAACTTCAGGGGAGCTTTTTGAGACTTTTCGGGTGTCAGGTAGAGGGCATCAACAAAGTCCAGTCTTCCTCCAGTTGCAACTGGTCAGCCAGGATTCCTCAACAGAATGTCCTTTTCTCCTTTATTATATTCCTGGAGCCACCCAGGAGATCAATGTCATGATCTTTAGAGATTGTTCTGTCCTTGGAGTTCAAGTGAAAGGGGTACAACCTCATCAGGTACAGATGCCATGTACAGCAGGTTCAGTCTGACTGGTATCCTTTTTTAAGTCCAGCAGTGTTCAGGGGAAGGCTCTTTGTGGGTCTAGCCTTGTAGGGGTCACTAGCCTGTGAGTAGTGGGCACCCTAAGACACTTCTAGTCCCACTATGACCAATAGAGTAATTGTTCCCAGGACCTGGCCTACCTACTTTTTCCGTTGATCCTGTTTGCTTTACTGCCAACAGAGCAAAATGCAATGTGCCAGGGCCAAGTCCTAGATGGCAAAAGTCTTTGCCCACTCTAAATGTGGGTCTTCAAAGCGGATAATGCGTGTAGGGCGTGTACAGGTGTAATCCTAAGTTCCTCCAAGATCTAACACTAAAATCCAGTTTTAAGAAGGCACTGTACCCACAACAACCCCATAGACAGAAGTCTGGTAGGACAAAAGCAGAGTCCTTCAGGTATCAAAGTTACAGCAAGGCTACTATGGTGGACATTAACTGGAGGATAGTTCCCTCAATTGTAGATGCTAGTGATAAATCTTACTGTCTGGAATCTTATATTTTGTTTCAGCAATCCCTCACCCGCCAATGTTTGGCATGCTTCATCATCCTCTTTGTCACATTCCGTGACAGTCTTGGAGCAGGGCAAGCTGTCTAGGTGACAGTAACCTCCTAGATATGGGTGGCTAGCTTCCACAGTCAATGAGGCGAGAAAATCATATTTATTGTCAGAATAACTGAAGGGGACATGAAAATGGAGAAAAGAGAATCCAAGGGAAGCACTGAATATAAAGGAAGCTTTAGTTAATCCACTAGCTATTATAGGTCTTCCAGATCCAAGTAACCTGGAGTATGGGTTAAGTAAAGCAGCTATTACCCACATATATACAAAGTAAATTGCTGTTATCATCAATAATTAGTAGAAAATAAATTCAAAGAGAATACAGACAAGAATTACAAGCGCCAGGGAGGCATTAGACAATATGATCAAAACAAACTATTTTATGTCAACAAGCATATAAATTATGTGCAAGAAATAGATGTTGGAACTACACTACGTGGCAATAATCATTCCACAAAAAAGTGGGAAAATACTAGGGGTGGGCGTAAAATTCCATTCCGCTCACGGAAATTGCGATAATTTGACATTTTTGCGTTCCACAGAGAGCACGAAAATGCCAAAATGTTCGCGATCCGCCGCGTACCGGAATATTTTTCATGCTTGCACTGTCAAAATATTGCGCGCACGATCGCCTTACCTGGATCCCTGCGTTCGCCGTCAAGTTTTCCCGATCCCGTCGCGTGTTCCACAAGATGTTGCTATGTTGGTAGTCGTTTAACCTATCTTGTGAGAGTTGGCGCCCACGATCACGTGATTTGTCTCGCGATCATGCACCGCGAGAGAATGAGATCTTGAACACGTCATTCTCCACCGCGAGCGAGAGCATGAGGAGGCGAATACGTCATATCGAGAGTGACAAGGAGCGAGAGAATCAGAACACGTCAGTCTCCACCACGAGCGAGGACGCGAACACGTCATATCAAACGTGACAAGGAGCGAGAGAACCCGAACCCGAACACGTCATTCTCCACCGTGAGCGAGAGTGTGAGGACGCGAACACGTCATATCCAACGCGACAGGGAGCGAGAGAACGCAACACGTCATTTTGGACGCGCCATCAACAACCGGCGGAAGTAATGTGAATCTCGAGAACTCGAACATGTAAAATGTTCAATTTGGAGAAGAATATCAGCTCTAGCAGCATAAAACCTTCGGCTAATGATGGTTTGGATGAAAAAAACTCCTCAGATTGACATTTGGCTGTCTTTTTTTGTGCAAGGAGTCCTTTTTTAAAATGGGTGGAGATGGAGGAAGTGCCACAGTATCTCCAACTTCCTGTTCCTGTCCTGCAGGCTCCTCCCAGTGCTCCATCTCCTTCTCATTCTGCCTTTGGATTTTGAGCAGTAAAGATCACTCTTTTTGTCTGCTTCATCATTGTAATTGGATTTGAGGATTTTTGAATTGGATATTTCACAAATAAGTGGTTGTTGTGTCTGTTCGATTGGGGGCATTGCAGTTGTTGCAACTACAATTTGTTTTGGTAACTATCATTCCTTTTTTTTTAAATGTTGTGGGTAGTGGTACTAGTAGTCAGTAGTAGGCACAGAGCTAGTCATGGCCTCTTGGGTGTGTGCATGATGAAGCAACTTTTCCTTTGGTGTTTTTTATATGTATTTCAGTTTCAAGCATCATTTAGGGCCTGGATGGCATTGGATTGAGTTGGAATTTTTTTTTGGGGGGTGGGCTTTTTGTTGCTGGGCCTGGCCTTGTGGCTGGTGGCCATTTAGAAGTCTAGGCCTGCAAGCTTGTCTGGCCTTGTCTGCCAACAGGCCTACTCTCATCCAGTAGGCTCAGAGCAGGTAGCCACAGCTGCATTAAACAAGTGTTTCTGTGTGGTCTGTTGAATTTAACCATCATTTAGGGCATGGATGGCAGTGGATTGAGTTGGGAAATGTGTTTTTTTGGGGTGGGCTTTCTGATGTTGGGCCTGGCCATGTGGCTGGTGGCAATTTTGAAGCCTAGGCCTGCCAGATTGTCTGGCCTTGTCTGCCAACAGGCCTCCTTTCATCCGGTAGGCTCTGAGCAGGTAGCCACAGCTTTATTAATCAAGTGTTTCTGTGTGGTCTGTTGAATTTAGACATCATTTAGGGCATGGATGGCATTGGATTGAGTTGGGAAGTGTGTTTTTTTGGGGTGGGCTTTCTGATGTTGGGCCTGGCCATGTGGCTGGTTGCCATTTTGAAGCCTAGGCCTGCAAGCTTGTCTAGCCTTGTCTGCCATCAGGCCTGCTTTCAACCAGTAGGCTCAGAGCAGGTAGCCACAGCTTTATTAATCAAGTGTTTCTGTGTGGTATGTTGAATTTAGGCATCATTTAGGGCATGGATGGCATTGGATTGAGTTGGGAAATGTGATTTTTTGGGGTGGGCTTTCTGATGTTGGGCCTGGCCATGTGGCTAGTGGACATTATGACGCCTAGGCCTGCAAGCTTGTCTCTGCCTTGTCTGCCAACAGGCCTGCTTACATCCAGTAGGCTCAGATCAGGTAGCCACAGCTTTATTATTCAAGTTTTTTGTGTGGTCTGTTAAATTGAGGCATCATTTAGGGCATGGATGGCTTTGGATTGAGTTGGGAAATGTGTTTTTTTGGGGTGGGCTTTCTGATGTTGGGCCTGGCCATGTGGCCGGTGGCCATTTTGAAGCCTAGGCCTGCAAGCTTGTCTGGCCTTGTCTGCCAACAGGCCTGCTCTCATCCAGTAGGCTCAGAGCAGGTAGCTGCAGCTTTATTAATCAAGTGTTTCTGTGTGGTCTGTTGAATTTAGACATCATTTAGGGCATGGATGGCATTGGATTGAGTTGGGAAATGTGCTTTTTTGGGGTGGACTTTCTGATGTTCTGCGTCTTAAAGACATGCCTTTGTTGTGTGTGTCTGGTGTGTGTTGGTGTGCAATGCATGCACCCTGCAGACCTTTTTGGGGCCTGTAAATTGTAAATTGTAAATTTATATTTGTATAGCGCACTACTCACCCGCAAGGGTCTCAAGGCGCTTGTATGAATACCGCTGTGGAACCCATCCTGGCTTTCCCTGTGAGGCGTCCACTCCTGGGCACCCCCAAGGTGGAGGCCAGGCATCCTTAGCATTGTGGGGGTCGTTGTGGAGTTTAAGCAAGTTATTGCCCAGAGTTGCAGAGTGGGACTCCATGATTGGAATAGGCACTGAGGCGAGAATTATCAGGTCCATGGAATTTTTGAGCCCAAGACCCGCCGAGGCGGGCAATTGAACCCTGGTCCCGGGCTAGACCTCTGCATCAGGGTCTGCCGCTCTAATCATTGAGCCACACTTCTCCATTCTCCTGTGAATTTTCGCATTTGCATTTTGTTGCATTAAAAAGGCAGAGCAGTCTTCTTTAGCATGCATCCTTTGCCTTGCTTTTATAGGCCTTTTGTCAGATCCTGGTGTTTCCCAGGCTACCGGCTTGTTGCTTGTGATTTGTGAGTGTCCATGTGGCTGGTGGCCTTTTTTTGTGGAGGGAGTTATTAGTATCCTGCTTTTGCCATATAGGCCTGCATTGGCTTACTGCTTCCATCCATCCACCCCCTTTGCCAGCAGCAGCTCCATGAATGATGTGATGCTCAAATAATTTAATGGCAAATAGGGTCCACCCCACTTCCATTACATTTATATTTTTGTGGTTCGTATTCTCTTTCCTATCCTTCCTGAGAGTGTAGTGTGTTTATACAGTAGTATAACATAGCCCTTGTTGACAAAGTCAATGAAATGGCTAGACTATATCTTTTGTTTGCACTAGTACAGTAGTAACTGAACCAGAACAACAAATGCAACATTTCACTGATGTTCTTCTCCTGGCTTATTTGCTTTTAGGCGCACATAAAGCCAGAGGAGGAAGTGTCATCATCATCACCCGTTATACTGCCAGCCAGACAGAAGTCCTGCTGCGCATCACGTCCACGTGTGACCACAACTTGGTGTGCATCTGCGTCCTGCCTGACATCTGAAGAAGATGGCCCCAAAGAAAGGTACCAGGTCCAGGACCAAGAAAGTTGCCGGTGAGAAGAAGGAACAGAAAAAGGAAGTGCCATTAACCACGACTGGTGTGCCGGCCAAAGTTTTTTTTTAGATCAAAAAAGTTACGCCTGCAGCAGCGTTGTCCGGGAACCAAGCTGGGAGCAGGACCTCCGCACCAGTGGTCCAACCCCACCAACCTAGGCCAAAGCCCTTGAGTGTTGCAGAGGTAGCCAGTCTACTAACGAGCAGCGATATTGAAATGTCATTATCGCAAAGTAGTACACAATCAAAGCAGGCGGAAACTCAGCAGATAAGTGTGCAGCCGCAGCAACAACAGCAGAAGCTGTAACAACAGTCGGATACACAGAAGCAGCCACAACAACAGCAGCAGCCGCAAGAACAGCAGCAGCCGCAAGAACAGCCCACAATAGTAGTTGTTGCTCCTGAAGTAGGGGCATTTCAGGAAACCAAGCTTCCTGCAGACAAAGTGTAGCAAACCACTGTTTCGGAAGATCTATTATCTACCAGACCACCAGCAACGAAAAGGAGGCTTAGTCCATCATCTTCTTCTTCAAGCCCCGCTTCTGATGATCGTGATGCCACTTGGCAGCCACCAGCTCACTCTGATTGTGATGCACGCCACAAGACACTGTTTCTGAAAAGGAAGGTTCCAGAAAAACTTGGAGGTAGATGTAGAAGAGGGGGATGATGTTGATGAAGACGAGCCAATCATCATGTACATCACTCCCGCCCCAAAGGGGATGGAGACCAACATTCTCACCCTATCCAGAAAGGCTGCTACTGAGCGGTATGTAGCTCGGATACCACCAACACAGGTTACACCACCATGACCCCCAGCTGCAATATTTTCAAAGGCCCGGCAGGGACCTACATTCAGCTCAACCATCTTAGTAGGTAGTGGTAGTAAAAGTCACAGTGTAGCTGCACAGAGTCACATTCTAAGCACACGCTCCAGTTCATCTGGAATTGAAAGTGGCACATCCAGCAGTGCCAGAAATTTCTCCTCCCTAGTTTGGGACTTCTCTTCTGTTAGCACCAAGGAGGAGAATGTTGTTATATGCTCAATTTGTCGACAAGGTGTTCGACGGGGTAAGCTCGGTACAAACTATGGTACCGGAGGCCAAGCAAGTCATCCCGCGAATACACCACAGTATCGTGTGGGAGAATCACCTACTTAACTTAAAACAAAGTAGAAGAACTCAACCCATTGAATTTGGGCATGAAGAATCACGGGATGATTTTATTGTGGTGAAAGGTGAAGCAGAGGGAGGCATTTCTAGCCCTGTCCCCAGTAGTGTAGAGGTACCACCCACATCCTTCTCAGTAACATCAGAGTGGCACCGCAGTAAGAGCCAAACTCAGAATCAGGCTGAGACACCAAGGCGACCGAGTTCTGCAATGAGACAAACTGCATCATTGAGCCTTAGTGGGTAATGAAAACAACAGCACCACAAAGGAAACTAATCCAGCCTACCATTTAGAGCATGCTTGGGTTGGAGGGGCTGTTCCAACACAATCACCCAACAGCACGGTTGTACAATGCAAAGCTGGATAAAATGTTAGCACTGGACCTTCTCCCTTTTTCATTTGTGGAAGGGGTGGGTTTCATTGAATTTATGTCAGCCATCTGCCCTAAATGGAAGGTTCCCAGCCGGTCCTATTTTGCAAGAATTGCTGTTCCGGCACTACACCATGATGTGCTGGAATTGGTTGAACAAGCTTTGCAGCAGAGTGCTGGTCACAATATCCACCTGATAACAGACATGTGGACCAGTTGCCAAGCCACAGATTACATGTGCATCACTGCACACTGGGTCTCTTTTGTGGGGGTTAAAGATAAGCTATCTCAACGAGGTGCTGTTGACACAGCTGAGATTTTTAAAGCTACTCGGAAACGTGCAACAGTAGCCATGTTTGCCATGGAGAAATCTCATACTATTGTAAACATTTTGGAAGAGTTTTGCAGCAAGATTTTTGAATGGCTGCGCCCAAGAGGGCTTAGTATTGGTTTTGTTGCCACAGATAATGGCAGTAATGTACTTAAGGCCATGGAGCTTGGTTCCTATTTCAGGGTTCCGTGTTGGGCGCACTACATAAACATTATAGTTAAAGACATTCTGAAAAAAGAACCCATAGTCAGCAACTTACTGACCATCTGCCGAAGAATATACACTCATTTCAGCCATTCTTTTAAAGCTCGGAAGCAGCTGAGGATCATTCAACGTGAATATAGCATGCCAGTCAAAGCACTCATCCAGGAGGTGGCAACACATTGGAACTCAACGTATTACATGCTTGATCGTCTGTTTGAGCAGTATTGCCCACTCAATGAACATGTCATGCAAAGACTGAATGCTACTATGAAAGGCATGACCCTTCAGATGGACCAATGGTGCCTAGTTAAATACCTGACTGACATACTTCGTCCTTTTGAGTTCTTCACACGTGAAGTCAGCAAGGAGGACTGTACAACGGGCCAAGCTATCCCATTATTGCAAATGCTAGAGCATCAGCTGAAGAAGGTGTCTGAATCATATAAAGGTGTAGAGGGAAAAAAAGAAGCCTATGACTTGGGTGGGAGCTTAGCCCGTCGCTTAGCTGAAAATACAAGGGTGCAAAATAAGATTTTGTCACAAGAACATTACATTTCTGCCACAATTCTGGATCCACTGGCAAAGTTTGCACTGAAGACAATAATTCCTTTTTCAGAGATAGATGTTGCCCGCTACAAAACTTGGATAGCTGAGGCAGCCAGTAAGTTAGAAAATGAAAGGCTGCTAATTAAAAGCCCGCTAGATCAACCCACAAGAAGTACTGCAGCAGGGCATGCGGCATCAAGTGCAACTTCGGAGGCTGAAGGCAGTGCGTTTGGCTCACAAAACTCACTATCAATATCGACAACAGCAACAAAAACTGGATCATTAGGCCCAGTAGAATCATTACACGATTGGTATTTACAGTTAGGCATTGGTATTAAGCACAGTGCTGATGCACAGAGAAAAGAATTCGAACAAAGGTTAGCAGCAGCAACCCTGAACATTGAGCGGATGGTCCAGGCCCGCAACGGGGGCAACAACAGAATACCAACACATGGGAAGGTGGCAGGGGCCAACCGCAGAAGCAAGTGCATTTCCAACAGGAACAACATGGCGAGAGAACAGCGCGCAGGAAGACATATCAATGGTAAACCACACACCAATCCCAGACCCAGTTGTCAATATCTCTGATTACACTTTGAGTGAAGACGAACACAAAGTTCTATGTAAGGGACTGTCTTACATTCCCACCAACCTACCGGATAAATTCGCAGTGAGGACTGAATTATTCAAATTTTTCAGGAAGATCCACTTGAAATACTTCTTCTGCAACTCCTCACCTTATCAATAACAATCCCATACTGGCTTGAGGATCCCATCCACCTTTGTCCCTCCAGCTAATGCCATGTCACACAAGATTCTAGCATATGTGTCTGTTGTTTGGAGAGACGTTAACAAAATCTTGGATGAAAAAACCTATACCAAGTTCAACATAAGCAAAGCAGAGAAGATGGCACTCTTATCTCTTGCCAAAAACAAAGAGGTTGTCATCAAACGGGCCGACAAAGTCGTCCAGGATGTCTCCAAATACGAGTCAGAGATCCTTAGACAATTGAATGATGGGGTGAGTTACAAACCACTCACGGCTGACCCTTCACTATCACTGGACCTCGAGATTCATGAAGTCTCCAGAGAAGGTCCCGAACAAGGTTTTCGCACTAAACAGGAATTCAACTACTTGAATCAAAAGAATTCCAGGTTACTGACAATTTACACACTACCTAAGATACACAAAAACATGGTAGACCCCCCGGGGCGACCCATCGTCTCGGGTTGTGGCTCCATGCTTGAACCTATTGGAAGATACATGGATTTCTTTTTAAAACCTATTGCGGAGTCAACGAAGACGTATCTACGTGATACAATGCACACCATTAATCTCGTGGAAAGTTTACCATTCGACATCAACAAGCAGATCTTGGCAACGTGTGATGTCATTTCCCTTTACACCTGCATCCCCCAGGAGGAGGCCCTCGCAGTAGTCACCCGGTCTCTTAATAAACGCCCTGCGCCTATGGCGGTGCCCACAGAATTCATTGTGGCCCTTCTAAAGATAGCAATGATGAAGAACTTTTTTATATTCAAGAATCCGTTTTTTCTCCAAACTAAAGGTATAGCTATGGGGGCTACATTTGCTCCTGATGTAGCAATCATATACATGTCAATGTTTGAGGACGACGTCATTTTGAACACCTTCAATCCATTCAGAGACCATATCGGTCTCTGGATGAGATATATAGATGACATACTACTCATCTGGAATGGCGATCAAACCGAACTTACATCTTTCTATTTATGGCTGAATCAACAATCACCCCACCTGAAGTTCACGATACATTCAGATAGCAAGAAAGTCGACTTTTTGGATATCACTATCTCTGAGAGTGCTGGGACTCTTCAAACCACACTATACCGGAAGCCGGCCAAGAGGAACTCACTCCTACTGTATAACAGCCATCATCCTAGAGCCTTGCGAGATAATCCGACATTTGGGCAGTTCCTACGTATCTGTAGGAACTGCTCAAACAAGGAGGACTATATGGAAGAGTCTGCCGACCTCTCTAATTGCCTTCAACAGCGTGGCTACCCGAAAAGAATTGTCAAAAGTGCGAGAAAATGTGCATGGTTTAACCCACGTGAGCATCTATTGACTCCAAAAGAAAAAACAGACAATTGAAAAAAGAGACTTGTGTGTGTTACAACTTTCTCAACTAAAAGTAACCGAATAAAACAGATTACCAATAAACACTGGAAGCTGGTCGCGGATGATGTTGGACAAGAAAATACACCTCTACATGCTTTCAAAAAAGCAAAAAGCGTAAGAGACCATGTTGTGAGATCTTTTCTACAACCGAAGGAGGAACAAACTGTAACAACAATGTGGAATCTCCCACCCATTGTGGGGCACTACAGATGCGGACAATGCAAGGCCTGTGGCACTACTGTTCAAACTAAAGAATTCCATCATAACCAACGTAAAGTGCAGCTTAAGTCTCATACCAAATGTAACACAACCAATATCATCTTTGCCATAGTATGCCCTTGCAACCAGATTTACATTGGCCAGACCCAACAAAAGGCGATAGTCAGAATCCTGCAGCATATCAGCCGAATACGATGTGATGTACAAAGTGCACCACTGGTGGAACATTTCAAATTTGCTCAACACCCTCCGGACGGTACACAGACAAAATATCGATTTTTAAATATCGATATGCAAAAATATCGAAGTTTAAATATCGATATACAAAAATATCGAAGGTAAGTAATATCGACAGTCTGAATATCGATATTGGTATGATATCAGTAATATCGAAGTTGTAAATATCGATGTTAATAATATCGAAATTAATAACTTTGATGTTACTAATATCAATTTTTAAATAAATTTAGTGTATATTATATTGTATTTATTATGTTTTATTATTTATTTTTAATGTTATTTTATTAAATATTGTCTTTTACTACTGTAGCGGGTTGTGGGTTTATAGGGGAATAGGGTGGGAAGTAATTTAATTATGTTAAATTAATTAATAATTATTAGGAATTATTAATTAATTAATTGAGAATTAATTTTTAATTATTTTAATTAATTTATTAATTGATAAATATGTTCTGTAGCGGGTTATGGGTTTATAGGGGAATAGGGTGGCAAGTAATTTAATAATAATTAATTAATTGATATATGTTTGTACATATTTTAATTAATAATTAATTGGTAATTAATTTCTATTAATTACTTAATTAATTATTATAATTTTTTTCATATTTATAATGATTAATTAGTTGGTAATTAATTATTATTAATTATTTAATTAAATTCATTATAGTAATTTTTATATATAATTTATTGTTATTCTTAATTAATTAATTGTGCAAAATAATATTAATTTTTAAATTAAATTAATTACAGCAAATGTGCTAATATATTTATTTTATTGTTATTGTTAATTAATAATTAATTGGTAATTAAATAATATTAATTAATTTTGGGTACAGGGGTATTTTTAGGGTTCAGGGTCAGTTTTCACTTCATGGGTACAGGGGTATTTTTAGGGTTCAGGGTCAGTTTTCAGTTCATGGGTAAAGGGGTATTTTTAGGGTTCAGGGTCAGTTTTCAGTTCATGGGTAAAGGGGTATTTTTAGGGTTCAGGGTCAGTTTTCAGTTTTTGGGTAAAGGGGTACTTTTAGGGTTCAGGGTCAGTTTTCAGTTTTTGGGTAAAGGGGTATTTTTAGAGTTCAGGGTCAGTTTTCAGTTTTTGGGTAAAGGGGTATTTTTAGGGTTCAGGGTCAGTTTTCAGTTTTTGGGTAAAGGGGTATTTTTAGGGTTCAGGGTCAGTTTTCAGTTTTTGGGTAAAGGGGTATTTTTAGGGTTCAGGGTCAGTTTTCAGTTCATGGGTAAATGGGTATTTTTAGGGTTCTGGGTCAGTTTTGGGTTTTTGGGGTACAGTCGTACAGGGTAAAAATTAAATAAATTTAAATTAAATCAATTAAATGAAATTACAAAATATAAAATTACATTAAATTATTACGTTTTTTATTTATTTTAAATGTATATGTATTAGTTTTAATTTTTTAATTATGTTTTAATATTTGTATTTAATATTTGTAACATTATATGTATTTTATAATTATTTTAACATTATTATTAATACATTTAAAAAAACAATATTTTTAATTTCGATATTTTTGTACTACGATATTATTTTTTCGATATTTTTGTACTTACCTTGTTAGGGATAGGATTCCGATATTTTTGACTTCGATATTTTTGTCCCGATATTTTTGTATGTCGATATTTTTGATTTCGATATTTAGTCAGACATTCCCTCCGGACAGCTTTAAATGGGTGTTTCTTGAAAAAGCAGTGTTGAGGCCCCGAGGGGGCAGCATTACCAACATTCTTAACACCCGTGAATCAAAATGGATGTTTTATTTTGACTCAATCCAAAATGGCCTGAATGAAAATGACAGCTCCTTTACACAATTGGCCACACTTAACTAAGTGCGACAACCCTGTTAATACTTTTCACTGCTGACCTACTCTGGCTCTGATTTCTATCTTACCTACTTTCATTTAACTACCTGCTTTTTCCTACACTGATGTGGCCTTTACCGTCATGTGACAGGTACGCTGCCAAATGTTTAAATTGTTTCTGAGCCATAGTGTGTCTTTAACATGTAAACGTTGACATTATTCTAGACCCTATTAACTTACCAATCATGTATCTCCAAATGGGGTAATACTGTTGTGAATTGTGGCACTATTGATGTCTATATATGTTAAACATAATTTCTTACACATTTTGGTCTTCTCTATGGCCATTGAAAGTATTCCTTATGGTAATTTACCTTTATTGGGCATTTATCATTTATGTACATGTGGATAATAATGTATCAATTTGGAGTTTATACAGTGCACAACGTACGTTTTCTGAAATTAGTATGTCGCATTTTATTTCATTCCGCGGAGACTTACTGCCCGCTTTCCCAGTCTTTTTCCCTTTTCCATTGTTGAAACACTTCGTCAGCGATCACGTGTTCCTTTCACCATGGCAATACAATAATCAGGAAGAAGCCGGTCTCCATTGTTGACCGCGCTTCGTACAGAGACAGATTAACTCTTACTTCTCCTGGTATGTACACGCTCTGAGACTCTGCCTGCCTGTAGCTGTCTCGATAACTAGCCTCTTTCCGAATTATGATCCTGGTTTCTATTTTTACAGATGTTGTACCAAGTGACACCGGTTTACGTAGCAGCGGTATCACCGCGATGTATCTGACCTGCGGGCGGATATCGAACGCTCATGCCACTACCAACACAAGGTTTACCTACCCAGAATTCCCTGCAAACCTTAAAATTAGGTTAAAAAAACACTTTTTCATACATTTTTGCGTGGGATCTCCGTGCCGGCACAAATGTCCTACAGCCCAGTGTTTCCCTTTTTCTTCCGAGTAAAATGATACCTCACTTGTGTGGGTGCCCCAAAGTAAAACAGGCTAAAAATGAATTTTTAAAAATTGTAGTGTTTGGGATTGAGAAATTAAGCACCTCACCTTAGTCGCAGGCCTTTGGCCCACCCACACAAATGAGGTATCATTTTACTCGGGAGAACAAGGGGAATGCTGGGAGGTAGGACATTTGTGCTGGCACGGAGATCCCACACAACAAAATTTGGAAAAGTGATTTTTTAACCTAAATTTAAGGTTTACAAGGAATTCTGGGTAGGAAAACATTGGGGGACCCACGCATGCCATACCTCCCTGGACTGCCCCGGGTGTCTAGTTTTCAGAACTGTTTGGGTTTGGTAGTTTCACAAGTTTGTCGCTGAGCCCCGGGCCCAAAACTCAGGTGCCCCCCCCAAAAAAAAGGTAGCTTTGCTATAGGTTATTTTATATTCTCCACCGTACGATTTGGGCCTTTTCCTGTTGCAGCCACTATGCCTACCCACACAAGTGAGGTACCATTTTTTCCGGGAGACCTGGTGGAACGCGGGGTGGGTGGAAATTTGTTGATCCACGGAGATTCCAGAACTTTCCACCACAGAAATGTGAGGAAAATGCGTTCTTTTTGTAAATTTTTAAGGTTTGCAAGGGATTCTTGCGAACAGAACCTGGTGGGAGGCAGTCATGTCACCCAATCCTGAATTCCCCTGGGTGTCTAGTTTTAAAAAAAGTACAGGTTTGCTAGGTTTCCCTATGTGGCAGTTGCGCTAGGGCCCAAAATCCGTAGGCATATTGCTAAAAACAAATCTAAGCCTAGTCAGCTTTCTGCTGCCCTGGGGGGAAGATTTCAGGACTGGGTTTGCCCCGATATGCCCCCAAGGGGGGGCAGAAACATTGTGGCTATATTTTTTGGTGGATGGGGGCATTGGTATGCCCATTCTGGGCAGCCCCCACCCCCACACATAAAAAAGCCAGCGTAATCGTTGGCGTCAAGTGGGCTTTTTGCCCACCCTGGAGGGGCAGATTTGGGGCTACTGCCCCATCATCCCTCCAGGGGGGCAGAAAGGCTGTCATTGTTGCAGGTGGGGGTGGGGGCATTGGCATACCCGTTTTGGGCAGCCCCCAACCTAAGAAAAATTTGCCCCAAAATCCCTTGTGCCTGGTGGTTTTTTTGCCCCCCCCAGTGGGTGCAGATTGGGGCTACTGCCCATCTTCCCCCCAGGGGGGGCAGGAAGGCTGTAATTGTTGCAGGGGAGGGGGTGGGGCATGGACCTGCCCGTTTTGGGCAGCCACACACTATTTCATATTTCCCCCCCAAAAAAATCCCTGGCATCTAGTGGGCTTTTTGCCCCCCCCCCCGGCAGGGCAGATTGGGGAGTAATGCCCCCATATGGCCCCCAGGGGGGTCAGAAAGTCCACTAGACGCCAGGGAGTTTTGGGGGAAAATTTTAATTAGGGTGGAGTCTGCCCAAAACGGGCATGCCAATGCCCCCAACTTAATAAAAATTTGCCCAAAAAAACCCCTGGGGGGGGGCAGATTGGGGGCTACTGCCCCATCTGCCCTCATGGGGGGCAGGAAGGCTGTAATTGTTGCGGGGAGTTGTGGGGGCATGGGCATGCCCGTTTTGGGCAGCCACACACTATTTCATATTTCATATTTGCCCCCTCAAAAAATCCCTGGCATCTAGTGGGCTTTTTGCCCCCCCCCTGGCAGAAAAGATTGAGGACTAATGCCCCCAACTACCCCCCACGGAGGGCAGAAGGTCCAATAGACGCCAGGGAGATTTTGGGGCAAATTTTGATTAGGGTGGGGTCTGCCCAAGACGGGCATGCCAATGCCCCCACCCTAATAAAAATTTGCCTAAAAAAATCCCTGGTGTCTCGTGGGCTTCTTGCCCCCCAGAGGGGTCAGATTGGAGGCTACTGCCCCATCAGCCCCCAGGGGGCAGGAAGGCTGTTATTATTGTGGGGGAGGGGGTTGGGGCATAGGCATGCCCGTTTTGGGCAGCCCATCCAAATTCAAATTTGCCTGCAAAAAAATCCCTGGTGTCTAGTGGGCTTATTGCCCCCCCCCCTGGTGTGGCAGATTGTGGGGTAATGCCCCCATATGCCCCCCAGGGAGGTCAGAAAGTTCACTAGACGCCAGGGAGTTTTTTGGGCAAATTTTAATTAGGGTGGAGTCTGCCCAAAACGGGCATGCCAATGCCCCCAACTTAATAACAATTTGCCCAAAAAAAACCCTGGTGTCTAGTGGGCTATTTGCTCCTCTGGGGGTGAAGATTGGGGGCTACTGCCCCATCTGCCCCCCCGGGGGGGCAGGAAGGCTGTAATTGTTGCGGGGATGGGTTGGGGGCATGGGCATGCCCGTTTTGGGCAGCAACACACTATTTCATATTTGCCTCCTCAAAAAATCCCTGGCGTCTAGTGGGCTTTTTGCCCCCCCTGGCGGGGCAGATTGGGGGCTATGTCCCCCAACTGCCCCCCAGGGCGGGCAGAAAGTCCACTAGACGCCAGGGAGATTTTGGGGCAAATTTTTATTAGGGTGGGGGCTGCCCAAAACGGGCATGATAATGCCCCCACCCTAATTAACATTTGCCCAAAAAATCCCTGACCTCTACTGGCCTTTTTGCCCCCCCCTGTGGGCATATTGGGTGCTAATGCCCCCATCTGCCCCCTCGGGGGGCAAAAAGGCTGTAAATTTTATGGGGGAGGGATAGGGGCATTGGCATGCCCATTTTGGGCAGCCCCCACCTTAATTCAGATTTGCCCCAAAATATCTACTACTGCTACTGCCTCCATCTGCCCCCTGGGGGGGCAGAAAGTCTGTAATGGTGGTGGGTGGTGGGGGCATTGGCTTGCCCGTTTCGGGCAGGCCCCACCCTAAAACAAAAAATTGCACACAAAAGAATCCCTGGTGCATAGTGGGCTTTCTGCCCCCGGGGGGCAAATTGGGGGCTACTGCCCCATCTGTCACCCAGGGGCGGGCAGAAAGTCTGTAATGGTGGCGGGTTTGGGGGCATTGGCTTGCCCGTTTCGGGCAGCCCCCACCCTAAAAAAAAGTGCACACAAAAAATCCCTGATACATAGTGGTCTTTCTGCCCCCCGGGGGGCAGATTGGGGGCTACTGCTCCCATTTACCCCCCAGGGGGGCAGAAAGGCTGTAATGGTGCCAGGGGGTGGGGGCATTGGCGCACCCATTTTGGGCAGCCCCCACCCTAAAATAAGTGCCCCAAACAAATTCCCTGGTGTATAGGGGGCTTTCTGCCCCCCCGGGGGGCAGATTGGGGGGCTATTGCCCCATCTAATTCTCCCCTTTCCAATGATACCTCTCCTATCTTTCTGCGTGCTCAGGGGGCTGAGATAGCCCACTGAGCATGTAGAAAGTGAAACTGAAATGAGCCTAAAGGCTCATTTTAGTTTCGGTTTGTGTTCAATAACGACAGCGCGACGTGCGCGCTGATCGTCATTGAACAGAAACCAGCGAGGGGGCCTTGGGAGCTGGGGAAGCTCTTCCCCAGCTCCCAAGGTCAGAGGGGTGGAATGGAAATCCCTCTGCTGTCTGCAGCAGAGGGATTTCGTGCCCCTGGCCTCATGACGGAATGGTTCCGTCATCAGCACAGGAGCACCGATGCTCATGACGGAACCATTCCGTCATGAGCATGGAAGGGGTTAATGAAATTTTGCATTGATGGTTCTTATGTCTATGTTTGACTGAAAATACATAGTACAGTGAGGCTGCTTGGCCGTTTTTTATGACACTATCCTCTACCTGCACTACCCTTCACTATACCACTTCCCTCCCTCCCAGGGGCACTTTTGAATATCTTTGGAATATATATTTATGAAACCTTTGTGGTAATCAGTACATGCCTACATTGTGAATAAATAACAATGTATGTCAATTGATTGTTCTCTTACTAATTTTTCATTACTATTGCTATCTATTTTGAATATTTTCTTCCCTTAATTGCTGGGACCCCTCTTCTCAGTACTATCTGGACAACCCAACAGAGGTGTACATTGATCATAACCCATTGCAGTATTAGTATAGGGAAAGGACTGAATGGCCACTGCTCAGCAGGCTGAGGATAAGCTATCTGGCTTACCCTGTTGCAAGTGTCTCTTCCGAACATGTTTTCAGTTCTGCTGGTTCCATTGTAACAGTGAGAAGGACCAGTCTCTCGCCCAGAAATGTGGAGAGGTTTACAATGACCAAAATGAATCAGCACTTCATACCACTGAATTACACAATACATGGCAAGGGAGGAAGATGAGGACAGTGGCTCAGGTGACATGATTACCTACTACTGGCTGAACCCCCAGAGTTTGAGGACAAGCTATACTTTCCTGGCAATTAGGCTTGCACTTACTGTCTTCCTCCCTTATTTTCCTTTATTTGTGTGTCTGTCTTTCCAGTTACAAACTTTGCATCACAACAAATCCATCACCACCATCTTATACTCTTCTTATTTCAATATGCAAGTTTCAGGTGTCTGCATTTCACAGTACAGTCCTCCGAATCCCGCTCCTCCGCTCCATCCTCCTGAATCTCCCTAAATCCATTGCCCTCAAGACAGATGATGATTTGATGATGAAAAATAGAAGAAAAAATAAAATCTTTCCTAGTCCCTCCAAAAGAAGTGGAACATGATGACTACTATAGCTATCCTCCTTTCAGAGCCGAGAGAGATTGCCCATTAACTGGAAATGAGACGGAACAGGTAATGAATGATTGATGCCATGCATTGGGCGCAGACTGAGACTGAGTTATTTTGTTGTTGTTGTTTGTTGTGAATGAAGTTATTTCATTGTTCACTAATCATCTTTCTACAGTATACAAACGTAACTCAAGGCAATTTTCCCCTATTTTTAGTAAAAAAATGTGTACTTCTACTGCAGCTTGATACATTGCTTTTGATTGAATACAGGAAGGGGACTCAATCTGCACACTGAGTATGATAACAGCACCGTCCATGTTGATGATGGCGAAAAAGATGGCCCGTTAACTTAAGATGAGAAGGAACAGGTAATGAAAGTGAAAGTCATGCATTAGACACCTGACTCTGAGCGATTGGTGTTTGTGTTTTTGTTGTTTATTTGTTGTGGATGAAGTGAAGTATTACTAGTCTTTCTGTACACACTAAAGAGTGTCTCAAGTCAACAATATTTCTACTCTTGTTGTGTAATAACAAAATTGTACTTATACACTGCAGGCCAATCTTCTCAGTCAGTCAGTACAAGTATCAGAGATGATTGATGGAATAATAACAAGTCAGGAGGACGTTTCATGAGTGGCATAAAAGGTAAACACATCAACAATAGCCACAGCAGACCTAAATGTCTGTGTAGAAGTGGAGTCGAGTGTAGCGGTGGGATGACTGCGGTGCATTGATTTACTCACTTAAATTGTAAAATGCTATTTTTCTGGATATGTGCTTTGTTTAACTCTTTAAAAAAAGTACTCTAAAAACGGAGGATCTGCTAAGCGACGTGCCGTCACTGTGGGCCTGCTCTGTCCTGTTGTTGTTGAAGGTCAAGGCTGGAAACAAACTAGAGTAGAGATGATGCATACATGCCACCTCGGAAAGTGTTCTTGTTGCACTACACCATAACTTGTGCATTTCTTTCAACTTTGTTTCTCAATATCCCTTTTGTTTTTCCATCTACAATTACAGGCCGGGCCTTGTCCTATACTTGGGAAAAGATTACAATGCACACTTACCTTACCAATAAATTTACATTTTCAAGGCAGGCAGCGGCGACTGGTGACACCCAAGATTGATGGACGAGAGAGGACCAAGAAGAATGCCGAGATGAAAATCCAGTCCACATTTTTGGCCAGAATAACACAGTAACAGTATCAACTTTCATCATCTTTTAAATAATTTGATTCATTTTTTTGTCTACAATCTTTACAACAGTGCGTTCTTCTTGTTGTTTTTATTATCATTAGGTTTGCTCTCTGTTTATGATTCATCCCTACCAATAGTTAAACATTTTATTTGCTATCTGTAAAAGTATTAAGCCCGGAACAGCTGAACATGAAGTGTATGTAATCCGGGTCTCCTTATCAATCATCATCATGCATGCATTTCCTTTTTCTCCCTTAACATATTGATATGGATATGGTAGTCTACAGAGTTTGTTTTTAGGTGTTTGTCCATGCATACTGTCTGTTTTTCATTTTCAAACCTTTCCCCAAACCCCCCTTTCCCATCCATTTAACAAACCCTAACCCTCTTCTCCCAGGCTGTGTGACTTATTGAGGTGTGACTAAATTTAAATGTACACCAATAATTAATCACACGTTTGCTGGGGCAGATGTGGCGAAAGCAACAGTACTTCAATTTCAAGGCAGAGCGATGATCTTCTTTTGTTTGCCCACACATGAGCAGTATATTTTAGAGGTGAAAGGAACAGATATCACCGTATTAATTGATGGCATTGATTGGATTTGTTGTCAGCCTCATACACAGCACTAACTGTTACGCTGTAGGCCTAGTCAAGTGACTCAACACAACTATAGTTTGTAACTCTGTCTAGCAGGCTATCTCCACCACCTTTACGTTTTGTTGTAAAATATTAATGCATATTATTGTTGCTCGGTAAGTTCGGTACTGTACTTCATTCTACTACTCCTTGAACAGTCTCTCAAAGGTGACTGACTGTCTCATTTTCATTTTTTGCAAATGCTGCTGCCCTGCCAGTGTCTACTACTACTACTACCACCCCCACTACAATCATGGCATTTTACAAAAAGAAAACCATCATCACCATGCAGCCAACGCTGTGCCTAAGTTAAACATCAAGCAAAGGTAAGAGAAGTTTGGGGGAGGCATAATTAATAATGGAGATGTTTTCAATCAATTCACACACTCCTTTGAGTCCAGCTTAAGAATGCATAGACTAGAACAGAAAGGCTGACAGTACTAGTAGGACAACTCAATCAGTGAGGGGTGTTGCATCTATCTGTTTGAGTCTTACACAGTTAACCAATTATTTAAATCAAACTCTGGCTATGGGCGGACCTGCACCAGCAAGGAAACAGTGTTATGTAAAACAGTAACCCCACCTACAAAACATTAACAACATTGTATGTAATGTAGAAATATAGATTTAATATAACCCTAACAAAAATAAACTATGTAAAAAAAAACACAAAACCTGACCCACCCCGTCCCTAACCCTGACCAATGTCTGTAACGAGAAAGTCTAAACAAATCACCAAAACCCCAACGCCCAATTCCCACCCACCAAACCAAGAATTAAAAAAGGGGCAATAGACAGGTTCTCCTATGTCAGGCGGGATTTTCTTGGAGGACATGCACTGCCTCCTCTAGTAGGGTGCTGCGGCGCTTTAGAGCGCGGCAGTTGCAGCCACAGAGGGGGAGGCAACAGGGATGGAAATGCGGCAGTGGACGGCCGCCAGATGGTGGCGCGGTACCGCTGGAGGGCGGTGGCTGGGGCCTGGGGCACTGGAGGAGGCTTCAGCTGTTGCCGCCTCCTCCTCCTCCTCTTCCAATCCACCAGCCACTGATATTCTAGTAGGATTGCCTCCAGCTTGCGGCACCGTGCCTTGGCGGCCAACTCCTTCCGATCTGGTTTGGAAGGAGTAGCTGTATATCAAAAAGAAATAACAAGACAATTGTAAAATGTTCTCTTAGAAAAACAGTAAGACAAGTTGATTATACACATAGTGGCATGGTAGCACTATAAAGCACAGTACATAACATTTGTGGTATGTATCTATCCTCCCATTTGCTTGGGCTTTAACATTTGCATGATTTTTTCAGGCATTCAACCAACCATGCATCAGATTCTTTACTATCAGCCACCTTTGCAATTTGCATGCTTGCATCACACGTATCCTTCTCCCTGTCAGTCATAAATATTAAATAACGCCCGTCCTTCTTCCTTACAACCGTCTTTCACTTTTTAGTTCAACACCAGGTGATCTGATATGACATTTAGTCTTCTCCGTAAAACTTGCAAAGCGGACTTGAAATCACAGTTAGATGAGGCCATTGGTTACTCAATACTTCCGCCTCTAATGCCTTTACTAATGCCAATTAAGGGGGGTCTTCACTCTTCAAACGTTCACAACAACTCTTACTTACTTAGGGCATCATTAGGAGGGCGCTCATGCTAAAAGGGACTGCCTGCCATAAGGGCAGGGGTCCTGTGGGGGCAATTAGGATGCGCCCGCCACAGTGGCGGGCGCATCCCATTTTTTAACATTGCGGCGGGCGGTGCCGCATGCCTTTCATGGCGGCAATGCTGCCACAGAAAGGCATTCCATAATGCACAATATATATCTGGTGGTGTGTTTCAGACACCGACACCATATTGAACCCTTTTCCGCCCGGTCGAAAATCGGCGGACCCCCCAGCCATTGTATTATGGCGGGAGGTCTTTTCTATAGGGATGGCATGCGGTTTGGCCCTGCCGGGGCCGCTGTGATTACCGCCGGCCTGGCGTGGGCAATCCATCCGTCATCCTAATGGGGCCCTAAGTCTCAACAGTACAGTATACATACAGTACACCCTTGCAGTGAGTGTAATGTCAATAGTTAGGGATTATAAATCTAACTTACCACCGCCTGCCACTGGTGCTGGCTCGCCCCCTACTGCTCCATCGGCAACTGCCACATCCTCTCCATCCACGTCGCCTTCACCGCTGGCCCAATTAGTTAATAATATACAACATACATCACTAGTACAAATCAGGTAGTAGTAAAGTAGACAATAGTAGTTATATATTGTCCCTAGGGTCATTCTAGCCTTTTCTTAGTTAGCCCGAGCCATGCAACCATTTTACCTTTGTGTCTTTTTTTTTTGCACATGTGACGTTACCTTGCAGCTAATTGTATAAGACACCTTTGAGCCCACATGACCTCATACTGCTACTGTCTAATCGCTGCGTACAAGGTCAACCAAAACATTAATAAGCCAATTTTTTATGACGTTCTGGTGTACTGTTAGTCCATATTGCTTATCCATAAATGCTACACTTATTGGCACACACCTTTTTTCTCATTACAGACAAAAGATTCCCTTCTACGAACCAGAGATTTGCAGCAACAACTACCAGTACTAGGTTCTTCTAAAGTGAGGGGTCCCCAGAATTCACAACTGTGTGTAAGTGTAACAATGTTTATTGTTGTAATGTTATTGACTTTCCTTTTGGTGCTGCATTATAGAACAACGTACAGAGCTTGTCAATTCAAAATAAAAATGTTGTACTTAAATAGACTTGGTGGTATTTGGTGTGGATTACACGAGTGAGCGAGAAAAAGGAAGGGTGTGCATGTGCATTGCTTCCACAACTGAGAGGTTGGGTGTGTTATGTTCTGGGTTGTCTACTTATTGGGTATCTTGGGTGGAGGGTTCGGAGAGCTAATAGTTATGACAAGACACTACTATAACTAATCGGGCAGGGGATTGTGGTGGATTATGAACTTCTGACTGAGGTGTGTGAGGAAGGTCACCAACATCCTATTTTCTTGTGCAAAGTTCTGTATGTTCAACAGTAGTAGTATATCCTATCCTATCAATAAATAGTAATAAATCTGGTTGGGCATTTGCTGGTGGGAATTGTTGAAAAGCCTCAAAATTAACAAAGACTCAAGATCAATAAGAATAGAAGTAATACAAGAGGATGACCCAAAGGACTGGACTCAATGGCTAGAGCTACTTGTGAATCTGAGTTTTATTTAAAACTTTTTAAATAAAGAGTGGCCAACTGGGCAAGCTTAGCTACTACAGTACAGACAGACTAATAGTATTAGTACAGAAAGTCATCATAGCACAGGCAGGAATAACAGGATTTTGGAAACAGTACAGATCGAAGGATAATTGTTGGTAAAAAATAGCATTAGAAAATGGAAACAATAGTTCGGGATGGTGCAGTAAAAGTTATCGGATAAGAATTAATATTAAAAACAAGAAGACTTACTAGGGCCAGCAGAAGAGCCCGCGTTGGTGTCCTCCTGTTGCTGGTGTTCTCCTGCCGACCGCTCCCCGTCTGCCTGCCCATGGGTGCTGAACAGGAAAGATATAAGAAAGAGACAGACATTGATGAATGGTGTCAAACAAATAAAATATTTTTAAAGAACGGTCAAAAAACAATTATGTAAACAACAATTGCAATAACTAAATTGACCGATCTCATCTGGTCAACAAGTAGAATTGGGGGATTCGCGGATCGACTACTTACTATTTATCAACACTAATCGAGTCTTCTATACTGATTCCAGAATACTAACTAAGCCAAGTACCACGTACCACCTGACCAAGCACACCTCTTCCAGGCATGCCAATTGTACGTTAAGTATGCATTTCCACTTCTTTTAGTCCTCAACATGGAATATGGTCAAATGGAGGACACATGACTACATTTTTGTATACACTAAATTTTTGGTTGATTGATTGATGCTGATGTTCTGCTAGTGCTAAGCCTATTATCACTCATTGAACAAACTAGAAAAGGTTCTAATAAAGACTGGGGTACTAGCAGCACGTGACGTAACAGAGGGGGCATCACACATACCCCAAAAAAATTACAAACTCATACAAAGTAACTAAACCTAAGTATCAATCTGCCTCTATCTCTTAGTGACAGGACAAACTAAGGACTAGAGTCACTATAGTATTACGTAACGTAATTTCTCTAAAATAAACTCTTACATAATCACGCTAAGCGAGCGCAAACGTAAAGTTGCAAACAAGTAAGATTAGTAGCGCAGAAGAGCACCTGTGTCATAACAATCAAAGAAGACTTTTAAACGTAATTTACCTGTAATGTAAGCAGCAGCATTCTAGCTGGTTGAAAAAATAAAGATATTCGCAATATATAACACAGAGCAGAAGAACAGACACAAAGTAGTAATAATTAAATAGTTACTCACCAAGACCCGGGACCTCCACTCCTAGAAGGTCCAGCAGATCCTGCGCCCAGTCCAGGATATCAGACCACCGGTGCGTCAACTGGTTCGGGGTGCGCCGGACCCCAGAGCACCCCAATGCTGCCGACGCTTCCGTAGCCCGTACCCGGACCCTGGCCTGCCACCTGCTGACAGGGTTAAGGGGAGGTGGCGATGCACAAAGAAAACCAGTGCAGCCAACTCCACCTCCCCAAATAAGGCACGTGCCTGCACCCTTTGTGGGCGCCGCCTTCCGCAAGGAAGGCAGTCGCAGCTCTGGCTCCTGCGGCGAGCCCTACCCTTGGACATGGTTCTGGGGTAGAGAGTGAGACGGGCGGGAAAGAAAAGGTAATAAAATTTTAAAAGTAAGTAAAAGAAATGAAAAGAGCAGGCAATAGAAAAAGAGCAAAAAAGTAGCTATAAAACACACAAAAAGTAGACAAAACCCAAAAATATAGAAGCAGGAAAATAGAGATAATAAATGAAAAAAACATTAAAAAGTGTCTTGAAACAAAGGTTTGGAAAGATAGAGGGAGGATTGAAAAGCAGGCCCCAGAACCATATCAATAGAGTGAAAACCAAGGTGGCCGCAACCACGTGTGCAAGTTTGCGCGATATTTTTTCCCCTTGCACGCAAAAAGCAGCGCGAACACGTAAAAGCGTTCCAGAACAGTAAATATGTACCACGACCGGGCGCGAGCATGCCTTGCACGACCCGGAACAGGAAGTAAGCATCGCGAGCGGGCGGGACACGTGAAAACAAGATGGCCATACCCATGAGCGACCGCATGGATAAGTTGGCGAGACATTTTCAATGCGATCATGCAGAAAATATCACAAACGGGTGGGAAAAAAACTTCTGCGTCTTCGCAATATTTCCCGGTGTTCGGGATGATTTTTAACATTTTCGCGATAGTTTGCGAAAGTGAATTTTGCAAATTCCGCCCACCCCTAGAAAATACCATGATCCAAATTTGCCAAAGCTATTAATAAATGAAAAAGAAACCACAGTAAATGAAGAACTGACAAAATATGCACACCAGTGGCAGAAACAAAGATGCTGCTAGGCCATGTATTTCAAACCCAATAACAGGTGAAGTCCATGACAACCAGCAGCGTAAGGGTGTCTTCCCTCTACCCTTGGATCTAAGGAGGTAGGGTTAGTACCTATGGGATCATTGGATCATTTCTATGTGAGTCCTGATGAAAGCCGGGGTATTTAATTTTGCCCGCAGAAACATGTTGACGGTTTTGCAGAGTGGAGGGGTTGTTGACTCATTACAGTTCCCCATACCACCATCCACTGGTCTTGAAGAGACCGTTTTACTCCGGACAGGGTATCCAAGAATTAAGTTGTATATGGGATTTCCTGTGACCATTTGTAATCACTGTTTCTGCACCTATGTTCACTTGGGATCCCCTACGGTTTTCACTTACGTGTTGTATTGTCTTTACCCCCCTATTGCTCCACCCCCAGCGTTGGTCTGCGCGGAGGTGTGTTAGCAGCCCTATGATGAAGCATGACACAGTTTGCTGTGTGTGAGGGCAATTTTAACACCATTGTTTGTTCCCCCTACCTACACAGTCCCTCTTCTATGTTGTGGGAATATAGTTGTTGCAGGAGGTCGAAGTGGGACCTTATTTCCTCCTACTCCTTACTTTTTGTGCGTGTTAACACTTGTGAGTGTAGTCAGAATCTATTGTTAAGAAGATTTTTGACACAGGAATCAAAAGAGGTGGCGCAGGAACAGTGGAGACTGTTCTATGAGACAAAAGGACCCCTGCAGATGGAAATGAAGGTGAATATTTTTCGAATTCTGGAGGGGAAGGACAATCAATTGAGGGTCAGGTGGAAAATGTATAAAGAAAATACAGCATTTTGATGCTAAAGCTAACAGAATGGGAGTCCAAAGCATCTCACATGGGATGGGTGTCAAAGGTAGCAGGCAAGGGAAGCAGAATATCTCTGCAAATAAAGAGAATCATTTTATGGAAGGGTGGTACAAGAGGGAAACCTCTAAGCTGTGGGAATTATAAGTCTCAGCAATCAGGTAACCAAGGCAGAGGATCTTTCAGAGGAAACCAAGGAATATCTTCTTGCTTTCCCAAACGAAGAAGAGGAGGTAGAATCAGGTAATCAATGACTCTGGCCAAGGTGCTAATACCGGACACAGCGAGTATGAGGATTTCTTCTGGTTTTATCCAAGAAAAGGTGGGTGGAAGGTTGATATTTCCTCTCAGTGAATGGAGGAAAATTACAAAAGATCTTTGGGTATTGGCTACAGTGGCAGGCTACCACATAGAATTCAATTTGGAACCAAGACAAAAAAGAGAACCAAGGAAGGTATGTTTCTAAAAAGAATTGGACAAGGTATTATCGGAGGACATTCACAGATGTTAGAAAAGGAGGTAATTTTAAAAGTGGAGAACAGTCAGGTAACCTTTGTGAGCATTGTAGAGAAGAAAGACGAGGGTTGGAGACCAGTAATACATCTAAGGGAGGTAATTTATTTTGTGACTTGCAGACATTTCAAGAATGAAAGAAGTCCCTTGTTGAGGGATGTATTACAGGAATTAGTTTGGATCATGAAGATGGATCTCAAGAATGCATAGTTCACAATTGCAATAGTATTGGAGAGTCAATGTTTCTTACAGTTCAGATGAAAAGGTCAATTGTATCAGTTTTAGTGCCTTGCATTCGGGTATCAGCAGCACCATGTTGTTTTACAAAGGTATTAAGATTAGTAGTGGGTTTTTTGTTAGAGAGAAATAAGATTGATTGTTTATCTAGACAATATTTTGATTATGCATCAGAATGTGGGTGTGTTAAAAGTAACAGTTTGTGAAGGACTTGTTGGAGGCTTTAGGCTTCATAATAAATCAGGAGACGTCTGTGTTAGCTCTGTCATAAAGCAAGGAGTTCTTGGGTTTTGTGGAAGATACAGTTGCCGGAGAAAAAGATAAAGAAAATAGAACAAAAGGTGAAACATTGCCTAAAGAATAAGGGGGTGAAGTTGGGGTATTTAGCTGTTGTGATAGGTATGTTGTCTTCACAATCCAGGCGGTGTTCCCAGGGCCTTTACATTACAGTGTGGAGTGTGATGGAGAGAAATGATTGCATTGAAAATGAATTTTTGCCTATTCTGTATCAGAACCCAAATTCAAAGGGAGCTCAGTGCGGTTTAATAAGGACAACGTTATGGTATGGGCTTGAATAAACATTTGGGAGGCAGATCGAAGAGGGTGTCTCTTGTTTTTGTTTGGTGGAAAGAATTGGACTTAAGGCCGAATATTTTCCAAGGATAAACAATTTTGTTGAAAATTGGAATTCCAGGAATAAGATAGATTTCGGTAACTGGAAGATGAAGGTGGAGTATGTCCAGAAAATTCATAGATGTTTTGGACCTTTTGCAGTGGATCTTCTTGCATCTTGTTTAATGTTTCCTTTTAAGGATTATATCCGTTGGAAACCAGATCCATCAGCAATAGCAGTAGATGTATTCATTCAGGATTGGAAGGAAATGAGAGGTAATGTGTTTCCTTCTTTTTCAATGTATCAAATGGTGCTAATTCAATCGAGGAGACAAACTTGTCGAATGCTGTTGGTAACTCTGTTTTGGACAACTCGGGCTTGGTTTTGTTTGGTGGGCGAAATCATGTTTTAATGTAATTTGTACTTGTAAAGCGCTCTAATACCCCAACTGGGGTATGCTGGTGCTGTAACGCATACCACTGTGGAACCCTTCCTGGCTTTTCCCTGTGAAATGTCCACTCCTGGGCACCCCCAAGGTGAAGCCAGGCATCCCAGCACTGTTGGGGCCGTTGTGGAGATTAAGCAAGCTATTGCCCAGAGTTGCAGAGTGGGACCTATGATTAGAATAGGCACCGAGGCGAGCATTATCAGGTCCGAGGAAATTGAGCCCAAGACGCGCCGAGGCGGGAATTGAACCCTGGTCCCGGGCCAGACCTCTGCATCAGGGTCTGCAGCTCTAACCATTGAGCCACACTTCTCCACAAGGTGCCATATTTTATCAGGTTCTTCAAAGGCTTGGTAACAGTAGTAGAGGAAGTACAGCATCATGTGGTAGATTTGGGCTTGTTTCACTATCTAGTTTGAGGGATGACAGGAAATAAGGTAGATTTGCATATCTTTCGGGAACAGCTTCAGAGCAGCTTGATGAATCTTGGGCACCAGGTGCTAGGAAGAGATTCAATAGTGCATGGAGTGTCTGCTTAGGTTGGTGCGTGGCAAGGGATGTGGATCCGATGGAGGTTGATGACAGTTAAGCGATTCTGTTGGAGCAGGAATCAAACAGTTTAACAACTTTGTCTTACTGAAACAGGGTTGATACGGGCTTGGATGGTATTTGTGATTCTCTGGTACCGCCCTTTGCCATGGTATATATGAGAAGGTCAGGAGCTATGCATATAGCTATTCTAAGTTTAGTTAATAATGAGAGTTAAGCATACATTTAAAGGATTTTATTGTTTCACGTTTAGTAAATCATTTTTATTCAGAATCATTAGTTATGAACATATTAGTTTCAAATAACCAATCTTGTACAGAATTGATAAAGAAATAACAGTTAAGTCAATAAAATCCAACACATGCTCCATAAAGGAAAGAATCCCTATTCTAAGAATCAAGTGAGAAATAGTTGTCAGTCAGAATGCAAGAAGAGTTCTTGTCAGATAGAGTGAGAGAAACATAAGGCTTCAAAGGTCAATTCAAAATCAATAATCAATCAAAACAGAACTTCTCAAAAAGAGAGGTTCAAGAAAACCCAGTAGAGTCTCAAAGCAGCAAGGAGTGGCAGCTGTAAATAATCATGACTAATGGCCAATGGCAAAATCAATGTGCATGTTAAGGGTCTGATAGAAAGGCTCTAAAAGTCTGAAAAACTGCTCTAGAAACTCACACTTTTATGGACAGGCGAATAATAATGTTACAGCCGTCATGTTGTTTCATCTTTTTCTTTTATGCAATCATCTTTTGATGCCCTCCGGGAACAGGATTGCTCCTTCCTCTCTTTCTCACTTTATGACAATAGGATACAGACAGCAAATGTTAGGTTTGAAACATTTGTTGTAACACTTTTAGGTTCACATGGAATATTTGATAATTTCAAACGATTTTCCCATGTATAACTATATCTTCTAACCTTCTAATATTGCAAGTTGTAAATTTTTCTAACAATCATCTGTATAGAAGTTGAAAAATCTATAATAATGAAAAAGAAAATATTAGGCAGAAACCCATTTGTTGGAAACACAAAACATGTCAAAAAGATCAATACAGGGTCGTGGCTTTGTAGCCAACATGGTGGACATGTTCTGAGCCGGCTCCGTCCAGCCCGTTGAATATCTGACGCTCATCCTGGCAATCTGGTATTGCTAAAACTGCAATTCTACAACTCTGCATGCACGGCTGGCTCCCTCGTCGATTGGCTCCCTTCCTGGAAGCGGGGACCGCCGTGGAGATGAGATCTAGAGGAGGCGGACATGCGGCCTGGCAAAGAGTTGAGGCCCCGAGTGAGAGAGAGGTGGCGAGGCTGCGGCTGATCCGGAGTGAAGTGCGGGGGATCGGCGGCGCTTTCGTGCCGCGGCTGTGGCCCTCGGGGGTACTAATTGGTGGTCTTGTCCCGCACTCCTCTCCTAGCTGACTGGGGAGTTTGGTGGCTCCCCTGGGGGTCCGGTGGCGGCCACCGTGGAGTGGAGGCCCCCCCGGGCTGGTAGCAGATGCCTCTGGAGTGAGGACCCATGTGTCTGTGGCAGCTGTGCGGCCCCTCCCTGTGTGTGAGAGCCATCTCCGCTGGGCCTGTGAGTTGAAGCCTGGTATGGCACGGTTTCCCCCCCCACGGACTGTGTTGGTGGTAAGGTGGGGGGTGTGGGCCGAGGCACCCACTCCGGAGATACTGTCTAGGCCTGGTGAGGCCTTGGGAGCAGCAGTGAGAGCAGGACATTGGCAGAGTTGCTGGCCTCAGAAGCTGTGCCCTGAAGGTTGGATTGCTGGCCCGCATTGCGTTACACGTCCCGGGGCAATCCTTCGTGATAGCCTTGGGCTTGTGGGACTGGGTGAGAGGCAGGAGTTTGGCCTTGTCTAAGGGCTCGTGGGGATGGCGTGAGGACCTTGCCAGGTAGCGTGGGCCAACTGGTACACCCGGGAGCCACAGGGGCCCTGAGCGAGACTGTGTGGTTGGACGAGGTGCGAAGAGTGGCAGTGCCCGGTCAGGTGGGGGGAGAGCAGAATCGGGCCTGTGGGCCTGTGGGCCAGTGGAGAGGTCATGACCAGAGACAAAGGAGGCCGCGGCGCGACTAAACAAGGGCCTATAGATAAGTACACTGGTCCGGGAGCAGGGCCTGGAGCATCTGGAGCATCCGGGGGCCAGCAGGGGGTGGTGCCGGACAATGCGGCCCTCATGCGACCATCACCCAGACCAGGGACATGCTGGACGCAAAGATAGGGGCTGTAGGAGCAGACGTAATGTTATTCCGTCAGGACCCGCGCAACGCAGTATCCCGCATCTCCAAGGACGAGACCCGCATATCGGGATTGGAGGATGATGGCACGGAACTTAAGCTGTGGGCGGATATGCCCGATGTCATGTCAGTATTGGGTGGGTACTGGAATGACGTCATGCAGACGGTGCAGGATAGGTCAGGGGCCGGCAGCAGCATTAGAGGGGGTCTGCACACGAAATTGTATACATTTGTGTCGGGAATGGATTGGGTTTGACACATGGCGCCGGGCGCATGGTGCCGCTCGGGGATACACTTCAAAAGTCCTTTTCCAGGCTAGTCTATATATTTGTCCCCAGGACTAGGGCGGGCAGGGTAGTGGCGGCAGGTATACTGCCACGAGGTCTCTCGGACCACTTCCCAATATTTATAGAGCTAGACACTGGGAGGAATAGGCAGCCATTCCGTTGGTGTCTAGCGGTTTGGAACCTTCAAAATGCAGAATATACCACTCACATGGGGGAAATCCATCGCCCAGTATTTGCTGGAGAATGTGGGCACTGTGTCCAATGCGGCCACACTGTCAGAGGCGTTGAAGCCCATTTTGCGGGGGTGGATATATCCTGGTGTGCAGCAGCTCGCAGGCAGCGAAGAGAGGAACTGACCTGTGCAGAGGCAAACATAGAGAGACTCGAGAGGCAGGATCGAGAGTCAGGGAGCGAGCTGGGAGTGAGACAATTGCGTCTGGCCCGACAGGAATGTGCGGCCCTGCAAATGGAAGAGGCGTGTCAGGCCTGGCTCGCCACAAGCAGTAGGGTGTACCAATGAGGTGACAAGTCGGGGAAAATGTTGCACCGTCTGTGCCAGGGCACCCTGCATGCTCAGGCTCTACCGGAAATTCTGGATTCGGTGGGAGATTCAATTACAGACCCCTCGGCCATAGCGGAGAGCCTAGAGGCTGCCACGGTTGAGAAGTTCATTGCTGATCTGCCGCCCAAGGCGCTGTCTGACGACCAGCTAGACCAGCTGGAGGTCCCCCTATCGGAGGCGGAACTGGGAGCGGCCCTGGGAGCACTGAATCCCGGGAAGGCACCTGGACCAAACGGGTTCCAGAGCAAATTTTTCCATCGCTACAACTTGCAGCTGGTTCGGCATTACGAGGCTGTGGTGGAGGAGGAGCGGGATGAAGGGGTGCTTCCCTTGGGTTGGAGACACGCGGAGGTGGTGGTGTTCCATAAGCCCAGGCGCCCACCGGAGAGCCATTCGTCCTACCGCCCCGTTTCGCTCTTAAATGTGGAAGCTAAGGTTCTGGCAAATGCACTGGCCAATTGGCACATAGCATTGCTGGTACACCCCGACCAGGCGGGATTTATGCCCCAGGGGGCTAATCAACACCACATCAGAAGGGCGCAGGTGGCGGTTTTGGCGATCCGGCAACTAGGGGAGCCGGCGGCTTTAATTTTAGCCAATATGGATAGGGCCTTTGATTCCCTGAGCTGGGTCTACCTGTTTGTCCTGCTGCCTAGGCTCAACCTGGGCCCGCAATTCCTTTCTTACATAAAGTTATTATACACTGGCCTGACAGGGTCAGTCACGGTAGCAGCTGCAGCCTCCTCCACTTCTGCCATTCAGAGGGGCACACGGCAGGGCTACCCCCTGCCGCCATACCTGTTTGCCCTGGCAATGGAGCCCCTGGTGGCTTGGGTGAGCATGGACGCACCGGTGCATGGGTTTGAGGGGCCCACGGGTCTCTTCAATAGAATAGTTCTATACGCCGACGACATTCTCTTCTTTTTAACGGCTATGGATAGAACGGGTCCACGGTTGCTGCGTATTATGCAGATGTTTGGGGAGACATCGGGACTCTATATGAACCCCCCGTAAATCCACACTATGGGTTCTGGGCGGGAGGACGGGGTTGGGTTCGTGGGAGTCCAAGATTCAGCCTGGGGCTGGGGGATTGAAGTACCTGTGGGTGGTGCTCTTGGAGGTACCAACAGTGGCCTGGGAGCATAATCTAGTATCTGTGTGGGAAAGAGTGCTGGCAGATATTAAGCCCTGGTCTCGCATGCCTTTGACGCTGTTCAGGAGATCAGCAATTTTTTAAATGGTGTTGCTCCCCCGCCTTTTATACCAACTGCAGAATCACCCGTTTCCGATTCCAGCCTGATGGCTCCGCATGGTAAACTCTGTGTTAGGGCAGTTCCTATGGAAGGGTAGTAGGGTGCGGGTGGCAATGCGTACTTGCTTGCTCTCTACATACAGAGGGGTTCGGCTTCCCCGGATCTCCTCTCATAATATCAGGCGGCGCACCTGTTGGTCCTCAATTACTGGTGGTAGGGGGACATAGGGGATCCGGCATATGCGCTGGAGCACTGCCTAATGGGTCAACATACACTACACATGATACTGTACTCGGCGAGGTTGCGTAGCGCGCTGCCGCCGGCTACAAGGGTGGTGTTTATGATTTGGAAACAAGCGCTTCGGCACATGGGTTGGTGGGGTGTTTTGACATGGGCGACCCCTTTGTGGAACAATGGGCGGCTGCCCCAGTTGGCGGCCCTCCCGGGACTTAGAGGGTGGAATGCCATTGGCATTTCCACACTGGGAGATGTAGTGGCTTATACAACTCTTAAATCCTTTTGGGATCTTTAAGAGGAGTTTCAATTGCATCCGACACAGTTCTATCAGTATCTGCAGCTGCGACACGTGCTATCCTCTAGTCTGCAGGGCCTGGAGTCCATCCCTGAGTTCAGTCCTTTCGAGGCTAAACTTTTTGTGGGGGACTTAGGAGAAAAGACGATATCGCGCATATACCAAACTCTTGTGATCCATTGCTCCTCCACACTCCAGAAGCTTCGGGGGGACTGGGAGGCTGATGTGGGCGAGCTGGAGGAAGAGGACTGGGTGGAGGCCCTGGCGGCTCCGCATGGGGCGGCTATCGCGATGCGACTTCCCCTAGTCCAATTTAAATATCTCCACAGGGTTTACTTTACCAGGACGGGCTTATGGCGGGCAGGGATGATTTCCTCAATGGTATGTCTGCGGTGTGACCAGGCGGAAGGCACGTTTATTCACACGGTATGGCAATGTACATCATTAGATCGTTTCTGGAGGGGGGTCTTTGCATTCCTCTCAGAGGTCCTGGGCTGGCAGCTTACCTGTACACCGCAGTTGGCACTATTACATGTGATGGAGGGAGTTGGGGGCAACATATATAAACTACACCTTATACTGTTGGGGCTTACCTTGGTAAAGCGAGATATTGCACAGGCCTGGAAGGCAACGAGGGCTCCATCGGTGGCAAGTAGGAAAAATGGCCTCGATTTTTGCATGGGCCTGGAGCAGCCCATATTTGTGGCCAGGGGGTGCCCGCGCAAACACTATAAAATCTGGCACCGGTGGGCGGAGTATCGTGGCCTATGGCTAGATCCCCCTGTGATGGAAGAGTCTCGTTGCCCGGTTAGGCAGAGGAATACGTACAAATATCGAGGGGTGGAAGGAAGGGGGTGGTGGAAGGGACCTAGGGTGCTTTTTCTGTGTGTATCTATTGTACATAATTGCGGACATGGTGTTGTGGACTGTGCGACTGTGGGGGGGTGGGAGTTTGGGGGGAGTTGGGGATGGGGTGGGTTACTATTTTTTGCTCAGACACACGGGACAGTTGCTCGTGGGGGGGATGAAAGATTATGAAACAAAAGCCATTTGCTGTTGTATATGCGTGGGAATGTTTTGGCAGTTGCCCCTGGCGTGCAGGGCGCTGCATGATATATGCAAATTGACTAATAAAATCTGTTTAAAAAAAATAAAATAAAAAAGGTCCATACAAGTTTATGTGCTGCATTCCAATATGTGAAGAACAACTGGGTTGAATGTAAGATTCATTCAGCATTCTTTCCATCATTTGTTTGCATAGCACTTTCCATCCTATGTGGGATGGTAATGCCCAGACACGGGTCCCTTGCTCACTGTGCCACTGGATTCAAACTAGCCTGGCTGGTGAAGGGTGACATACCCTGAAACCGGTTCTAGAATGCTTGTTTCCAGTACAGGGAGGACCTGGCGTGGCAGTTCAGTCTGGACTGTTCCCATGAGGCACATGGTCAAGACAGATTTTCATATGGCTGGGTCTAAACTGGGGAGGCATGGTGAGCAAAGGAACGATGGATTTAACCCAGATCTCTTGACCTGGGATGAATGCATGATTCATTCAGCATTCCGTCCCTCATTTGTTTGCGTAGCACTTTTCACCCTATGAGGGATGGGTATGCCCAGACGTGGGTTTCTTGCTCACTGTGCGACTGGATACAAGCTAGCCTGGCTGATGAAGGGTGACATACCATGAAACTGGCCCCAGAATGCCTGTTTACGGTCCAGGGAGGACATGGCTTGGCAGTTTGGTCTGGATTGTTCCCATGATGCACAGTATCAAGACTGATTGGCACATGGCTGGGTCAAAACTGGGGTGGCATGGTGAGCAAAAGAATGATGGATTCAACCCAGATCTCTTGACTGGGGGTGAATGTATGATTCATTCAGCATTCCGTCCATCATTTGTTTGGGTAGCGCATTCCAATATGCGAGCAACTTCTTTTCTCACTAAAATGACAAAGCTTATTTTAACTTTTGAACAGTTTTTGTCTAACTATGCTGCATATTATCAATAAAGAAATAGGTCTAAAGAGGTCATGTTCAATGCTACATGCTGTGTATTTTGCTCTCTTCATTATTTTACAAAAAACCCAATTCTCATGACGTTAACATTCTTTTCCGCATAACTAGAAACATCTAGCAGTGTTATCTGCCATATTTTGTTTTAATGGAAAATGTGATCATAGAAAGGTCAAGAGTTAAACATTTCTGTGTGTTTCAGCAAAGCCAGTGAACATGCTTGTCAAACATTATTGCTTCAGTCATTTTATTTATGTTTATGTGACGCTATTATTTTTGTTTTCCTGAAATTCCTCTCAATTCCCCCCTCTGATGGTTATCTTAATCATCACTTTTACATGTGAATCTGTCACTTTAATCTTCCGTTGAGTCTTTTTTCTTCATTTGTTGACTTATTGGGTGTGAATTAACACCTTCCTAATACTATTATTGTTGCTAATACTGTAATTATGATAATTGAACCCATAAATCTATTTCTAAGGCAACACATGTTTGTCTGAAATCAGATCATTGCAAGCAAAGTGTACAGCAACAGCTTAGTTAAGTGTTCAGTTCTGAGTTTTTTCCAGACACTATCCTTGCAAATTGTTTGTTTAAATAGTCTTTTTCGCAAAGTCTCTTTAAATTCAAGATCCTTGTATAGACAAACGTAGGCATACTCCGTGTTCTTCTAAAATGTTATCCCTGTACCTCTACTGCAACCTTGGGCCTAGGCAAATCGTCTTAAAAAAACCGAAATGAATAATTAATTTCAGTCTTTTAGCACTTTTAAGGCAATTTTAGTCTTTTGAGTGTCTTTCAGTATTTTCTAGAAATCTTCATCAGGCAGCTATATTCAATTTTTTTATTGAAGTAGTGTCCTGGAGGTTCAAACAGTACATCTTTCTCATCATACAGTTCATCCAATGTTACATTCAGATCTTGGTCGATTAAATAAGTTCTTTCAGGAACAGAATACCATCAACTGTAGCTCTTTATGATCTTCTCAGTCCTTGTTGGTCTCCCTTTGTGTCACTTCCACTGTTTGATTCGGTCTTCTCAGTATTAGCCTGTGGTATTTGATCAACTGACATGCTTGTTTTCAATTTCCTTTGACCACAGTGTTGTGGCCATTTAACATTGTGGGTCTTTTTATTTCTGTGCTCGTCCCTTTACCTGGACCCTAAATTTGTGCTGGTGCTGTCTCAGTAGCTCGCTAAATGTAGTTTTTTTCTCTTTTTTATTGTCAGAGACCTCAATGCCACTTTGTGAAAATAACAAACAATTGATTTGCTGCAACTGTGTGCTGATCTTCACCCCTTTCTTCTCCTCGCTGTTGTTGTGATCTTTGTGTCACACCTCTTTGTTGATGCTGAACTTTTGGTGATCCAGTTACCAGTTCTCTTCATTCAAGCTCAGAGAACACAATTCCCTCATATGGATTTTTTACTCTTCTAGTGTGAAACGCATGCATCCAATTTGGTTCTCCAGCACACTTAACATCAGTGTTCACGGCCAAGATCATTTGGAAGGGGCATTTCCATCTCAGTTCCAGACAAGTCTTAAAAATGTGCTTCTTTTTGTGGCAGCTGCAACCTGGTGAGAGACAGAATGCACCACATCAGCCAATCACTTGCAGTATTTGCGTATCATATCATCTGTGATGCTCACGAGTGCCTTTGCAGGTACAGCAGGCAGTCTCATATCATGTCCTAGGAAAATCTCATTAAGGCGATAAACCAGTTCTTCTATCAGTAATACTTCAAATACTTATCAGCACAAAAGGCAAAGTCTCAGTCAATTTCAGTGATGATGAGGCAGAAGCCTTGGCTAATTGAGACATAATGGTGCCATATAGCTGATCAAAAATGTCAGAAGCTTCAGGTAAACAGCTATAGTGTTGTTTTTGCTCAATTTGCAGTGCTTTACATATCATTATCAGGACCTCGTTGTTGAAGTGTGTCCCTCATTCTGATTCTGGAGAAACCAGCATACTGTACCTGGGTATCAATTCACGCAATAACAGTTTGGCTACTTTGAGACTGTTGCTTCTTCTGTTTGGGCAGGCTTCCACCCATTGTGAGTAGATGCATTGCACACTATGACCAGGACATATTTTAGCTTGTTGCAAACAGGCATCTCAATAAAGTCTATCAGGCACATGCATCAATATTGCATTTTGCGATTCCTTAATTGCGAAAAATAAGGAATTACAATGAAGGAATTGCAAACTGCAATGCATCAAGAAATCGCTATAAAAATAGCGATTTCTTAAAATTCCTTAATTGCGATTCTCTAATTGAGAATCGCAATTAAGGAATACTTCCCCATCCATTCCTATGGGCCAAGAGGCCCATAGGAATGAATGGAAAGACATTCTTAATTTGCAATTCACCATTAAATATTCGCAAATTAAGAATGCAATTTCAAGGGTGCAGGGGTGTCCAAAGGACACCCTGTTGCACCCCTGAAATCTGCTTAGGAGTACATTTTGCACACTCACATGCCCCAAGGGCATGTGTGTGTGTAAAATGGAACTTTGAAAAATGCACTTGATGCATTGCATTTAAGGAATCTCAATTTGAGATTCCTTAAATGCAATTGCAATTTAAGAAATCGCAATTTAGCAATTTCTTAAATTGCGAAAATAACAAAAAATGTTAATGCATCCCAAAAATGGGAATTGCATTCGCAAACGGACAAATTTTGCGATTCGCACCGTTTGCGAATGCAATTTCCTTTGATACATGTGGCTGTATATGCATTCTGTTGAAAGGACCACCTAATCGCCCTATTCTACTGTAACAAGAGTTCTTTTCCCTACATTCATTTGCTGACATGTGCCTCATTGATGACACAATTCTTCTGCAAGAATCCTAAATCTGAGATTAAACCTAATTTGTCTCAATTGTCTGGCATTCCTCCCTAAATGTGTGTGTCCATGAATGTTTTGTGTTAATAGTAGCAACAAACTATTAGGTAACACTGGTCGACCATAGGCTGTTATCCATATTTAATTTGCCTTTTTCTCACCTCCTGCTGTGATCCAACCATGCTGTCCTGTTTCTGAAACATTTTCTCGTACCCTTTTCAATTCTTCCCATGTGTCAGCTATTGTTATCAACATAGAAAAGACAATGCCCTCCTCAGAATCACATGCGAAAATTCGACTAAATGTGCCACCAGCACATAATACCCTAAACTTTGTTGGTATATCAGTTTCTGACCACACCGTTACTATTGCCACTCCGGTGTGCTGCACACTTAACAACATCAATTGCAGCAGGTAATTGGAGTGTGTAGGAAAGTACCTCTTTTTGCCTGGTTAGCCCCCACATTTGCATGATACATGTTATAATTTTGAACTGTAAGTGCACTGGATCCTTGATAACCAGGTTATCAGTGCCAGATCTCTTATCCAAAACACTGTACCACATTTGGCACACCTTCAGCTACCACTGTAAGTCATTTGTGAGTGGTACCCATAGCACCTGGGGCATGGTTACTGAAAAGGGTCATCGGGGGATACAGCACTGGTTGTGCCAACCCAGATCCCCCTCTCCAAGGCTCTCCCCTCTGCCATTGCTGCCTGCATGTCTGGGTCCAGGAAAATCCAAAGAGTAAACATAGTGCACAGCCCTGTGTGCGATGCTACTCATACGCTGCATAATATGTAGGTAAGTCACCACTACAGAAGGCCTTTAGCCCTAAGGCAGTGTGCACTATATCCTATGTGTGAACATTTCAGCATGAACAGATATGCCCCTATAATGTCCATTCTATTCAGTGATGTTTTAAGTGAACTGGGTAGCCTTAAAGAGTACATGGACTAGATACTTGCTCCGTGATAACTTCACTGATTTCTAAAATCATCGGTAACCAATATCTTGACTTAATAAATCCTCACTGATTTTTAGAGTGTCCCATGAAACCTTACCAAACACTAGTTGGGTCTCTGGCCAGTTTTTACAAGCCTGCCACCACCAGATATGTTTTTGGTCTAATGGGGTGGGAGCCAGTACTCCCAGAGGACAGAAACAATACCTGCTCAGGGCAGGGTGTTTCACACCTCCTCCAGGACAGGATGGTATTCCCTGGTGGGAAGCTTCAAAGGCAAAACTGCCTTTAAAGTCAAACCGAGGAACCTACACATAGTGGGGCAGGCCAAACCCCCTTTCCTGCTCCACTTTTGGTTGGAGGAAAGGCGAGAAAATTAGTCACATGAGAAGGAGGGTCCCCCCTCAGCCTGCGCCACCATAGAGCGTGGCAGGCGAGGTCAACCCCTATCCTGAAATTTCACCATCTTCAGAGGATGAAAAACTTACAATCAGGGCTAGGATAGTGCCTCTCTCCACAGGAGGTGGTCACTAGAGGGTGTAGACAATTTGTAGATCTCCGAGAACTGATACTCAAATTCATTGGACCAAAGAAACCAGGACAAAAGAAGACCAACTATTCAAGGTCAGAAGCCTTGAAAGAAAAAGGTGCCAGGCTCTGTGTAAGAAGGACTCAACAATTGCTGCTGCTGTGTCGTCCTGAATGATGATTGGACTTCAAGAACCCCAGAGCAAATCCAGCTCCCTAGTAGTGAAGGTATCACCCTCCTGGAACATGCAGGAACTGATCCCATAAAGTCCGGTTTGACAAATTGCTGCTTCCCAATGACCTTGATGCGGTACCAAGGCAAAATGAGGAAGAACAGCTACAGAGGGTTAGATATGACTTTCCATCATGTTTTGAGGATCCAGGACCTACTGGAGCCGTGGAGTACTAATACCCGGGGTACCTGACCCCCAACAGTAAAAACCAAGAAGAAGAGTCCCTTTTGGATGCCCAAAGTGCCAGAAGCAAGTACCAGTTGAGGGTCATTGAGACACTCCAGACCCACTTCCTGAGTGGCAGCTGTCCCGAGATCGCTTCTCGAAGTTACCTACCCCTGAATGTGAGAACCAGGAAGATGCACAATGCCCGGCTGACCTGTTTGCTCAGCACCCAGCCCTACTGGCCCTAGAAATGACAAACCAGCTCTGCTCCCTTGGTCCCCAGGCCCTTGTGACCTCCTCCCTCCAAGGATCCCCACCGGACTTACCTGCAAGTCCACCTGTGCAGTGAATTTTCAAGTTGCCCCATTCGTCTTGGCGCACCAGTTTCCAAGACCCTCAGCACTCTCTTCCCACCCGATCCAGGAAGCTCCCAAACTTCTCCTGCTGGAACTTTGGGCCTGGTCCTGACATCAACCTAAAACAAGAAGGTGAACTTCGTGAAAGCATTGCCTGATTTATTTGAATTTTTTCTCTTTTTCTACATTGTTTCCTATGGTGCATAATTATGCACAAAAATGATATAATTTCTAAACTTTGACATTCGTAACTCAGAAAGTATTTACCTTAGAACTGTGCCCTTTGTCTTACAAAATACATACACAACAACTTTATTTTTATAAATTGGTCTCAGATGTATTCTTGAGTGCATGTCTCATGTATTGCCTCTGTGAAAACAACAAATGCTTAGCACTACCCTCAGATGAGTCTAACTGCTCGCCCACACAACCACAAAAAGAGCATTCAAATTATCTGCTTTTACCTAACTGCACCATTTTAGGATTCTCTGGACTCTCTGCGCAGTGTACTTCTTTGTAGTACTTTATATAGAGGGCCAGCTTCCTACAGAGTGCTTCCCAAAAAATTCTTACATGCTTTCCGTTCCTGAGAGGGGTTCCAAATGAGGTCATGAAGCCTCTTTTTGACCACAATTGCCCAAAGTCATGGATAACCCCAAAGCCATACTATCTGTAAATATAGTTACCATTAATTGGGCTGTCAACATGCAAGGTTTTGTAAGGGCAATTGTTGGAACGTGGGTTATTGGTAGGGTTAAGCATGCACCCACCACTAGTACCAAGTACACTAACATGGTATAGGGTCCAGTATAGGTCTCAGTGAATTAGCCCCTTGCTCAGCTCTTAGTAGCTGACAATGAGCAGTCAGGCCTCACTTAGGAGTGTTAGGCATTTAAAAATGCCAATACATCAGACACAACACACAAAGAAATCCCACACCAAGTTATATAAATAGAACATAGTTTTATGAACAAATAGATACCAAAACAGCAATGTAGGGAACTGTAGATATGAATTTTTAAAGATTAGCCACTTTATAGTGCCTAAAAGCCTATAGCGCCACTCTAGAACATCTCTTTATGCTTTGAAAAAAATCAAAGTTTGAGGCTGACGGCGATGGAGCCCTGGTATTATACACTAAGCGGGAGGCCGTGGTCAAAATGTTACCTTCACACTTAGAAACTTTTTGAGACCTTTTTTATCCAATGTCGCTCAATCCTCTACAGCAGGCCGGATTCAGAAAAGTTACTCCCACTAGACTTTCCACAAGACCCTGGTGAAATCCTAGAAGCCCGAAGCTTCCAGTAGGACGAACCTGAAATGCTAGCCGGGTTGAGCTTGAAGGTAGTTGGCTTGACTCTTATGGTCATGCCGGTCACCTTATGGACCGGCATCCAGAACGCCTCCGCACGACTCATCCTGGACATCCCTCGACACAGCCACATCACCGGACACCTGAGAGACCTGCACTGGCTCCCCGTCAGCAAGAGAATCACGTTCAGACTCCTCACCCACGCACACAAGGCTCTCCACGACCTGGGCCCCAAGTACCTCAACGACCGCATGACCTTCTACACGCCCACCCGCCAGCTACGATGGACCAGCCACGCCCTCGCCACCGTACCACGCATCCGCAGAGCCACCGCCGGTGGAAGATCCTTCTCCTACCTGGCAGCCAAGACCTGGAACTCCCTCCCCACCCACCTTCGGCGAACCCAAGACCATCTTTCCTTCAGGAAGCAGCTCAAGACCTGGCTGTTCGAGCAGTAACATACCCCTCTCCCCCAGCGCCTTGAGACCCTCCCGGGTGAGTAGCGTGCTTTACTAATGCCGTGCTTGGTTGATTGATTGATTGGAGCTTATTCCCAAACATTCTCCGACGTTCTCCAAACTTCAGGAGGTGCTTCTTGAAGGTTTCCTCGTCGGTGCAAAGGTTCAAATCACCAATTGGCAAAGTTCTGGAATCGCCTAGATGATCTCTGGAATGTCTGGACCACACTTCCTGCAATGCACCTGGCCAAATCCTTAAAAGTCCACTGGACGCACTCCAGGAATGGGACTCTAGGTGGAGATGATCCAGGTGGGCTCTGTTAACCTGTAGCTTGGAGGGAGACCACTCCTTAATCCTTCTTGAAGCAAGGCACAAGCCCCAGGACTATAGTACCAGATTGTGCAGCAGTTGCAGTTATTCAGAGTGCAGGCCTTTGGGTACAAATCCAGTTTCCTTGTAGTTTCAGGCAGCAGATATGAGAAACTATGCAGCTCTCAGATATATATTCAGTGTTCTGTGGTGACAAACAGGGGGCACCACTGTCCAATGAGATGTTATGTGACACTCAAAAGCATGACAACTTCCTCAAAAGTGTGGCATCTTCTTGTCCCACAAGGCACTGCACTTCCAAAATCCAAAGAGTTACCTAAACCAATCCACAGTGTAGCTCATTTCCATTAGCTCTCTTCCCCCTGACCTCTGCAAATTCCTGTTCTAAAGCTACCATCTGGCTGGGGCTAAGGATGTGGGGATAGGTACGCCTGGCATTATTTCCTGATCTGCTCTCTCTTTAAGCTCAGTTTTATTTACCCAGCCCCATCCGCAGGATCCATCCTCCCCAGCTGCAGAGCTCTCTCCACCAGATTATTATTATTATTTTTTATTATAGGAGCTTATAGAGCGCCTGGTGACGTCTCTCGACGTGTCTCATCCTGCCATGCCTCTTATCACCTAATCAAAGGAACCTGGCTAAGCCTGTTAAGGGTGACCAATCAGCAGAGATCACTAGAAAGCTGGATTTCGGCTCACAGAAGAGAAAGCTAGATAACTTCTATTCTGTACTACTTATGATACATTCAACAGTGGCAAGTTGTTGCATTTATCAACACCAATCTTTTAAGTCTTTAAATGATATTTATTTATTTCCTAGCAATATTTATAACTAAGTAAAACATTGCAATGTTAGCCTATGGAGCTAAGTATCTACAATGGGGAAAAGCAAAATGGGCAGTTTTTCCCTCACAAGGGCATATAAAACATATTTTTAACACCCCTGCTTATAGTTACATGACACCCCACTCCTGGCACCGTGGGGGTACATAATGTGTAAAAAAAGGTAGAATATCACTTTTAAAGTGCCCATACTACCAAAGTCGAGTTTGCACATAAGTTTGCGTTTAAAGACAGCCTGCAAGGCCAGGCTGACTTTAAAATGACTGTAGGCACTCAGCAGTGCACACATGCAAGTGAATGACATCTGCTGGCTTCTAAGCTTCCATGACCTATTAAATATTTGGGACCTTTAGATAGTTTGAACCCCCTAGCCTCATTATATACTAGGGACTAATAGGATTTGTCAATACCAATTGTGAGAATTTATTTTTAAAGACAGTCTGCAAAGAAGGATTGCCTTTAAAAGGACAACAGGCACACAGTAGTGCACACATGCAAGTGCAGAAAATCTGCAGGGCTTCTAAGCCTCCATGCCCCATTATATACTAGGAACTCATAAGTAGATTGCAACCCCTGGCCCTGCTATCTAGGGACTATCATTGCCAATTGTAAGGGTTCTCCATTACATGTAACTTTTTTACACATAGCACTAGCTCTGTGCCTGGTTAGCAGAGCCCAGGGTACAATCAAAGTCAGAGAACACCATTATCCTTTAGTATCAAAATGGGGGTAAACAAGACAAAAGGATGACTTTCTAATTCTGCAACTTGTGCTAATGTAATCCCTCAAAGCTGTGAAGCTGCTACATCATCGATTGTGCAGACCGCATAAGTCACTCCCAGGATACCTTCATTGTTTCTTAACATGAGCTATGAACAATATTTATAGAAATGGGCTCATTCAGGGGTTCATCTTTACGGTCATGTCTTGTCTTTGTGCACAATTTGATTACAGACAATCATGCCTTTCAAAGTCATGTTATTGGCAGCTAGGATGTGTTGTTCATACTTTGTGAGTCTGGAGAAGTGTGGCTCACTGGTTAAAGGCGGCAGACCCAGAAGCAGAGGACGGCCCGGGACCAGGGTTCAATTCCCGACGTGGCAGGGTACGGAACCAATATCAGCGGGCTCGATAAATCTCGCCTCAGTGCCTCTCTAACCATGGGTCCCATGCTGCAACACTGGGCAATAGCTTGCTTAATCTCCACAACAGCCCCCTCGCTGCCGGGGATGCCTGGCTTCACCTTGGGGATGCCCAATAGGGACCATCTCACAGGGAAAGCCAGGACGGGTTCCCCAGCGGTACACAGCGCCAAGAAACCCCAGGGTGAACGTGCGCTCTACAAATTCATACTAACATAACATAACATTGTGGGTTAAGCAGTTGTTCGGATCATCAGTGTGGGACCATTACAGTTAAAGGATGTCCCATCATTATGTCCTTGTTTCTCTCGATACTAACACACACTGCTGCGACTGCTTTAAGGCAGATGGGCAGTCTTGTGGCTACAGGGTCAAATGTTGATAAAAAGTATGCCACAGGTCTTTGAGCATCTCTATACATCTGAGTAAGCACTGAGAGAGCGCACCCACACCCCACTGCAAAATAGTGTAAAATTATCTACTGTAATTATTCATTCCTGGTGTCTGGGTACAACAGAGACTTTTTGTCGCCTCTAGGATAGCTTCCAAGCAATTTTTATCCCATAGAAGTGAATCAGGCACAACTTTGTGTGTCAGCCTCAGTAAAGGCTTATCCACTAGGCTAAAATTTGGTATCCACTGTCTGGAATAGCGACGCCATTTTAAAAAACATCTAGACATCTGTCTGTGTTCAAGGTGTATTCATCTGAAGAATTGCTTCCATTTTCTCTGGAGACACATTTCTTGCTTCTTTCTCGAAATTGTGTCCCAACTACTGAACTTCTTTCTGACAGTAATGCACCTTTCCTAGGGACACCATGGGGGATATTTACAACTGAAGTGGGGGAGTGAGGTGCTAGCCGTCATGGCTTAACACCTCACTCCGCCATTTCAGAAATGCAAGGCTGCACCATATTTACGAGAATATGGTGCAGCCTTGCATTTCCCCCTGCACTGGCCTACAGGTAGGAGTGCTTAATGTAGCACATATGGAAGTGACAAAATGTCATTTTTAAAAAAAAGTTTGTTTATGTGCAGGAAGGAGGACAAGGGGCAGTGTCAAAATATTGGGTGTTGCAGTGGAATGCCGACCGCAACACCAACTGCCCACCCTTTTCATGCTGAACTTAGCTTGAAAGGGTGCCTTATTTACAAGGCAGCGTTAAGCCCCGTTAAGTGGCTTAACGTTGCGTTGGTAATAAGGCAAAGCCCCTATCGCCATAGGAACGTCTCAAAAGTGAGGTTCTCATGGCGATAGGGACTTGTAAATATGCCCCCTTGTGTACATTCTTAGTCAGATGATTTAAGAGTGCAATTGTATACTGCTTACAGGCTACTCATGCCTCTCATGCCACAAGTAGGTCATCAATATACAACACTAGTACTGATTCGTATGTCATTTGTAATTACTCCAGATCCTTTTTCAAGATCTGGTTAAAGATGGAAGGACTCTCTGTATACCCTTATGGAACTCGACACCATGTCAAAACTCCCAGCTGAAACTCAAATGAAAAGAGATACTGACTATCCTCATGCAATGCCACTGAGAAAAAGGCCTGGCAAAGACAGTAAACCCTTCTCCGGTGAACCGATTCTGGAAACGTATAGTGGCTGTGTTTGGTACCATGGGACAACATTGAATGACAATATTGTTAATTGTTTTAAGATCCTGCACTCTTCTGTTCTTCCCATTGGTCTTCTGCAAACCCATGACCAGAGAGCTGCATGGCCTTCTAACCAATTCTCTCAAAATCCCTTTATTCAGCATGTCTTCAATGGCAGGGGTTATTTCTGCAACTGTCTCTGGTGAAAAATCATACGGTGGTGTTCTTGGATATGCTGCATTACGGTAACTCGGACTGGTTCTACACCTTTGATTAGTTTGATATATCTTCCTGTGAAATCCCATACTTCCAGGTTCACTGTTTCTTTCAAACCAGGAGGTAACTCTTTAATGAATCTCACTGGGAGCAACCCTTCAGCTGAATCTTGTTGAGCCATCTCGCTCAACATCCTCATCATGGATCTGAAATAAACTCCATCCGGTGCACAGTGAATTGTGCAACTCAACTTGCACAACAAATATCTTTCTAGCAAATTAACAGGACTGGGACACAAACAGCTTTCCACACATTAACGTATTATTACAGAAATGTCCCTGAAACTGGGTTTGTAATCTGTTTATTTGAGTCTCCTACAGTTTGGATCTTCTTTCCCAACAGTGGATTTGGTAGCACCAGTGTGAATCAAAAATGACATGGGGTGGCAGCTCACCTCACCTTCTATGAATGGACCACTCTGGTCTATCTCTACGACAGCGCCAAGCACACAATCTTCCTCCCCTTCCTGTATCGTTATTGGGAATTCTCTGAGCCAAAACTGGTATTTTCAAATACAAGAAACTGTTGAAATGGGTTGTGATTCTGGTTCAGGAAGGAGTTTATGTTTGCCTAGGGCAACTGGTTCAAATTCAATTTGGCGTTCCCATCTTTTGTGGGACCATTTGCGTTTGTGGGATTTGCATCATTGAGACTTGCTTCTTTATTGGCCTTTGCATCTGTTGAACTGGCACACTTTGCATTTGATTTGCTCCCTGCAGTTGTCTATTTCCTTTTATTTTTTTTAATTAAGTCTACATTCCCTCTTACAATGCCTGATGATGGTATCTTGTAAAAGGGTGGCTGATGGGTGGAACTTAGGGGATTGAATGTACATTGTAGAATGTTTCTGGGTCTCACCAGTACTCGAGCTACCTGGGTTCTAATGCTCCTGCATTGGAATTTGCATCTGCTGAACTGGCACAATGGTGTTTGATTTGCTCCCTGCATTTGCCTATTTCCTTTTATTCTATCAGAATTAGGTCTGCACTCCCTCTTCCAATGCCTGATGTTGGTATCTTGTAACAGGGAGGATGATGGGTGGAACGTAGGGTATTGAATGTACATTGTAGAATGCTTCTGGATATCAGCAGCACTAGAGCTCCCTGGGTTCCAGTGCTGTCAGTTGAAGCAGTCACCTTGAGCATTTGGGTGGATCAGGTTTTGACCTGCATAACTTGACATAAAGCTTTTTGAATCAAACCAAAGCAGATCCTTTCTGCATTGGTAACTAGGGTCACAAGCTAATTAACAACATTTTTGGAAAAAAAGACTTGGATCTGGTATTGGGTAGAATTTGTAAATGTGTTGTCTCATTACAGGAATATGACTTCTAAGTAAACTACATTCCGGGAGTAGAAAACCAGTTAACAGACTGTCTATCAAATAATGAAGGGAAGGAGTTAGAGAATTAGATGGAAGATGACCAGTGGGTTTTAATGACTGTAAGGTCTGGGGGGTCACCAGAGGTATAGTAACGGAAGAGTATTGGAAACATCAATCGGCAAAAGATGGAGAGTTGTATATAGTAATGCAGCAGGTTGAGAAAGATTGGCATCAAGGAAAGAAAGCAGCACAAATGTGCTTACATTTTTGGGAGGTAAGACATGAACTTTCGGAACACCATGGTATATTGTGGAGAGGAACCAAAGTTATTCCTCCATCAAGTCTAAAGGCTAAATTGGTAGCCGTGGCACATTAGGGTCATTCAGGAATCAGTAAAACCAAGGAGAGAATTAGGCTAGATTTCTGGTGGCCAGGGTTAGATACACAGGTGGAGAGAGCAATCAGGGAGTAATTGGATTTTAGAAATAGTATTAAATGATGTGTCACAAGAACCCAACCCATGGTGGTGAGGAAATAGTCAGAAAGATCATGGGAACAAGTGGCATAAGACATACTGGGGCCAGTGACCAATAAGACAGGCAGTACTATGTATTGGGAATTATGAATTTGTTTTCTAGGTGGCGGAGATATGCATCACACAGGAAATAGAAACTAAGATTGCAATTGCATTTTTGAAGGAGGTGTTTCCCAGAGAGGGCATTGCAGAATCTATTTTGACAGATAATGGGGGGCAATTGGTCTTGGAAGAAATGGAAAATGCCCTTTCACAAATAGGGATTAAGCATAAAAAGTGTGTCCTATATAACCCTGAATCCAACAGAGTTGCTGAGAGGTTCATTGGGGTTTTAAAAGGAGCAATTAAAATAGCAAAACAAGATGCAAGGGGCTGGAGGGAAGAAGAGCAGACAAGGATTGAGTTATACAGCCTCACACCTCATTCAGTTAGATGAAGGGTCCAATTCGAATTGTTTACAGGGAGGTACCCCAACTCTTTCATGTGTCTGCCATGGATTGTCCAATTTAAGAAGAGTGTGATGAGTGATACAGATGGAAACATAACTAGGAAGTACAAAGGCAGCTGATCAAAGATCTTTATGATAATAGGCAGGCTGTAAAACATACAAAAGTGGTGGTGGGAGATTGGGTTGGAGTATAATTCCCGAGTGGGTGTCAACGAGGCTCAAATTTGGTTCACCATTGAGGGTGGTCAAACTGTTAAAAAATGCACTCAAGTTGGAGGACAATAGTATTTGGAACTTAACTAGGATAAAGGTAGTAAAACATGGCAAAGTTGATGTTCAGGAAATGTGATTGTGAGAGAATGAAGACATACATAAAGATGATGGGAGGTGCCTTCGACATAGCAGCATGGCCACAAAGGCATCTCCATATCTAAACGACTATGTGTGATGCGGAAGATAGTCAATGTTCTGTGTAAGCAGTGAAAAAGTTTATGTTGTTTCACATATTGTTTTGAAAAAATGTCTATAAAGAAACTCAAATGTGTTTTCATTTCAGAAATTGTTTTAAAAAAAGTATTTTAAGGAATTTATATACGTTTTAATTTCAGTAAAGAAATGTATATATGTTTATAACTGTTAGAAATTGGGTTTCTGGTGGGCTAAGGTATATACCCAGGCAGAACTACTACCCTAGTTAGGGTAAGCTAGATACACAACTGAGATAACCTGTCTCACTCTCGTGTAGTTTGGTACAGAGCTGGCAGGATTATCAAAAGAGGCAGTGTGTGAAGTATTTGGGAAACACACACACACAGTAACACAATGAATACAAGGGTTATACAAATAGTTTGTTATATTATAAACACATATGGGGTTTCTTCCCTACCTGAGCTGTGAACACACAGGTATACCTACCTTAGCCACTCACCTACCCTGAGATTCACCTCTCAGACCTTACCCATGGGCCGCTTTGGTGGTAGGGAAAGGCCCCCTCAGGGTTGGCTAATGAGTGGGAAAGACCAACCTGAGCATGATACATGTTTGACAGACTATTCAGGTGGGTGGCACAATCAGTTCTGTGTCCCACTACTAGTCAGTGCAGTACCTACCCTAGGTATGTTGTGAACCTTTTTACCGGGCACTCATATGTACGGCACCTAAACCAATCAAGTAAGCACACTTTCCTGTCAGGAGTCGGAAGAGCATGTGCACTTTCCCGCTGCAGTACAGTGGTAAAGCACCCAGAGTCCAAAAGTCATTAAAAAAGAGTTGGCAAAAACCAGGAGGACAAAAAGCAAAATGTTTTAGTGAAGTCCCCCAAAGATGGGCCATGTTCAACAGGTACTTTCAAGTGCTACTTCCTTGCATGTGTGGGGCCAGATAGTGCTCAATGAGAAACCATGCAGGGCATTCAGGGGTCACTTGGGACCCGAGCATTTAGGCACTTTCGGACACCCACCACACACAGGGCTGAAAGTGAGACCTCGCACCAAACAGTGCCTGGGCTCCTGTTGGAGTAGTGGGAGCATCGGAACACACTGGGCAGCTCAAGCGAAATTCAAGAGGCCAGATACATCGATCTCGGCTAGTCCCTCCCTTCTGGGGTTTGATGAGCCCTGACATCGGCATGTAGCTTAGCCTCAACTGATAGGGGCTAACTGGTCTGATGAGACGTCACAGTGTAAACTCTTGTCAACTTGTCAATGCTGGGGTGTGTGCTGGAAGGCTTCCCTCAGCGTGGCAGTTAGAACACATTGACACAATCTCCATTGGAACAGAGTGTGGATTGGTGTAACATGAAATTGCATGTCAAACTCAAACGCTGGACCTTTGTAGAGCGAAGTGCTTGGTCTTTCTGTAGCATAGTCTTTGATGGCCCTGTGACTTCAAGAACAGGGGGCTAGTCAGCAAGCCCTCTGGAAATGCATTAGGTCAGCACAGCACAAAGGTTGCAGGCAGCGGGCCAGCACAACAAGGCAGGTAGCAAAGTGACAGTCCTTCCTGCAGCTCAACAAGCAGCACACCAACACTGCAGAGCAGTTAGAAGAATGCCAGTCCCTCCTGGCAGCACAGCAGTCATTCTGGCAATGTACAGGTGTAGAGTCAGTGGTGTCTGGTTACAAGTCCAAAAACTGTCTGATTTGACGGGGTCAGAGCCCCAGTCCTTGTACCCAAAAGTGCCTTTTGGTGCTGGGGTTGACTTCAAAGGAGCCCTCTGAAGTGCACCAGGATCCCTTACAACCCAGTCCTGTCTGCCAAGCTATCTGTGGGGGGTGATCAGCACCTTGTGTGTGGGTAGGACACTAATTATTCAAGTGGAGTGTGAGCCCCTCTCATCCCTACCAGCCCAGGAAAACACATCAGAATGCAGATGAATACAGATGCAGTTAAGTGTTCTATGTTGTGGCTGTCTGGAGGGAATGCACAAATGTAAGTGCTACCCAGCCCAGATGTGTATTGGAGACTGGCTGTGATGCACATGAAGCAGCAAGTGCAGAGAAATGTCCACTTTCTAAAAGTGGCCTTTCTAATTCAGTGAGGTTAAATCCAACTTCACAAGTAAGGAGGATTTATCATTACCAATTCAAAGATATACAATATGAACCAGCTACTCCTCTCTGACCTCTCTTGATTCTGTTCTGTAAACGTCAAATAGTATTTACTATTTCATCCAATTCTGTCAGAGTTTCTAATCTCAAAGCTCTCTAACCAATCTCAGTGCAGTATTGCCACTATAAAAAGGTATAAGGGAATTCCCAATGCTAACATATCAGAGGGGTAGGCATCACATTAGTGAAAAAATGAATAGGTTGTTTGTCACGACCAGGACATGCAAACCATGACAGTAAATGTTCTACTTTTTACCTATACAACACCCTGCCCTTTGGTCTACCTAGGGCCTACCTTAGGGGTTACTTACACAAACTGAAAGGGGAGGTTAAGGATTGGCAATTGGTTTTAAATGCCAAATTGAAGCAGCAGTAAACTGCACACACAGGCACTGTAGTGGAAGGCCTCAGACAGGATTGAAAGGCTACTTCTGTGGGTGGCCCAATCAGTGCCGCAGACCCCTAGTAGCAGTTAACTTCCAGGCCCTGGGTTTATGGTATATCACTTTACAATGGACTTACAAGTAAATTAAATATGTCAGTCAGGTATAAACCAATTACATACATGTTTAAGGAAGAATCACATGCACTTTAGTACTGATTAGCAGTGGTAAAGTGCTCAGAGTCCTACGGCCAACAAAAAGATACAGCAAAACATGGAGGTAAAGAGCAAAACGTTTACGGAAAGACCACCCGAAGAATGCCAGGTCTATCAATAACTATTGAATGTTTCATGGTAAAATAAGAGAGATGTGTGATACCTTGTAACAAGGAGGCTGATGGGTGGAACCTAGGGGATGGAATGCACATTGTACAATGTTGCTGGGTCTTAGAAGGATTGAAGCTCCCTGATTTCTAATGCATTCAGTTGAGGCAGTCACCAGGCGCTTATTGCAGGATGAGGTTATTAACCTGCATAACATGAAATAAAGCTTTTGAAACCTAACAGAAGCAGGACTTTTTCCACACTGATCTTGTTACAATAATGACAATAAGCAATCTTCTTCAAAGTTACAACATCCGTACCAGAATTTGAATCATTCTGTACACCTATGACTTTTCCCTGTGAAATGTCAAATCCTCCTTGAGCACCTTGCACTCCTGCTTGTACACCAACACCTTGCACATCACCTTGATTTCCTGCAAAAGACTAGTCCTCTTTGAGCAACATTTTCTGGGTCAAAATGAATTTCTCTTTAAGCTGTTACTGCTTTATTTCTTTTTCATCACCACAATATTTCGCATACCATAGGGTTTATCAAGCAATGTATTCTGCCAGCAGATCACATTTTGTTGTATATGCACACTGATCTCAGGTCTTAACCCAATAACAAACTGAGATACAAGAAATCCCTTCTCACTAGCCTCAGGATATTCCTTCCCACTGTGTTGCTGAAACACCTGAAGTAATTGCTCATAATAATCATGTACTGACTCTTTCAGTTCTAGTGAAGTTTTCATATTTGTTACCCAATCAAGATCTTTTGGAGGTTCCTTGCCTTTCAAGAAAGTAATCACTGCTTCATATTTCTCCATAACTCTAGGACATGGTGCATTAGATTGTGTCTCTCCACTTGACCCTACACATAGCCATTTCACAATGACCTTACATTCAGCCCACAGATCCCTTGGATCTAAAATGTCAAAAGAAAGTATTCAAATCAATCACAACACTTTTGAAATGTTGATGAATCTGTCAACTTGAGTGCATCAAAGCATGGATTTGTCTCTTAATTTTGTAAAATTGTTTGTAAACTCTACACAACCACCTCTGCTCCATGGGACATGGACATATATTCCACCCTCTATATTTTGTGGCTGTCAATTACTTTTTATTTCCCCTCTCTACTTCTGATTGTTTCTTTTTTCCTTTCATGCTTCTTGGACCATTTTATTGCTAATCAATTAAAATCACTCCACCTAAAGATGCACTTAAACAACTCAATTATGTGCAAAAGTATTCCTGAAGAACGCATTGTCTCCATTGCGCCATCATCTAATTAAACCCTGTAACTTCTCAGCAAAGGAAAATCTTTTGAAAGGTCAACATCATATAATCAAGCTAAATCACTCTATTAATCATGGGTGATTGCTGCACATATTGTGATCTTATTACTCAGATAGCTCAATTCTTTCTCCTGATACTGGTTCAGATATTCAAGATCTAGTCATCTCGAAAATAATTTCTTTAAGTTCAACCAATAATTTTGAAACATTCAATGGTCTCCCTGTTCAGGCTCTAAGTTAACTTGTCATTCTGCACATTCTGTCTTTCTTACCCCTACTTCTGCTTCAAACCAGGGTGGAAAATTCCCATTCTCAAATAAATTTGAATTATTAGTGTTGTAAACATAATTGTTTCCCCATTTCTCGAAGACTGAATCACTTGCTATGGTTTCCAGTCACCGATCTTTGGATTTTGGGATGTTGGAATAAACCCTGATATAATCAATCCTCATACAGCTCCTTGAACATCTGGAGTCATTCAGAACAATGTTTATTGGGGCAGTCACACGTGGGACAGTTAAAAGTGATCTAAGCACTGTTTGCACATTTGCAAATTGGGGTAATTGTACTGTAACAGTCATAATTGAAGTAGTAACACAAGGTGTACTACTCTGTTGGTGTTTGAATGACAGGTGGTGGGGTAATTTGAAATGCCTGCAATGGTTTCTCAGTCTGTATTATAGTCAGTTCAAAAGGAGAACTATCCGCTGTAGTACTTTCAGTTACATTATTATTAGTTTTCTTGTTAGTGTTCATAGAAGTGAGGGAAGCGCGAATAACATTTCTTCCAAAATAACATCTCCATAATCACTGTCAGTCTCATCTCTCTATTTCTTTTTTCCCCTTATCCCTTTCTTGTATATTGTGTCTTATTTGATTTTTCAGATGTCTCTGTGGTGATGGTTGGATACAGTGTTGGAATGAGTGAATTCGATGTCAATGAATACTATGATATGTTCAGGCCCGACAACAGCAATACCAATAAATGAGGTTAACGTATGCCATAATATGTGCCTGCATAACAAAATCAATACCTATAAATGCATTGTCAATGTATGCCATAATCTATGCCTACACAACAGTGTTGATACCAGCAGTAACAATGTTGATGTATGCTGTGACAACTGTACTCACAATGTTGAGAATGCCAGTAAAAATGATATCAATGACTCCCATAGTATTGTTGGACGTTCTAATGAACTTGATCACTGCTGTTGAATTCACCTAAGGTGACCTCCTCATCAACCCCAAGGCTGAGTTACATGGTCAGACAGGTCCTGTGACCCCAACCCACGCCTATCAAGTGACAGGTGGAGTTTAACTTTGTGCAAACACAAACGCGCACCCAGGGAAAACCCTGATCGATCCCACAGATAGACAGTTGCAACACAGACACTTCAAAGGAAATTGGTCAAAGACGAATGTTCCCCAAAATACCACAAAGCTAGATGCCACATGTAGATAGAAACGCGTAGTGATCACACGTAGTGATCACACACTCTCTACACTGAAAATCTGGACACATACACACTGTCACATACTAGCTCTTCCAAGGTTGAGAGCTATCTGTGTCCTTATCATATGTCCAAACATGTTAATTTTTGACTGAGACGCTTTTCAAAGAATCTAGAATCATGTTATTGTTCCTCACAAAGTGTGCATATTGTAGATTTAAACTGTGTACAAGTGAGAGACTTTCCTCAGACACACTCTGTCGAGACTCTTCCGGCCTCTGCGTTTCATTTAACCAACTTGTTCCTGTTTTGCCAAAAGCCTCCTACTTTAATTTCTTTAAGGTATATCCAAGGAACAACAGTCTAGTTCCCTGAACTATTGCTTTCCCCCATCTCTGCTGTGCTTCATACCATTGAGCATACATATTGCTCTTTTAGTCTTACTCAGTATTTCTCCCTTTCTTTGTCTTTTGCTACCTTCTCCCACATATTCAATGCTTCGTATTGTGTGAGTCTTTGTGCAGCTCATTTTAAAAAAATTGTATGCCAATTTTTCAATAATTTTAACCTGAAAGATACCATATTTAGCAAAACTCAATCTACCCTGTTTTTCAGTAAACATGTGTTTAATCCCAATTTTGGTTGTCATATAATGTGCAGGTGTACACTCAAGTGGTACCTCTTCACTATCCTGTACTGGATTTGTAACATCACTTCTCACAAAACTCTTAAATTCTTTAATGCATTTCATGATTTTTGCAAAACTTGATCAATAATGAGTTCAAATAAATGTAATTTAATTTCACATTTTGAATCTGTTCCGTAAACGTCGAATAGTATTTTCTCCAATCCTGTCACAGCTTCTATTCTCAAAGACCTTTAACCAATCTCAGTGCAGTATTCCCACAACAACTGATCTCTCACAGTACAGCACTCTGTTTCATCATCATCTAATCACTGTGCGAAAGTACACAAACCAACCTATCCAAGCCCAACACACTATGACGTATGATCACACTCCTTGCAGCAGTTCACACTACTTTAAAATTTCTCTCGTACACGCAATTCTAACTTTTTAACAATGAAAAATAAAGAATCTTTGTCTGCGTCACTAAAGAAAATCAAAGACAAATCACCAATTGGAATATTAAAGCTTTTACTTATTCCGTCTTTTTACACAAAAAGATCAATGGATTCGCTAGTGAAAATTCAACCAGTGGGAAATCACACTAATCAATGTAGCTTCACCTTTTGCACAATCATGTTCTGCAAACAACAATCAATATTAGTTCAATCACACCAGTTTATCAATATCCCAATCTCAATGTGTGTAGTTGATGTCCTTCTCTTGATGAGTGTGTGTGCCAGGCATTGTTACATGGTTTTGTGTTGCAATTCTGGTAGCCGATTGTCAGCACCACAATAGTCCATACTGGGCTGGTCCACTCTGCATGGATGGGTTTGAGATTTCTATCAGTTAACATTTCCATAGCCTAAACAGTTGTTCAGTGATTATGATATGGCAAGCATTTCCATTGTTGTGCAGTTTTCTTCTCAGCTGGGACTTGTTGCAGCAGTGTTTCTCCTCCTTTTTGCTGCTAGATTTCCAATAGGTAATGCTTACTTGTTCATTTTTATAAATTGCTTTGTGGGCATATTTTCAAGAATGTGTTTCTGACATTCATGCTGTCTTTTAATGTTAATAGAACTCTGGTGGTACTGCCATATATTCAGTTTTACTTGGTTAAAGTGTTTGTCTGGCTGAGTGGCGTGGTATTGAAAATGCGGTGAAAAGTGACCACTTAGCATTCTCTTTCCATAGCACTCTGCCACTGACTAAATTAGCTGTATGTGATGCTTGTTTTCCATTGGCTATTTCTCATAATTATCCAGTCTGTGTCCTTCCCGACAACCCCTCAAGTACATGTTCCTGCAATCACAGCTTTGCTGACTCAGTGTACTAAATAAAAACAGAGCCTGTAATACAATATTCCTTTAGATTTCCACAATCTCATAAAACATAAAGTGGAATTTCCACTAAGGGATGAATTCCCAGCTCTCGCGTGAAGATGTCTGTACAGGAGACTCTTAAGAACTTAATAACTTTAAAAAAACTCATAATAGCTCAATTAATTCTGAGTGTCTATTGAGTGGCCCTTAAGAAACTGCTCAATAATTCCAAACATTATTATAAGGTATCATGTGTATTTGTAAAGTGCCTATTAACCCATCACCATCTTGCTGCTGAATAATAGATGTTTATTGTAACCAAACTTAATAGTGCTCATTGTATTGACCTCAGATAGATAAAAGGCTGAATAAACCTGCCGGGATTTGAACCTGTGACCATAAGGTCAAACACAAGCTCCTGAGGCGGAGGCGGATGCATTAGTCCACTGTTATGATATTGTACCAACACAACGATTTAGGCCTTTAAATTCCTGTATCACTAATAGAGGTAAAGTATGGGATCTTGCCTCGTAATCCCTCTCCAGAAACAGAAGCATCTATGACTGAAATAGGTAAATATATTTTTGCCATATGAGGTCTTAGGAAAAGTCACGCCCCTACCAGGGGTTCAGGAGTAATGTTCCCCTAAGCTCTGCCCTATAAGTATTTCTTTTTCCTCTACACCACTTCCTAAGTGACTTCTTCTTGTCCATAGGTGTTATTATATACTTCTTTTCCTATTTCCTATTTCAGACAGATAGCTCACCATTGATCCATAACCTCTAAATCAAAACCTCTGACTACTTAACAGCCATTAGATGGGATTGTACCCACTTTTGTATACTAAAGTCTTTCAAGACAGATTTCATCTTCTACCCGGAGTCCTCTGATCCTGTCACCTCAACTGCTCCAATTTTCTCTTGCTATGATTAACACTTACATGCTCCACATCCAACAAAAATATGACAATTTGCTGGCAGTATGAAACTGATTCATTACCTCCACTGCCACCACTTTCCAGATAGTTGTCTGAAAATGTGCCCCAGCATGCACTTCTTGTGCATGAAATTGTCTCGCTATGATGAGCCCCTACTTCAAGTAAGTGTTCCTCCAGTAGTGATACTGTAGGGATCCCTCATATACTTCCCAGCCTATCTCCAGCTCACTTTTCTTCCATGCAGAGCACACCAGCTGGCATCGTCGTGTTTATGTTAACACTCTCAGGACACTTTGAGGCATATTCGCAAGCCCCTATCGCCACTTAACTAGGCTTAACTCAGACCTGTAAATGAGGCACCCTTTCACGCTATACTTAGCATGAAAGGGGAGGGCAATGGGCATTACAGTGGGCGTTCCACCGCAACACCCATTGATTTTGACGCTGTCCCCTATTTACAACGGAGGCGTAAATAGGAGGCAGTTTCAGAATTAAGACCAGAGAAATCCTGGTGTTAACCTGGCCTTAACCTGGCAAAACGAGGACAAATGTTTAATTTTTCATTGTTTTTTTCTGTTTCCATGTGTGCTGCTCAATGCAGTACACAAGGAAACAGCAAAACAGCATTGATTGTTTATGTGCAGGAGGGGAGACCTTCCTGCATTTAAACAATCATTTTACAAAAATGACGTTTTGGCAGTTTCTATATGTGCTGCATTAGGCAGCACACATAGAAGTTACAAAATGCCATTTAAAGATTGTTTATGTGCAGGAAGGGGGACCTTCCCCTCAATGCAGACATCCTTGATCTATGGTGCAAAGGTGTCTGTGTTGGCGATAGGCTGCTAAATTTAGCACCAGTGCAGGGGGAAACGCAAGGCTGAACCATATTCTTGTAAATATGGTGCAGCCCTGCGTTTCTGAAGTGGCGGAGTGCAGCGTTAAGCCTGAAATGCTAACTCCACACTTTGTCTCTTCTTAATAAATATGCCCCTAATCCTCATGGTTTCTTCCTTTCATGCACTAAAGCTGGAGCATGCACTAATCAGAGAAGTTCTAACGTGTTATAGACCATAGCAGTGAAAGTGGTGCACCTTAGAATGGCTACTAATGATCAAATTCAGGCTTAGCAGTTCTGGCTACAATGCTTTTATCCAAATAAAAGCATTTACTCATTTAATTCATGAAAAAAACCGAAGACACTGTTTCTGAAAGCCTCGCTTTCCTAAACAAAGACAAGCAAATATAGATGCAGAAAGGAGCCAGAGAGGGTGGATGCATGTCTTGTAGATGTGCTGATTGCGTTTTGAGAATAGATACTGGTGGGCTCAAAAATGTGCATTATAATTATCTGTGTTTTGCCCTAAACATGGCCTTGATTTCAGTCATCTTTCATTCCTAAAAATACTCCCTGTGTGTTGAAGCATGCAATACGCTACTTAGGCTAAGTGAAACTGAGCTTGGTAAATCTGATCGTATCGTCTAAAAATATACACAAATGTCATTTCGTGGGCTTTACAGGCCTTCAAGCTCTAATAACCAGCCGCAGGCAATGTTTGTTTTGTATCCAAATGGACTGATTGTTCAATTACTGAATGCATGTCTCTGAGAATATGCCAGAAGAGGCCTTTTCCTGCTAAAGAGAAACAACAAAGAGAGCTGTGATGCACGGTAATGCCCTGAACTATCTGCCCATTTAGAACAAGAAAAGGACAGGTTTTTTCACTATCCTGCTGAAGCAATAAAATCACAATGAAAAATTGCATTCCATCTGTTAGAGATATTTACATATTTGCCTAAAATCTATCTATCTATCTATCTATCTATCTATCTCTCTCTCTCTCTCTCTCTCTCTCTCTCTCTCTCTCTCTCTCTCTCTCTCTCTATATATATATATATATATCTATATATATATATATATATAGATATATATATATATGTAACTTTTGCAGCATGTTTAGAATCAACATAAAGTTTCCTATTAGAAGAATTCAGTATCTCTTTCTCACGCCAGTCTAAATCTTTATTTACATTACAATCCCTAGAGCAATTAGCAATTTCTTTAAATCTGACTTTGTACATTTGTATGATACATCTGTATCTAAATATATATATATATATATATATATATATATATATATATATATATATATATATATATATGTATCATACAAATGTACAAAGTCAGATTTAAAGAAATTGCTAATTGCTCTAGGGATTGTAATGTAAATAAAGATTTAGACTGGCGTGAGAAAGAGATACTGAATTCTTCTAATAGGAAACTTTATGTTGATTCTAAACATGCTGCAAAAGTTACATATATATATATATCTATATATATATATATATATAGATATATATATATATATATATATATAGAGAGAGAGAGAGAGAGAGAGAGATATATATATATATATATATATAGATACAGATGTATCATACAAATGTACAAAGTCAGATTTAAAGATTTAGAGCCAACACCCCTGGTTTGTAATCAGTGGTGCTGTGAGAAATTAATGTGTGTGGCAAGGTTCAGTGTCTTTGTGTGCTCAGTGCCGTCCCCTGATGAGGAACAAAGGACAGGGCAGGACCAATCGAGTTGGAGCACTGACCCGTCTGTCCCACCTCTAGAAATAGCACAGCATGAATGTAGAACGTGTTTCAAAATTAGGTTATACAATGTTGTTTTTTTCGCTGTGCTCTTTCATAGGCCAATATCTTTATGTTTATTTGGGAGGCCCTATGTAATAATGTCGAGGAAATGCTCCTTTTGTTCATGATTACCTCCACCCAGTTATCACATTTTCCTGGATACTGCTTTTAGTGGGTATTAGAACTCTGTGCACTGCAACACTGCTATTCAGTGTCACAGTGCGTGTGCCCTGGTCCAAAAATTACACTGCCAAAAGAGATTTTACTCAATTGGTCTATTTAACGTCCCCATAAGGCCATAGTAGATGGCGTACAAATTGCACCATTGATATGGAAGTTAAATGTCATAAGTGGGCTGTAATGTGTATTTACTATTTACACCACACACATAAAATGTACGGTAGCCGGGAGCACCACTGTGCTCTGGCTGTACTGCAGTTTAAAAGCTATGCAGTAACTAACACATGGAAGATAGAGGGCATTTCAATGTAACAGAGCTATTGTAAAAATTAATACACCCCAGTAGAGTGTGCTATATATGCCAACAGGGCAATGTGATTAATATATAAAATAAAGCAGCATGTTACGTATTTGAAACAGGCACCAGCACAGTGACTAAAGGCCTTAAAGGTGTTTTAACCTTGTACGATTACACTGTTTTTATTCAGAAACGGGTCTAGATGTATTTCAAATTATTACTTTGTATCTTGGCTTGTGAAATTCCCAGCACAGAGTCAGTTTCTCCATAGCTTGTAAAATGTGATTTAATGGGAACTAATGTTTGGAAAAACAATTTAGTAAACATTTTATTTATGCTGTCTGAGTCAAATATAGTTAGGACGTAGAACCAGTTTTGCCACTCACCTCATCTCCGGAGTCAGAAAAGACATTCTTGTAAGGAGTTCATGACCCTTCCCTCCTTTGTTTGTCCTCTAGAACCAGGAAGGTAGGTATGTTATTAACAATTCACCACCAAGCACAGATTTGCTGCCGCTTTTGTACCGCTTTTGGCTGCCATAAGTGTGGCAGGGTATGCTCAGACGTGAGTCCCTTGCTCACTTTGCCACTGGATTCAAGCAAGCCGGGCTGAAGACGGCTGGAATGCCAGAAACCGGTCCTCGGAAGCTTGTTTCCGGTCCAGGGAAGGCATGGCTTGGCAGTTTGGGCTGGACTGTTCCCATGAGGCACAGGGTCAGACTGATTTGCATATAGCCATGTCTGAACTGGGGTGGCAGAGTGGGCTAAAGAACGGTGATGGATTAAACCCAGATCTTTTGAGTGGGTGTGAGTGTTTGATTGGTTCAGATGCTCCGTCCATTACCACCTCCTTTTGTACCGTCCAAGAAACATGGAGCAGAAAGGATCCTTTCCTAGATGGATATAAGTCACTAGTCGTCCAGGGTGAACCCTCTCTGGCTGGGAGGGCAAAGGGTGGCTTAATGACTTTAATCTTGGTTCGGTATAAGTCACTAGATAGATAAAATAATGGCCACCCCATGGTACCAACTGACTCTGTTCACCAATCTGATTGTTGTACCCTTGCTTCTAATTAATTGGTATAATATTTCTGATACGCAGACATCGGTTATTATTGATTCTCTGCAGGCAGAAATTGCTTAAGTGACTGAAAAGATCTTACCTTTGTGTATTATGTGGTTGAGGGACTTTAATTGCACTTTATGTCAATATAGCGGGAGCAAGGCCTGTGGGCTATTTGACACTAATGAACAACCTCTGGCACATTTTAAGCATACCATACAGGGTGATGCATTAAATAATATTATCGTGGTAAATGACTTATGCATGCTCGATACATTGACCAACACCCCAATAGTACCTTTTCCAACTTTTCAAGGGGCTGGGGGGTGCATGAGTGTAATTGATTTTATGTTGATTTCCAGCAGGTATGCATACCTTGCTGATGATTTCAGGGTAGAACCAAATCCTGCTAGCGATCATAACCCCCTTGTTCTATTGTTAAGTACTGTGGTATCTAGGGAAAAGTCCCTTGAACATTTAATAAAATATAATCATAATCAAGGGATAAGGTTAAAATGGGATAAGATTGACCCTAAGGCATTGGAGGAAATGATTATTAAAGCTAATTTATCGCAAGTGATGACTTGCCTGATGCTTACTTCTGAGCCAAAATTGATATTACAGAACTTTGAAGTTCTTTGTAAGAGTGTGGCTACAAATTTGCTTAAACCGGCCAGGAAGGATAGCTCCCCTGATATCAAATGGTTTAATGCCGAATGTTCTGCAGCCCAAACAACTTTGAAGAAGGCACTACATGTAGACCCACGGGATAAAGTAATGGTTAGGAAAGCAATGCAAACCTATAAAAAGGCCATTGAAAAAAGGAAAGTAGAACTGAAAAAGCAGACTTGGGATGACCTTGAGAATGCTAGCGATTTGAGAGATAGTAGGATATTTTGGGAGGTTATATTTCGCCCGCTTTTCAGTAGCGAAAATAGGACCATGGTCACACACATAACTGGGGTGGTCTGGGAGGCCCATTACTCTAAGATATTTAACCCAAAGGGCATCTCATTAGTAAATGAGTGTGAGGACGATGTTCCTTTTAATATTCAGACTGCATGTCAGCTTAGTTTATTGCTTTCGTTGGGTGAAGTGGAGGACGCTTTGTGAAAAGGTATCTCCCTCAAGGCACCAGGGCCTGATGCTGTACCCCTGGATCTATTTAAAAATAATCCCCAAGTCTGGGCACCCCTGCTGCTTAATGTTTTTAAGGCAACAATTGCGGGACGCATTCCATCTTCATGGAAAGAGGCGGTAGTTGTGCCTATTTTTAAAAAAGGAAACAGAAGCGATCCCAGTTGTTATAGGCCAATCTCTCTAATAGATGCTTCTTGTAAACTATTGGGGAGAGTAATACTAGTACGTCTTGAGACATGGGCGTACGCCTCTGGCATTTTCATGGATACCCAATATGGTTTATGGAGAGGCAGGGGGACTACGGAACAGTGCCTCAACCTGGCCATGATCATGGGTAAGTACATAAAGGCCAAGGGCATTTCAATTCACTTGTCTTTTACAACACACACAATAGCGTTTTTATCTTATGAGACTTCGATTGAATGCACTGCACTTTTTAGTGGCATTCCCTAAACAAGGGGGTTGGTGTGAGAGGCTACCCCCTTGTCCATGCAATAATGTAGCTCTACAAGGCAAAGTGCACTCTGTGCTTTTTTGTTTGCTCTTCAAAGCCCCAAGAGATCGCTTTATTAAACCCCTCTTGAAGGATATTCAACCATGCACATATAAGGAAGGTTTCGAGTATTTGAGATCGTTATCAACTGCTGGTATATGTAGTTCTATGCTCAGTTTGATCAGATCTGGTTTTTTTTATTAGGAATCGTAATGAACTATGACAACGTTTTATTGATTTTATGTTTTTTGATATGATATACTATGTTCTGCCTCTAAACCTTTGATTATGAAATACCATTTGTGATTTGTATGTATGAACTTTTTAAATTGTATACTTTTATGATTTTTTTTAATCGAATACAGTTATTTGATGATGATGATGAGGAGGAGACCTCCTCTTAACACCTTGGCTGCTAGGTGTTTTCCCCCCCTGTGCTGGAAATTACTCTTCTCCTGTATTCATGACGAGCTCAGCTCGTCATCAGCACAGCTCAACTGTGCATCATGACGAGCTGAGCTCGTCATCAGCATCGAAAGGGTTAATATTGCAATGGCTTTAGAGCGAGCAAAGGATGCTCATGGAGGAAGAAGGGCTCAACAGTATTAGATTTAGTGAAGCAGGGAACTTGTACAACAAAGAGGCAGTGCTACCAAAGTAGGTGCACATTGAGTGAGAAAGCATACAGGATTGACTAGGGAAATATTTCCAATCTGCGTTGAATCCATCATCGTTCTTTTGCTCACTTCGCCACCTAGTTCAGACCCAGTCACATGCAAATCAGTCTTGACCCTGTTCCTCATGGCAAATCAATGGTTTCTTCTGGAACTTGATAACGAATTATCCAACTCTGATTGACCCTCGCCTGCTCCAGATTTGAATCATGTGCCACAGGAGTATTCTATCTTCCAGGAAAACAATTAGTCACAAGGTAACTAAGACCAGGATGACCCTCTTGGTGTATAGCACCTCTGCTCCATTGCAGTTAGTAAGAAATCACACCTAGGTACTGAACCTCCTCAAACTGTTACTACTGAGTGGCACCACTCAAACCTTTAAAAATCATCCTTCCAAAGTCCACAGTCAACTTTTAAGATTTCGGTGTACTTTTGCTGATAAAAATGCTCTCTTCTTTTTTTAAATTGATTTGTGAATTTTATTTTGGTGTGTTCTTTACTTTTTTGTGTTTTTTGAAATTTTACGGTTAAGGCAGACCCAAAATATCAACATGAAATGTATGCCATTCATTTATTGTAGCAGAACAGCAGAATCCATTTTAGCTAGTACTGTGAACAGGCCAGAGTGAGTGTTGCTGCCCAGATTTCCAGTGCTCACTTGTGAACAGTCTAAGTATACAGTTACGTCTTAAGGACAGTCTGCTCCATGTGTGTGGTTAGTGTGTGTCACAAGCACCCTTGTGGGAGAAGTCTCGCAGCCCCCAACACACAAACACACCAAGGAGCCAGCTCTGACCCATGAAATCCTCACCCTAGCATAACGTTTTATCCAGTTGCTTTGTCTCGCCCTGCCAGATATGCACAGAGTAGGCCCCAATCGTTCTTGGGATTTATTCTAGAAGGCATGAGTTTCCAGTATTTTTGTTGTTGTTCCTAGCATTAGGACGTATCTTTTAGTCAGCAGGTTACCATCCGGCTGTTTCGACAGCCACAGTGCATTGCCACTCTTGTCTTAGCTAACAGTAGCATCATGGTGTTAAGTTTAAAAATGTCTGCAGGGATGTCCTTAACTTACTCTAGTACAACCACCAAAGGTGATCTCAGCAGAGTATCGCTGAGTATCGCTAACCACCTCTTCTAAACAATCATCTACTTAATCCCAGAAGGTCACCATCTTGTTGCATAACCATGCCAAGTGTGGAAAATCAGCATCGGGCAAACCACACCTCAAGCAGTGGATATCCGCTATTAGTCCAATCTTGTGTAACTTGGTAGGTGTATGATGGAGCCTGTGGAAGCATTTAAGGTGTATTAGGTGCAGTCTGTAGTTAGGCATCAGCAGGCCTGCTTGGCACAGCAGTATTGCCAACAGTGAGTTTTTTCCCATACCTGTGTGACACTCATCCCATGCTCTTGCCTTTAGTTGCAGTCTCCCCAGTTGTTGCTTGGCCCCCATATCTTTAGTGAGAGACAGCTCCAGATTCCAACCTCTATCATTCCAGCAGAGTAAAGACAACCCAGGCAGGCCCTGCAGCGCAACCAGTTCCAGGCCCACATCACACATTTGACAGTTTCGATCTCACCAATAGGATGCATCGGGTCATATACCATCGTATCCAATGAGTAAGGGGAGGAATTGTCAGCCTCCACTGCAATATGTGGCTGCACCTGTGTTGTGTTTCCTGTATTGCATGTAGTGGCCGGACCCACCATAATAGTATAACTCCATGTCCTACACGTAGAGTGAGCCCTGCTCAAGCTGCACCATAAGTACCTCCCAAGAGAGACGTGTCTGCCCACAGGCCCCTACTAATGTGACAAAGAGAGACCTGAGATGGCCAAAGAATGCTCTCACTAGTGGAATGGGGATGTTCGTAGATAGCTAGTGTAACCTGCTAAGGATCACCATCTTTGAAATAGAAATATATCCTGCTAGGTACAAGGGCAGCCTGGAACAAATCGGGAAATGTATACTCGAGCCAATCAACAGACCTGCCATAATGTTGCTATCATAGCTTTGTAATATTTCTGCTGACCCATATTCCCAGGTAGCAAACTGCTGATTCAGTCCATTTTAAGAGGCTTGCTAGTGCAATTTGTGTTGTGACAGACATCAAGGGGAAGATCACTGGCATTGACTAATTGATGGTGATCCATGTGAAACCACAAATCTAGCTAATTCACACAACTTGGTTGCCAGGTTGACTTCAGGATCCTTCACGAACAAAGACATGACTTGTCTCTGAGACATGTAGTTTAAGCTGGGCTAAGCATGATGCTGTCTTAGTCTATCTTTGTGTGTCTCCATAGCAATAGCATACAAAATCGAGGAAAGCAGGCATATCTGTTGGGTGCCCCTGCTGATCTCAATACAGAGACTGTACCTTTCAACAGAATCTGCTGTAGGCACTGTGTACAACAACAGGATCTACTAAAGAGAAGATGGTCTGAGCCCCATCCTGCAAAGCAGGGAACACAGATATTGCCACTGTTTTGAGTCAAGGGCCTTCATTGCATCCAAGAAAATACCCATTGCCAACAGCTCTGGCTGTATTGTGTGAAGCAAGGTGAACAGAATTAGGACATTATGAAAGGTTGAGTGTGTTGCTCAGATATGAATTTTTATTAAATCAATGAAAAGACAAGAGGTGTTTGGAAAAACAAGAACAAGTTGATTTCATTAAACGCTGTGGCTGGGAGAACCTGGACAGAATGTGTTTGCTCAAAATCTCTTGGTGTACAAAGTTTTGGCTGTCAATTTTTGCAGTTCATGAGATGCAAAAAAACTATTTTCTACATTTCAAAAAAGCTTTTCAGTTGTAAATCAACAAACGCGGGGAAACAGATGACTCTCAAACTCAGGGAGAGCTAGTGTGGACCAGTGTGTATGTTTCAAGATGTCCGGCATGAGAAGCATGTGATCACTACATGTGGTGTGCCTGTTGTGTCCTTATTGGTGGAGTGTACCTATCTACATGTGGTATTTAGCTTGGGATATTTCTAGGAAACATGAGCATTTTGACCAAATGGGTTTAATTGGGGTCAATTATCTCAGACTTGTTTGTGGTGCAACTATCTGTGGAATCAATCAAGGTTTTCTCTGGTTACTTGTTTCTCTTGGGTTTATGGAGGAAGCCATCTGTGAACTGTTACTCGATGTAGGCTGGGTCGTAGGACCTTTCTGACCATGTATCTTTGACTTTCGGTTGATGGAGAGGTCACCTCGGGTGAATATGACAGCAATGATGTGAGTTTATTGGCACTCCTATAAATAATATGGCAGTCACTGGTATCATTTTTATTGACATTATCAACATTGTGCATACAGTTGTCATTTTGTACATTGATATAGTTTGTACTGGCATTACCAAGGTTGTTTGTTCTGGTTTGAATGTACAGAGACATTGATCTTATTCACAATAATAATATTATCATATGAGCAGGGAACAAGGAATACATTGGCATTATTAGTGCTGATGTCGGTGCTGCCGTGCGGGCACAAGGTATGTTATAGGTATACTCTGACATTGAATTTACAGGCATTGAGTGGGTACCAGCTGTGGTATATGTTGACAGTGCATTTACTGATATTGCTCTTGTCGGGCCTGCATATATCGTGGCATTCATTAAAATCATATTCATCCATTTCGACAAGTGGATAGGATCGAATCTCCTCTGATCAGGTTGGACAATGCCAGGAAACAAGAAAAGGAGTCTTCTGCAAGGAGTTTAGCTGGGTTCCTTTTATCTGTGTTAGTCATGGATAAGGGCTGATATTAATCATACAATCTTGATAGATTATTGAGCTTAAGCATGGTAACAATCAGAGCCTTCCATGCTTGGGTTAGAGGCAGCTAGTGCTGTGGGGACAGCATTTAACCATATTCCTTATAGAATTGTGCTGTCAGTCCATCAAGGCTGGAGGCGTTATTGCCAGGCAGGCTGTGTTTGACATGGACTATGTTGTCTGCTTCAAAAGGAACATCTAGATGTTGTAACAGAGTGGTCTCTGACCAGAGGATATGTATGGAGTCGAAATACTCCATAAATCTGTCCAAGGGTACATATAGAGTAGACTGGTAGAGAGGAGAAAATAATTGTAGTAAGCATCATCTGTGCAATAACTGGTGTGGAGCTCTGTAACAAATGAGGTGCTCCACTTCTCTATCAGGGGAGCAGCCAAGGTTTTACCTGCGTTGTCTTCCGCACCAAAGCGTAGCTCTGTCGCATCTTTATGTAAGTAATACGTTTCCTGTGTATCAGTCTCGTCATGTTCTGACAGCAACTGCAGAACTGTAATAGGTGTTGCATTTTGCCACAGGCAAAGTATTGAAGTTTGAATGCGTGGAGCCAGAGCTTTGGGAGATCTGTTTGCAAGCGTAGTGCCCAAATGACTTCCAGATGTTTTGACATGCAGGTCTTGCAGATATAAGCTATACACACTGTCCACAGCATGCCAGAGGACCACATACAGCTCATGTTGTGAGCAAACAATTCAACAATGTCGGTCTTGATGTCAGATTGAATCAGGGGTTCTTAGAGCGTTTTTAGAGGAAGCCTCTGGGAAAACATATGATCTGAGGCTTCCGACAGCGAGAGTGACAGCACTATAGGTGCATGATCAAGGGAGGTGCTCAGTTTTTTCAGTCCAGGCACCAATATCTCACAATATCAGCCAATAATCAATGCGCAGCCAGCTACCATTCAAGGTGGTGGCACAAGTGCCTACTATTGTTCATAAGTGCCTGTATTGTAAACAAATCTATCAAGTCATGTTCATCCATGGGGTGTCCATGCTGAATGGGATTTTTCTATGTCTGGGTTTAACACCACGATAACATCCACTGCTGCCACCTCCCAGATAACTGTTGAGTGCCCTCGGGGTAATTTTGTGCTGACAGATGGCAGAAAACAGGTCAGGGGAACAGCTATAGTGCTTCCCCAGAGAATACCACGGGGAATAAAATATCTGCTATCTGTAACACATTGGGAGGAGAGAGTTTGCCACTACAAAACCTTTCTAATCTCCATGGCAACTCTGCTGGCATATAGAGAGAATGTGGAAATTTGTATTTCTCAAACCCACCTCACCTGTAGTCTTCCCTTAGTGTGTTCCATAAGGTGTAGTTCCTGCAACTTAGCTATATCAACAGTATGTCTGCTGAATCATACAAAGACCTGCCTAACCTTTCTGGGATCATAATAACATTTTATTCATCAGGACACCAGTGTTGTCCTTATCATCTCCCATGATGCAGTGAAGAATCGCAAGAGTCGGAATAAGGATTGGAGCCCATGCAGGACCCATACTCCAGTTAAGGGATATCTAGTATTGCAAGTGGGTAAAGCAAAGAAGCATGCATCAAGGGATATTGAGGGCCTTGTTTATGGGTGATCTATGCAGTGGTAGTTGAAAAACTATAGCAACAAGCAAATTAAACCAACTTTTCCTAACCTTGGCTGCAGCTAGTCATTATCACTAAGGTGTCTTCCAGGGTCATCATCAGCAATCACCCTTTTTCCAGATGACTTCAGCAGGTGCTTGGAGCATAATTTTTGTACCAGCTTTACCTGTAAAAAGGTTAAAGCTGGCACTAGTCTTCTCACAGGCAGGAAATGTAGTAACTATCCAGTCTGCTGTTTTACAAGTGCCATTGGAAACAGTGTTATTTTGGTCCCAGCCACTGGGGGAACATGACATTTCTAATGCCACACATGTTCCATCCTTAAATGTTATATAGTTTACCTTGTAGGCAGAATGGTGTGCTTTGGGTTGACCTTTTTATTATAAAAAATCTGTTTTTTCCTGCCTGTCAGAAGACTAATGTGACAGGTCTGTGGAGCAGGGCTGAAACTACTTCTGTCACACTACACAGGGTAACACTCTAGGAATGTATGGCGTTACAACGCATACATTCACAACGCATACCATCACAACGCAACTTTTACAATGCAACATCCATTACAACGCATGCTTTTACAACGCATGCCATTACATCCCAGATGCTATTACAGCGCATAACATTACAACGTAAGTATAGGTAAGTATTTAATTTTATTAATATTAATTTATTTTTTATATAATTTTTAATTGTTTTAATTAATTTAAATTAATTATTAATGTTATTTAATATAATTAAATATTCTATTCTAACTCCTGGGGGGTGTAATAGTAGCATAAGTGTTGGATAGTGTAGGGGTTAAAATTACTTTTTTAACTCCAGGGGGGTGTAATAGTAGTGTAAGTGTTGGATAGTGTAGGGGTTAAAATTACTATTCTAACTCGAGGGGGGTGTAATAGTAGGGTAAGTGTTGGATAGTGTAGGGGTTAAAATTACTATTCTAACTCCAGGGGGTGTAATAGTAGGGTAAGTGTTGGATAGTGTAGGGGTTAAAATTACTATTCTAACTCCAGGGGGTGTAATCGTAGTGTAAGTGTTGGATAGTGTAGGGGTTAAAATTACTATTCTAACTCGAGGGGGGTGTAATAGTAGGGTAAGTGTTGGATAGTGTAGGGGTTAAAATTACTATTCTAACTCCAGGGGTGTAATAGTAGGGTAAGTGTTGGATAGTGTAGGGGTTAAAATTACTATTCTAACTCCAAGGGGTGTAATAGTAGGGTAAGTGTTGGATAGTGTAGGAGTTAAAATTACTATTCTAACTCCAGGGGGTGTAATAGTAGGGTAAGTGTTGGATAGTGTAGGGGTTAAAATTACTACTCTAACTCCAGGGGGTGTAATAGTAGGGTAAGTGTTGGATAGTGTAGGGGTTAAAAGTACTATTCTAACTCCAAGGGGTGTAATAGTAGGGTAAGTGTTGGATAGTGTAGGAGTTAGAATTACTATTCTAACTCCAGGATTCTAACTCCCGGGGGTGTAATAGTAGGGTAAGTGTTGGATAGTGTAGGGGTTAAAATTACTATTCTAACTCCAGGGGGTGTAATAGTAGGGTAAATGTTGGATAGTGTAGGGGTTAAAATGACTAAATTAATTTATATTAAAATTATAATTTTTTTTAAATATAAATGATTTAAATAATTAAAAATTATTTATTTAAATTACATTAATATTAATTAAGGGGTTAAAATGACTAAATTAAATTAATTTATAATAAAATATATTTTTTTAAATATAAATAATTAAAATATTTATTTAATAAAATAAAATAAATACATTAATATTAATTACTAAAATACTTACCCATACTTACGTTGTAATGGCAAGCGTTGTAATAGCATCTGGGATATAATGGCATGCGTTGTAATAGCATGCGTTGTAATGGATGTTGTGTTGTAAAAGTTTCGTTGTAATGGTAGTGCGTTGTTAAAGTTGCAATGTGATGGCTGATTCCCCACTGAGCATTGTTTTCCTTGTCACACTAGTGGATGGCATAATACGTGTTGCAGCCCACTGCTGACATTAGCTTTCTATTACCCAGGTGTACTTCCTGCACCATATATATCATACACTATTAAGAAAGCTAAATAAGCCAATCAGTGTTAACCAAAATATCAATGCTAAATTTCGGAAGGTGAACAAGCAATAAAAATGCCCTTATCTTTTGCTTTTATCACAGAAGTCAAATGTTAGGCTCTGCTGTCTGACAAATTGCTGCTTATTCTTAAACATGGAGATTGGTATTTACTGTTCTTTCTCTCACTGTAAAGTGAGGGATTTTTGAAATGGGAACGTAGAGACAATATTGCTGAGTGTGAAAGGAAAGTCTGTAGGATGTTAATCAACATAAAACAAAACTTGAACTGTGCAAATATTTCAAATTATATCAGCACTTAGGAAAACCTAAATGAAGACACTTTACTTGGTAGTGCGCAAAAGATAAATATTTGCTAAAACTCGATTTCCACACATGTGTATGCGCTCTAACGTCTTATCAAGAAAAGTATATTTTGCTAAAAATGTGGTGGCCATTTCTATGGAAATATGCTATCTGGAAATGACAGTTCACTCCACAACATTCTTTATTAATATATTTACAACAGTCAGGGCCGGCTTTAGGGCAATGCGACTGGTGCTACTGCACTGGGCACTGTCCTGTGTAGGGGGCACCAACCTCAGGAGAGCCGCTTTGTATGGCACAGCTTATGATTGGAGAGCTGAAGGGCACTTTTGCCTGGTAGTAGTAAGACAATCCAAGGTGGCAGTCATGGAGTGTGGGGGCGCAAAAAGTGATTGTCGCATAGGGCGCCACCAGCACTAAAGCTGGCCCTGACAACAGTGTGTTCCAAAGTGCGCCGCCACTACCACTGCAGGACTGGAAACAGCATATGGGGACAAAAAAATAAAAGGACTGGAAACAGCAACAAACCCCGGCAGATTGCTGTTTGAACAACTCTAGAAGCAGGGAGTGCTAGTGAGCAGCACAGCTCCCACTTTTGTAACAGTGCTGCAAAACCGGCCCCAACCCTCCAGCTCACCAGGGAAACACTTTGTGCCCGCTATGGCCAGTCTGGCCCTGACCACTACATACCACAGCCTGACTCCTTTCCTGTCCGATGGTTTTGGTTCATTTTCTATATATGTTCTTTGGGTGATGTTTGAATTTTTCACAATCTATATGACTTCAATGATGTAACACTGATGGCAGCATCCCCACTATGAAAGTTATTCCAGCACCACTGCACTGAACAGCAATAATATTCACCCAAAAAATGGATGGAGCACGCAAAATGGGTATTCTCTCAAAGGCATGCTCCATATTCCGAGTCTTACAGAGCCGTACTTCATGTTTTCAGCAAAACCAATGCAATAACAGTTGCTAGTAAATAAAATTAATTTAGTAAAGTCTAGTGTTCAAAATAATAACACAATATAGCCTAGAAAAACTCATGTGAACAAGCCAGACTTTTCGTTTCATAAAAATAAACAATAAACTGAGTTTCCAATCAGAAAAAAAAGATTTAAACTATTCTAAAGAATCAATAAAACACCATGATTGAGAGACAACTTTTCTCCAAAGTCTAACATTGACAAAAAAGCCAGCATATTTCTCAAAGAAACTGAATCAAGAGTGCGGGTGGAAAGGTTTAAAAGATCTGACGACAGAGACCATTAGTAACTGTAAGAAAGTACAACATGTTATACCCATACCCTACTTTTTACTGACTTGCTCTTGCTGGCTTCAGGGCGCTGTATGCTTTGACTCTGTTAAACGCTGTTACAGTGCATGTATTTTCTACCTAACACATGTGATTTTTATGGGTTTCACATAATTGGTATATTTAACTTTAGGGCATTCTATGTGAAGCAGCAGGTGCATGCACCTGTGGTGAGGAAATTAAATAACATATGTTGGCTGCAGTATGTAATTACACTATTCACATGTATGTCAAAATGTCCCAAGAGAGAACCATTGTACACTGGCTGGACTGCAGTTTCACAGCACTGTAGAACAAGTTTTTTGTCATGTAGGAAACCCTATTTTTATATTTTAGCTAAGTCTCCACAAAAGTGTGCCTTGTAAACTCACAGAGCTGGGTGCTTAGTAAATAAAAGTAGGACATGTAAGACACTGTGGAAAAGAATGTTCTCATAGCTGACTTACATTAGGCTGTATGTCACTATATAGGTACCACTTTATTGTATTTTGGACTCGGAAAATGATAAAGTGGTCAATCAAACATATTTTCTGTTTAGATTATTATCAGTGGCGTAACGAAACTTGAGGGGGCGCATTGAACATACATGGATGGGGGCCAATCAAGGACCTCTGAGGCCAGGTGCCGGCTGCCCATGCACAGTGTGGGAGGGGTCCTCTGGAGCTTGGGGGCGCCCACACCAAGGGGCTGCTGGGCTAACTTTATGCCACTGATTTAGATATCAAACTCAATGTTAAAAGTAGATTTTTCAGACATATATGTTGTGCTTCCTGAGAGTAGGTTGTTTTAGAAATGACTTGCCTAACAAAAGATTCACTCATGGCAGCACGCGGACAGGAGTGGTGATTTATTTTAATTATTATTTATTCATAAATTTTATAAAGCGCTCTGTCTCCAAACTGGTATCTCAGCATGGCCAATAACGATATGAGAGACACAGAAGAAATAGGGTAAAACAGCTCACCTCCCCACTAAACATGAAAACTAACTTGCTTCAAGTTACTTAGGAAAGAGCCAAGTCTTAAGGATGCTCCTAAATTGCAACAAGTGGTTCATTGGTCTTAATGAGGGAGAAAGTGAATTCCAGATCTTGGCTGCACTTACTATGAAGGCCAGGCCTCCTTGCCTGGTTTCCTGAACTTAGGCGCGCATTACAGATTGCCTGATGCCGAATGAAAAGGTCTGTTGGGGATGTACCTTCTCAGCCTCTTTTTCAGGTGAACAAGGACCACCCCTGAAGGCCTTTAAACACCAAGCAAAGTGATTTAAACCTGATTCTTTGCTTTAGCAGTAGCCAGTGTAGCTCATTCAATACCAGGGAGGCAGAGGCTCTCCGAGGTCTATTCATTGCAAGTTTAGCTACTGCAACCTGAAACACCGACAGATGATGTAAAAGATACTCTGGTGCATCCAATAGAAGAGCATTACATACAGTAGTCTAGATAATTAGGAATCATGCTACGGAGGTATACAACCTTTACAACGAATCTTTTACCACGCACTACCATTACAACGCAGTCATTACAACGCAAACCATTACAACGCATTGCGGTGGGGGGCGCTCTAGGATAGGGAATACGTTTAATTTACTATCCAACACCTTCCCTAGTGTCCACGGGGACTGGAGTTGAAATAGTAAATTAAACTATTCACTATCCAGCACCCCAAAGCGCTATGCGTTGTAATGGTATGCGTTGTAAATACAGCGTTGTAATGGTATGCGTGGTAAAAGTATGCGTTGTAACATCATACATCCGCTACGGACTACCAAGGCTCTGCAAGTATGGGGAAGTACTGGCAGGATCTTCCATACGGTTCTCAAGAGCTCAAAGCAAGTTCCTGAAGTTTTACTCACATGACTCTCCATACTAAGTTTATAATCAAACATAACTCACAAATTCCAGACTGGTTTGACAGGAGCAACATGCCCCTCAAATAACCTGGGCCAGAAATTAGAAGGTAGTGCCCCCGTAACTGTTTGGGATGCCCAGTGGAGTAGCTCTGTGTTGTCACCATTAAACTATAGTGAGTTTAGACTGAGCCACTGAAAAATATCTTTCATGCAGTAGTGAAAAGAGAAAAGTAACTGGTTGCGTGCCAATGAAAGGAGAAGCTGAGTATTGTCAGCATAATTGATCAAAGTCACCCTGTGGGACTTAATATGTCTGATGAGGGGCGGCATATAGATGTTAAACAGAATCGGGCTGATAGAAGAGTCCTGTGGCACTGCATGATAAGTAGCCTTAACCTGGGAATGAAATAGAGGGAGAGCAACTGCTTGACTTGTGGCCAAAAGAAAAGAGAGGAACCATTCCAAGGTCATTCCCCCAACCCCAATGATCAATTACTAGGCTAAGAGAGTAGTGTGACAGACCGTATTGAATGTGGCTGAGAGATCCAATAAAACCAGCACAGCTGAATGCCCCTCATTGACTGGCATCCTTAGCTCGCCCATGGCTGTAATCAAGGCTGATTCGGTCCAATGTCAGGGCATCAACCCAAATTGCTCTTCTTCCAAGCAGTTATTAATTTCCAACTGTTGAACTAAAGGCTTACTGATGTACTGTACCAAACTTTTAACGGGTAAGGCAGGAGAGAAATGGGTTTATAGTTACTCTAAAGATTTGGATCCACATACAGCCTTTTCAAAATGGGGGTGACAAAAACATTTTTCCATTCAGGGGGCACCATGGTTGATTGCAGGGAGTTGCTGCCACAGGAGGAACAAGACTTCCTCCTGTACCTTCCAGATTTTAACTAGAAGGACATCCAAAGGTGAACCAGATGTAGTGACCATGCCAAAGAGTGAAAACATTCCACAGAAAGAGGTTCAAAGTTGTCCTCTGATCTTCCAAGGTGGCCTGTACCCGATTTGAGGAATTGTTGTCGTCCAAGATTGTATTTATCTTATGTTCAAAATACACTGCCAAATCATCAGAAAGACTTTGTGATGGCAAAATGGCTTGACTTAAACAAGCCGGGCTAGACATTTCCCTCATAATATCAAAGACTATCTTGGTACTATTGGGAGCTGCTACCTAGCTTATATTCACGTAAAACATCCTTGAGAGCTCTTTTTTCCTCTTCCTTATAAGCTGTACACCATCTCCTTTCTACTTTTTTATATAACTGTTTTAACAATCTTAATGAGGCGTTATGCCAAGAGCAGAGATTTTTTGATCCCATTTGATTTCTTTTAGAGGAATGACTAAATCAAGAGTTTTCAAAATGTGTTTCTCTAGGCTGGAAAGGGTATCTTCCACTGAACAACCTGAGTCAGTGGCTGAAAGAGGAAGGGAAGTAATATTATCTAAGCAAGACCTCCTAAGTTTGTTGCAAGCTCTCTCATAACATGTACTAGCTTGAGTTCATTTGGTTTGATGAGCCTCTCTTCCCAGAAGTGAGAATACTATCAAGGCATGATCACTCCAACAAAGTCGTACGAGTTGACCCACAGTCGCCAACCTAGCAGTACAAAAGATAAGATCAGGAAAATGACCCCCCTCATGTGTCGGGCATGCACTGATTGACCCAAACCCAGAATATTACAAGTCCTAACAGGTCTCTCAGTGCCGGGGTGGGATCTTTTTCCAAGAAAATGTTAAAATCACCCAGTATGACAAATTTAGAGTGAGTTATTGCCATGTTGCTAAACAGTCCTATGAGGGCCGGCAATTAAGAGCAAGATGGCCCTGGTGGGCAGTAGCATATAATGCAAGAGCAGAGACAACCTCCACTGTTTTTTAGGGAAAAGGCTAACAGATCAGGCCCAGCCAGATCATCAGGACTAAGAGGCCAATTATGAATGTTACAGAACCCTTGTTCTGGACCGAATCCTACACAGTTCCCAAAGCCCGATCAGGTAGGGCTGTCTGAATCGGTTCGGAAAGGTATTCGGACAGGTTGCATCTTTCTGAGCTAAAGTATACAGCTCTATGGACTCAGTTTTCGAGTGAGCAATTACAATGACCGATTCGGACAGCTATTCAATTTGGTTTCTCTGGAACAAATTGCTGCCTTAATTTGTCTTTGGGGGTCCAAAGCAAGTCCCCTTTCACCCTGGTCCCTCCGAATCATGTTTGTGGGGGTACCCAAGGGACCCCATTCCGAACCATACACAGTGTGGCAGGCACCATGGGGTGCCCGCCACAGGGTGCAAGGATTTCCCCAGCCAACCCTTCTACAATGGGAGCCTGTGTTCTCGTTCGGAACACGGGCTCCCATTAATGTCAATGGGAGCCAGACCAAATCGTATCTGGAAGCATCCAGATTAATCCAAATCGCTCTGCCAGACTCACCCGATCCCAGCCATCTTGAAAGCATTCCAGGACCGATTCTGTAGGAATACTTTACGAACGGAATCGTACTCTGCCCCTTAGTGGAACAAAATCCAACACCCACTCCTTTCCTGTCCCTCTGAGGTTTATGAAACATTTTGTAACCAGGGGGGCAGGCCAAACCCAGATTGACTGACGAGACTGTAGGTATTCAACAGCAGACCAATTTCTGACATGTGTTTTTCTAAGGATCTCACGTTTAACAGCCCACATTTTAAGGCCGTCACTGGGGAGGCAGTGTTTCCGGCCAGGAAGTCGGGGAAGACAACCTCTCTCAGAAATGTCACACTGGAGGGAGCAAGCAACTATCAAGCAAGCAAGTATCAATTTACAACTCACCAATATACAGCAGTTGATCTCTGGAATAGCGGTAACTGAGCTGCACGTGTCCATACTTTCTTTAAATTCCAGCAGCATGACTAGCACTGTGCGCAGCCGGGCACAGATGGGTTGCCTTTGGCGGTTGCGCCTGCATTGATCTTTTTATAGTCAAAAGACAAGACCGATAACAAAATGGTGGCTGAGGGTGACGCACTTTAACAGGCGGTACACCACTAAACTCAGCATCACCCTTGTCAGGACCAAATAGAAGATAAGAAGTACAAATGTGCAACCGGTGCAAATTGTACTTAACATTTTTGAAAACACTAAATAGAATACCCAGTTCCACAACTCCTCATTATGGCTGCGTGGTAGCGCTTACATCGGTCTTTTTATCGTCAAAAGACTAGACTGATAACAAAAATGGCAACTGAGGGTGACACGCTTTAACAGACGGTACATCACTCAATGCAATAACACCCCGATAGGAACAAATAGAAGATACAAAAGTAAAAAAATGCAAATAGTGCTAATTGCAGTTAAAATATTTTAAAACACAAATTAGATTACCAGTGGAAATTTAGCAGGCATTATCCATCTGGGTAGGTGACAGGAACACTTGGCAGCTTTCATAGCTCTTCCTTTGACGTGAAAATCCCAAGTGGGGCTGCCAGGAAGTGAAACCATTCAGGCCAAGTTTCTCCCTAGACTTTCTGTCTGCACATCCATCAGGAGATAAAACAGTTCTAGCAATGGAAAAGTAGAAGAATTCTAATCTCCCTGGGAGCGTGTAGAAGAAGGCACCTTAAACAGGAAGATGGCTTGGCTTAAATTTGTGGGATGGGGGCTGCTTCAGGATTTCAGTGAACTCAGAAAGTAAGTTCTGCAAAAAAAAAGGTTGGGGTTTTGTGAGAATGTTGCTAGGAAATGGCATAGGTACCTATTCAGTCACTTGCAAGTGCACAGAAAAGCAGTGCTATCTTATATTACCACCAACACCTCAGAACTTTCCCAGACTTGAAAAACAACACCTGAAAAAAGAAGACTTTGTTTTTCTATTGAAAGAAAGAAGAGCCAAGTACTCTGGACTGCTGCTGGTGCACAGGGATTGGAATTTCTCCCCACGGGTCAGGTGGCTGGCCTCACATTATTTCTATGGTGGCTCAAAAGGCAAAATGTTCCACTGACTGGATAAGATGCAGCTGCCCACTGTGGACTGAAACCTAAAGGCACCATGGCAGTAGAGAGACTTTGTACATAGACGCAAGCCCCGAGGACCTAGGGTGTGTATGAGTGACCAGTGCAATCTTTTTCAGCAGTGCCTGCACTTTGGGACTCAAGGCTAGAGGTATAATTATTCCTTTTGGAAAAAGAGGTTGCAAAATGCGTACCGACTTTTGGCAAATGAAATAGTATTTTGCGAACTTTGTGAAAAGCAGTCATGAATTCCCAAGGGCTGCCAAAGGGATTCCCAAACAGCAAAGTGTTCTAAGGGGTGCTATTGCCCTTTTGCAAATTAGTTACCACCCCAACTCAGAGGTATTTCACTCAACACTGGTTTGCAGTCACAATTGTGAATGTAAACCATTGATTCATTCCTTTCCAAATTTAAAATAGGAGGATGCCACTTTCGTGATCCCTCTAATTTGCGATTTTGAAGACGTTTCCAACTAGTAACAAGACTTTTACACATAAAGAAAAGCTCTTTTTAATTTCCATATTCCGTTTCAGCATATAGGGTTTGGGATCAGCTTTGTACATCAGGCTCTTAAAGTTTTCTTTTGATATTCGCAGGTGACCCACTCAGTGGCAGCTCGCATAAGGCGTGCAGTAGGGTATGTGGTGAGGGAGGGGCTGGGTGGCGGAGTAGTAAACTCGGACATACGACGGAACAGAGGAGAGTAATTATTATGTTCCTCTGTTCTGTCGTGTGTCCACGTTTACTACCCCCAGCTTCACCTCCCCCGACACAGAGCACGCCGTGTGTGAGCCGCCACTGGACCCACTGCTCCCTCAAGTCATCGGAGATGATATGTCCATTCTTCCGGTTGAGCACTGGCCGCCATACATAGGGGACCTCCCTGTCATTTAAGGGGCCACCTTGGTGGTGGCTCTCCTCACAGCAGTGAAGACTTCCAAGCTGGTTTAATGTTTGAAGCTCCTACTTGAAAAAATATTTTTGTCTTCAAAGAGCTTGTTTGTTGAAAACAGATGACTACTGGTCATGACACACAGGACGTTTTCTCCCTGTTTGTGGGCCATTATTAATTTTTCTTCCCTACATCACATGGCGAACACAGGCAGGAATTAAAGATTGACTGTGGTCCCGCTCATAATAGGGCAGGATGAACATCATAATGACCCCGCAGTTCCTTGAAGTGCATGCTGCCTAGTCAAAGGTTTACACCAGCAGTGCCAGAGAAGGCTCCACCAATGTAAACCCATTGATGGGCCCAACCTTAAATAGAGTGGAGGAACCCTGAGTTTGGTAAGAAAGGAATTCAGTAGATTTACAGCAGGACTCCCATTTCCCGCACACTAAGTGAGGGCCTCAGACATTTTACCCACCTCCAGAAGACCGGAGCAAGGTGCCAAGGCTTTCCCAGGGAGGGTACACCCTAGGTGAGAAGGTATACAGGTCCTTCTCACTTAAAGCTTTTTGCTGTGAAGAATAGGCTTCAGCTTGACCTTGCAGTAAAGGTTTTGGAAAAGTAGCCCCACATCTAGCCACAACTGGCAGCCTTGCTCCACTAGTGGATTATGAAAATCTGAAATGTGACTAGGTAAAACGGTAGACCAGGTTTAGGAAGCAATTCTACGGTACAGTTGATGTCCTGCTTTGTACCGCTTTGAGCTTTTGTAGTGAATGCTAATGCTTCAGGGGAGCTCAACCGCAATGTACATGTTAATGTCGAAATGTTCAATGTATACCAAAAGGGAGTCACCATTCCTAAGCAGAGAGAGAAAGAGGGGAAGTAAGAGGTACTCTCGTCATGTGCTACATGTGCTGTCTCTGAGAGAGGCACACAGGTGACACAGTCCAGATGCACCGAGAGAACCCTCTCAAGTGACCCTCACTGATCTCATGAGATCTCACCCTACCTACTAAGGGTAGTTTTACTCCCTTCATTTATCCGGGGGCACCAAAAATTTTGAACCACTGTGTATTCAACTTTCTTACTCCTGACGAAGTTCCCTGGATCTCCCCTTGAGACCACTAAAGCGCAAAACATGTTGACCAGAACATATGCCAACTAGGGAAATATAGTTACTCAGCTACCAAGGGACATAAGATCCCTTAAACCAGCACCATACACTTTGTGTTAATAATGACAGAGTGATCACCTTAATAAAAATTAATCACTCTCCCTCCAGCCATTTTTTAATACAACTTCTAGGGCTTCATTGCCATTTACACCCACGCACCCACACAGCTTCATCAAAAGAGCTCTGAAAAAGAGACCCATCGGGGGAACCTTAGGGCATTGCAGTGCCGGCCTGACAAGGAGCAAAAGCCTAATGACGAAGCATGACATCCTTCGGAGTGTGTGAAGGAATCAAGAAGAGGACACACTGCCCCCAACAATTAGAGTATATAAACTAAAGAGTGCCCCCTTCTCACCTTACTTACAGTCTGACTTTTGAAGCGACCAAATAAACACATTCATTGAATCCGGTATATTTATTTATACCTTCTACTTATTTGTTTTTTAGAAAAAAAAATCAATTGACAGAGAAAAATACACATATCAAAAAGTGTTTACATTCTTATTTAGCAAAATACATTTCAATCTAAGAAAAACATGTACAAAAATTATATTCACAAACAACTCGAAAATTCAAAAAATCCAACAAAACATAACAATTCATCTTTTTGTAATTTATGCAGTTCACTAAATCAGTTATTTGATTCCAATTCCTAAACAGAAAAAGATTTCATAACAAGAGCAACAGTGTCCATTTCATTCAATCAAAAGGGCACAAAATGCGATGTTTGGCTCTTGATGGATATGCCTTATTTGCTAAATAAGAATGTAAACACTTTTTGATATGTGTATTTTTCTCTGTCAATTGAATTTTTTTTTCGAAAAAACAAATAAGTAGAAGGTATAAATAAATATACCAGACTGGATTCAATGAATGTGTTTATTCGGTCGCTTCAAAAGTCAGACTGTAAGTAAGGTGAGAAGGGGGCACTCTTTAGTTTATATATTGTATAACGGTCCAGCCCTCCCTCAGCCCCACTAAGGACCTAACTCCTTTTTTTGCCCAACAATTAGAGTAGCACATGACAAGAGTACCTCCTACATCCCTTCTTTCTCTCTCTACTTAGGAACGGTGACTCCCTTTTGGTATAAGTTTAACTTCGGGAGCACGGGTCACCGGACCTTTTGAATAGCTCCCCATCTTTTGATAAATAGGAAATTTTCAATGTACCAGGATAAAAACTTTGTGTGCTTACCCAACTTCTGCTACATCAGACTTTCCCTGAAATCATACCTGGGTCCCTTTCAACCATGAATTTTTACTTTCAATTGGCACTTTCAGTTTCCATGATTTTTGCTTTAAAAACCTTGAAAACTCCTATTTATGGTTCCGCTTATCTGATTTTATTGGCTTATGTGTTATTTTGGCAATACATTTTCTTGATTTTTCTACATTGTCGTGGGGATTTATTGTGCTGTGTTTTTGACATTAATGTTGGTTGGTACTGCAAACTCAAAACACATTATTCTGGGCAACCGCTAGTCAGGGTTGAACAAAGATTCTCTTGGAACTGTTTTGTGTTTGCCAGATTGCTACACTGAGGCCCCTTCATGTAGGGTATGTAAATGTGGAGATCTCTTCACATATAGATATCAACCAAGGGCAACACATATCCCTGATGGATACTAAATTTCCATCCAGTTGTTGTATTTAGTGTATCCACCTCCTTACATGATGGGACAGAGATATGTACAATTAAAATATAACTGTAAAGATGCTGATACAAATTTTATGACCATATGACAGGTGTATGCCTGTGAAACTGATCTCCTCAGCGTAAGCTCTGCAAATGATGCCCAAACCGTATTTAACTCCTGACTGAATTTACCTATTGATTGATGTTAGACCTGATATCATTGGCATGAGTCTCCCTTCCATTTTTTACTGATTGCCTACTCTGTTTTTGATCTGTTTTGCTGGTTAGATGCTTTGGGCACTGTGCCGCTGCTATTCAGTGCCACAGTGCAAGTGCTCCCTATGTTAAATTGATTTATTGATTAGTGACTCCATGATTGGGTTATTTGATTTACTTGTCAGACCCTAGTACAGTGCACCAAGTGTTCCCCGAGATTGTATATCAAATGCTGCTGGTGGGCTTGCAGCACTGGTTTGCCCACCCATAGAAGTAGCTTGTAAAGTGTGTGCAACAGCTGGTTTGTAGAAAAGTCTTAGGCTCCCTGAGCCTGCGCAAGTGTCAAGTCAACCCGCTCAGGCCAATCACGGAGCTGCTCTCATGATGGAAAGAGATTGATCTCTGGGAACCTTTGCAGAGTGACCAGCTTAGGAAGAGGAGCAGCGAGGTGGCAGGAGCAGGAGCAGGTACGTTTTAAAAAAAAGATTTCCTCCTCACGCTTTATAACTTGAAATGAGAAAAAGATTTCCCCCTCACGCTTTATAACTTGAAATGAGAATGCCGACCTTTTATAGTGGAGAAACGTGAAAGAGGAAGTAACTGAAGTCATATAACTGGTCTTCATAATAGAAAGGGAAGAAACACAAGTGGAAAAAATACAGCTTTCTTAGAACGGGGAAAGAAAGTTCTAAGGACCTGATTTTGAGTTCCGTGGGCAGGATACTCTGTCCCAAATGAGATGGGTATTTCCTCCGACGTATTAACAGTGCATTATATACTTTGACACTACGAACTGTAAGTTAGGCCGTATAACTTAACCAGGAATGAAGTAGACTTAAGGAATAACCTCTTAAAGGCTTCTGCAAGCCTTTAGACATGTGATTGCCCTTTTTAGGTTTCGCCTGGCGAACAGCTGCGCAAGCAGCGTTTCATGCAGGCGAAAACTTTTGTTTACCAGTATGTGGCTTATTCCTGCCTCTCTGTTCCATTGGCTAGCTCCATAAATGGAGGCTAGCCATTGGAAGAGAGAGGCGTCTGTCATTCTGCGAGGCGACTCGTGGGCGTTCCTGAGATTTTTTCTCATCCAGCCACTCTGCTGCCGTCATTGCGACGGTGGGCGGTTGCTTTTTTTTTTTCCTGCAAGGCATATTGTTGTCATTCCGCCCAAGATGGCGCTGGGGCCTGTCGACTTCTCGTTACTCTGCGCGTTTTGTCCGTGGCTTCTTTCCGTCTTGTTTTTTTGTTATCTTTGTTTTCCGTCTTTGCGTGGCTCGTTGTCGTGTCTGTTTTCCGTCTTTGCCTGGCGCGGTATCATTAGTCCTCCGTCGGGACCTACGTGTCGGGCCACACTTCTTTTCTTTTTAAGGTCTCGAGGGCTGTTGTTGAAAAGGACTCTTCCCCTGTCATGCAAAGGCGCGTGACTGCCCCGGCCCTTCGGGCCTTTCAGAAGAAGCATTGCCGCAGCAGCCAGACGCGTTGCTTTGAGGCCCGTGCTTGCCTTCCCCTGGTGAGGCGCTTAGGCTATAAACTTCCTGGGCTTGTATAGACAACCACCGTGTCCTACTGGGGTGTAGTGAGCTTCACACTCGATGCTGTGAAATCTCAGGATGTCAAGCCAGGCCCGGGAGGCCCACGCGTGCTACCCCGTTTTATGCCCACCAGGCACCCCTCGGACGAGGCCTGCGCACTTGGTCATGCTGCCGTAGCAGAGCACCCAACACTGATCTCACCGACAGCCCTTTCTCACCCGCCCCCGTGCCATGCATTTCTCTGCTTAAGCCCCCTTTGCAAAAGCCTTCTGTTTTACTGGCAGAGGAATGCAGCGGCTGCACTCAGAGGGACCCAGCGCCCGCCCAGAGAGGCCGAAAGTGGGCAACCCAGAGGCAAGGGTTACACACGACAACATGTAGCGGGACGAGGCAGCTGTCCTGTTCTTGTAAACAGACACCTGACGGCGACCAGGGGCATGAGTCTTCCATACACGTCATACGAACGGACAGCACTTTAAAGGCCGGGATTTCTGACTGCGCGTGCACGACATGAAGTAACAACACCCCGGACGTAGCGCCTGGATACCCTATCAGGTTTTTAGCCGTGCTTTATTAATCCTGATTGAATCAAAGGAGTGAGGTCAGAGAGTTAAGTTACTTCACATTATATTGAGGGCATAATTCCCATAGCAGTATCTGTATACTTAGCGAACAGACAAGTAAGCTTTTCACAAGTGTAAAACACAGATTTATAAACGGTGCTGTGACATTGCCACACGTATTTATTCACAGATAGTTTTGCGTGAGTACCTCTACGGTCAAAAACAAGTAGTTGGGGGTTCAGGGCAAGACTGAACAATTCATGTTCCAAGGTAGGACTAAGCAATGATTATCCCCAGAACTAGTGGGAAAGTAATTTCCTGTACAAATGTAAATAAAAAAGTCAATTGCACTATAGCAACGCATTTTTGCAAGATCGGTTGCTCATAAAGGATGCCTTTATGAGCATGCCCAGAACCTTAAAAGAAAATTTGCCATATGGCCAATTCCTAAGAATAAAAAGAAACTCCAGCAAGAAAGAAGATTATTTTTTGAGTGCGGAACTCCTGAAAGAAAAATTGGTTAACAGAGGTTATCCAAGGAGGTTAGTAAAAAACGCTCTAAAAAGAGCGTGGTTTACTCCAAGAGAAAATCTATTAACACCAAAGACAACAGAAAAAGAGTCACCTTTAACATGCGTCTTGACCTTCGACCCAAAAGCTCACAAAATCAAAAAGATTATCCAGAAACACTGGAAAATCATAGAACATCTAGGAATCCAGAAACCTCTATTTGCTTTTAAAAAAGGCAAAAATATAAGACAAATGCTTGTGAGAGCTGAGAGAAAAGAGGATAAAAAAATAACGGATCTAAGAGGAATGTTGAAATTACCCCCTATAATTGGCCATTATAGGTGTTTGAATTGTGTGGCCTGTAATTTAACATCTGACTCAAAAGAAATAGAGATCAATGGATCTATGCACCAACAAAGAAGCTTTTCCAATTGCAACACGAGAAATACAATTTATTGTATTACTTGTCCTTGCAAAAAGACATATATTGGGCAAACCACCCAGTTGGTCAAGAAACGCATCCTGCAACACAAGTCACGCATCAAATGTAAAACTTCAGGGGCTCCTTTAGTACAACATTTTGAAACTCATCAGCATTCAGAGGAGGATATAACCTGGTCTGTATTGTGTGTACTAAATAAAACAAGACCAGAAGAGATGGAATCCAAACTGAGTAGATTAGAAGCGAGACTGATTGAAAAATATAAAACAGCAACCACAGGGTTAAATGAAAAAGATGAAATCTGGTCCTTATTGTAAAGATGTGTTGAATTTTAAATGTAATACACTGTAGTTCGGTTCCTTGATATAACATGTAATGATACTGTTGAAATACAATAATGAAAACACTGCTTAGAATGTGAGGAGCGACTGACTATATAATATTGTTAATATGTCATCACCTGTGACTTTAGATTTAATAAATTTAAGGGTATAATACGGTTAATGAGTAAGCTTATGGAACCTATAGTCTGGTTTCCATGTCAGCCTTGTGCATCCCAGTAAGGGTAGTCGTCAGAGAACGTCTTCGTAATAGAGAGTTGAAATAGTCCCTCATTTGTGGCAATACTGGGAGTCAGGAAGTACAACAGTCCCTTTTCAGTGTCTATACAAACGAACCCGGAAAAGGTAGTCCCTTTTTAATGTCGCCTAAATATAGAGGCGGGCACTTTCAAACATAGCAGAGCGACGACCAATTTGGAAAGGAAGAGTTACATTTCTAAACGTAAGTGTTATGTTTAACTAACAAGATATTGGGCAAACATTGCACTACTATATTGTGGTGCTTACGAGTGCGGGGCATTGTTATATATTTTACAGACCCCGGGTAGAGAGCAACGAGCTGGGCCGACGTTTGTCAGCACACGCGATCGGACAAAACGAAAAAATAAAGAAGCGCTTTACGCGCTAGCAAAGTAAGTGTGTTCCCTATTCACCTTGAAAGCGTGTTTGGAACCCCGGGCCACGTATATTACGTACTGACAGAGGTCTCTTTTCCCAGATGCTGTAGACGGGAGATACATATCACCCAATCACCGGCAGCGCATTTATTTGTTCCATTAACTGGATATACAGCGAGCTCAGCGTAAAATAGAGCTCCTGAGACAATTTGAGAAGCACCTCCAACCCCAAATGACTCTAGAACCCGGTAAATATCATGCCATTATGATAACCCTCACTGGTAGAGATATACTTCTACAAAATAAATGTGTTTAAAAATAATATAAAAAGATATAAAACCTTGGGAAACTACTGGAGTTTAGCTTACGAAGAAGGTGTCTAAAAAGATCACCCATATTAAAATACCATGCCCTTGTTTATTTAATGAATTTAATTTAATTTAATTGATTAATTATGTGTCACAATGGTCAGTCTGCTCACAGGAGTAATATCCAAAGAATCATGTTCAATCTAATGTTCATATGTAAATATGTAGATAGGTACTTATGTTATCAGTTTATGGGATTTATAAGTGATGTCTGTTCCCCTTCTTTTTAATTCTTATTTGTACAGATGGATTGTGAATAGCCCTAGTCCTGAAGAGGCCAGAATTGATTGGCTGAAACGCGTCGACTATAAAGAGACAGCAGATATATAAACATTTTGGATTAATTTAAATAATTTGTTGAGGGACTTTAAAGACATTGGGTCTAAATAATTTTCACCTATTTGTTTTCCTCACATTAGTCTGCTTGATCTCGATAGGAATGTCTTGTTTATTTTTTCAGTGAGACATCCTAACTTGGAAACGAAGGGCTTCTATTGTATATATGTAAAAACTAACTGTATATACAAACGTGTTTGAAATTGGAAACGAGAAATATTGAAAATTTCCTTATTTGATAAAATAAAAAATCATTCAGTAATAACCTTAGACGTGTTTGTGGGTCATGACGAGACAAGAGACTGTAAAAGGTAAAAATAGACCAAGTGTGGTCATAGTGATATAAATACTAAATAGGGAATACTTTCTCTTTATTCCTTATTATTGCAATTCAGAACATATACCGTATAACCAAGGTACCAATTTCTTATTTGAGTCTTTATTACCCAGGTACCGTTTGGTCTAATGGGTTTCCCCTGTTATTTATAGAGCCTTTTGCATGTAGACGCACAGGCATTCGTGTATTTTCCAGGAGCAGGACTGGAAACCGTGAATAATTTAGAGTAGTTCTGGGCCCTTAGAGTCTCGGGGTTTGTAAAAGCCATCTTATTCCTTTAGGAGGCCGCAGGGGGCTGCTGTCAGCCTGCATTGGCCGATCAGTGGCGTGTTTTTCCCCTGTAGGCGCACCTCGCGAGCACTTTTCTCTAAATTAGAACTAGTGCGTCTGCGCATCGTGGGAGAGAGCCTCTTTGTGCGGTAACACTATCAGGTGAGATGAATATGTGCATACATGTCATTAGGGGTCAGGGGTCGCCTCCCTCCGGGTCTTCTTAACAGCTCAGACATGACCAGGCCATGACACCCCTAACTCTCCAGCTGCCAGGGAATTAGTACCCACATCGGCGGGGAGGGCAGTAAACTAATCCCATGCTGCCCGCAGACCGGCAGTCCGGCATCTCTCACTGTCTGACCCCAGTTGGTGCGTCTGTTGTTCTTCCCGTTTGGGGTCAGTTCCGGGCTTTCCCAGTACAGTCTGGCAATGGATGCTTGTGGCAGTCAGAAATCAGCTCGAACTGAAAGGTGGAGTCAGGAGATCGGTGGTACAAGCTAGCTCACTGGCACGTGTTTTATCATCAATGGAAGGATTACATGCTGAGCCACCTTCCCTCAATGCAGACTTTTCCCATGCATGTGTGGGTGTGTGGGGGGTGGGGGGCTCGCAGTGTGTGGGGAGGGCTCTGTGTGGGTGTGTGGGGGGACTCTGTGTGGGGGGCTCTGTGTGGGTGTGTGGGGGGGCTCTGTGTGGAAGTGTGTGTGGGGTGCTCTGTGTGGGGGGCCCTCTCTGTGGGTGTGTGTGTGTTGCTTTTGCGAGAGGTTAAGTTATTGGCATTGTAAATGACAATGCCATTTATTTATCTGTTTTCAAAACCAACACATAAATACAAATGTTGTCATTTAAAATGCCAATAGCTCTAACTTTTCCAAAGGCGAAACCATTGCATTGTAAATGCTTGTTATTTAAAGGCCAAGGTGTCTCATTCCAATTCCCCTCCCCTAGGATTGACATACAGAGCATATTCATTGCCCTCGCACCTGCTAACTCATCCCAAACTGTATGACGCCTCTGATGCCATCCTCTTTCCACCTTTGACACGCGTTCTCCGACCTGTGCTGCCACCTCCTTGGGTGTCCCTTCATCTGTTATGCCTCCTCACACGACGCACCCCTCACCCCGTCCCCCCTCTGCATTGCCCACAACTCCAAAATTGGAGCAGCCTCCACTGCTCAGAACTGAAGAAGCCAGCTAGTGGAAGAAGAATCTTGAACGAGTAAAAATAGGGTTAAAATAGACAATGAAGATGTGATGAGCTTGCTGAAAAATACTACAGCTGCGCTCAGATATAACTTTAAAGGAGAGTGCCAACCTATCATAGTGGAAAAACCTGAAAGGAGAAGTAACTAAAGTCCCATAACTGGTTTTCATATGGAACGGGAAGAAACACAAGTTGAAAAAAATACAGCTATCTTGGAACGGGAAAACAAAGGACTAAGGACCTGATTTAGAGTTCAGTGAATGAGATACTCTGTCCCAAAAGTTACAGATATTCCATCTGGCGTATTACCAGTGCATTATATCCTATGGCACGCCAAGAAGGTCATATAACCAGGGCTGAAGTGGACTTAAGGAATTGCCTCTAAAAGGGTTATGCAAGCCTGTAGACAAGTTATGGCCCATTTTACTTTTTTTTACTTAAGAAGGCCAAGATATCTCCTTCCACTTACCCTCCCCTCGGATTGATACACCAAGTATATTTGTTGACCTGCACCCTTTAACTCAGCCCCTCCAGCGCCCACCGTCGACGCCCCTGATGCCATCCTTCATTCACCTTTCACATGTGTTCTCCTACCTGCACTGACACCTCCTTGGTTGTCCCTTCGTCTGTCATCCCTCCTCCCCCGATTAAATACTTCGCTGCCACTCCTGCTGCCACATTGTTTCTTCCACATGAAGTTAATTGTTTCAGATGTATCTGTACATAAACCCACCATGAAGGAACACCACCTTCCTACATATGCTTGGGCCAGACTGTACAGTTACCAGAGCACTCATCCACTTCCAAAGGCAATCTCTGTATGCTTTGCCCTCTCCTTCATCTTCAGCATGTGCCAAATCTGTGCCCCACAATGGATTCCCCTCAGATTATTCTGTTTTCATTGTTTTATGTCAATGTGTTCTGTTAACATCATACTCCTCTGTTATTGTGTACTGCTGTAATATCTCCATAAAAAAGAAGGCCAAGGTGTGACTGGCAAATCCCTGCCCCACCCACTAACACTTATGAGCATTGTATTGCCTAGGAGTAGCAGATTAAGGCTTACTGAGGACCCAAAAGCGAAGCTGAGGAACCAAAGGCCAATGAAAATAAAAGCTTGTAAAAGTAGAACCAAGGGACACTGCATGACAGAGAACAAGCATTGGTACAGTCCACAAGTCTGGTATTTACAAAAAGGGGTGGTGAGGGACAGAGTCTCTGAATTAAACAGAAAGCTCTCACCCAGTCAAAAGATCAGGGCTAGATCCAACACCGTTTTTTAGCTCACTGCACCATCCCAGTTTCAGAACCTGACTGTATGCAAATTAGTCTGTTCCTGTCCCAGTGCATGATGGGAACAGGACAAACCAAACTACAGAAGCCAATTCTTACACTGGGAAGGAAACAAGCTCCCGGGGACCGGTTTCTGGCATTACAGCCGTCTTCGGCCCGGTTTGCTTGAATCCTGATGGTGCAATAAGCAAGGGTCTCACATCTGAGAATACCCTTCCACGCTTAGGGTGGACAAAAATATTTACAAAAAGGGGTGGTGAGGGACAGAGTCTCTGAATTAAACAGAAAGCTCTCACCCAGTCAAAAGATCAGGGCTAGATCCAACACCGTTTTTTAGCTCACTGCACCATCCCTGTTTCAGAACCTGACTGTATGCAAATTAGTCTGTTCCTGTCCCAGTGCATGATGGGAACAGGACAAACCAAACTACAGAAGCCAATTCTTACACTGGGAAGGAAACAAGCTCCCGGGGACCGGTTCCTGGCATTACAGCCGTCTTCGGCCCGGTTTGCTTGAATCCTGATGGTGCAATGAGCAAGGGTCTCACATCTGAGAATACCCTTCCACGCTTAGGGTGGACAAAAATATTTACAAAAAGGGGTGGTGAGGGACAGAGTCTCTGAATTAAACAGAAAGCTCTCACCCAGTCAAAAGATCAGGGCTAGATCCAACACCGTTTTTTAGCTCACTGCACCATCCCAGTTTCAGAACCTGACTGTATGCAAATTAGTCTGTTCCTGTCCCAGTGCATGATGGGAACAGGACAAACCAAACTACAGAAGCCAATTCTTACACTGGGAAGGAAACAAGCTCCCGGGGACCGGTTTCTGGCATTACAGCCGTCTTCGGCCCGGTTTGCTTGAATCCTGATGGTGCAATGAGCAAGGGTCTCACATCTGAGAATACCCTTCCACGCTTAGGGTGGACAAAAATATTTACAAAAAGGGGTGGTGAGGGACAGAGTCTCTGAATTAAACAGAAAGCTCTCACCCAGTCAAAAGATCAGGGCTAGATCCAACACCGTTTTTTAGCTCACTGCACCATCCCAGTTTCAGAACCTGACTGTATGCAAATTAGTCTGTTCCTGTCCCAGTGCATGATGGGAACAGGACAAACCAAACTACAGAAGCCAATTCTTACACTGGGAAGGAAACAAGCTCCCGGGGACCGGTTTCTGGCATTACAGCCGTCTTCGGCCCGGTTTGCTTGAATCCTGATGGTGCAATGAGCAAGGGTCTCACATCTGAGAATACCCTTCCACGCTTAGGGTGGACAAAAATATTTACAAAAAGGGGTGGTGAGGGACAGAGTCTCTGAATTAAACAGAAAGCTCTCACCCAGTCAAAAGATCAGGGCTAGATCCAACACCGTTTTTTAGCTCACTGCACCATCCCAGTTTCAGAACCTGACTGTATGCAAATTAGTCTGTTCCTGTCCCAGTGCATGATGGGAACAGGACAAACCAAACTACAGAAGCCAATTCTTACACTGGGAAGGAAACAAGCTCCCGGGGACCGGTTTCTGGCATTACAGCCGTCTTCGGCCCGGTTTGCTTGAATCCTGATGGTGCAATGAGCAAGGGTCTCACATCTGAGAATACCCTTCCACGCTTAGGGTGGACAAAAATATTTACAAAAAGGGGTGGTGAGGGACAGAGTCTCTAAATTAAACAGAAAGCTCTCACCCAGTCAAAAGATCAGGGCTAGATCCAACACCGTTTTTTAGCTCACTGCACCATCCCAGTTTCAGTTCCATCAGGATTCAAGCAAGCCGGGCCGAAGAAGGCTGAAATGCCAGAAACCGGTCCCCGGTAGCTTGTCTCCTTTCTGGTGAAGAATTGGCTTGGTAGTTTAGTCTGCCCTGTTCTCATGATGCACTGGGCCAGGGACAGACTGATTTGCATATAGCCAGGTTCTGAGCTGGGATGGGGCAGTGAGATAAATAACGGTGATGGATCAAGCCCTGATCTTTGGACTGGGTAAGAGTGGTCTGTTTAACTCAGACACTCTGTTCATCACCACCCCCCTTTTCTAAATCGTTTTTGGCCACTATAGGTGTGGCAGGGTATACTCAGACATGAGTCCCTTTCTCACTGCTCCATCAGGATTCAAGCAAGCCGGGCCGAAGAAGGCTGAAATGCCAGAAACCGGTCCCCGGTAGCTTGTCTCCTTTCTGGTGAAGAATTGGCTTGGTAGTTTAGTCTGCCCTGTTCCCATGATGCACTGGGCCAGGGACAGACTGATTTGCATATAGCCAGGTTCTGAGCTGGGATGGGGCAGTGAGATAAATAACGGTGATGGATCAAGCCCTGATCTTTGGACTGGGTAAGAGTGGTCTGTTTAACTCAGACACTCTGTTCATCACCACCCCCCTTTTCTAAATCGTTTTTGGCCACTATAGGTGTGGCAGGGTATACTCAGACATGAGTCCCTTTCTCACTGCTCCATCAGGATTCAAGCAAGCCGGGCCGAAGAAGGCTGAAATGCCAGAAACCGGTCCCCGGTAGCTTGTCTCCTTTCTGGTGAAGAATTGGCTTGGTAGTTTAGTCTGCCCTGTTCCCATGATGCACTGGGCCAGGGACAGACTGATTTGCATATAGCCAGGTTCTGAGCTGGGATGGGGCAGTGAGATAAATAACGGTGATGGATCAAGCCCTGATCTTTGGACTGGGTAAGAGTGGTCTGTTTAACTCAGACACTCTGTTCATCACCACCCCCCTTTTCTAAATCGTTTTTGGCCACTATAGGTGTGGCAGGGTATACTCAGACATGAGTCCCTTTCTCACTGCTCCATCAGGATTCAAGCAAGCCGGGCCGAAGAAGGCTGAAATGCCAGAAACCGGTCCCCGGTAGCTTGTCTCCTTTCTGGTGAAGAATTGGCTTGGTAGTTTAGTCTGCCCTGTTCCCATGATGCACTGGGCCAGGGACAGACTGATTTGCATATAGCCAGGTTCTGAGCTGGGATGGGGCAGTGAGATAAATAACGGTGATGGATCAAGCCCTGATCTTTGGACTGGGTAAGAGTGGTCTGTTTAACTCAGACACTCTGTTCATCACCACCCCCCTTTTCTAAATCGTTTTTGGCCACTATAGGTGTGGCAGGGTATACTCAGACATGAGTCCCTTTCTCACTGCTCCATCAGGATTCAAGCAAGCCGGGCCGAAGAAGGCTGAAATGCCAGAAACCGGTCCCCGGTAGCTTGTCTCCTTTCTGGTGAAGAATTGGCTTGGTAGTTTAGTCTGCCCTGTTCCCATGATGCACTGGGCCAGGGACAGACTGATTTGCATATAGCCAGGTTCTGAGCTGGGATGGGGCAGTGAGATAAATAACGGTGATGGATCAAGCCCTGATCTTTGGACTGGGTAAGAGTGGTCTGTTTAACTCAGACACTCTGTTCATCACCACCCCCCTTTTCTAAATCACAAGTCTGGTATTGACAATATTTTGACTTCGTCAGTGCTTGATCGTTTTTTTTATTGCATCTTAAACAATATTGTTTGGAGAGCTGCCAGCTCTTCTCTAATAAATAGGAAGAACAAATTTGCTAAAAGCAAAATATGCATTTTAGCTCAAAAAAGTACACAATGCCATAGTGATCCCTGGCACCAAAGGTAACTACTTTGTGTTTGGATGTGCTCCTTTTGAAAGAGTGGAATACTGTCATTCATGGTGAAGTTAGCCAATGCCTAAAGTCAACTGACCCATTGCCCCATGGTGTATGATGTTGTGGATGGAACAACAAGGAAGTGACACAGGACCAAACCAATGGATGAAAGGGCTGGCAAAATATCCCTTTTGGGTAAATATATCATATATCTAGTTTTACTCAAATCAACAGGTCTCAGCCAAAACAAGACGTTAAAAAAACTACCTTATGTCAAGATAAGCTGTCCTCACTATTATAGCTCTAAAGGGAGTTGTTATTTTGCTTAGATACAGTTATAGAAAATGCTATCAAAGAGTATTGTGTGTGTCCGTGTTGTATGCTCTGATTGACTTTCGAAGTATGAGAATTAATTGAGCAACAAAGAAAGGAAATCCTTTTGTTTACTGAAAACAAACCTTTTGCCAGGCCTAAACTTTACTTTTTCATTCATGTAAGCCACCCCTAAGGTAGGCCCTATACAGTGCATAGGGCAGGATGTAGTGGATTTAAAAAAATGCACAGGTATTTTATGGTTTTACATGTCCTGTTAGCAAATAACTCTTGAATTTGTTTTTCACCACTGTGAGGCTTATCTTCCTTCATTGGATAACATTGGGTTACTTTATTACATTCAATAACTGATACTTTTTGACTGGTAGCAAGTATAAATGCCATACTTGGACTCAAATGAATTGTAATTTCAAATCATCTTTAATTATAAAGTCGGATTTTAAATTACACATTTGAAAACGCCACATTTAGAAAGTTGCAAATGTGCTACCCAAAAGCTTCCAAGTCTTTCTATGAGTTTCCAGCTACCTGGGTCTGTTAATGGCTGAATCTGGGCCAAAGGCAAGATCATCTGCGCCCGTCCATGCCTGGACAGTGCCAAAGCCACAGCCCCTGCCTGTTTTCCAGCAGAACAACCACACTTAGTCAATTACTCAAGGGAGCAATTCATGGCTTACAACTAGGCAGGCTCACATAGTAAGTGCTCTACATTTGACTCCCTCTGCAGTCCTATTAAATCTGCTTTCTGCAAACTTTCCATCACTAATAAAGGCATGCAAGTCAAACAACAGGGAAATGTCGAGGGCCCCCTACTTATAGTGATTGCTTTAGTTGTGCACTTGGTAATGCACGGTCACTTGTAAAACATAGATTGCACTTCATGGAGATGGTAAACATGCATAAGTTCAACAAAATTTTTTCACGGAGACGTCGGCCGACCTGTCGTCAGAGCAAGACCTGGTTCAAGCAGTCCCTATTGGTGTATCTAATTCTTAGAGCAGACAGAGTCTGCAAACAGGGGGTGAGAGTTGGATGAACTGGTCGATATGCGCAAAGACAACCTGGAAGTATCAATGTCTTTAGTGGTGCCGACTGTGAAATGCTTGCATTTAAAATTGAACTTACCAGTACTTATACCTTTATGAACCTTTTGGTATATTGACCCCCTGGATCTAGAGCCTCATTTATAAATCACATAAGTCCCCTTATCGAATCCAGTATTGACGCTTAGACTTTTCGGTCCTAGGTGATTTTAATTACCAGTTGGAAAAATTGAATGATGGTGATACAGCTTCCCTCATTGATTTTATGGCCAACGTCTACCTAAACCAACTGCATTTAGCTGGCCACACGCTTGAAGGCATTTTCACAAACAACACTACCATAGAGGTAACATAAGTGTTGCTAATAATGTGGTCAAACCACAAAGTAGCAACTTTCAGAATCAGCACTCTAAAACCCTCAGGAAGAAAAACCAGCGCATCGTCTGTCGCCAAAGGCCGGACCTGGATAAATATGGTCGCCAGTAATTTAGAATCACTTTTATTAAATTTTAAACTGAGCTTCAAACTGGATGTTTAGTCAACAGTGTTTTCATATTCCTCTTGGATCAAGAAAGGAGTTGGAAAGGGGTGACCACTCGGTCCCCCCGAACGTATGGTTGGGTGCCCCGATCCCCCCGGGAAACCATTTTGGGCGGGAGGCGTGTCTCGGCTGGTATGCCCGAAGTGGCGTAGCCGGGGCGTGCCTTTTTCCCGCCCAAGAGGGGTTGTCCTAGACACCTACACCGTTGGACACGCCCCGTAGGCGGTTGGAGGAAGGTCCACGCCCTCCCGAGGAAGAATAAAAGGAGCAACAATCCAAGGAAGCATCCTCTTGTTCCTGTGCTTGGAAGCTGCACCTCCTTGTTGCACGTGAGCCCGAGACGGAACAAGGAGCCAATTTTGAGAACTTGTAATTTTTGTGTTTCTCCTTTCAGTGATTGCGAAGCTTTGGATCCAGGACCTCGAGTCGAAGATCCGTGAACGATGCCTGGCAAGAAGGTCGGAAAGAAGGTTGGAACCGAACAAATGCTTCGCATGCTGATGAAGGACATGGCGCTCATGAAGAAGCAGATGGCGGCAATGAATGGTACGGGTAGACCGAAGAAAATCATCGGACCAGCATTGCCGGGAGTAGTCCCTGCCGGGAGAGGTAAAAGGGCCAGGAATAGGGCGGCAGGAGGGGAGGCCCCGGTTCCCGAGTCACCTCCGGCGAGCCCGGTCAGTCCGGTCAAGGCCCCAGTTCCGATCCCGAACGCGGGACAGCCGATCCCTGTGGTAGTTACACCTGTTAACGAGGGGGATATGCCTCCCGAGCTGGCCGCCCAGTTGGCGGCGTGGTTAGGCAGGAACAACGAGGGTGCTGTGGCACCGGGAGACTCGGCCGAGGAGGCCAGGTTAATAATGAAGCAGTTGCGGCAATCGAGAGATGCTGCGAAGGCACCTTGTCCTCTTTTTTCCCCGCAGGTTCCCTCGGAGCAACCGGCGTCGAGCGTTGGAACAGCAGCGACAACAGTCCCAGCTACTGGTTCGGGTAAGCAGCCGTTGCCAATGGCGGGGGAGGGATCGTTCCCCTCAAGGAGGGAAAAGGTGGTCCAACATATCCCGATGGATGTGAAAGAAAGGATTTGGGCGGATAAATATGTGAACATGTTTTCACTGTTGACCGATCACTATGAGATAGAGCACGTTAAAAATCAGAAGGAGTTGTTGCATCCGAGTGTATGGCGTGCCAAAATGGTGGGTTTCAGAGTAGATGAAACGATCGCTAATTGGGCCAGGGCGTTTGGAATGTTCACTGCAATCATGGGGGAACGTAGGCCTGAAGTATTGTCGGAATTAGCTTGTTACCAGACACGTATTATGGAATTTTATGAAACGTATGAAGGCAATCAATGGATGGGTTATGATAACAAATTTCGTAAGGCCAAGGAGCACGACTCATCCCTGACGTGGGATTGTTTCGACTCCATTTCCTGGCAGAAACAGGTTATGCCGAACACGGCGAAATCGTCTTCTTTTGGCGGGAATGGGGCGGAGCCTTCCCGCCATTATTTGGCGGCGCCCTTTCGGGCGGGCGCCAACAGTGATCAGCACACAAAGAATACTGGGAGAGCGGGTAGAAAAGGGGTCTGTTGGAGCTTTAACAGAGGCAAGTGCACGAGGCCACAAGGGACATGCAAGTTCAGGCATGAGTGTGCAGGGTGCGGACAGTCTTCACACCCGAGAGTTCGTGCAGAGGCAAGAATGGTGATACAGGAGGTAGAGGAGGGGCCAAACAGGTCTAATATCGACCGAGGGGCACCGTTACCTACTCCCGTTGACATCATGGCAATGATCCCTTGGCTGAACGAATACCCTGATCATGTCTCCGCCGGGGTGTTGCGAGACGGTTTCTAATATGGTTTCCACATCCCGGCGGGGGATTTTCGTGGGGAAGCACAGTGTAAAAACCAACTATCGGTTCAACAAAATGCGGCGGTGGTACAGGCAAAGATTGCATAGGAGGTGGCCCGAGGTCGGGTTGCGGGACCATATGGGAACCCGCCAGTTGTTAACTTTGTTTGTTCAGCGTTGGGAGTAGTCCCCAAGAAGGACCCAGGTGAGTTTTGGTTAATCCATAATTTGTCCGCTCCTAGGGGTCTTTCGGTGAACGATGCGATTGACCCGGGAGTTTGTTCGGTGCGGTATGCATCCTTTGATGAGGCCGTCGCCATTTTGAATCGCCTGGGGCCCGGAGCGCTGATGGCTAAATCAGATATCGAGTCAGCATTCCGGTTGCTCCCGGTACACCCACAGGATCAGCGTCTCTTAGGTTTTGTGTTTCAAGGACGCTACTACAAGTGTATGCCGATGGGTTGCTCCATCTCTTGTGCGTATTTTGAGAAGTTCAGTACTTTTCTGCAATGGGCGTTCACCAGAGCCACGGGCTTTACGCAGGTTATGCATTACCTTGATGATTTTCTGTTTCTGGGGGCGGCCGGGGACACGGAATGTGCACAGGCTTTGAGGGATTTCTGTAATCTCATGAAAAGATTTGGCGTGCCACTGGCACCAGGTAAGACAGTCGGGCCATCTACTTCACTCGAGTTTCTGGGAATTTAGCTCGATTCTGTAGAGGGGTGCTTCCGTTTGCCCAAGGAGAAGGTAACGAAATTTAGGGCCTCGCTTGAAATGTGCCTAGGCGAGAGAAAAGTAACTCTCCATCAGTTGTAACAAGCTGTGGGTCAGCTTAACTTTGCCCTTAGAGTGATACCGATGGCTCGCCCCTTTTCCCGCTCTATCGCACAAGCCATGGTTGGCCTCAAGGAAGGGCACCACCGGACAAGACTGTCGGCAGAGGTTCGCCAGGATATGCGCATTTGGCTGGCATTTCTGGCGGATTTCAACGGTCGCGTCGTGTGGAACAAACCGCCAGCTTCCTCCGAGGAGCTGGGGTTGTGGACCGACTCGGCGGGGAGTGTGGGTTTTGGCGCCATATTTGGTAATCAATGGTCGGCACGAACATGGCCGACGTGGTGGCACGATGGTGGGCTCACAGGTAACATTTGGTTTCTTGAGCTGTTCCCCATTCTGGTGGCCTTGAAAACATGGCCAGAGGGGTTTCGTGATCCCTCTGTGTTGTTCTGGTCTGATAATATGACCGTTGTTGAATGTATCAATAATCAGGCAGCACGCTGCAAATGGATTTTGAGATTGCTGAAAGAAATTGTCCTGCTATGTATGAGATTAAACGTCCACTTTAGGGCAAGACACGTGCCGGGGGTACTGAACCAGGCAGCTGATGCACTCTCTCGTTCACATATGCAGGCCTTCCGGGGTTTTCTGCCCTCAGCGGACTTGGTGGCGGCACCATTTCCCGAAGCTCTCTGGTCTCTCGGTGCCCCGGATTACAAAACCTCGTGGGAGAGAGTCTAGCACCCAGGACAAGGAAGGCATATGAAGGAGCGTTCCGTTCCTATTGGTCATTTTTGGGTTCACCTAGGGGGGAGCATTGGGGGCAGGAGGAGTATGTCCTGAAATTTCTGGTATCATTACATCAGGCAGGCAGATCAGTGGCTACAGCCAATAGGCACCGGGCCGCCATTTCCTTCATGGCGCGGGCTCATGGCATCCAGGACCCCACATCGTCCTTTCTCGTAAGGAAGGCACTGCGTGGGTGGCAACGCCTTGAGGGTCGTAGAGTGGATGAGAGGCACCCGATAGGTCTAGCAAGGTTGTCCCTGTTAATGTCCGTACTCCCTGCCACATGTTCATCTCAATCAGAGACGGTGCTGTTCCGGGCCGCTTTTGCATTAGCATTCCATGGGGCTATCCGGGTAAGCGAACTGGTAGCGAGGAATAAGCAGGATACGGGGGGAGGTCTGTGTCGAGAACACATTCAAATTAAGGGGGAGACGATGGTAGTCTCAATAGCCAGGTCCAAGACCGATCAGGGAGCGATCGGGGACAGTGTGGTAGTCCAGCGGATTCCGGGGTCTCCCATGTGCCCGGTAAAATGCGTGGAGGAGTATTTAGCGCAGAGGGCGGCATCATGGGGGGGAAGCTTGCTGAGGCACACCGACGCCACCCCACTGACTAGGTTTCAGTTTCAGCGGGTGTTAACAATGGCAATCGCGGCAGCGGGCTTGAACCCGAGCGATTTTGGGACCCATTCCTTCCGGATAGGGGCTGCTACAGAGGCTACAGCCAGGGGTCTGAGTGTTGAAAAGGTGAAACAGTTGGGGCGTTGGTCCTCAAATTGTTATAAAAGGTATGTGCGGTTGCACATGTTGTGAAGCTAATGTCATGCACTCACGCTTCTTGTTTTCTGTTTGGTTTACAGTTTCGCGAGCAGGCTTTGCGGGGCGAACTGTGCAGTTGACCCGACACCTGGGGACCAGCGGTCAAAGATCACCGGCTGAGGGAAGAGTGGTGTGGGTCGTTGGCCACTCATACGTGAGGCGCGCCGCAGACGTATTCAAAGCAGGTGACATGATTCACGTGGCTGGGGAATACGGGTACAGGGTGACCTTCCACGGAAGGGGCGGGCTCTGTATTGACCAGTTTCAAAGTTTTATGGAGGGACTGTTAGGGCGGACGAGGTCACCGCCATCTGTAATCATAGTGCATCTTGGGGGCAATGATTTGGTGACCATTGGGCGACGAATACTTCTCGAGTTAATTTTATCCACAGTAAGTTGGTTGGCGAGAAGGGTTCCGGGGTGCACGATTGCATGGTCACACATGATTCCTCGGAAGGTGTGGCGGGGGGCCCTCTCTGTGTCAGCTTTGAATCAGTCGGTAAAGAAGATTAATAACAAACTGGGTAGGCTGTTTCGTACAGAAAAATTGCATTGTATTCCACATGGATGTATCCGGGGGGACCATATGTATCTGGAGGATGGGGTCCATTTGTCCCGGGTGGGGAATGTCTTACTCATAGGAGACTTCATAGCTTGGTTAAAGAGTTTGTGTAGCCATGACCTTTAGTAGGAGTTTTGTGGGGGGTCCGGATAGCCGGTCAACTATCCGGCCTGTGGAGGTAAGGTCATGATCAGTGAGCAGTAATTGGAAGATCCCTAGAGGTGGGCGCCACCCATTATGGATGGGAGCGCCCGGGGGGAGGCGGCCATTGGCCCCTCACACGGGGAGGCGGTACCCTCTAAGGATGGGGCCACCGAAAGGGAAGGCGGTCATAGGACCCTCCCTGGGGAGGAGGGGCTACGGGCCCCTCCGGGGAATTACCCGGGGCCAGGACATCCGCGACAGCGGATGTGGTAAGCAGTGTGGGGTGGGAGGGGGGTCTACGCTACCTTCTAGACACCTCACACAAGTCCTCGGACGACCACCAAGATGGCGTCGAGTAAATATGGGGCCCCCGCTAAGACAAGGGAAATTGGAAGTTGGCACAGAGGTACAGTCCTCTGTGTGCCCGCCCCTCACAAGTAAGGGGGGGAGTTCTGGTATTAGGGATCTGACACCGGTTACGACCTTGCCGTTGGCCCGTAACGTTAGGATGTACAATTTGAATTTTGAGAAATGCATTAACAGGATGTTTTAGAATCGGCTAGGAGAACCTTTGTATTAGAGATATGTTAAGGTTAGCCAATAAACATCGTAATGTGTAAATGAAATTGTACATGATATGAAACTGTTATTTTAATGTTTTAATTTTGTTTCATATTTTTAATAAATACGGCCGGGAAGGTAACTCCCTCCCGCCTTCCAAAAGTTCAAGAACCGTTTCCGTCTTCCCATTCTTGGGGATTGTGTTGGGAGGGGGTGACGGGTATCCCGGCCATATGGAAAGGGGCGACCACTCGGTCCCCCCGAACGTATGGTTGGGTGCCCCGATCCCCCCTGGGAAACCATTTTGGGCGGGAGGCGTGTCTCGGCTGGTATGCCCGAAGTGGCGTAGCCGGGGCGCGCCTTTTTCCCGCCCAAGAGGGGTTGTCCTAGACACCTACACCGTTGGACACGCCCCGTAGGCGGTTGGAGGAAGGTCCACGCCCTCCCGAGGAAGAATAAAAGGAGCAACAATCCAAGGAAGCATCCTCTTGTTCCTGTGCTTGGAAGCTGCACCTCCTCGTTGCACGTGAGCCCGAGACGGAACAAGGAGCCAATTTTGACCCACACACCAACCCCTGATGGCAGCGATTTGTATTGCAATAAAGTCGATTAACGAGGATATTATCTTTTTTAAGGTTGTTTTCTAATAAAGTTGAGAGTGTTTGATGTGACAATAAAATGGTTGCTCCTTTAGCATGAACTTAGGCGAAGTATCGCAGCTGAGTTGAAAGAAGTGTTATTGCATAGTTAGAAGTTTATACTTGAACCCAGTATAACTGTTTATTCCGTCCTCTTTAGGTTAAAAAATGTCGTATTTATTTTTTGGTCGGGCGGTAAGGTCATGATCGGTGAGCAGTAATTGGAAGATCCCTAGAGGTGGGCGCCACCCATTATGGATGGGAGCGCCCGGGGGGAGGCGGCCATTGGCCCCTCACACGGGGAGGCGGTACCCTCTAAGGATGGGGCCGCCGAAAGGGAAGGCGGTCATAGGCCCCTCCCTGGGGAGGAGGGGCTACGGGCCCCTCCTGGGAATTTCCCGGGGCCAGGACATCCGCGACGGCGGATGTGGTAAGCAGTGTGGGGTGGGAAGGGGGTCTACGCTACCTTCTAGACACCTCACACGAGTCCTCGGACGACCACCAAGATGGCGTCGAGTAAATATGGGGCCCCCGCTAAGACAAGGGAAATTGGAAGTTGGCACAGAGGTACAGTCCTCTGTGCGCCCGCCCCTCACAAGTAAGGGGGGGAGTTCTGGTATTAGGGATCTGACACCGGTTACGACCTTGCCGTTGGCCCGTAACGTTAGGATGTACAATTTGAATTTTGAGAAATGCATTTACAGGATGTTTTAGAATCGGCTAGGAGAACCTTTGTATTAGAAATATGTTAAGGGTAGCCAATAAACATCGTAATGTGTAAATGAAATTGTACATGATATGAAACTGTTATTTTAATGTTTTAATTTTGTTTCATATTTTTAATAAATACGGCCGGGAGGGTAACTCCCTCCCGCCTTCCAAAAGTTCAAGAACCGTTTCCGTCTTCCCATTGTTGGGGATTGTGTTGGGAGGGGGTGACGGGTATCCCGGCCATATGACCTGTTAGCTCCAGTCAAGTCGTGTTCAAACCGTTAGAATGCTAAAACAGCTATGCAGAAAGAAAGAACAACAATAGAGGTCTGAGTATGACCCACTAAATATTTTGTCTTACTAACAATCTATAACTGTTTATAAAAAACAAATAATGGAAGAGAAATGTAAATATTTTACTGAAAAAGTTTGCCGTACAAAACCTCCAATAAAGAGCTTTTCTGTACGGTGAAAAGCCTAGCAAACTTACCAGAACCTATAAGTAACAACTCTGGTCAGGATCTCTGCGATATTGCAGCAAAATTCTTCCAGGGAAGAATAGAAGATTTGTTTAATACAATTACAGTTGATAGTTCAAAAGAAATAGCAGATCAGACAACCCTAGAAATGTGATCATATGGCAACTGTATGGAGACCTTCTCCCCATTGTACACAGAGTCGGTGCTCAAGCTGTCAGCTACAACTAACTCAGACTCACCTTTAGGTCCCTGACCTCCTAGAATTATTCACCTAGCACCCAGAAATCAAAAGTGACCATCTTACTTAATGAAATCATCAAAACAGGTCATTTTTCAAGATATTGGCAGATGGCTTCTATTCTTCCCATTTAAAAAAGAACAGCAGCATGATCCCCTGGAGTCTAGCAGTTACAGACCTATTTCTAGGCTGCCATTCCTAGCTAAGGTTCTAGAAAAAACACTTAATGCACAAGTAACATCATATATAAAAGCAAGTGGAATCTTAGATTCTTCCAAATTTGGATTCAGAGAAGCTCACGGTAATGGGTATGCTCAGACGTGAGTCCCAGGCTCTACACATCACTGGAGTCAAGCTATCCAGGCTGAAGAAGGCTGATAGCCAGAAACCGGTCCTTGGATGCTTGATTCCGGTCTAGGAAAGACATGGCTTGGTAGTTCAGGCTGGACTGTTCCCATGAGGCACAGGGTCAAGGCTGATTTGCATATAGCCATTGTCTGACCTAGGGTGGTGTGGACTGCAAAAAACGATGGATTTAGGCCCAGATCTTTGTACTTGGGTGAATGTAAGACATTGTTCTGTATTCTGTCCATCAACTGTGTTTTTTGCAATTTTCACCCCGAGTGGGCTGGGTATGCTCAGACGTGAGTCCCAGGCTCTCCACATCACTGGAGTCAAGCTATCCAGGCTGAAGAAGGCTGATAGCCAGAAACCGGTCCTTGGATGCTTGATTTCGGTCTAGGAAAGACATGGCTTGGTAGTTTGGGCTGGGCTGTTCCCATGAGGCACAGGGTGAAGGCTGATTTGCATATAGCCATTGTTGACCTAGGGTGGTGTGGAGTGCAAAAAAATGATGGATTTAGGCCCGGATCTTTGTACTGGGATGAATATAAGATATTGTTCTGCATTCTGTCCATCAACTGTGTTTTTTGCAATTTTCACCCGAGTGGGCTGGGTATGCTCAGACGTGAGTCCCAGGCTCTCCACATCACTGGAGTCAAGCTATCCTGGCTGAAGAAGGCTGATAGCCAGAAACCGGTCCTTGGATGCTTGATTCCAGTCTAGGAAAGACATGGCTTGGTAGTTCGGGATGGACTGTTCCCATGAGGCACAGGGTCAAGGCTGATTTGCATATAGCCATTGTCTGACCTAGGGTGGTGTAGAGTGCAAAAAAACGATGAATTTAGGCCCAGATCTTTGTACTGGGGTGAATGTAAGACATTGTTCTGCATTCTGTCCATCAACTGTGTTTTTTGCAGTTTTCACCCCGAGTGGGCTGGGTATGCTCAGACGTGAGTCCCAGGCTCTCCACATCACTGGAGTCAAGCTATCCAGGCTGAAGAAGGCTGATAGCCAGAAACCGGTCCTTGGATGCTTGATTCCAGTCTAGGAAAGACATGGCTTGGTAGTTCGGGCTGGACTGTTCCCATGAGGCACAGGGTCAAGGCTGATTTGCATATAGCCATTGTCTGACCTAGGGTGGTGTGGAGTGCAAAAAAACGATGGATTTAGGCCCAGATTTTTGTACTGGGGTGAATGTAAGGCATTGTTCTGCATTCTGTCCATCAACTGTCTTTTTTGCACGGTAATGAGACAGCTCTGATTATGACATCTGAAGAATTAAGACCTATCCTAGACTCAGGAGGGAAGGCCACTCTGATCCTATTGGAAGCGACTCTTAGAGGCAGGAATAAATGGACTATCTCTGAAACTTCTTTAATCATTCATAACAAATAGTGTACAATATGTGCAGACGGGCGCAATCTCCTCGGAGCATTTCATGATGCTACTGTGCAGTGTGCCACAGGGCTCCTCATTGAGTCCTACTCTTTTTAATTTATATGTTGCTCTGCTGCCTAAGGTTTTCAGGTCCTTTGGCTTTGCAGTCGTCTCGTATGCGGATGACACTCAACAAATTGTCTCTGTATACATCAATGTGGAAGAGACAGCAGTACGCTTTAAATCATGTATGGCCCAGATCAACAAATGGATAGAGACCTACTGCCTAAAGTTAAATTCTGGGAAAAATGAGGTCCTACTTATGGGGAACAACACTTCCCTCTGGTCAGAGAGCTTGTGGCCGACCGAGATGGGCCCCTTTCCATCCCTTGTTAAAAAGGTCAGGAACTTATGGATCATCTTCTATGAGAGAATAACTTACAAAGAAGCGGTCCATGCCCTTCAGCAGTGTTCTTCATCCTAAAGATGATTTAGAAGATCTGTCCCTTCATTCCACCGGATCTTCAAAAACAGCTGTCACTGCTTTGCCTCTGTCCAACTTGGACTATGGAAATGCCTCATTCTTAAACATAAAAAACGGTCTTCTGCAGAAACTTCAGGCGCTTCAAAGCACAGCTACACAACTGCTTCTGGGTATCCCCAGGCATCACTCGGTGTCCCAGGGCCTGCCCAAATTACATTGGCTCCCAGTTGCCAAAAGAATTAAATGTAAATCACTGTGCCTAGTCTATAAAACTAAATTGTACAAGACAGGTCCAGATTACTTTAGGAAGCAATGTGTCTGGTGTACTCCAGAAAGAAATGCATGATCTTCTGCCAACAATATTCTGGTGATCCCTAGAATAAAGAGAGCACACTAGGGAGGGAGGGGTTTCATCACAGGAGCAGCAAAGGTCTGGAACATGCTCCCCTTAAACCTAAAAAACAGTTCCAACTTAATCACCTTTAGAAAATCTTTTAAAACTTGGCTCTTTGACAACTACTGGTATCACTCTCTTATTTAGTACCATCATTTGCATAATGCAGTGCCAAGATGTCTCCGGGCATTCAAGCACTTTAGAAATCAAAAAATCAAATCCCCATTAAGAATATGTATTGAGGCTAGACGGTGAACAATAGAGGAGTGGGTGTGCACAAGATGGGCCATCCTACCAGGTTGGTTACATTTGAATCCAGAATCTAGGCATATCCTTATTTTGTGGAAGAAATCATCTCAGTAACACAAGGGAAGGATTCCAGTTGCTCAGGAGTTATGTTGGTGGTTGATTCCATCCCACCCAAAAGTGGGGGTTTACTCTTCTGTTTCCAATTCCAGTAGTGTTATCAAGGACACTTCAAGTTATGGTTAGGGTGCAACTCTTGGGTCTCTAGCAGTACAAGGCCTGTTCGACAAAGAGAACAAAAAATGGTTCTCAACTAGAAGGAACAGACTGCTGTCCTTCAACCCCTCCGGTTTTGCAAACCCTATATCTTGGAAAACAGATTATAGTTTAGGGCAGGCAATTCCATGGCAAAAGCATACGTGAATCATTTGGGTGGGGGTGTTCCAGTAGCAGAGGTCTAGCAGGGATGGCCTTCCAAACAGGACTCTGAGCCGAAAGATATCTCCTATCCCTGAGAGCAGTTAACGTAAGAGTGATAGACAATATTCAAGCTATTTATTAAGTTGGGTGTTTCCTGCATCCCAGAATTTGTGACTTTCTTGGCAAATATTTCTTCAGGTGTTTGTCAAGTCGTGCACCCCTGTGATAGATACAATTGCAAATGCTCAAAATATTTTACTTTCAAGGTTTTGCACCAGGGCCAGAAGAAGGATAAAGGGGATTTGATACTCTGACTTGTCAAGGGCTGAGGGGGGTTGTTTAACTTCCTCTATTCCCTGTTATTCCCCAAATATTGCTGCAACTGCCCAGACTGAGTTGAGTAATAATATGGGTGTCTCTTGTGTGTCCTCGGAAGTCACTGTTTGCTCGTCTTTGCCAAATATCAACCAAGTCACATGTCTCTATGTTCTCCGCTCTTCCCCCCTCTCCAGTTGCTCTCTCTTCACAGAATGCCCCTCATGGTGTGGCAGCTGAGAGGAGGCGTCTGACAAGGCTTGGGATGTCAAATCACATTTCTCTTCCAATCCAATATTCTAGACGTTTATCTACTAGAAGGCCTATTACCATCATTGGTCTTCCTTTCAAAAGTGGTGTTCCAAAAACTTGGAGTTCCTTTAGAGTGTTGGCCAGTGTTGAATTGTTAATTTCTTAGGAGATGAGTTTGAGTTGGATTTACGCTCCTCTACCTTCAGGGTTTAGAGTGCAGGCATAAAGTAATTCAGAATCCATTGGTGACACTTGCAGTCTACTGAATCTCTGTCTGCTCTTCTTCTAAAGGTTGTCTTGTTGACTCATCCAACTGATAGGAAAGGAAGTTCTCCTTTGTTTTGCCACTTGTACTTTTTGTGTTAGAGTCTGCTCTGTTTGAAGCTTTGCAGGAGGTTCCTCAGAAATGTTTTATCCTTGAAGACTTTTTTCCTGTGGTGATTACATCAGCTAGCCCTCCTGGTGGATTGAGTTATTTAGTGATCCAAGTTCCATATCTAAAAATCCTTCATCACCAAATCATATTGAGAACAGGTTTCAGCTTTGTTCACAAGGTGCATCATAGATTCCGTGGAGATTCAGAAGTGGTACTTTCATATTTTACTCAAATCCTGACTATCCAGTGGGAGAGGCATTAAATCCCTTGGATGATTGTAGAGCTGTTTTTAGGTCTCACGACCTATCAATGCACGCAAGTGCATGAGCGGAGCGAGAATTCATGTCTTGAAAATCCTCGTCAAACCAAGGGCTTCGTTCCTGAGGTTTTCTTTGAGTTCACGTGGCCACAGGCACGCGTTTTTGGGCCATAAACTCCTTTCCCCAGCTCCAGCACCTCCCCTCTCTCTCCCCGCAAACACAGCCTTACTTTCATTTCTCCTCCCCCTCCCCAGCCAGCTTCCTCCAGGCCGTAGCAGCACTCCTCCCACACCAGCACCTCCCCTCTCTCCCCCAGCAAACACAGCCTTTACTTTCATTTCTTCTTACCCTCCCCCTCCCCAACCAGCTTCCCCCAGGCCGTAGCAGCACTCCTCCCACACCAGCACCTCCCCTCTCTCTCCCCGCAAACACAGCCTTTACTTTCATTTCTCCTCCCCCTCCCCAGCCAGCTTCCCCCAGGCCGTAACAGCACTCCTCCTTTTGCCTTTTCCCATCACCGCACCTATTTTATTTAAAACGCTTCCATTAAACTTCTTTCACATTTTTGTCTTTCCAAAGAATCTTTTGGGTAGCTGGTTGTTATTTTCCCGGATGTTCACACACTGCATGTGTATCAGCCATCTCACAGGAGGTCGGCCCCTCACCCTGTGCCTGGCGTGGCGCTTCTTCGCCTCTTTCCCCTCACCCCCTCCAACCCCCCACCTCTCGTGCGCCTTCCCCAAGCAGAGACCCCCCCAGCTTCTCGTCAGCGTCCTTTGTGTTCCTCTGCTGCCCTCACCCCACAGCATCACCAACAGACAACACAGCGTCCACCCACCCGCCCCCCGGCCGAAGCCCGGACCTACCTGCTCCTTCCACACTGACTCCCATGCATCCCGCTCATTCAAGGGTTCTCCGGCGCCTTCAGCAGCCCGGATTTGGGATACGTACCACTCCCTACCTCTCCCAAAACTATATAATGTGCACTACCCCAAGGGGATGGGGGCGGATAACGCACCATGTGAGATGTTCCCTGTCTGCAGACCGCCCCAAAAAAATAATCCTATTCCAACCGCCGCCTCCCTGCTGTTGCAAAAGGCGCTCGCCCAAAAACAAATGCCCGCGTTCGCAAAATAAAGCTGATAATGCAACCACCGAGGCAATAACACGATTCGATCTCTGAAGAAAATGCTGTTTAAAAAGAAGCAAACGGAGACGTCTCTATCAACAGCCCGAACCGCCGCTGCAAAACATATATGTCAAATAAATTCTATTTATCAACACAAAGACAAGTGTCAAACGCAAGGGAAGGGACGGAACGCCGTGCAGCCGGCAGCTGCTCCTGGTCTCGGGCTCTCGCCGGGAGGAGGCGGTATATGGAAAGAGCTGGCCCCATATTTATTTATTTATTTACATTTTTGTAAAATATAACATAAATATTCGGATTTGCCGGCGCCTGAGACTCAGCCCTTTTCTGCAGCTTAGCCATGTGAGGCAGGCTGCTGACAGGCTGGAAGCAGAGGGGGTGGGGGGGACTCCGGCTCCGCTAGGAGGAGAGAGGGGGAGGAAGGCAGGGAAGCCAGGAAAGGGACCCGCGTCCAAACGAATCGGGCTGCATTAGACATATGTGAGACTAAATCTCCTCCTAAGCATGCACTGCCAAACCACTCTTAAGACCAACTCACTCCGTGTCCTCATGTCATGCATGTGTGCACACGTGAGTGTGGGGGACGCACATATGAGTGTGGGGAACTCACACGTCACCGCAGGACTTGTATGGGCTACACCTCGGTTGCATCATTCAGACTCCACCCAGTCCTGGGATAGATTATACATATGTGTGCAGCAAATACACGTATGTGGAAACAAACATAGCATGGATGTCATATTATGTGCAAGGAGCGCACAGTACTAGCTGCATGCCTTGGGTGGCGAGCTCCAGAGCAGGCCTTGGCACACACATAGTGCCCCCTGCCGGAGTCATTGGGAGCCTCGGTGGTTGTCCTTCAGCACTGCTCCAGGGTGCGGTGCATGCTGGGAGAAGTTCGCAGAGTACACGTGTTTTTGTAAATGTGTGTGATGGGGACTGTCTTGGGATGCCTGCATGTCCTTCTGTGTGCATGTGTGTGTCCAGTGAGCTCTGTTCTAGTATGTTGGTTGCATGTCTTTGTGTGTATGTTTGGCTGCACCTGCCTCTCGCAGGGAGGACCTGTCTCTGTTTCTTGACACTGTCATCTCAGCCACAGCCATCTCCCTGCACCGACCTCAGCCTCTTCCGCTGTCTCTTTTCCTTTAGTGCCCCTTGTTTCACTCTCTCGCCTCATCGCTCTTAGTGCCTCTCGCCCTTCCAATGCCTTCTGTCCTTATCACCGCTGTTCCTTCCCCCACCTTCATGCCACTAGTTCTCTTTGTCTCCCTTTCTCTGCCTTTTGCTTTCTCTTACTCTCTACCTCTATCCGCCCGCCCTTTGCTTTCTTTCCCTTTATTCCTGCCCCTTCCTTCACCAATCCCCTTGTCTCTCGCCCACCTCCTATACCGCTCCCCTCCCTTTATCTGGCACCCTTCTTCCTGCATCTCACGCGTGCTCTCTCCCTTCCTGGTCACATCCTCCCTCCCCCCTCCTTATCTCCCCCTCCTTCACTCTTCTTGCTCCATCTCAGACTCTGGTCACACCCTGTGCCTTTTGTGGGATGTGATGGACAGAGAGAGAGCTGGGAGAGTGGCACGTGAGGGGAGATGGTTCTCAGCAGCCCCTCCCCATCCTGAAATAAGGGGGGGGGGCACAGACTACCCAGTCTGCCAGCAGTGACGCCTCTCGTTATAACCGCAAGGAGTGGGGGTGCTTCTTATCCGTGCTCCCAAAGCAATGAGTAAAGAAAGGGTCTGGAATGAATGACACAAAAGCACCCCGTCACCACTAGCGCCCAGAAGAAAAAAACAAGCGGTGGCCGCACCCAGCTGTGCCTTGGTGCACTCCACACCCCCTAAGATGCGGGGTGGAGAGAAATGTCTTTCCCTAATGTACATTTGGCAAGTAAACAGGAATAACACTCACCAGCCATAAAGACATCGTGCTTGGCGCTTTATTCGTTACATGTGATAAACACATTTTGGGTGGGGGAGTAGGAAAGTTGGAGCTATTACAATTGCAAATAACAATGCCTTTTACTTTTGTTTTCATTTAAAAAACATAAAGGGCTTTGTCATTTACAAAACCAATAGCTCCAACTTTCCTACTGCGAGACCTATTGGCAACGCCAGTGCTTGTTTTCTTAATTATGGACATTCCCTTCCAAATTGTTACTCTCTAACCCATGTCCGAATGTTTTGCAACCGCAATTGCAGTTGCAAAGCACTCGCAAATTACCACCCGCTTCTTGAGTAGCAAAGGGGAAGGGGTCCCAAGGAGACCCCTTTCCCTTTGTGACAGTCTCTGAAAATATTTTTTAAGGCCAGGCAGTGCTCCCAGGGACCACTACCTGCCCTTAAAAAATGAAAAGAAAACGGCTTTTTTTGTTTGTTTTTAATGGATCCTGTTTTCCTTTAAGGAAAAGGGCTGCATTAAAATAAAACTGCTTTATTTAAAAGCAGTTCCAGAGATGGTGGTCTGCTAAGCCCTGCTGGTCACCATACCTGGGAGAGCCTGCCATTCTCAATGGGGTCGAAAATTGCGAGGGCCTCATTAATATTCATTGGGAATCTCAAACAGTGTTAAACACACTGTTGTACATCCAGTTTTGAGACTCGCAAATTGTGAGTCGCAAAATTGCTGGTCGTACATCTGGCCCTAGATCCTTCTTCTACATCATTAGTGGTTGGAACAAATCCAACATGTCTTTGGCTTAAGATTCCGCTGATGCAGATCTGCCTACTTCTAACCACATCTGGTCCACCAGATATATGCCCGCTTCACTGGCAGAAGCACAGGGTGTCTCATCAATGATGTTTTGTAGGATCCAACAGGGCTCCTCCATGATTTTTGTTGAATCATTATTGATTCAACTGGGGTACACTGAAAGAACTGTCATTTGGCAGTACATTTTTACCATATGTACCAAAGTTGAGATACAATATTGAGATTAAACACTGTTGGGTGTCTGTGTGTTGCATCCTACTGCTGTGTCCTGATCTTATTTTAATGGACTAGTGAAATCCTAAACCTCCTGTTAAAAGCTTTCATAAGTCATCAAACGTATAAGATGAGACTGAGAAGGAAGGATGAGGTAGTAATCAGCAGATTACTCACCAGTACTCTCAACACTAATTCCTTTTACCTCATCTTGGGTTATGCTCAAACTATCCTTCCTAATAACCAGCAACTTCGTTTGAGGCTTGATAAGCAGCGGTAACAATAGATGGAGTGGACCATAATGGTCTCAATTTGGGGACAATTTAAAAGGTTTATATTTCGTGCTGTGGAATGACAGTGAAGGAGGGGGTGGACTCCTCATAAGTAAAAACCTTAGTTGAGTAAGAAGGACTCGGATTAAGTGAGGTTTGCGGTAAATAACCTGCAATCTGGAAGAGATGTACTGATTCTTTATGTGGAGTTTCGAAACAATGCTGTGCTTGGAGGTATACTGTTCCCTTCGTTGCTTCCGGTTTTGAACAATATAAAATATGGCTCATTTGTAAAATCCTCAAATGTATGGATCTTTAAAAAATGTAAAATTGAGATATTTTGTTCAATAAACCCTTTAGGAATGGCTACAATTAACAAGTGGAGGATGGTGCATGCTATCTTCCAAGCAGATGTACAAATTATAAAATATCATTTCAGTATGTTCCATTAAAAAAGAATGCCACGGGATTTTACTGTAGAATTACCCCGCAATTTATAATAGCAATCTTGTTCCCGAGAGCAAAGCCATGAATCAGAGAGATAAGGAATGAATGGAGGCTAATTCCTGAGCTTTACAGTAGCTCTTATCTGTCTAATAACTTCCTGCTCTGTCCATTTGTAGAAAAAAAACGTAATCGTTTGACCTATTTTACTGACAGGCATGCAAGTTTTCAAATTAAACAAAACATCGTGTCTTTCCGAAATCATAGCTTTTTTTTTTAATTGACATCAAATATCAAGATCCTTCCTGAAATGAAGTATAAAGAGATAACAATACTGCATTCTTTGGAATTTTTGATTTGCGTTTTTAGACGCACTACATCTTGTCCAATAAGACGCCTCGTTGTCAAACCTGAAATTGTGTAAAAGAAGCAATTTATATATTCTGAAGAAAGCCAAACCCTCCACCCTTAAATTCAATAAATCGCGTTTTCCAGCTATGAAGTAGTGTCTAGTTGTCAATTTGATTTGCATTTTTTTCAGTCTACATTCACAAACCATTTCCATTTGACTTTCTCAAAATCGGAGTATATTTGGTACAAATGTGCTGAATCTCATAATTCTATTGATTACCTTTAAGGAACATGAACGTAAGCAGTAAAATAAGCACTATACATGTGTGTCCTTCATATATATATATATATATATATATATATATATATATATATATATATATATATATATATATATATATATATATATATATATATATTCACTTAAAAAAACATAGGTTTCAGGCCTTATATAGTTAGGAATTAGCATTTAAAAAACCATTGAAATTGCTCCTATATAGTTAGTTGTACTAACTATATTTCGCGCACCCGCAATCCACTGCTGATGATGTCACATATTACATCATTCATGACATGGTCAGTGACATCACTGATGACATCTCAAATGACATCATTGATGACATCACTGATGACATCTCATTTGGCATCACTGATGACATCATCCAGTAACTGTGTTTCTGTAAAGTTTAAATATGTTTTACATATTGAAGAATGAGTGGATGTATAAGTGTCTGGATGAAGGATTTAGTAGGTGCGTGACTGACTGTATGAGTGAGTGATTAAATGTGTCTTACTAAATGCATGGGTTAGTGACTAAACTGTCTAAATGTGTGCATCAGTATGTCTGTTGTTGTGTAAGCTGCTGCATGTGTTGATCAGTAGCTATATGAGTGGCTATATGGGTTATTGATTGGTTGCCCAAGTATTTGAATGGGAGACTGAGTGTGTGTATGGGTGGCTGGGAGGTGGGTGACTCTGTGCATAGATGTGTGAGCAGTTGATTCACTAGGTGTATGAGTTCAAGAGTGCATGTGGAAACAGCTATATAGGCGGTTGACTGTGTGCATGGGTGTGTTGGTGAGTGAATGGATATCTCCGTGCTACATGTGCAAGTAAGCACATATGTAAAATACAGTGCATGTTAGAGTTGGCATATATAAATGACTATACATGAGAGCCAGTGAATGTGCGAGTGGCTATATGGATCATTGTGTACTTGTATCAGTGATTGCATAAGAAAGTAAGTATGTGTTAGTATATGTTTGAATAAGTAAGGTGTTGTGTGTATAACTGTATAGTTGAGGAAATGGAAGTGTGATTGATTCTTTGCATGACTGACTAGCTGTGTGAGTAACTCCATGGATGAGTGGCAGTGTGTGAGTGTCTGTATAGGTGTATGAGTGCATATGATAGTGTTGTATTGATGAATGACTGTATGTATGTGTGATTCTATGGGTGGATGAGTGAATCTGTGTGTAGACCTAGGAATCAGTGAGTGCGTATGTAGTAACTGGTATTGGTGTGCCAATGGTTTCAAGAATGGTAGTCTGTATTTAACACTGGGTGTATCAAAGGTTATAATTGAGTGTGAGGAGGTGCATAGTATTATCACATGAATGATATCATCAGTGATGTGATCAGTGATGTCAAATGAGATGTCATCAGTGATGTCATCAGTGATGTCATTTTAGATGTCATCAGTGATGTCATCAGTGATGTCACTGACCATGTCATGAATGATGTAATATGTGACATCATCAGCAGTGGATTGCGGGTGCGCGAAATATAGTTAGTACAACTAACTATATAGGAGCAATTTCAATGGTTTTTTAAAATGCTAATTCCTAACTATATAAGGCCTGAAACCTATGGTTTTTAAGTGAATTTGCAAGGTTTTTGAAATGCTAACTCCTAACTACATAAGTCCTGAAACCTATGGTTTGTTAAGTGAATTTGCAAGGTTTTTTAAATGCTAATTCCTAACTATATAAGGCTTGAAACCTATGGTTTTTTCAGTGATTTTGCAAGGTTTTTAATATGCTAATTCCTAACTATATCAGGCGTGAAACCTATATTTTTTTTCATTAAATTTTTAAGGTTTTCTAAATGCTAATTCTAGCGGATAACGTTTATATATGTTATTATCCTTCTGGGACCACCTGAGCAGCCATCTTGTTTCTCAGGAGAAGTGAGGCGCAAGAGAGCACAAAACAAGAGTGGAAAACGTGGAAAGGGGGCAGGGTTGAGACTCCCTGACCCCCTAGCCCTCTCAGGGGGTCCCAGAAGGACCACCAAGTGCAACAAATGTTGTTTTTTTTTTAAATCGCGGGGTACATGCACGGTACTCGTACCCTACGCATACGGTGCGCGTACCCCGCTATTCTTTTTTTTCCCCTTGGGGGTCCTTTTGGGACCCCCTGAGAAGGGCTAGAGGGTTTGGGGGGTCTCTACCCTGCCCCCTTTCCGTGTTTTCCACTCTTGTTTTGGGCTCTCTTGTGCCTCAGTTCTCCTGAAAAACAAGATGGTGGCCAACACTTCCTGGTTTGGACAGTTTGGAATGTTGGCAGTCAACTGCCAGCCAATCAGAAACACGCTCGCGCATGTAAGGGTACGCGCACGTACGCGTACCGTACGTGTACTGTACGCGTACGGTGCGCATACGGTGAGCGCATCTATACTACTATTATAAAGAGAGAACAGAAACCTTTTGGCAAGGTAAACTCGGGAACCACATCGCCAACCCACACACCCAATACATTGTTGTAATCCTCAGGGTGTGTAGATGGACATAGGCTGCATAAAATTAAAAAAAAACGTAAATTAAAAAATTAAACTTTAAAAACAAAGTAGTCCCCTAAAACTAGCGCCGGCCGCGACATACCACTGACCACAACCTACACCTGCGTGATGACGACAGGCGGGGAGGAGCGGTGACGAGCGGCGAGGAGTGGCGCGGAGGCTATATATATAATTTGATCAAATTTAATTTTCTCAACAACTACTGGAAGGATTTTCAGCAAATATAGAAAAGGCACTACTGCATACCTGTCCCTACCATTTTGTCAAGTTTGGTGTAATTCCGTTCAGCCGTTCGGGCTGTAGCCGTGTCTAAAGGTCCCATCGAAAATGGCAATTGAAAAATTTCAAATTCAATTTTCTCAAGAACTACTGGAGGGATTCACACCTAAACATACAAAAGGCACTGCTGCATACCAGTCCCTACCATTTTGCCAAATCTGGTATAATTCCGTTCAGCCGTTCGAGATGTAGCCTTGACAAAATGTCCCTATGGAAATTAACATGGGGAAAACACGTTTTGGGACCCCCCTTATTTCTCGGCCCCCGCTTGACGAATCCCCCCGAAACATTCAGGGAAGGAGTGGAGCGCAGCGAGACAAATTTAAGCGAAAATACAGGCAGATCCCTCAATCGGCGCCAAAGTTATTCCCAAAATAATATTCAGGATTTCCTATGGTAACTAGGTCCTAACTATATATACCTACTGTTTTTTTCAGTGAATATATATATATATATATATATATATATTTTTTTTTTTTCAGTGAATATATATATATATATATATATATATATATATATATATATATATATATATATATATATATATATATATATTCACTGAAAAAAACATAGGTTATAGACCATATATAGTTAGGAATTAGCATTTACAAAACCTTATTTTACTCACACAAAACCATTGAGATTCGCATATATAGTTAGTTGCACTGACTATATATCGCGCACCCGCAATCCACTGCTGATCATGTCACATATTACATCATTCATGACATGGTCAGTGACATCAGTGATGACATCTCAAATTACATCACTGATGACATCTCAAATGACAGCACTGATGACATCACTGATGACATCTCAAATGACATCACTGATGACATCACTGATGACATCTCATTTGACATTACTGATCACATCACTGATGACATCATTCATGTGATAATACGATGAACCTCTTCAGACTCTAATATAACCTTAGATACACTCAGTGTAAACAGACACTCACAGACTGTCACTCATCCATGGAGTTACTCACACACCTAGTCAGTCATGCAAAGAATCAATCACACCTCCATTTCCTCAACTATACAGTTATACACACCTTACTTATTCAAACATATACTAACACATATTTACTCTCTTATACAATCCCTGATACAAGTTCACAATGATCCATACAGCCACTCACACATTCACTGGCTCTTATGCACAGTTATTTATATATGTCAACTCTCACATGTACTGTGTTTTACATATGTACTTACTTTGACATGTAGCACTGAGATATCTATTCACTCACCAATACACTCATGCACACAGTCAACCGCCCATACAGCTGGTTCCACATGCACTTTTGAACCCATACATCTAGTGAATCAACTGCTCCCACATCTATGCACAGAGTCATACACCTCCAAGCCACCCACACACACACTCAGTCTCCCATACAAATACTTGGGCAACCAATCAATAACCCATATAGTTACTCATATAGCTACTGATCAACACATGCAGCAGTTTACAGAACAACAGACATAATGATGCACAAATTAAGACAGTTTAGTCACTAACCCATGCACTCAGTGAGACACATTTAATCACTCACTCGTACAGTCAGTCATGCACCTACTAAATCCTTCATCCAGACACTTATACATCCACTCATTCTTCAATATGTAAGACATATTTTAACTTTACAGAAACATACAGTCACTGGATGTTGTCATCAGTGATGTCATCAGTGATGTCATTTGAGATGTCATCAGTGATGTCATCAGTGATGTCACTGACCATGTCATGAATGATGTAATATGTGACATGATCAGCAGTGGATTGTGGGTGCGCGATATATAGTTAGTGCAACTAACTATATATGCGAATTTCAATGGTTTTGTGTGAGTAAAAAAAGGTTTTGTAAATGCTAATTCCTAACTATATATGGTCTATAACCTATGGTTTTTTCAGTGAATTTTCAAGGTTTTGTAAATGCTAATTCCTAACTATATATGGTCTTTAACCTATGGTTTTTTCAGTGAATTTCAATGGTTTTTTAATAGCAAATATCAAAAGCTGTAAAATGTATTCTTCTTTTAAAGGAAAAATATATTTTATATGTATTTAATATAATTTTTTTTATGTATATACATTTTTTGAGGGAACGAATTTATCAACTATCATGCTGAAGAAGAGTGTGGGGAAAAAATAACAAAGAGGAGGACTAAGAGGAAAGAACAATCAGTTCAAAAATACAATTGCTTTAAACCATGAAGTGCTTTTCCACACATTTACATTTAAATAACTCATATTAGAACATACAAAATATCTACAGAGGAGACGGTGTACATCGAATTTTAGACTCTTCATTGGTACCTACATGTTGGTACTTACATCACCCACACAACACAACAGCTCTATTCAGAGCTACCCTACCTCAAAGCACTCTAAAATATTATTTTACTATTTCCCTTGGTTTTCCCCTTGTTACGCTTTCCGGAACGCTACCCGGTGCGCGGACCGGGCGCTAACCGTGCGAAAATTTGAAAAAAAAAGTTTTTTTTTTTACATATATGGGCCTCCTCAGCCACCCTCAGAAAACCTAGGGGGTCAGGATATGTCTCCCGTGCCCCCTTATACCCGTTCCCAACATTGTTTATCCTCCATCTTGTGACTAAATTCGTCCGAAACACAAGATGGCGGACTGCCGTTACGCTACCGGTGAGCTACCCCGTTCGCGTACCGGGTAGCGCTTCCACCGCGAAAAATCGAAAGAAAAAATGTATTTTATTTTTTTGCCCCGTGGGGCCCTTCAATAGCCCCCACATCAATCCTAGGGGGTCAGGAGGGGTCTACATTGCCCCTTTCATTCATTTCCCCCTTCGTTTATTTCCACCTCTTGTCTCTCGACCTTACTGAGAGACAAGATGGCGGCCGCTCCGGACTGTTTAGAATGTTGAGAGTCACCGGAGAGCCAATCCGCTTCTCCTCGCGAAGTTCCGTTACGCGTCTGGTACGCGAACCGGGGCGCTAACCGGGACGCTGTCACAGATATATATATTTTTTTGAAAGTTAATTTCTCAAAATCCACTGGAGCACATATCTCGAGACCTAGCAAAGGCACATCGGGCAAACAGTCTCTAAAATTTTGCCAAGTTTCATAGAAATCCATTCAGCCGTTCGAGCTAAAAGTGAGTCTAACCGCCCTATGTAAAACTCAATGTTAAAAACACGTTTTGGGACCCCCCTATTTTCTTGGCCCCCGCTTGACGAAACCCCCCCAAACTTTTGGGGGACGCTCAGAAACAAAATGTGCCATTTTCCTGAAAATTTCAGCCAATTCCGTCCATCAACGCCAAAGTTATTCAACATAGAATTTTCAGAAATCCCTATTCAAAAAAATCCTAACTATATATAGCTACTGGTGATCGCCAGTAGGTAATATATATATATATATATATATATATATATATATATATATATTCACTGAAAAAACCATAGGTTATAGATCATATATAGTTAGGAATTAGCATTTACGAAACCTTAATTTACTCGCACAAAACCATAGAAATTCGCATATATAGTTAGTTGCAATAACTATATCGCGCACCCGCAATCCACTGCTGATGATGTCACATATTAAATCATTCATGACATGGTCAGTGACATCACTTGGTTTCCTAATGATGGAAGGCTTGATCATATGACCTAAAAATAACACTTTTCATTGGATTAAAAGATTTTTTTTTTCCCAAACGATGAAAGACCCACCTTTTTTTTTCTCACTCAGCAATAAAAAAAGGTTCTGTTAGATGACAACAGAGGGGACAGGCAACAAGAACCATCACTCAAAAAAGGGGAGGGCAAGTTCCCCCCTACCGGGTCACGTTGGGGCTCCACCGGAACTCATCGAATTGATAGTCTACAGTGTTTCTGGATGTTTCAGACTGAAGCTGGCATCAGCATGAGAGCACCACCATCTCGTAGCTCCGTCGTGGCCATTCCGCAAGCAATCATGGCAGCCGCTCCCCACCGGAAGCCTGCGGGAGTCGGGGGCCCCCAAGACTTTTGTAGAATCTTCAAGGCTGAGGGGACGCTTTCGAGAATGGAGCCCAAGCCCTAGCAGACAAGCGTCCGAGTTCTAAGGTGTCCCAGGGCCATTTTAGTGGACCAGGCCCAAATCCGAAGAGCCGGCCGCCATTTTAAGAGTCCTATGGCAGCCGCCTATCGCTACACCGCAAGAGTAGGCGCAACTCAACTACATGGTGAGCGAGAAGCTGTAGCCGCAAGAACGGGCGATAAACAGCTGAATGGCGGATGAGGCACAGTGTAGCAAAAGCGGGCGGAATGGCAACTGAAACAGTAAAACAGTAAAGGGGCGCCCCACTACAGCAGACGAGCCTCCACCTGTTCACGCTGCCACCCCCCCCCCCCAGGGGCGCCCCACGCCGTTTTTCGGAGCAGCATTGTAGGATACCAAAACCAGTGTGACAACTTACTGGACATCACCTGGGTGCCATCCACATCTCAGCGCGTTCTGCTGCCTTGGGACTATTCGCACAACAGACCGCTACTAACGAGGCCGACCCCCCCCCCCCCGGGGCGCCCCACGCCGTTTTTCGGAGCAGCATTGTAGGATACCAAAACCAGTGCGGCACCCAGGTGACATCACCTGGGTGCCGTCCAGAACTCAGCACGTTGTGCTGCCTTCTGACTATTCACACAAAAGACAGCTACTGACCATTGTTGCTTCTGTTTTAAAAAAATGTTTTAAATGTGTTTACTGTTTTTGTTGCGTTCTATATATTTATAAGTTATTAAAGTTTTATAATCCTACTACTTTGTTGGAGTGCTATTTATTTTTAATGTGACACATAATTGTAAAAACATTGATGTACAAAGAGGCATCCCTGGAATCTTCCGCTTCAGGCTCGGTCCCACACACCCTCACAGTGAGAATCCCCTCCCCAATCACAATACAGGATCAGACACAAAGGAAGAGGAATGTCAGAGGGTGCGGTAGTGAATAGGGTGAAAGGGTGGTGTCGGGCGGTCACAGGGTGTGATTCTCAGGGAAGAGCAGCGCAGATGGGGGGAGGTTTATGGCCCATGCATAAGACAGAGAGCGGGGGTGACCAGTGCGTGGGGGAGATGCTTGCGAGGGTTGTGAGCCATGCTGAGGATCGGCGGCATGCAGAGAGTAGGTCTGGTCAAGGCATCTAAAATGGCTGCTGTGCACTACAAAAGTGTGGCATTGGAAAAAAAGCAAGATGGCGCAGACAATGTTTACCAATACAAATTAATTTATAACAATTATTTTTAACAATATATTTACTCGCAGTGTCAAAATGGTGGTCAACACTTCCTGATTTCCTTCGAATCGAACGTTAACAGACGTCACGATCGGCGGCGTGCAGAGAGTGGGTCTGGTCAAGGCATCTAAAATGGCTGCCGTGCACGACAAAAGGGTGGCATTGGAAAAAAAGCAAGATGGCGCAGACAATGTTTATCAATACGGAATACTTTATAACAATTATTTTTAACAATATATTTACTCGCAGTGTCAAAATGCCGGTCAACACTTCCTGATTTCCTTCGAATCGAACGTTAACAGACGTCACGCAGCAAAAAAAAAAAAAAAAAGCTCACGCGCAGCCGCTGGAAGACAAGTATCAACATATATGAGCCTCCTCAGCCACCCTCAGAAAACATAGGGGGTAAAGATACGTCTCCCGTACCCCCTTATACCCATTTCTCACATTGTTTTTCCTCCATCTTGTAATGGCGAATTCCTGTTTCACGTCCCGGTTCGCGAACCGGAAAGCGCTTCTACCGCAAAAAAATCTATATTTTTTTATTTGCCCCACGGGACCCTTTAATAACCCCAACATCATTCCTAGGGGGTCAAGAAGGGTCTAACTTGCCCCCTTTCATTAAATTCCCCCTTCGTTTTTCTCCTCCTCTTGTCTCTCGATCCTACCGAGAGACAAGATGGCGGCCGCTCCGGACTGTTTAGAATGTTGACAGACACCGGAGAGCCAATTAGCTTTGCTACGCAAAGTTCCGTTACGCGAAAAGTTCGCGAACCGGAGCGCTATCCGGGACGCTGTCACAGATATATCTGTTTTTTTGAACGTTAATTTCTCAAAATCCACTGGAGCACATATATTGAGACCCAGCAAAGGCACATCGGGCTAACAGTCCCTACAATTTTGCCAAGTTTCGTGTAAATCCATTCAGCCGTTCGAGCTAAAAGTGAGGCCAAACGCCCTATGAAAAAATGAATGGGAAAAACGCGTTTTGGGACCCCCCTTTTTTCTCAGCCCCCCCTTGACGAAACCCCCCCAAATTTTCAGGGGCTGATCAGAAACAAAATGTGCCATTTTCCTGAATATTTCAGCCGATTCCGTCCACAAACGCCAACGTTATTAGACATAGAATTTTCAAAAGTTCCATAGAGAAAAAATCCTAACTATATATACCTACTGGCGACCGCCAGTAGGTAATATATATATATATATATATATATATATATATATATATATATATATATATATATATATATATATATATATATATATATATATATATATATATATATATATATATATATATATATACATAACATTTCTATGGCAAAATGAAACCCCTCATTTTGTTCCTTTGCAAATTAAATGTTTTAAGTGTTAACACTTTATTCCAATCAAGATGACTTCAGGTGTGCCATACTTTTGTCATAAGTAAGACTGTTAGCGCTCTAGTTGTTCTTTAGAACACTCTGGGACATTCTGTCACTGGGCTATAGTTGGGCTACATCTGGCTGATATTTGGGCTACATTTCGTTTTTTTGTCTCTGGTGGCCATCTTTGGGCTACATTGGGCTACATTTGGGCTCTAATATATATATAGCCCAATGTAGCCCAATATATATTTTTCAAAGTTAATTTTCGTAAAAACCACTGGAGCATATATCTTGAGACATAGCAAAGGCACATCGGGCTACCAGTCCCTACAATTTTGCCAAGTTTTGTGGAAATCCATTCAGCCTTTCGAGCTAAAAGTGAGTCCAACCGCCCCATGGAAAACTCAATGTTAAAAACACGTTTTGGGACCCCCCTTTTTTCTCGGCCCCCGCTTGACGAAACCCCCCCAAACTTTCAGGGGACGCTCAAGAACAAAATGAGCCATTTTCCTGAAAATTTCAGCCAATTCCGTCCATCAACGCCAAAGTTATTCAACATAGAATTTTCAGAAATCCCTATTCAAAAAACTATATATACCTACTGGCGACCGCCACAGCACAACAATAGGAAATCATCCGGCACTCCAAGATAGGAAAAACCTATTCAGTTTATTCAGATGACAAGTTTAACACCAACGCGTTTCGGGAGCCAAGCTCCCTTGTTCACGCGTCAGGCGTAAGAAGAAACATTTTGAAGACTGCTTTTGAATTGTTACCTGCTTGCAAGATGTGAATTAAATGATGAGTGCCTATCAATTCAGTGTGGTTTCACTCCTTTTGGGCTTCCCTGTGTGGTGGATGTGTACGGCTGTGTCCAGCCGTGGAGGAAAGCCCTCCTCTGGTTTGCGGATCCATGCCGGTTTCAATTTTGGGTGCTGGCGCTGCTTGGACGTATGGTCTGTGACTGACTACCACCCCCTCCCTGTTTGCAATTTACCATACCAACCGGTAATTAATTCACATACAAAAGATTGTCTTTGGAAGGCGGGGGGTCTCGGGACCCCCCGGCCGTTTTTATTAAAATATGAAAACAATTAAAATTGCAAATTAAACATTACAGCAAAATACTAATATGCAAAATTCTGACATTATATATACAGTATTGTAGACAGGTATGAAAGGCTAACCTTAACAGATGTCTAATACAGCATGTTTCCTAACCGAATCTAACATCCTACATCTGAATTTTGCATCCTAACATTTCTGGCTCTATGGCAAGGTCGCTAACCGGTGTCAGGTCCTACTAGCTACGCCCTCATGTATGAGTGCGCATGCGCGACAGAGCCTGTTTACCGGAAGAGGTCCCTCGCCGGGTTGCCCAGTACTCTCCGTGAACTCCATTAACCAAGAGGAGGGCCCATACACTCTGCGTCTTTGCTGACGTCATAGTGTTCGTGCGAGGTGGCTACCAGCCTAAGGAAAGCGTGACTCCCTTCCCCGCACCCTTTGAAGCAACCGGATATCATGCCCCTGAAGTTCTAGGAGGGACCATTGCCCCCCCCCCCCGGCGGCCCCATCCGAGAATGGTGACGCCCCCAAGGACCTTAAATTGCTGCTCACCGATCATGACCTTACCGCATGACCTGGGTTTCCAATAAATACGACGATTGACCTGTGAAACAGGAAAAAAGGCCTAAAGAGACAACTACACTAAATCTAAAAACCATGCACACAAATTCAGTACTTGTAATAAACCACCGTAAAACAAGGCGTTCCTGTAAGCGGGAAAAAGGAGCCTAAGTATGCACACAAATCCAATACTTGTAATTAACCAGAATAAAACAAGACATACCTGTAAGCGGGAAAAAGGGCCTAAGTATATATTCACCTCAAATATTTACACCTTTGACAATCAGCAATATTGATACAATCACATAGGCAACATCTATTTCCAGGGCTGGTGGGTGGAAAATTATTCAGCCCCTAACGAGGGGCACGTAGCAGGCGTGAGGAGCGCGGGGGCAAGAGGGCGCCCTACACACTCCTATTGCCTTATATCCTAATTGACCTAGGGGTGGGGGCTGACCGGCCAGCTGGGCCTAGCTCAACCCGCCCCCTTGACCTAATGCTTCCGGGTCAACGGCTGGGCTCCACCAATCGGTGGTGGGGCGCGCCACCACACGTCACAGAAGTGCGCCGAGGGAGAGGAGCACCCCACCACTGAGATGCCGGGGGAGGAGGAGGTTGCCGCACAGCCATATGTGCGTGGGGGCTGAGTGGCCCACCCTTTCCTTATGGTCTGTGACTGACTATCACCCCCTCCCTGTTTGCACCTCACCATACCAACCAGTAATTCATTCACATACAAAAGATTATCTTTGGAATGCGGGGGGTCTCGAGTCCCCCCGGCCGTATTTATTAAAATATGAAAACAATTAAAATTGCAAATTAAACATTACAGCAAAATATTATTATGCAAAATTCTGACATTAGATAAACAGCATTGTAGACAGGTATGAAAGGCTAACCTTAACAAATGTCTAATACAGTGTGTTTCATAACCGAATCTAATATCCTACATCTGAATTTTGCATCCTAACATTTCTGGCCTTATGGCAAGGTCGCTAACCGGTGTCAGGTCCTACTAGCTACACCCTCACGTATGAGTGCGCATGCGCGACAGAGCCCGTTTAGCGGGAGGGGCCCCGTATGCTCCATGAACTCCATTAACCAAGAGGAGGGCCCTTACAGTCTGCGCCATTTGCTGACGTCATAGTGTTCGTGCGGGTGGCTACCAGCCTAAGGAAAGCCTGACCCCTTCCCCGCACCCTTTGTAGCAGCCGGATATCCATGCCCCTGAAGTTTTAGGAGGGACCATTGGCCCCTCCTCCTGGGCAGCCCCATCCGAGAATGGTGACGCCCCCTAGGACCTTAAATTGCTGCTCACCGATCATGACCTTATCGCCACAGGCCAGCATAGTTGACCGACAATCTGGCCCCCCCAAAACCCCTATTCTGAAAGGTCATACCTGCCTCGCAAAACCCTCCAACCATGCCAGGATATTTTTTGTCCAGAACTCATTGCCTGCCTCAGTCAGATGGACCCCATCGGGTAAGTAAAATTGATCCCCCCAGATGCACCCATGTGGAATAGTCTGTAATTGCGGAGTTCGAAATAGTTTCTCCAACTTGGTGTTGATCCTCTTTACCGAGTGATTCAACACCCTGACCGAGTCCCCCACTCGCCACTGCAACCTAGGTATCAGCTGAGACCACACTATAGTACATCTTGGGCACATCCTAGCCACCCACCCTACGGCCGAAATAATTTCCTGTATGTGGACTCTCCTGCCCAAACTGGCCAAGTTGTTTCCCCCCAGATGAAGTATTACCACTGAAGGCGGTGTGATATGTTGGGCGAGTAATTCCGAAAAGAACCCCCTAAACTGGCTGAGGCAGAGCCCACCCCTCCCAAAAAAAGGAGATTTTAAAACCTTTCTGTTCTGCCCTCCTCCTGCCTTCACCTGCAAGGAAAACATGTTTAGCGCGTTTCGCATATGAGTGGCCCACAATCCAAGTTACATGTGTTTGCTGCTTGCCTTCTTGCCTTTGCTGTGCCGTTGATGAACGTTGTCGATGACCCGAAATGAGTTCCCCTCCTGCGTCACAGGTTCGAGAAACTGCAACAAACCAAACAACAACCAGGTGTCAGGTATTCCTTAGCCCTCTACAACATGTGTAGCCGCACATAACGTTTATAGCAGTCGGATGACCATCTTCCGATCCTTTTAACATTGTTGACATGCAACCCCCATGCTGATGCTTCAGTGGCCGCCCCAATCCTAAAGGAGTGTGTCCCAAATTCTTTCGAGTTCAGGTCCGATTTGCTGACGACCATAGCCAAAATCCTCCTAAACTGAAACTTGGTTAAGGGGGTACCATCTGCATGCATCAACAGAGCCCCCCGCCACCTCTCCCCGTAGCCTGATGAATGCCTCTACATGGTACACGGGGCAGCAAGGATTCGTCCGAGCCCGGTGAAGCACTATGCTATCTTCCCCGGCCTCCTGATCTGTTTTTGATCTCAGTATTGTCACCCATATGGTGTCATCTTTTATCCTTGTACTATCAAACAGGAGTCCGCCCAGCCTGTCCAATTTCGTGGCTGCCACCAACTCGCTTATTCTAAGTGCCCAATAGAACGCTAATGCAAAAGCTGCTTTGAACAGCAGCACCTCCCATGAGGAGCTACAAACGCTGTGCAGTGCCACCAATAGTGACGCAAGTCGCTCTAAAGCTATTGGTTGTCTCGAATCAACGGTGTTCCCCTGCATGCGGCGCCAACCCCTCAATGCCTTACGCACTATAAAGCTGTTCGTGGGATCCCTAACTCCCTTGGCTTGTGAAAAAAAGGACACAGCCGCCTTGAGCCTGCTGGCTGTCGCCACTGAGCGCCCCTCACTGTGTAACTTTTCCAGGTAAGTGGCGAAACTGTCTTTCTGCCCCCACCTAACCTCCCAGTCTTGCCCCAAGAACGCGCAATAAGACCAAAATGCCCCTTCGTATGCCGTCCTGGTCCTGGGGGCTAAGCTAGCTGCCACGAGGTTCTGTAATCGGGGGCACCTATCTGCCAGAGTGTTGCTGGGAAATGTGGTGGTGTGGGCTCTGCTTCTGGAAGATGCTCCCTGAAAACCTGCATTTTAAAGCGAGAGAGTGTGTCAGCTGCGTTATTGAGATGCCCGGTACATGCTTGGCCCTGAAAAGCACACTAAACTTCAAGCATCTGAGCACAATCTCCTTCATGAGGTGGAGTATAAACTTACACCGCGCTGCCTGCTGGTTGATACACTCCACCACACTCATGTTGTCTGACCAGAAAATCACTAATTGATTACACAAGTGTTCTGGCCAGACTATTAGTGCTACCCATATAGGAAACAATTCTAGGAAACCGATATTTGTAGTCAGACCGCTGTCCACCCACCATTCCGGCAACTGTTGCGCCACCCACTTCTTTCCAAGTATGGCGCCAAAACCGACACTACCCGCAGTGTCATTCCATAGGCCTAACTCTGCTGATGTAGTGGGGGGGCCGGACCACACTACCCTGCCATTAAAGTCCTCCAGGAATGCCATCCATATACGCATGTCCTGCCGAACCTCACCTGACAGTCTAGTGCAATGGTGTTTCTCCCGCAGCCCCTTCATGGCCTGCGCGATGGAGCGTGAAAAGGGACGTGCCATGGGTATTACCCTTAGCACGAAGTTCAGTTGCCCCACAGTCTCCTGGAGCTGTTGCAAAGTGACTTTTTCTTTAAGCAGACATTGCTGCAGGGCCACCCTTACTTCACAATCTTCTCTCTGGGTAACCTGAAGCAACCTTCTACTGAATCCAGTTCAATGCCCAGAAATTCCAAACAAGTCCCAGGTCCTACCGTCTTTCCTGGTGCCAGCGGGACCCCAAGAGTCCGCATGAGCACGCAAAATTCCTGCAATGCCCAGGTACACGCCTGAGTGCCCGCCGCACCCAGAAAAGTGAAGTAGTGTGGCTCACTGGTTAGAGGCGGCAGACCCGAGAGCAGAGGACGGCCCGGGACCAGGGTTCGATTCCCGGCGCGGCAGGTTTCTGGGCCAGGGTCAGCGGACTCGATAATTCTCTCGCCTCGGTGCCCACTCTGATCAGCGATCACACTCGGCAACTCTGGGCATTAGCTTGCCTCATCTTCACTAACGGCCCCACCAGACTGCCGGGGATGCCTGGTCTCACCCTGGAGATACCCATTAAGGGACCATCTCTCAGGGAAGCCAGGAAGGGTTTCGCAGCGGTCGAAGCGCCTTGGGACCCTACGGGTAAGTAGTGCGCTATATAAATGCCTATACATACATACAGAAAAAGGAAATCATCAAGGTAATGCATGACCTGTTGGTGACCCGTTGCCTGCCTCATCACCCATTCCAGAAACGAGCTGAATGTCTCAAAGTATGCACATGAAATTGAGCAACCCATGGGCATACACCTATCCATGTAGAACTTACCCTCAAAAGTGAACCCTAAGAGGTGCTGGTCTAGGGGATGAACCGGGAGAAGACAGAATGCAGATTCAATGTCAGATTTAGCCATTAGTGCCCCTGGCACAAGGCCTCTCCATAACTCCACTGCCTGATCAAACGATGCATATTTAATGCTGCAAATTGCCTCTTCGATAGCGTCATTCAATGAAGCGCCCCTTGAGGCTGAGAGGTTGTGTATGAGTCTGTACTCGCCCTTCTCCTTCTTTGGCACTATACTGAGGGGCACAGGGATGTCAGAAAAGGGGCCCGCTATCCTACCTAGGCGCAATTCTTTTTCAATTTTTGAGGCTACAACAGCTGGGTTGTGTTTTACAGACAACTGATTCCTAGACTCAGACGTCCCAGTATACCCCACCACTGGAATCCTGAAACCATGGGAGAAACCTTCTTGGAGCAACCTAGCAGATGCATGATCCGGGTACCTGTTCAGCCAAGGAATCATTACCAGGACGTCAATGGGTGTGTGTGCGTGACCAAACCCTCCCCCCCTTACTCTGGTTTAAACTTACATGAGCCCGCTGCCCTGGTGCAGGTATGTCTGTTGAAATTCCAACATACACCCTTTTTGTCCCCCCCCTGCCCTTCCCTGGGAAGTCACTCCCCTGCGCTGATCGAAAGAGCTGCTGGAGTTTGGAGGGGTAGCCTTTGTTCGCGATAGCGGCCGTATTCGCTGACAACCCACCTGAAAACTGGCCATACCGTGATAGAGAATCTACCCTATCCCAAGTCAATGAATGGTTAAATTCCTTTGCCTTTCTGAAGGCTATGTCATACTCTTTCCATCCATCACCCCCATGCTTCTCTCTCCACATTGAGATCCTACTCTGGTAAAAGGCCATTTCTGCCTGTACATTGGGCGGCCGCTCCGCCGTAATAGCCATGAATACAGAGTATTCCCTAATCCAATTGATTAATGTTTCTTCAACTCTGAATTTAGCCAACTGCGTTCTCCACTCACTAGGAAACATCCATTCTTTCTGTGTCTTGGCATATTCCATCTCTCTGTTATCAATAGTCCGTTTGGGCTTCCCTGTGTGGTGGATGTGTACAGCTGTATGCAGCCGTGGAGTAAAGCCCTCCGCCCGATTGCGGATCCATGCCGGGTCCAATTTTGGGTGCTGGCGGCGTGGATGGAAGGAAAGCACAGTTCTGTTGCAGGAGTGCTGACTTTCGGCACAGGAGTTTACCCCGGCAAAGCAGAGCAGGTGACAGCCAGAAGAGGACTTCTACACACTTGGTAATTATGTTTTGCTGACAATAGCAGAGCAGTGGCTATATTCTAACAGGGTCCCAGGAAAGTGGGCATAATATTTGAAACTAAGTGCATATATAAATGTATGTGGAAAACAGGTTTCCTGTGTTTTACTCCTCAGATGTTGACAACAAGTCCCAAAGGAACACAGAGAGGAAGCACATACAGCAGCAAGACTGAGGCAAGACGTAGTTGTATTAAACGTTCTTCATTTTATTTTGTTTCTTTTTTTTCTCCAAATATTCTCCATTTAAAAGTGCAAGGTGATTATGAAGAGGTTGGTTGACTCGCTCTCATTTATAAAAAAGAAGTGTATATCCCGAGTTTAAAAGCATATTTAAAGGAACAAGATTTCATGATGGTAATCAATCTTTCAAAAAATGCACTATATTCCGGGAATGAGATATTTAAGCTTTGGTGCCACAAATGTGAAATCAACATGTCCTTCAAACATTTTTTGGTTAACATTTAAAGACATTATTTTTCTTTCACACATGTATAAATGATTGATTGGTATAAGGTGCACAGTTTTAAGATGGTAAAGTACCTCAAGTAAAAATTGCCCCATAGTTCAAAGTAAACATGATCAATGATGTCTGAGGTTGTTAATATTTGAAGAGTACCATAAGAGTAAAAAATAGTAAAAAATTGTTGTACCCCATGTGATAAAAAGCTGTACACATGAAGTAAAAAATAAAAATAGGCACTAAAAAAGGCCTTTCCCATTCACAGCTCCTCACATTATCAAAGCTAGTAAGTTCATGGGGTACAAGAAGAAGAAGAGATCCACATTTCAATTTTACAGTCGAAAATGTGCAAAGTTGCGAAAAGTAACTATATATAGTATAAATGTATGTGTGCAAGTAATGTAGAAATCAAACTTTTGCTTAAAGACCATCAGGTTCAGGCACACGTATTTAGTGCTACTGACTGGGTGCATTTGGCTGCCTGCATATGATGACATTTTATCCTCTTCGCTACTAGGCCTTCCACACTGCCCTCCAACCCCCTCAGCTAAGCCATTTTTTGGCTATTTGGGGTAGTTTAGGCTTAAGCCCCTGTAACTTTTTGTCCACATAAGGTAGTCATGCCAAATTTGACTCCACTCCAATCCAATCAACTTTATCTGATCTAATTAGTAAACTTAGATTATAAAAGCATGCACATACTAAATAATATTTCTTTAAAAAGAGTATTAATCCAATCAGCATTTTAAAAGAACCATAGCAGCCCTTGCACAAAAACCTGCAATTTATACAATACACAAGAATTCAGAAATTGATCCTAATGCTAAATGCGTAGTCCTTTTCTTCCAACATCCTGAGGATTCTAAAGGTACCCAGAGTTTGTGGACTCCCTTGTAGGGGGCCAGGAAATGAGCCAAAATTTAGCAACATTTTGTGTTTTTGGGGAAAAAATTTGAACAAAGTCCTACAAAAGAAAGCATCAGTATTTTCCCCTGCAAATGGCATCAAGGATCGATTTGCGGTACTAAAATCACCATCATTCTAAATTTCAGAAAGTTGCAGACGTTTGTCAGAAAACTTACATTTTTTACACAATTTTTGCATTTTACTGGGACATAGCCTATTTGTCCTAATATGTGTGCTTTCAACCTCCTTCCAGTTAGTGGTTGAAATGGGTGTGAAACCAAAAATGGATCCCAGAAATCTATACATTTCTGGAAGGTCAATAACATTCTAAATTCAGCAAGGGGTCCTTTGTGCAAATGCCTCAATGATTTCATATAGAAACTAACAGTTGAAATAAAAAATAAATATTGAAATTTAGTTGAAAAAAACAGCCAATTGTGCCTTCATTTTCACTTGTAACTTCTGCTAACTCTGCTAGATTTTTGAAAGCAATATACAGTTATGTTCAAAAAGACACTTCTGGTTGCATGGATATAACAGGCTTATAGGTTCACCAAGAATCAGAGGTACCAGGAACCAGTAACTGAGCTACACCTTGCAATGGTTTTTAATTTTGTATCGGGCATTCAGCAATACATTTAGTAAAATATAAAGAGTAAAAAATAGGTATCAAGGAAACCTATGTTTTTCCGAAATGGGAACAAAATATGGAGTTTAGAAGCAGTGGTTATTTGCACATCTCTTAATTTGTGGGTATCCATACTTGTATGTGAATTACAGGTCATTTTTCGAAAGTAATTATTTTTAAACATAGTCTTACATTTGGAAGGCAGAACTTCACAGAAAATCAATAGGTAATAATACTAGTTCTACTATTCTGTGTTCCCCTAAGTCTCCTGGTAAACATTACACCTCACTTGTGTGGGTAGGCCTAGTGCCCACAACAGGAAACAGCCAGAAACGCAATGTGGACAAATCACATTTTTCAAGTGAAAACAGACCCTTTTTTCGAAGAGTGCCTAGCTGTGGATTTTGGACGCTAGCTCAGCCAGCACATAGGAAACCTAGCAAATCTGTATATTTAAGAAAACTAGGCTTTTTGCCCCCACCCGCGGGCAGAGATCTGGTGTGATAACCACCATCTGTCCCCTGAGGGACAGATAGTACCCCTTTTTGTGGCGGAGGGGTGGGGGCATCAGCATGCCTTCAGAAAGAAATGATAGTTCCTAGGGCCTAGTGAGCTTTCTGTTCTCCTGTGGGGTGGATCAGGGGCTAATATCGCCAGATTCCCCCTTGGGGGGCAGAAAGACTGTGCCCATTTTTTGAAGGGGTGGGTAAATTGGCATACCTATTTTGGGCAGCCCCCACCCATCTTTATAATAAATCAATGGTGTATAGTGGACTTTCTGCTCCTACAGGGTGGCAGATCGGGGGATAATAATCCCCATCTGCCCGTCCGGGCATAAAGACTGTCTCTTTTGTGTTTAGGGGAGTAGAAGCATTGGCATGCCATTTTGGGCATCCCTCAACCCTACTCATTAAAAAACAAACCAATATTTGCTGTTTCCAAGTGGGCTTTCTGCCCCCACTTGGTGGGGAGATCGGAATTAATAACCCCAGGGTAGAAAGACTATTATTATTAGGGTCTCATTGGCAGGGTTCATTTGTATGCCCATTGTGGGCAGCCTTCGCCTCTCTTACATAAAAAAAACAATCATTTATGGTGCCTAGTGGGCTTTATTGGGGTAATAACCCCCATCTGCCCCCCAGGGGGGAGACGGTCTGTCCTGTTTAGTTCTTGGGGGGTGGGGGCATTGGCATGCCTATTATGGGCAGCCCCACCCTGATATTACCAACAAATTATAATCCCTGGGGCCTAGTGGGCTTTCTGTGGTCCTGGGGTGGGGGGTTCAGGAAGATGAATCTGGCCAAAAATATTGAGGGAGCAAAAGCCCTTGGCCAAGGTGATCCCCCCTCTTCCTGGTGCCTAATTGAGTAGATCCCTGCGTGGGGATTGCCATCCTGCAGTGATCCCAAGCAGGGATCCTCTAGAGAGATTCTCCTCTTTGCAAAGGTATCTCTTCCATCTGCCTAGGTGCTCAGGGGCTGAAATAGCCCCGCAAGCACGTAGGGAGCAAAAGTGAAATGACCAGATCTGTTCATTTCACTTAAACTTTCAGTATAATGATATCAGCATACTGTTGTATTTTACTTTCTTGTTCTCTATGGTTTCTGTTCTCTATGCTCTCGCTTTACATTCTAGATTTTAAATGGTTCTGACTCGTGAAATTCCATGTGAGTCGGTTCTGTGCCTGGCCAGCAAGCGTTTGGGAAACTGCTGTTCCTTTCTCCAATAAACTGCGAGTATTACACTTCTTGTTTTATATTCGAAGGAAATTGAATTTGGCAATTATTATCGGCCCAACGGACTGTGAGAAGCCTGCGTTATTTAAATCCGGTTGACATTCTCTGTGCGCGGAGCTCTGCCTTGACGCGTCATATTGCAGCCTTGTGACGTTCATGCGCTGCGTGTCAAGCCTCATTTTCATGCGTTCCAAGCCTCAATCTGAATCGCGGCCATTTTACATTGGTCGTTAGATGTCTGTTTTGAACTGGTACTTCTACTCAGCACGCTAAAGCTCGTCCTGAGATTCCGAATAAGTAATGATGGAAAGGTATGTTTCTTTTATGTAAACAAGTGGGCAATAAAACTCGAATACGTGTTTTTTAAGGAAAAAAAATGTTTTGCCAAACATGGAGTTTTAGTTTATTGTTATGAAATTAACTTCCTATATTTCTTGCAATGGCTCAGTAAGCTAATGTTTCAGTGAATATAACCTTGCCACCTCCGTTTTTAAGAGAAGTATTTATTTATTTATTTATTTATGGAATTTATTGAGCGCGAAAAATTGCCCAAGGGCGTCTCGGCGCTATGAATGAGGCAGAAAGAAACAAAAATTGAATTATTGATCAAAAAGCCAAGTTTTAATTTTTCTTCTGAAAATGATAAGAGTAGGAGCTGATCTGATCTCTAGATCAAGGGAGTTCCAGAGTTTAGTGGTTGCAATGTGGAAGCTGCGATCTCCCCATGCAACTGTTCTGGTGCGGGGGACCGTCATAGTGAAATTGTTCATGGACCGAAGTGAGCGATTGGGGACATGAAACGTGAATGGATCAATGAGAAAGCGAGGACCTTGTTTGTGCGCGGCTTTATAAGCTAAACAGAGTGCCTTGAATTTTATCCTTTTGTTGACTGTAAGCCAGTGATAGTTTTTTATAGTGTTGGCAATGGATTTGAATTTGGGGGTGCCAGAAAGTAGTCTGGCTGCAGCATTTTGTACAGATTGTAACCTCTTAATGACCTTCTTTTGGGCATTAATTAAAAGTCCGTTACAATAGTCCACTGAGGACATAACAAAAGATGTGATCAGAGTTTTACCAGAGTTAGGGGGAAGATAAGGGAGAATCTTTTTTATAGTTTTCAATTTAAAAAAGGAAGATGACACCGTGGTATTGACATGAGTTGAGTAAGAGAGTGTTTTATCTAAAGTTATACCAAGGTTTTTGACCTTGGTAACAGGGGGTGGAGGAGGACCCAAATCAGTAGGCCACCATACATCAGACCATGAGGGAGTAAGTTTGCCAAAAGTCATTACCTCTGTCTTGTTAGAGTTTAACTTAAGACAGTTAGATGACATCCAATGACTGATGGCTAACATGCCCTGTTGGAAACTGGCAGCTATTTGTTCTCCATTGTCTTTGATGGTGAGAACTAACTGGGTGTCATCCGCGTAGGATGTTAGGCTCATCCCCCAGTTCTTTATTACCCTTGCCAGATCAGTGACGTAGATATTGAATAGGGTTGGACTGAGGGACGAGCCTTGAGGAACACCACAGGGTAAGGTAAGTTGTTCTGATGAGAATGTATCTAGCTGCACCGTCTGAGTACGGCCTGTTAGGAAGGATCTTATAAGATCTTTAGCTTTCGCTTGGATACCAATGGCATTGACACGGTCGATCAAGATGTTGTGATCGACCGTGTCAAACGCCGCGGAAAGATCCAGCAAAATGAGGACCGCAGCTCCTCCCTGGTCAAGTGCTTTCCTAATCTCATCGGTGGATTTGATGAGTGCCGTCTCAGTACTATGAGATTTGCGGAAGCCAAACTGACTATCGTCCAATAGAGAGTGTTGTTCTATGTATTGTGACAGTTGGAAATTCATCAATTTTTCGACTGCTTTTGCTGGAAATGGCAGGCTGGCTATTGGACGATAGTTATTGGTGTCCTCCGGGTCAAGGTGGGATTTTTTGAGAAGGGGTTTGAGGATCGTATCCTTCCAGATTGTAGGGTAGACTCCAGTGCTAAACATGATGTTGAACATGTCAGTAAGTTGGGGTACAATGAGATCTGAGAGAGGAAGGAGAATGGAAACTGGACATGGGTCATTAGCTGATCCAGATTTGATGCTTTTCATGGTTTCAGCAACTTGAATAAGATTGACTTCATGAAATTGTGAAAAGGTGGGGTGTTTAATGGGGGCAGAATTAGAGCAGGGGTCTGACTGAGTGTCTTGTGAGAATTTAGCATAGATGTTATTTACTTTGTCATAGAAGAATGATGCTAAGTTATTGCAGAATGCCTGGGTAGGTTTGGGAGTAGTTTGTGGGGGTAGATGTGATAGTTTAGTTACTACTTTGTAGAGTTCTTTGTTTGAGTTCTTGGCCTGCTCGATTTGCAACGAGTAGTAAGAAGTTTTGGCACGAAGAATGAGGGACTTATATATGGACATTTCTCTCTTGTAGTGTTCCTTGTCTTGAATGGAGTAGGTTTTCCTCCAATATCTTTCCTTGTTACGACATAGTTGTCTCTGCATTCGTAATTCTTCTGAATACCAGGGTGCCGATGGGGTGGTCCGATTTTTTGAGCTAGTTCTGGTAGGTGCCAGTATGTTTAAAGTCTGAGTAAGCCAGCTCGTATATTCTGTGGCTGCTTCATTAGGATCTGGGGGGAGGGTAGTTACAGAAGCAGAAAGTAAATCATGGAATTGTTTATAGTTAATATTTTTCCAAGATCTAAACGATTTAGTGGGTCGATAATTATGTTCCTTATGAGACGGAGGGGAGGATGGAATAGTGAATACAACTGCGTGGTGATCGGTCCATCCCAAAGGAATAATTTCCAAGATATGTAAGTTAAGTTCATTGGTAAATAGCCCATCAAGGGTATGTCCTGCTTCGTGTGTGCTATTAGTAATCCTTTGAGTTAGACCGAGCGATTCCAGGTCCATAATAAGGGTATTGGTGTCATTGTTTGTTCCATCTTCCAGTGGAAAGTTGAAGTCGCCTAAAATAGTAGCGGTGTTTTCAATGGCAAGAGATTCCATTGCTTCTAGAAAAGTGGCGAGGAATTGGTTTTTGCTACCCGGGGGTCTATAAAGAAGAACCCCTTTGAAGCGTTGGGACGGGCCGAGGAGTATATCGAACTGCAGGGCCTCACATGTAAGGAGAGATAGGGCATTGACAGTGGTTTTAAACTGACTTCGGTATATTATAGCAATCCCTCCTCCAGTTCTTAATAATCTATCCTGCCTAAGGATGTTATAACCCTCAGGTACGGCTACCAGAAGATCGGGTTCCGAAGCTGGAGAAGTCCACGTTTCTGTTACAAACAACAGATCCAAGTAGGCAATCCACAGATTCCATGGGAAGAATGGTTCATCATTTTTGACAACTATCTGGAGGCATTAGATGGGCAAGAATTCTCTGATAAGCGCAAAAAATCAATTCTCCTTAGTACTCTAGGGAAGGAAGGACAGAGAGTCTTTAGATTTTTGCCTATGGCCTTACAAGCAAATGGTCAACCTTTGCCTGATGAATATAAAGAAGCCATTACTAGATTGGAAGTGAGATTCACTAAAGAGGAAAATCTAGTAATGAGTCGTTATAAATTTTATACTCAACACCAGAGAGAGGCTGAATCCATAGATGAATTTGTGGCACGCTTGAGAGAATTATCCATTAAATGCAAGTTCGGAGCCATGAATGATGAGCTCATAAGGGATCAACTAATAGTGCAGTGCAGAAACAAAAAGATTCAAGAACGACTTTGGGCAGCAAAGAACCCTACATTAAAAGCCGCCATTGATCTGGCTAAAGTAATTGAACAGTCTGAAGATTGTATGAAAGTTATTGACTCCCACAAAAAGAATATTGCTCAACAAGACATTTCTGAAGTTTCTGAAAAAAAAACAAATCCACTGTGCGAACATTGTGAAGATGGTTCTGTTGCAGTTTTTAAAAATAAAAATAAGTTTCTTTTCAGAAAGAGTACTCCTAACAACAGACAGTGTTCAAGATGTGGGAGTTTTAGTCATTCTTCTGAAGCCAGGTTTTGCTTTGCAGCAAATAAGGAGTGTTTGAATTGTGGACGGTTGGGTCACTTTTCAAAGATGTGTAAGTTGAAAAATAAGCAAAGAGTTGCCGTTGAAGATGACTACATACGTGAAGATTTAAGGGAAAGAGACAAACTACTTGTGGTCAATGATGTGGATGTAGTTGGAGAGGAGAAGCGACTCAACAGACCTAAAGCTCTCTTCTACATTGATGGTCAGGAAGTGTCTTTGATGGTGGACACTGGTTCTCGCTACACGATCATACCTCAAGTTCTGTTCAGGAGCATATGGAAAGAAAGACTTCTTCACTTCTTTCACCTGGTGACATTTCTCCTACTAGCTTTCAAGGAGAAAAAATTGACATTCTTGGCTATTTTGATAGTGATATTGTTTTTCAAAACAGGTCTACATTTGGTAGGGTTTATGTTTCAGTAGATGGTCCACCCATTCGGGGTTGGGTACATCAATATGATCTGTACATTATCATAAATCCAAGGGCTAGGAACCAGGTAATGGTTATTGAAGATGAAAGTGTTGACAGTATTTTGCAAGGGTTCAAGTCTGTGTTTAATGATGAATTAGGTGAACTAAACGGGTATTCTCATCTTATTAAATTAAAGAAAAACAGTGTTCCTGTACAACACAAGCTAAGGAGAATACATTTGTCCATTAGGGATGAAGTCAAATCTCTGATTAATGATATGTTACAGAGTGGTGTGATCGAGCCGGTAGAAGCCTCTCCGTGGGTTTCTCCGGTTGTCGTTTCGAGAAAACCTGATGGAAAACTGAGGTTCTGTGTCGACCTCTGGTCCTTAAACAAGTGTGTGATTGCTGACACTTTCCCCTTGCCTAACATAGGGGAAATGGTGTCTACTCTTCAGGGAGCTAAGTTTCTTTCTAAACTTGACCTGAAGAGTGCATACCATCAGGTTAGATTGCATGATACTTCAAGACAACTCACTGCTTTTGTGACCTCTGAGGGAATTTTTCAATTTACACGGCTTCCTTTTGGATTAATTTCAGCAGCCAGTGTGTTTCAAAGGATGGTTAGTGAAATTTTCAGAGGCATACGCAATGTTATTTTCTTCCAAGATGACATCTTGCTTTTTGGAGACACTGAAGCTAGTCATAACCGGGTACTCAAGGATGTTCTGCGCAGGATCTGTGACACTGGCCTTACCTTACGTAAGGAGAAGTGTTCTTTCTTGTGCAGAATATAGAGTATCTAAGGCATGAGATCTCAGCTGAGGGTGTAAAACCAAAGAGGGATCTCTTGGAAGCAATACGTCTTGCTCCTAGTCCTGTGGACAAAGATCAGTTGCGCTCCTTTATGGGGTTGATCGAATATTATTCAAAATTTGTGAAAAAATTCTCAGAAAAGACTATACCTTTAAGGGAGTTACTTAAGAAAGGTTGTAAATTTGTGTGGAGTAGTGAACAAGAAAATTGCTTCAGAAATATAAAGGAAGACATTTGTAATGCTGGAATTCTTGCACCCTTTGATACAAGTAAGACATCCATTCTTATGGTGGACGCTAGTGCTTCTGGTATTGGGGCTGTTTTGTTAAAAAAAACACAAGGATGTTGTTCACCCCATTGCCTTTGCCTCACGCTCTCTCTCTCTTTCAGAAACAAATTATTCTGTTATTGAGAAGGAAGCCTTAGCAGCAGCTTGGGGTATGCATTACTTTCGTAATTATTTGTGGGGTACAAAATTCAACTTAAAAACTGATCACAAACCCCTTGTTCTCATTTTTTCGCCTGGAGGATTTACTTCTGGTTCTCCCAGACTTGCTAGACGTGCTGCTAAGTTACAGGAGTATCAGTTTGAAATCTCTCATTTACAGGGGTGGAGAAATTTCCAAGCAGATTGTTTGTCAAGACTTTCTGTTCCTACTGCAACTGGTAATGTGGACTTTAGTCTTGATAACACTGATTCTAATATTGCATGGATTGATGACGTTCTTCATCTTAGTGAGGGTTCATTTTCAAAAGAAGGGGTTGATGCCATGACAAGTGATATTGTTCTAAAAGAAGTTATTCAACTAATGAAAGTTGGACCTAGAAGAGAGAGTTGTGTTAGTGTTAATGCCGGGCCATTTTTAAAAATAATTGATGAATTATCTTTGTGTAGTGATTTTGTCTTTATGCGTGGGGAGGGATTTGTTCCACCTTCCTCTCTAAGACCTGGATTGATTGGCTTAGCACATGAAGGTCACCTTGGTCATACTTTAACTCAACAGCGTCTAAAAGCAAATTTTTGGTGGCCAGGGTTAGACTCTCAGGTTTCTTCTTGGGTCGAGTCTGGTTCTTTCTGTAAAGAAAGTGAAACATGTTTGAAGGTTGCTGAGGGTTCAAAACTTGGGAAATTATCTAATCCCAGTTTACCTTGGCACAATATATGTATTGACTTTATTGGCCCAATGGGAGAGTTGCCATTGTCGCAGCGGTTTGCCAAAGTTTCAATTGATCTTTTCAGCAAATGGCTTTCTGTAGAATTCTTAAAAGACATTACCACTGAGACTACCATTCAGCATTTGAGGTCCTTATTTCAACAGGAAGGGTTTCCTAGTGTTATTATTACAGATAATGGCACACAGTTTGTGTCTCACACTATGTGTTCTTTTCTGAAAACTTCTGGTATCACACATCACAGGACTTCTTTCTATAATCTGCAGGGTAATGGTTTGTGTGAGCGCTTAAACAGACTTGTTAAAGGTACCATCCAAATGGCTCTCACTCAAAGAACGAATGTTAATGACTTAGTTCAAGATATGGTGTATGCCTATCGTACCACTTGTCATGGTTTAAATGATAGATCACCTTTTGAAATTATGCGTGGAAGACTTCCAAGTACCAAGTTAACACCATCATGGCTAAAAAAGTTAATTTCTGATGATGATTATCAGTTTAATGTTACTAATTCACAAATTTCTTCTTCCAAAATTGGGAAAGGTGATCTAGTTAAGGTAAAGCCGGGGAGAGTCACAAGTGGATTATCTAAGTTTCGAGGGCCTTTTGTGGTAAAGAATGTTTTTCCACAATATGTTACTCTTTCTAATGGTGAAAGATGGAATTTGAGGAGGGTGGCTCTGTATCAGAAAAAGAAGGATGGTAACTTTGAAAAAAATGTGAATATTGGTGGGAATAGTGGGGTATATGTTCTCTTCACTTAAGATTCTTCTTCTCCTTCCAATTCTAATTCTTTCCCTTTTCTCAGGCAGATTGATGGTGGTGGTGATGCTACGGAATCGCTGCATAGCAGTAGTACTTCTAACCTTTCTATTCCTAGCATTGCTTCCAACCCTGAAAGTGTCAGAAGTTCAAGGTACCATAGGCCACCTTTATACCTGAATGATTTTTATTGTGATTAATTAATTTATTTTCTTTTTCTGTATTAATCGGTTTATTTGTTTTTGTATTAAGAAGGAAGATGTGTTGTTTTTTACTTTCTTGTTCTCTATGGTTTCTGTTCTCTATGCTCTCGCTTTACATTCTAGATTTTAGATGGTTCTGACTCGTGAAATTCCATATGAGTCAGTTCTGTGCCTGGCCAGCAAGCGTTTGGGAAACTGCTGTTCCTTGCTCCAATAAACTGCGAGTATTACACTTCTTGAAGTAATTATCTACTTTATTTACAACACATACCATGCACATCGATCGTCTCTACACTGAAAAAAATTATTTGGGAGGTTGGGGAAGCTTTTCCCCAGCTCCTGATACTGAAAAAAAGATAAAGAAATCCTTCTCTTGTTTACAGTAGAGGTATTTTCTAGATGTGTGCAGAGGACGGAATGGTTCCATCCTCAGCACACGAGCACAGTGGCGCATCTTTCCGTAATGCACACACAAGGGGTTAAAGTCATATCTGCAAAAAATAATATGTATGTTTTCTTCACTCGTGAGAATAAATCTTTTATTTTAAGTGCTTATGGTCCTCCTTTTGGTGATTTTTGAGGGTTGAATTCATTTTGTTCTTTTTATTGAAAATTCAATTCTTTGTGCTTCTTTTAAAGTTGGTGTTGGAAGATGGATTATTAGTAGGGTCAAATGTATATCTGCCACTGGCAATAATGCCACTAACACAGTATAGTGCGCCCAGAGTTGGTCTTAGAAAATTATTCCTATGCTCAACCCTAGATAGCTTGGCTGCGAGCAGATAGGCGTAACTTCCAAGACAGGTATGTAAAGCATTTAAAAACACCAATCCAGTAAATAATCAAAACACAACACAAAATACAAATCGAACACCAATTAATAAAAATAGGAAATACTTTTATCCTTTAAATGACACCAAAATTAAATAATCCATTGTAGGGAACCAGAGATATGAATTTTTAAAGATTAGTCACTTTCTAGTGCTTAGAAACCAACAGTGCCCTTTTTGGTCATGTTGTTGCCTCTGGCAGGGACACATTCACATTTAGCCATTGTTCTGGAGGATCTCTCTCACCAGTCTTGTGCAGCCCCCTCCAGCATGCTGAATACTGTTAGGACTCCTTCCTGAAGTTCCAACGTGTCCAACACACAAGCCAAGTTTTGGAATCTCCCAGAGGGTCTGTGAAAGTGTGAGACTTTATTTTCCACAATCCACTTGGACAAAACCCTTACAAATCCACTGGTAGTTCTCCAGGTTGAGGGTTCTTGGTGGTGATGTTCCAGGTGAGCTCTGTCTGTTAACCCGTAGCATGCAGGGAGTCCCTTCTTAAATCCTTTTACAGAAAGGTAATTCACAGGCTGTAGTTTCAGATGGTGCAGAAGGTGCAGTCTTCAGAGTGGAGGCATTAGGAAATGCACATCAAACTTCTAGCATGGCCTGTCTTGCTTTCTTAAGTGTCAAGCAGCAGATCTGAGGGGCTCTGCCCATCTCAGATACTTATTCCAACTTCTCAGGTTCAAGCAGGAGGTCACTCCTGTCCAATGGGCTGCTGGGTTCTACCCTAAGGTCTGGTAACTTCCTGCAGAGGGTTGCACTATTTTGTCCCAGAGTGCACCAATTCTTCAAAATTCATAATGGCTGATTCTCCAGCAGGGAGAGAAGAGCTGGCTAAACACAGCTCTTTGATGGCTAATCTTCATAGTCTATCCCCCGTGTCATCTGCTCATTCCTTCCTTAATCCTAGCATTTGGCTGGAGGTCTACGGGTAAAGTTGTAAATGGCACAGGGGTCCTCCCCATCTCTTGAAGTCAATTGGTTATGACTCCTCTCCCTGCTCTGGCATTCCTGTGAAATAGGATATTTCCCTCCCAGCAGAGATGTTCAACTCCAGGAGCTCTTTATAACTGCTTCAAAGAGGCCTGGATAATCTCCTTAACTCTGACCATTCAGGACAGACAACTGGAAGGCTGACTTTGGACTTACAAACAAGAAAGTCTTATAACTTCTTGTATATACATTTCAGGAGACATTCAATAATATCTTACTGTTGGATTTGTTAATACCATCCTGAGAAGTCTTTGAATGGCACTTTTAGCCTTCCCCTATCAAGAGTTATTAGTTAATAACTTCCTCCCATGTTAACCTATGTGGCATGGGATTTGCAATGGGAAAAAATGACTTGGGACATTTTTCCAGCACCAGGACTTATAAAATCATATTTTATAAGTACTCTGCCTATATCTACAGGACTCCCACCCCGGGTATACCTAGGGGAGACTTTAGGGGTTCTGAATATGCAGAAAGTTTGCAGGTCCTCCTACCACCAAAGTCGATTTTGAGCAGCACTTCATCACAATGTGGGGAGTGAAATGTGCAATTTTACTCTACCCAGGGCATATAAAACTCATTTTATAAGGGTCCACCTTATAGATACCTGCCCCCCCCCCCCACACACACTCCTGGGAGACCTAGGGGAGACCCTGGGGGTACCTAATATGCCAAAACATTGTAGGTTAACCATTTGTATGTGTCCCAAACACCAAAGTCGAATTTGGGCACAATTGTACACTTTTAAACTGACCTCAGGCTTCAGCAGTGCCACATGCAAGAACACACAGAGCTGCTGGCCTCTAAACAGCCATGCCCAATTACATACTAGGGACTGATAGGTAGTTTCAACCCCCCTGCCCTATTATATACTAGTGCCTTAGAGGGTAGGTCATGCCAATCACAGGGGTACCCCAACCAATAGTGTACCCTAGTGTATGTAGGTGTTTTCACTGTTTTCTAAATGTTTCTCTTTCAGCATAGCACTGGCCCTGGGCCTGGTTAGGCAGAGCCCAGGGTCAGTCAGAGTCATATACCACCAGTACCAATCAGCAAAATGTTGGGGGTGCCCAAGGCAGAGGATGACTTTCCAACAGTGGGAGTTTGCTTGTTTACAGTCCTGGCAACACAACAGCATGCAAAAAGCAGCAGCAAACTGGGAGTGCAGAGAAAGGTGAGGTCTGGTTCATAGAGAGAGAGCCAATTACATAATGCAATTGGTGCAAGTGGGACTTCTGTGGAACAGTTGAAGTGAAAGCAGGACGCAGGTAAGCAAAGCATCTGGAGAATTCACAAGTGAAGGGTTTATTCAATAATCTTCCTTTGAATAAAAACACTTTTTCGCACATGGACATATCTCCTCTCTTCTTCATTTAAGGTGCACTGGGCAGCCCTCTCCTGGGCAGCTATGTACAGTATAAATCCCAGTAACAGAGCATAATATTTTTTCACCCAGCACAGTGAATTCCCAGCATTGACGTTTAATGGTCCCATGGCACAAGTAGATATTGCAGCTTTCCTTCACCTGCTTGGGAATTATAGTTTCATTTTTAATATGCTGTTTAAGGTAGGCTGGGGCCTGTCTCTTTAGGGCCCTCATTTCTAATCTTTACAGTTTGTGTCAGCAAACAAAATCTGGAAGCAAAAATAAAAAATAATAACATTCTAAGTGATAGTCGTAGAGGATATACCTGGCTAAAGGCATTGTGTAGGGGTTGGGGAAGGAAGGAGGAGACCAGTAGAAGGAGGATGATGACCAGTAGGATGTTAAGGACCAGGAGATGGACAGCCAGGAGGACTAGGATTGCCAGAGCCATTAGGACCATGAAGAACTAGGATCAGGGATACCTTATCCATAAGGACTAGGGTAATCAAGATCAGAGCAGTCCAAGAACAAACAGGCTGGGAGGAACAAGAGCAGGACAAAAGGGATTATGGGTACAGTACCAGAGTGAGAAGCAATTGGCCTGGGGGACTCTAAGGAGTAGGTTCAGAATAAACAGAACGGTGAGGGGTAAGAACACCAGGAAGCTCGGTACCACATGACTAGGGAGTCCAACAGCACCAACCAGGACCAAGGGTACCAGGAGTGGCAGGCCCAAGTGGCCAGACCCAGTAGGATGACAACCAGTAAAACAAGGGAAAGAAGGACAAGGGGCTGGAGGACCAGGACCAAAGAGATAGTAGGATGACTAGGAATGAAAATGTCTTAAACAACAAAGGAGTGTATGAGTGTAACTTGAAAAACCATAGACCCAAAAACAAAATGAAAAAAGTGACAGTGTCAGTGACAGTTTATTCCTGGACCCCAACCTTGCTCAGGTAATCCTTTATTTTTTATATATTTAGCATGCCTGGTCCTACTTTGCACACACATATGAGTTGAATCACTAGTACACTCACCACCAAACCCGCTCCGCTGTAACTCAGGCGTCGTAGCACGCTGGGGCGACATTCGGTCACCCCAGCGGGGACCCGATGATGAAGCATGTCACCAACTAGTGGTGAGTGAGGGTCCTTCTAAACAAAAGGCTGTTTGCCTTTCCCTGTTGGACATAGTCATCCCTGGCCTCAGGGTGGACGCCTCCTGACTAGTAGGACCAGGCATGCTAAATATATAAAAAATAAAGGATTACCTGAGCAAGGTTGGGGTCCAGGAATAAACTGTCACTGACACTGTCACTTTTTTCATTTTGTTTTTGGGTCTATGGTTTTTCAAGTTACACTCATACACTCCTTTGTTGTTTAAGATATAATCTCAGGGGTACAGGAGTGTTGACTCGAGCCCTATCTCTCCCGTTGATACATTAATAGGAATGAAAATGACCATGACTGGAAAGGACCTTAGTGCAGAGGATCAAGAGCCCTTTGAACCAGGGACCAAGAAAAGTACCAGTAATTTGAGGCACAGTGTACCCAGGATCAGAATTTCTCCCAGCATCAGACTAGGAGGACCCTACATCAGGACAACAATGAGTACAAGGATCAGGGTGATCCACACCATGGAAGCTTGGACGACCAGCACTACAAGGACAGAGAAAAGGAAGATCAGAACAAGGAGGAACAATATTAGGAGAACTAGGATACAGGATTATAGGATCAGAGGGACAAGAATAAGATGGAATGAGCAAACCATGGTACCAGGAGGACTAGGATGGGACTGGAGAACTGGGGAACTAGGAGGGCTTGATAACCCAAGCCAAGGGGACCAGCACCTGAAGACCAGCACCAGGAGGATCAGACAAAGGAGTACATGATGTGAAAAGGATGGGACTAAGTAGACCAGGAGCAGATGGACTGGAATAGGTCATCTTGGGGGGACTAGTCAAAATAGAATAGTAGGACCAGGAGGACTAGGGGACCTGAATTGGGATGAGGAAGAGAAAAGGGTCAGGGCAGACAGCCTCTGAAGCAGGAAGGCCAGGGTCCATAGGATCAGGGGAGGATAACCTGGGAATGATAATCAGAAGAACCAGGACAGAGAAGGACCAGGAAGAACTAAGGTTAGCATGAAGAGGAGGCCATGGACCATCAGAACTAAAGAATAAAATTCCAGAATGATCATTGGTGTGGCAGGACAAATTACTGCAGAACCATGAGATAAAGATAAGAAGGGCTAAATAAAATAGAGCCAGGAGAACTTGGACCAGATTGAGGAGGACTTTAAAAAAGTGCCCTTTTTGATATGGCCACCTTGCACTTTTTGTTGGTATTTGCTGTGATTTTGATTGTAAGTGCACAAGGTTCCTGCTAACCAGGTTCCCAGTGTCAAATATCTTTCCCAAAACTGTGCAGTTGTTCCCCCAATTGGCGATAACTTTAGTATTGAGAAGTGTGGCTCAATGATTAGAGCGGCAGACCCTGATGCAGAGGTCTAGACTGGGACCAGAGTTCAATTCCCTGCCTCGGCGGCTCTTGGGCTCAAAAATTCCACGGACCTCATAATTCTCGCCTCGGTGCCTATTCCAATCATGGAGTCCCACTCTGCAACTCTAGGCAATAGCTTGCTTAATCTCCACAACGGCCCCCACAACGCTAAGGATGCCTGGCCTCCACCTTGGGGGTGCCCAGGAGTGGACGCCTCACAGGGAAAGCCAGGATGGGTTCCACAGCGTTATTCCTGTTGGAAATAAAAAAATGTAAAGCAGGGGCCCCTGACGACCCCTGCCCGCCTAAGCTTTGGTCAATGATGTCGGAGGCGATCGCTTTACCGCTGTTACACATATGGAACACGTCCATTGCATCAGGCATATTTCCGGATTGTTGGAAACATGCCACTCTCCTTCCCCTGAAAAAGAAGCCAAATGGCGCTCCGGATGATCTAAGTAATCTGCGCCCAATCTCCCTTCTAGCAGCCCCGGGCAAAATGCTCGAAAAATTGATACAACGTCAATTGAACAGATTTATCGAGGACAACGAGATTCTGCATGAAACTCAATCAGGCTTCAGATCGGGATTTAGCACCGAGACTGCCCTCATTGAGGTGGCTGAGTCGATTAGATGGTCTTTAGATTCAGGAGCATCAGCCATGCTGGTACTCCTGGATCTATCAGCCGCATTTGATACGGTGGATCACGACAGATTGATCTCACGGCTGAAGGATATAGGACTGAAAGATAAAGCGTTGGGCTGGCTACAATCCTATCTTACAGATCGCTCCCAGAAAGTAGCGCTGGGCACCTTCACCTCAAAACCAAAACACCTCAAGTGTGGCGTCCCTCAGGGGTCGGCTCTCAGCCCATTACTTTTTAATGTTTATTTAGCCCCACTCTTTACCTTGATCTCAAAATGGGGAGTGAAGGCAATTTCGTATGCAGATGATACGCAATTAGTCTTCCCTTTCTCTGACGTATCTGAGGCAGCCTTCAGCAAATTGAGGGGATGTCTTCGGGATATTTCCAGCTGGATGAATACTAACAAATTAAAACTGAATGCTGGCAAAACGGAGGTTGTCTTTTTTGGCAAACATATTCGTCCTCCCTCTGACTTGTGGTGGCCTCCTGAAATGGGTCCCCCCCCCTCCTCCTAGCACCTATGCGAAGAACTTAGGTGTCAGATGGGACGAGGGTCTCTCCTTTTCGTCACACATACAACAAGTCACAACTGGCTGTCTTTTCAAACTTAGGAACCTTCGGAAGTTCCTTGCGCTTTTGCCAGCAGACTGCCGAAAAATGGTAGTCCATGCAACAGTTACATCCAGATTGGACTACGCGAATGGCCTATATCTTGGCCTACCCAAATACTTGGTACATCGCCTGCAGATCGTGCAGAATGCGGCTGCGAGACTGCTAAAACACATCCCTTTTAGACAGCATGTCTCTCCGCATCTACACGACCTGCATTGGCTCCCTGTGGCTAGTAGAATAAAGTTCAAAGCTCTAACCTTGGCGTTCAGAGCACTTAAGGGGTCCTGTCCTGATTACTTAAAATTTAGACTCCCCAGGTATCACCAGGAGAGGCACCTGCGTTCTAACGCTCGGCTTCAGCTCCTCGTCCCTCGCGCCAAAAAAGCCAGACTCGGTGGCAGGTCCTTCTCTGCTAACACGGCAATTCTTTGGAATACCCTGCCGGTCGCCATCCAAGCTGCCACGACTGAATCCTGTTTCAAGAAGCTAATAAAGACCTGGCTTTTTGCCCAGAAAAAATAAGCACTCTCCCCCCTTTTTTTGTTTTTCCTGCCTAACAAGAGTTGCCCACCTAACGCCGGGACACCTCCTTGTGAGGTAGCTGTTTGCGCTTTAGAAATATCAGTATTATTATTATTATTATTATTCGTACAAGTGCCTTGAGACCCTTGCGGGTGAGTAGTGCACTATACAAGTATCAATTTACATTAAGTATTCTCTGTAAGTCCCGAGTTAATGGTACCCCTGGTACTGAGGGCCTGAAGTACTAAAGAGGGTCCCCAAGGGCTGCAGCATGAATTGTGCCATCCTAAGGGACTTCACTCTGAGCTCATGCAAACTGCCACTGCAGGATGCATGCCTTTGAGTAGACAAAAGTGAAAATAAGACATGGTACACAACCTGTGTGCCCAGCCTGTGGACACTGCATGCAATACAAGTAAGTTACACCAGCAGCAGGCCTTACTGCCACACGGCATGGTGCACCATCTTACATGTGAGGGCAAAATGGCATGAGCAGATATATCCTCATACTGTTCAGTTCCATTACTACTAGTATAAGCGATCAGGTAAGACATTTTAAAAGAATGTGCTGGACACTGGTGAAAACGAGTTCCCAGAACCATGGTGGCTTTACTGAAAATAGAGCTTTTTGGTATCACACATCTTGTATTAATAAACCACTGCTGATACCCGTGTTGGATGTACTAATTCATGGATGCAGAGGTGAAAATCGACCAGTTACTGGTGTGCTGACTGACTAGTTTTTGCCAGCCTGCACCCAGAGACATGTTTCTGACCTCTAACAGTAAGGGCCTTAACTCTTTACACTTAAGAGCTGGCTTCCTACAAGGACTATGAAGATCAAACCCAGGAGGACAATGACCAGTAGGACCTGTAGGCCAGGATAATCAAGATAAGGAAATGAAAAACCAATCACCAGTAGGAACAGAGTAAGAAGAACTAGGTGGACAAAAAGGATGTAAACCAGAAATACTGGGAACAGGGCTTGGAGGGCCATGAAGTTCAGGACCTAGGGGACCAGGACCTTGAATACCAAGGGGAGCAGGTTAAGCAGAACCAGAGTTAGAAGGATCAGATGTAGGACTATTCTAGAGGGCAAAGAAAAGGATGGCCATGAGGATAGGATGAGGTACCAGATAGCCAGGCTCAGGAGGACAAGAACAACAAGGACTACAACCAATTGGTGCAGCATCAGGAGAGCTAGAAGAAGGATCACCAGGGCAAGGGGGCTCAGCACCAGATCAAGGAGGACTCAGAAGAGGGGGAACATGAGGATTATGGCCACTAGGACCAAAGAACCATAATTAGCAAGGACAATGAGGGAACCAGGACCAATGATTTTAGAACAGGGACAACTAGAAGGATCAAGACCAAGAGAACCAGAGAAAGGTCTATTAGTGCCAGAGATACCATCAGCTGGACCAGGAAATCTACTGTTAGGAAGACAAAGGGGACTGGAACTGTATGACCTTTAGAAACAGGACCAACATATCAAGGCTTACATGGACCTAAGAGAGATGGGGTAAGATAACCAGGAGCAGTAGAAGAAGTACCAGAAATACCAAGAGAACACGGAACATGCCAGGAAAACCAGGATGAGCATAACCAGGAGCGCAAATGCTAGGAGGGTAAGGCCTAATAGAACCAGAACACGGAAACCAGGAAAATCAAGGTGTACCAGGAGCTGGGATACTGGGAAAAGGAATCAGATGAGCAGGCTGAGGAGGCCCTGAAGGACCAGGACAAGGGTACAAGGGTCAACAAGATCAGAAAGGGTGAGGACAAGAGCCAAGAAGATTACGCATAAAAACATGAAGAAGGAGGACCAGGAGCAAGACAATCAGGATCAGTGGGCACAAAATCAGTAGGAGAACGAGGACTGTAAGGAGTGAGAATCATAAGGCCAGGGTCAGGAAGGCCATATCCAGAGTGTGAAATATTAGGACAGGATTACCTGGAGTATCAGGAGGAGAGACATAGGCAACCAGAGACATGGAAGCTGAGATGACAAGGAGAACCAATGGGACCACAAACAAGGGGGTCAGGAAGATTAATGGGGGAGGATCAAGCTGTGGTATATGATAAGGCCAGGGTGAGGAGAAAAAGGTAGTCCAAGGCAGGGGTGTTCATGACAAGTATGTAGAAAGTAGGAGAATCAAGATAAGTAGCTAGAGCCAAGATGGCCATGAGCAGGGACAGGAATACCAGAACATAAAGAAGGATCAGAAACGTGATGGTCATGAGTATCATGACCAGATGCAGAAGGAACAGGAGGACTAAGGCACTTAGAAGCACGTAGAGTAGGACCAGCACCTGAGTGAGGAGGATTAGGTGTATACGAAGGATCAGAACATGTGAGACAAGGAACAGAGCTAGATGGACCAAGGGCCAGAACTAACAGGACCAGCACCTGCAGTCCCAAGTGGAGAAGTACAAAGGCCTGGGGTATCAGGAACAGGGCAGCTAGGATCAGGAGGACCATGACAAACAGAACCACAAGGTTCCTCCTTGGTTCCAAAGTAGTCTGAAGTTCAGGGGTTTCAGCTCTCATATTTATACCCCAAAAGTCCTTGTTCCCTATGTGTGAGCAGTCCTGGACCCAGTCCAAACCAGTTCTGGGTGCACTCTGCCAGTGCACAACTTCTTCCTTTGTCAGTGTGGGCCAGGGTCAATAGACACACCACAGGAGGCGGAGCCAACATTGTGAAAGGTAGGCACAACCCAGCACTGCCCTATTCAGGCCCTGGTGCTACTCCTCCCACTACTCCAAATGCAGATCGGTCTATTCAGCCTACTGCTGACTCACCCAGACTCCTGGAGGCACCCGAGACCCTGTCACTCTCAAACCAGACAGTCAATCCACAAACAGGCAGAGGCAGACAGAAAGGTTGAACAAGAAAATATCCACTTTCTAAAAGTGCTATTTTCAAACACAGGGTGTTAAAAGCTATCCTTCCTAGAAGATGTTTTATTACATTCTGAGTTCAGGGATACCAGGCTCCGAATTTGTATCTCACTTCCATGGGAAGATATGCAGGTAAACATGCTACACAGCATGGGCAAGATAGCCTTTCAATAGTGAAAAACGAAATTGGCAGTAGTTCACTCACAGGACATTTTACCCACACTATTACATGTCCTACCTTTTACATACACTGCACCCTGCCCAGGGGGGTACCTTGGGCCTACCATAGGGGTGTCCTAGGTGTAAGAAAAGGGAGGGTTAAGGCCTGGCAAATGGTTATACTGGCCAGGTCAACATGGCAGTTAGCAAACTGAGCACAAGCACTGCGGTGGCAGTCCTGAGACATCTCTTTGGGGCTACTCACATGGGTGGCACAATCAGTGTTGCAGGCCCCCTAGTAGCATTTATATTACCAGCCCTGGCACACTAAGTGCACTTTACTAGGGACCTACTGGTAAAAGAAATAAGCCAATCATGGATAACCAATCACATTTGAATGAATGTATAAACAATTGGATGAGTGCACGGCTTGTGTTTTTGTATTTACTTAGAGTATTTGGGTGCTCCGTGGGTGGCGGCCAACGTCCCTGGGCGCCTGATTACTAGATTCTATATTGTATCCCTAATGGAACATTACGGATATCCCCTTGGGCACACCTTGTTTTCCTCCCTTGCAGTCAGAGGATTCCACACGTTTTTATTCCTTGGTGAAGAAATTTTTATTTGATGTTTTCGGATGATTTACTTTCATTATGCTCATTTTATGAATATTTCAAAAAGATTTTCTCATCATTTCAACATCAGTGGCAATGATTCATTTACATTCTAATGCATTTCGGGCGTGCCGAATCGCCCTTCATCAGGGAATCCATACTATAAAAAATCAAATAATAACAATGATTATATTAATGTTCCAGAGAATTATCTATAAGTTTGTTCAGAACCTATGAGTTTTCTCGTGCTTTGTTAGATGTCCCACAGTTATTACTCTAGACTTGTTCGAAGTTCTATCCCTTAATACGCTAACACCTACATTCACTTACGTGCCACTGTTCTTTACTGTTGCGTCAAAATCTGAAAAACAAAATGTCCAAAAGCCCGTATAAGCAATTCGTTCTCTCAAAGCTCTTCTCTCATAACTAGAGTTCTAGACCCTGGGCGGTTTGATCAGTTAAAGTTTACGGTGACTAACCTGTTTCGCATGCTCTTGGCGTTTCAATCAGCGTTCTCTACACCTCCATAACGGACGGTTGTCGTGGTTACTAACAAACCTCTTTCCTATTAGTTATCGTTCCGCTCACGTGATAATGAGGCGAAACGAAATACTACTGTTGAATCTGCCACGTGAGTCTGTTTCTAATTCACTGTTCATCCAAAAAAGAAAAGTAATGAGTAAAAAGTCACCCCTACTTATTATCCATGTCTAAAGCTGAAAAAAACTAAAAAAAACTAAAAAGACTAACACAAAAGCTGATAAAAGCTGGAGATTCGAACCCCTATCAATATATTAACCAAAAACCGCAACTCTACTCTGTGTGCTACGCTCCCAATATGGTGATTAGTGCAAAGTTGGGATATGAAGGGTAAAACTGATAAACTCTGGATTCAAAATGAAGATCATAACTGTAAATCAACATTAACATATTATAGCATATAATATCGCAGGTCTCCTGTCCAGTGTAAGAAAAACCACAGCATGTCCTTCTGAAATATATTACAACTTACAAATAGCATGATAGTTCACTCCGTTCGTTAAGTCCGTTTGGACTTTGAGTACAAAGTCTGTGTATCCAATAATTCTCCCATTGCAACATGTGTTTAGTGTTGTCTCTTCCTTCTGTTTTTTCCATTGTCTCCAAGATTATGTATTGTAATTGAGAAATGTTGTGTTTTGCCTCCACAAAATGGGTGGCTACCGAAGATTTGGGATTCTTCAACCTTATGTTAGATTTGTGCTCGGTCAGACGTGTCTTTATGCTTCTTTCCGTTTTGCCAATGTAAAGTTTCCCACATGGGCATTTCAGTGCATAAATGACATTTTTAGTGTTGCATGTCGCATTGACTCTGATCTTAATCTTGTTTCCTTTCATTGGGTGATTGATTGAATTGCCTCTGATGATGCTATTGCAGCTTCCACAGGTTAAACATGGGTTCATTCCTTTGAATACTTTGATTACAGGTTTACGGCATTTGAGGATTTCTCCTAAATTTTGCGCTCTGGTGTGGGCGAATATGGGAACTTGTTCAAATGATTTTTGAAAATCAGGTTCAGATTTTAACATTTTCCAATGTTTGATAATGATTCTTTTGAAATTATGGCTTTGCGTTGAGTATTTAGATACCGCAACTATGCGTGCTTCCTCATGTTTGTGACAAGGGTTAAAAGAATAACATCAGAGGAATCCAAGGTAAAAACATCACTGGATGAAATGGACACAAGGTTTATGGACAGAGGGTATCCCAAAGAGGTCATAGACAAAGCAAGGGAAAGAGTGAACAATATGGACAGAAATAATCTTCTAAAACCATCCCAACATGGCAGTTAGCAAGCTGAGCACATGCACTGCAGTGGCAGGCCTGAGACATGTCTTTGGGGCTCCTCATGTGGGTGGCACAATCAGTGCTGCAGGCCCCCTAGTAGCAGTTGAATTACCAGCCCTGGCACACTCAGTGCACTTTACTAGGGGCCTACTGGTAAAACAAATAAGCCAGTCATGGATAACCAATCACAATAACAATTTACACAGAGAGCATATGCACTTTAGCACTGAACAGCAGTGTTAAAGGGCCCAGAGTCTATAGCCGACAACCACAGATCATTAAAAACAAAGGAGGAAGAAGCAAAAAGTTCAGGGATAACACTGCAAAAAGGGCCATTTCCAATACTTACAAACCATATTTGTGGCTGCAACATTGGTAGGAAAAATAGTAAGCAAAAAAAGTGTGTCCCATCTCAGCCAGGGCCACCCCTATGGTGCCCTGAGCTAAATTGACCACCTCTTGTCAGAATCCTCCATATAGTTAGGGATATGCCATCTCCGCAAAGGAAGTGGACATACAAGCCCACTGGCTACTACCTTCTGCCTCCTATATCACCCCCTAAAATGTGTATTCAGGGGCACACCAAAACCTCAAGCCTCAGATTACCGATGACCTATGAAGAAAAGGACAAAAAAGAGTCGATCCTTGCACGACACACAGCTCCAAACAATGACTTTGTCCCAGCACTGCCAACCTGTCTGCGAACTTTGAAATTTGTTGCTCCCAATGACTTGTCCCACAGACCAGCAACCTCCAAAATTCTGGGAGGACTGACTGCCTTCTATAAAGGCTCCATATCTCCTGTGGACAGCTGAACTGACCAAAATAAAACCAACTTGAAATAGCAATTCACTGCCTGTGGAACTGCAAAAAACTACTATATCTGCACCAGACTCCCGTAGCCAGATTACCAGCAGCCCACCATTAAAGCAAAGGTTTGCAAGAATTTCTGAGCAAGTGTCTACCATGGGCTGACCCCTGCCCGACTCAACATCAACACATGCAGCCTCTGCACAATGACTACCCCAAACACGACCTGCACCAGTAAGCTGTTTCCCTGTGCCAAATGGACACACTTGTACTCAGAGCCCAAGGGCCTTGGGGAGATCAACTGATGGTGTCTCGATGCTCCTGCACATCCTAACTTACCTGTGCAGCTGTAGGTCTCCTTCGATCGGCCTCCTGGCCTGAGCCTGCAGCCTTTTTCCGACTTTGAGATTCCCCATTGGTTTGCATTGGGTACTCAACACTATGGTGGTACTCAGCACCCAGCCACCCCTGTGCTACTGGAGGTGTAAGTTTGGTGCTGTCTTTTGCTCTCCATGCTTACCTTAACCCCTGGGGACTGGGTTAGCAAACCGTTCTGCTTACCTGTATGTAGAATCACTTTGATTGCCCCCTTTCTCTATTGGATAACATTGGCACCAGATTCTGAGTTTGACCTCTGCAATCAGCCGCCCCGGGGCCTCAGGTGATGCAGTTTTGTCACTTACCCAAACTTTACCTGGTACTAATTCTTTATCCAGAAACTCAATATTGTAAAGTGTTACTTACTGTAAACAGTACGGGCCGATTTCGACCAAGAACCCTTAAGTATTTGCCCGGCGTTAGCCGCCTCTCATACCGTATGATATTACCAAACAAAGAGGCAGGTGGCTAGAGACTGGAAGGCAGGAAACAGGAGTTTATTCCGACGGAGCAGAACACGTCAAATCAGACAACAGGGTATCTCCTTGAGGTGCTCTCTCCGCATCTCTGAGGCCTGGCCTCTTATACACAGGTTTATGATCTTTAATACAGTTTATTACATGTGGCACATTCTTGCAAATACTTTGAAGTACGGAAGGACATCCTCGGAATCCCCGCTTCAAGCCCGTTCCCACACACATTTACAGTTGAAGTCCCCACCCCGGTCACAACAGGTGATGATTGTCACGCAGCTGGGCATTCCGCCGATTCCCTGAATGCATGTGGTTGATCGGATCTCATGGGGTGGGGGCTTTGATCAGTTGTGGATCCTTTGATGGGGGAGCTTCCTACTGTATGGGGGCTATAAACAGCATCTGCAGGGCCAGGTGGCGGCCTGGGAACAAGCAGGACAATCGGGCAAAAAGGGGATTTTATCAAAGGGATACGGGCTCATGAAAGGGATGGAGGGAGGTGTCGAGCTGGGAACAGGATGGGACTCCAAGGCAGGGTTGCGCTGGAGAGGGGTTTATGGCCCAAGCATGTGAGAGCGGGAGCTGTCAGCGCGCGGGGGATGCCTGCGAGGTTAGGAGAGCGAGAGAGAGAGAGAGAGAGACGCGCTAGCTATCGGCAGTGGGCAGAGAGGCCATGGCATTCAAAATGGCTGCCGCTTACGCGCACGAATGGGCCAAAAAAAAGGGACAAGATGGCGCCGATAATGTTGATGCTGCAAACTACATTTCAACAGTCCTCCCTTTTCAACATATCTAGCCAACTTGCCTAATCGATGTCTATCTTCATCAAATTCCTAACCTCAACATCGTACAATACTCTCATGCGTTCCCTTTCGAAGTCCACAGTCTTAGGGCAGATACAATTCGCACATAGTGAACACAGAGGCGGAAGGCATTGGATTCCTAGGCAGAACCCACAAATTACAACAATAGGAATCAGGATAATCGTAAACAGTCTCCATCCCCAGCTTTTAACAGTACTCCAGAACGACCCACCAAACGACCATTCTTCTTGCTCCTGGTGAACTTCTGAGGAAAGTCGGTGGAGATGTTCGATGGCTTTGTACACTGAGGGGGAATTATCCGGTATGTAGGTGCAGCAGCTGGACCCAATGATGCGGCATGCTCCTCCACGATGTGCTAGAACCACGTCTAGAACAAGGCGGTTCTGAAGAGTCACCAAGCGGACCGCCTGAAGCTCGGCCGTATTGTTCGTGAGGATGCCAGCAGTAATGTTCATTGTCGTTTCAACTGCCTGAGTCAGATGTCGGATGGCACGGCTGTTCGCCATCGGACCCCAGAATGGAACAAGTCCCTTCATTGCATCGAGGAACTGTGTTCCGGTGGAGTCGGCTTGTTCGATGTCTTTGGCTCGTTTCTGTCTGTGATGATTCGCTGGAGCCACATAGGTCGGAGGGAGGATGAAGGCAATATTACAGGTGCCCCCCCAGCCTTTGGGGAGCCAGGTGTAGGCCTTTGTACCACAAACAAAGTACATATTCGGTGAGGAGACAAAAGAGGGTGGATCAATGGAGTCCAAGGTTCTGGTGATGCAGCAAGCGCTACGGCCTACCAGCTGTGTCCCAAGCCCTTCGATGCACATAAGGCCTGTGACGTGGATGACGGATAAGGCCAGGGTCAGGGTGGCGGCCGTTCGCTTCCAGAGGTAGGAGAAGGTGGGTCGGGTCGGATTGTTAAACACCTGCATCTCAATCCGTTCTTTGACGGGGATGTCCATATGGATGGAATCGTTGGAGGTCTGCGGGCAGAAGTGCGTCTTCGTTTTGTTCTGCCAAAGAAAGAAATGCGTCATAGTCCTGCTGGAGGTAGTGTAATCCCTATAGCTTTCTTGCAGGAGGATCAGCCAAACAAGGCAGGAGCCGTGCACTGAGAAGGGCGAAGGGATGGAGGGTACGGAATGTCCAGTGGCGTGGGGTAGCAACCCACAGATCCAGCAGTTGGTGGCATTGGTAGCGAGATTGTGCTGGTGCAGCAGTTGCACGAAGGAGTTGTTCCAGAACTCCTTCTGTCTCTCTCGGAGTTGAGGTGAAAGATAAATCAGATAATGTTCCTTCATTGTGGTTGGTTGTGCAGTGGTTAGGAACGTCTCATGGGCGGGTACGCTCTCTTCCACAATCCAGAGGATGGTCATGAGGAGGAGGCAGAAGAGAAGGGTGATAAAAAGTGCAATAGTCTTAAAACTGTGGATTTTGTCAGTCTTTGGGTTCCTGTAGCGGATCTTCGGATGTCCAGCTGCTTCCATCACCTTCTTGTCGGGCGCTTCCATCATCTTCAAGGGGCTCGGTAGCGGGCAGAACCACAAACTTCGTCTGACTTCACTCCTGGCGGCCCTAGTAGTGTTAGGCCACCGCTCTGAGAATTTCGACTTAGTCAATGATCTGCTTAGCCGAAGCTCCCTTCTTTAGTCGCAGGTTATACCCTTCTCTGGATGGTACAGTGGGATCGGGAGTTTTTGCTAATTCAAGTGTCTCTGTGTCCGGATAGCAGTTCATTGACGGTCGGTCTTTGTTCAGGAGCTCTTCTTGGGTGGCCACGTCTTCGGTCGTCGTCAGAGTCGAAGGGATTTTTTTGCAGTGGTGTGCATGCACCCAGTTGCGCTTTCCTTCCACTCGAAGTGCCGTTCGGGTGGTGATTAGAACTTTCCAGGGGCCCGTCCACCGAGGTTCCAGACTCTTTGCACGCTGGAAATTTCGGATCAGTACAAAATCTCCAGGTTGGATGGTGTGTCCGGGACCCCTGGAAGCGTCGGGAATTGCATGCAGTACCTGTTGGTGAATAACAGACAGCGTTTTAGTCAACTGGTACAAGTAATCAGACATCAGGACGTCTGGGACGTCATGAATGGACGTCGGTTTTGGTGCAGACCAGACATTCATGGGCCGGCTGAATACGACCTCGTAAGGTGTCAAGTGGTGCTTGGTGAGGGTGGAGCGCATCAATAGCAATGCCAGTGGGAGTGCGTCTGGCCATTTCAGTCCTTAATAGTTTCCTTAGCGTCTGTCCATTTCTCGGCTTGTGACCTGGTCACGTACATGCATGTTGTCGTCCTATTCTCAGCTGTGGTTCGGGCAGTGATGTCGGCTAGTGCGTTACCTCGTCCAATGGTGTCTGTCACTTTCTTGTGTGCCTGGCATTTGATGACCGCAAGTCGTTTGGGGAGGAGGACGGCTTCAGTCAGGGCAGAGACTAGATCTCCGTGTAAGATGGGTGTACCATGTGAAGTAAGGAATCCCCTCTCCTTCCAAAGGAGCCCAAAATGGTGAACCACCCCGAAAGCGTACTGGCTGTCGGTGTAAATGTTTGTTGTGGTTCCTGCTGCTAAGATGCACGCTCGGGTGAGGGCAATCAGCTCTGCTGCCTGTGCAGATCGTTGTGCGATGCATGCGGTTTCCACTACAGTTTGGGCTGTGGTAGCTGCATAGGCTGAAGTGGTGCCGTCGGGGAGCTTTATGCACGAGCCGTCCACCCACAGCTCTCCGTTGGGGTCTGGGATGGCAGTGTCTCTGAGGTCAGCCCTACTTCTAGTCTATTCGTCTGTGAGGGTCACACAGTCATGTACGGGGGGAACATTGGGATCGTTCTCTGGTAGGGGCAACAGAGTTGCTGGGTTCAGTGTGGTGCATCTCTTCAGGGTGATGTGGGGTGCAAGCAGAGTCAATTCGTACCCAGTCAGTCGTGCACTAGTCAGGTGTTGCGTCTTGGTCTGGTTCAGGAGGGTGTCGACCGCATGGGGTACCAGCACCGTGAGGGGGTTTGAGAGTACAATTCCCTCACTCTGTCGGATAGAGACAGCAGCGGCAGCTACCGCTCGAAGGCAGGCAGGCAAAGCTCTGGCTACAGGGTCGAGAGTGGCAGAGAAGTAAGCGCATGGTCGTTGCTTTGGGCCAATGGACTGGGTCAAGACAGACAAAGCACTTCCCTCCCTTTCGTGAGTGTAGAGGGAGAAGGGCTTTGTGTAATCAGGGGTTCCTAGAACAGGGGCTGAACAAAGGGCATCTCGTAGTTCTATAAAGGAGGATTGGCATTTAGGGGTCCAAGGGAGTGGGAAGGGAACATCTTTGGCCAGCAGAGAAAGCAGCGGTTTCATGATGAGGCTGAAATTCGGTACCCACTGTCGGCAGAAGGAAGTGAGGCCTAGTAGGGAGCGGACTTGTTTCTGAGTCTTAGGGGCTGGGGTCTCTAGAATGGTTTGGATTCGGTCAGGAGTAAGTTTCCTTCCGTCTTTGGACAGGAGGTGGCCTAGGTAAGTGACCTGGGGTTGGCAGAATTGCAGCTTCTTTTTGGAGACCTTGTGGCCATTTTCCGCAAGGAAGTGCAGGAGTTGGATGGTGGCTGTGACTGCAAGTGGAGTGGTATCGGCCGCCAAAAGGATGTCATCGACGTATTGTATCAACACCACTCCATCGGGTAACTGGACTTCATCCAGTTGTCTCTTGAGGGCCTGACTGTAGATGCTGGGGCTTTCTGTGTAGCCTTGGGGTGCTCAACAGAATTTATATGAGCGGGCTTTGAAGGTGAAGCCAAAGAGGTATCGGCTGTCTGGATGGATGGGGATAGAGAAGAAAGCATTTTTTAGGTCAACGACAGTGAAGGTGGTGGCAGTAGAAGGAATCAAAGTCAGAATAGTGGTGATATCCGAGACCACGGGGTACTGAGGTACAACTACTTTATTGACCTCTCGAAGGTCGATGATGAAGCGGTATGCCTTCTCATCTCACTCTCCTTGTTTCTTTATGATGGGTAGGATAGGACTGTAGCAAACATTGCTAACCACTTCTTCTACCACTCCTGCATCTATCAGGGACTGGATAAACCTCACCAATGCCTTCTCGCCCTCGGGCGATATCTGATATTGTGGGAGTTTTGGGAGTATTGCGTCCTGTCGAACAGTTATGTGCACTGGGTTGATCATCATGCGTCCTACGTCCGAATCAGTCTTGGCCCACAGATACGGAGGCAGAGCATCAAGTAGGGACGAGTCAGTGCCAGTGATAGAAAACATGCGTCGGGAAGGACAATGTCTGAGTAGAACCGGGTTGTCATACAGAAAAACTTGAACCCCGTCTTGTGAACATCTAATGGTTGCTCGGAAATGTTTTAGCAAGTCAAGTCCCATAATGGCGTCAGGGGCTTTGGAAGAAAGCAAAAACGTCGTGTCAGTGATGTTATTTTCTAAGTCAAGGGAGATCGGTGTGGACAAAGGGTTAGTGGAGGGCGTTCCATCGAAACCTATCGGTGTTACAAGTGAGCCAGACAAGTGTGCCCTTGGAATCAGTCGTTTAGATAACGCACTACGTGTTGCGCCAGTGTCTACCAGGAATGGAGACTTTGTACCAAGGACCTTAGCGGTGACATAAGGACCTTGCTGGTCAACATAGAGCTCGACTGGATCCCTCCCTTGCCCTAGGCAGTCCTATGCGAAGTCGTGAGTGTGGTTGCAGTCAGACTGTTGGTACTGGTTTTGTCGGGGACGGTCAAATGTATTCGGTCTGCTTGGTCTGTCGTTATTTGTATCATTCGTGGACCCGCGTTGCTGTCCTCTATTTCTCGGTCCACCCGCTACGTCTTTGGGGTCCCTATTCCTGTTCATCTCTAACAGAACCGGACACTGGGATTTCCAATGCCGAATCCCTTGCAGAAAGCACACTGGTCCTCGCTAATGTCTCTACGTCCAACATGGGGTGTCGGAGTACGGTCTTTAGGGGGTGCGTTCCTAGGGCCATTTGTCTGGTAGTTCCCTTTGTATTGCTCTCGTCCTATAGTCACCCCTTGCAACTGCGCAATCATCACCCTCTCCTTTAAGTCTTTCTTCTTTTTCTCTGTCGCTCTATTGTTTTCATTTTTCTGGTGCTCGTAATATTGGGCCATCTGGAGGATAGCCGCAGGTTTGGAGGCTGCCCAACTACTCTCGCTAGCCTGTAGTTTCTGAGAGACCTCCTGCAACAGACCTTTGACGTAGTTCTGGACAAACAGATGGTGTCCGGTTGCAGTGGTCATGTCCTGGCCGCTGTAATCGGAGAACACCGTTTCAAACCGGGAGAAGTATTCCGATTTGTCTTCCTGGGGTTTCTGACGACAGACCGTTACTATCGACCAGTCCACTTTCTTTTCTGGGATCAGGGTTTTTAGTTTCTGCACAATTTTGTCTGGGAGTTCTAAAATGGATTTCAAAGGCTTCTGTCCAGGCTCTCGCTGTCTATCTATGCCATCGAGTTGTGACCAGGTATGTCCAAACAGCTCAAGGTGGTCGACTTTCCGGATTTGCTTCCACACATCAGCTGGCAGACATAACCCGAAAAACAAGTCGATGTCAGCTAGGGTCATAATCGTTGAACCTAGGGCTGTACCTAATTCAGTGTAGAAGGCAGTGGGGTTTTTACGTAAATCGGGCAGAGATTTCCGGAACGTCAGAATATCTTGCCGATCCCATGGCTGGTAGACCCAGTTGTACACTACCCTCCCTCTTGCATCTTGGTGGTTGACGTCATCGTGTGTTTCCAGACCTCGTGGGGGAACCCAGTAGGGGGCAGCCTCTCTTATGGGCATCATGGTGCTAGCTTGTTCCGTTCGTGGTTCGGTCGCTACAGATGTCGTAGGTTTAGCTTCCGATTCTTGTTCAGTGAGGTGGCGGAAAACTTCAAGCGTATGCGCAAGGAGGTCCGTCACGTCACACTCGCCCTCATCCCCGATATCGACCATTCTATATAGAGTCGTTAGGCTCTCGGGACCTTTGTCTTGATATCGGTCCTCATAAGCATTTAGGGCATGATAACACAATCGTACGACAAAGTGTCGTCTGTGGCTTCCCGCATATGATTTGAACATATCCATGATGTGCTCTTCATTCTCCTTTCGTTCTACTAGTGTCCTGACTACCTTGTCAATCCCTGCTCACTCATCTTTGCTCAACCTGTTCGTTCTCGTGGAATCTGTCTGTTGGGTCTCAGGGTCATCTGACATTGTTGCTTGTGCTGTAGGTAGTACAAGGGATTCGGCCGGCGCGGAGGCCATGGGGGCCGAGGCCCTGGTGCTACTCTCGTCTGTACTTGGGGGCGGTGGGTGCTGTGCTAATGGTTGGGAAGGGGCATATGGGGGAGGCATGTAGATGATTGGAGGACCTAATAAGAGATCATCGTTGGCTCGCTGTTTCGAGGGTAATTCAGGGTAGAGCGTAGAGGGCGTTCTAACGGGACACTGACTCGATGTGTCGGACTCTCGTTTCCGCTTGGCTTCCTCTCTCTCCTTAATCTCTTCTTCCAATTTCCTAGCAGCCATATGAGCTGCTTTCCGTAGTTCTTTCTCTAATCTAATCTCGTTTCTTTTCTTACGTTGTTCTGTTTCTTTACGCCACATGCCGAAGCTGTCGAGCATAGTGGGCGTTGTCTTGCTGTTACAAAGAGCTGTTTCTAGCGCGCTTATTTTATCTTCATCGAAGGATCCTATCAGTGGCCACTGACTTTTCTGATCCTTCTTCGTATATTTATACCACAGCTTGCTATAGGCTATGGCAATCAATCCATGCTTCATGAACATGTCCTTATTAGGGGTGCCTTCCAGTGGAGCCGGATGGTTCATCTCTAATAAGCGGTACGGGCTGAACCAACTACCAATCAGTGGGGAGAAGATAGGCATGACGGATTACAACGGGGACAAAAGTCTGCACTACCTATCTTATCACTGCGTGCAAAGACTAGACAGAATATTTCTATTCTTCGTTATTTGCAGGCAGAGAATACCTCGAAAGAACCAATATCGAACAGTCAATGTTCGGTCAATCAAACAATCAATGGGGAGAATAAATAGGCGCGACGGGTTACAACGGGGAAAAAAGTCTGCGTTACCTACTCTTTAACTACCTGCAAAGAGAGAACCTGTTCTTCTCCGTTTGGAGGTGGAGGTTTACCTTTTATAACCCTATCTGACCCCAGGAAGGTGATAGGAAATTCAAGTTTGATATGTTTATGCTCAGGACATATAGATACACCTTTTAGTAAGGACCATTTATATATCCCATGTTCGGAAATGCCTCTTCTGAAAACGCAGAATTTGCTTGCCTAAGCTTTCTGTAGGCTTTTCTAGTATGTGTATTGGCCATCTGGTTTTGGAGCAGTAGGGCAAGCTGGGTCAGACCTGGCTGGAGTGAGAGAGCGGTATTCAGAGCAGGGGGAGGGGTGACTCTTAGATCTGAGCAAGGCTGTGCCCAGTAAGGTGAATGATGGCTTTACCTCCCACGGGACGTCTGATAGCAGACCCCCTCATTCTGAAAGGGCAGGATGTCGCCCCGTAAACCAAGTGTTCCCCGACCCCATCGAACTGGTTCTGACTGGACTGAGTGATTTGTGACTTTCGAGAAAAAAGGCTTTTTTTCGGTATAAAATGCTGGAACTTTGATCAGGGTGTGTTTTTTCTGGATGCCAAGACGAAACTCTGTCCGAGTGAACAGAGGATAGGACTTTGAAACTTTCACCAAGCTTGCTGAAGGGACTACCCGAGGGTCTAATTTGAGACCGCCTCCTGCTGAAGTCTCAGGGACATTAGACTTCACCCTGTCCACCATCGGAATTCCTGTGCGAGGAATTCTGCTTGAAAGTGAGGCCTCCGTTGTGTGATCCGGAGCCTCTATTTCTAATGTGAGGAGTGCTGACTGAAAACCCTTGCTGAATCTGTGTGGACCGCTGCAGCTAAGAGAGAGCTGCCGCCCCTGAGAGCCCGACGGAATTTGAACCCTTGAAACCCTCGCTGAACCTGTGTGGGCCACCGCTGCTGAGAGCCCACTTGAATCTGACCCTTCGAAACCCTCACTGAATCTGTGTGGGCCGCTGCAGCTAAGGGAGAGCTGCAGCCGCTGAGAGCCCGCCTGAATTTCAACCTTCAGAACCTTGGCTGAATCTGTGTGGGCCACTGAAGCTAAGAGAGCGCTGTAGCCGCCGAGTGCCCACCATTGTACCATCCTGGTCGAGATCACCATTTGTCCTGTGGGCCGCCGCAGCTAAGAGAGAGCTGCTGCCGCTGAGGGCAAGCACCTTTGCCAATTTTGGATCATCTTGAATCAGCCTGGGTGCCGCCGCTGCTAAGAAAGAGCTGCTGGAGCTGAGCGCCCGCACCTTTGCCAATTTTGCATCATCGTGATTCATCCTGTGGTCCGCTGCAGCTAAAAGAGCTGCTGCCATGGAGGGCCTGCACCTTTGCCCACTTTGCATTATCGTCATCGTAATCTGTCCTGTGGGCCGACGCAGCTAAGAGAGGGCTGCTGCCGCTGAGTGCCCGCACTTTTACCAACTTTGCATCATCGTGGTTTGTCCTGTTGACCGCCGCAGCTAAGAGAGAGCTGGTGCCGCTGAGTGTCCACATCTCGTTCACCAGTATCGAGGATTGTTGCTATCGTCACTTTGGCCGACGCAGCTAAGAGAGAGCTGCAGCCGCTGAGACCCCATCATGGAGCTGCAATACAAGAGTCATCGCCACCACCAGCTTGGGCCGTAGCAGCTGCATGCTTCTGCCGCTGAGAGCCCACCTGTCCCCGAGTGCCCGAATCATTGTGGGTTCACGCTGCGGGTCCCTGCAACCAAGACTTGTGGTCTCTGGGAGTCCGCCTGTCACTGTCTCCGCTTCTTCGAGAAGCTGTGTGCTGTGTCCCCTTCAAACAGCAGGTATCTGGAGCGCACCGGGTCGCGTAGACCCCGACCTTGAACTCAATCAGTGTCACATTCTGGTGAATACGTTATTGCCTTGTTGAGTCTCTATTGGTTTACGTGCATTGTAGTTGCTAAAAAGTTTGAGAGCCTTGCGTTAAACCTTAGATAAAGATATTATTTTTCTATATCTACCCGAGTTGTGTCCTTTTGTGGTGTTGTTACTGCCTTATTGTGCATGCCCATAAATGCTTCACACACTGCCTCTGGGATAGGTCTAACTGCTTGTGCTAAATCACCACAGAGTTGAGCAGGGGTTGTCAAAGAGGGTAGCCCACTGGCCCTGACGTAGGAAGAAGGGTCCCTATTTGGACTTTGGTGCCAGCCATTGCCAACTAGAGACCCCCATTTCAAACAGTGCAGTGTATGTGAAAGGTAGGGCATGTACTGAGGTGTTTACCATGTCCTGACTGTGAAATACTCTCCATTTTGTTTTTCACTGTGGAAAGGCCATCTTGCCCAGAGGACAGAATGGGAAGACTGTGTAATATGTTTCCAGCCTATCTTCTCAAAGGCTTAAGATGGTAAGTTGACGTTTAGTGTGCCTGAACTCACGATTCAATAAAACATCTTTTTGTGAAGGTCGTTTTTGCATTGTGTGTTCAGAAACCACTCTTTTAGAAGTGGCTGGGTTTTTGTGCTCTAACATTTCTGTGTGTCTCTGCTGGTTGTGGATTGACTGTCTGGATCTGAAAGTGATAGCTTCTGGTGAATGTCTTGACCCAGGGGAGGAGGTGAGACAGCAACAGGCTGACCTGCATCTGGAGTGTAGGGGGGAGGAGTAGCCCCTGGAGGTGAAGAGGCCTGGGCTGCGGCCATAAAATAATGGCTCCATCTCCTGCTTAGTGATTAAGTATCTAGACCCCACTATCAAAGGCAGAAGGTGTCACTGGTAGGGAGACACCCAGAAATGGTTTGGACAGGGGTCAGTGCCCCCCTGAACAAAAAGACTTCAAATACTTTGCGGGGTATAACTATGAGAGCTGAAACCCCTGGACTTTGGATCAGAGAAATGGAGTGATCAAGACTGTAAAGGATTGAAACACTTCATGGTCAAGAGGAACCTCTGCCAAGGAAGAAAAAGCTGAAGAGACTGAAGGAAAGGACTGACCCTTGCTGTGTGTTTTGGGACTGGCCTGCAGTTTGCTGCTTTAACCAAGGAGAAGCTAAAGGGACTTTGCTGTGTGCTGTGTCCCCCTGCTTGAAGTAACCTATCCCCAAGGGCCCAAGGAGAGCTGGCTTCCTGTTTTGGAAACTCAGGAACATTAAAGTTTCCAGGTGTGTCTCAGCGATGCTGTGTGCGTGTGCTTTTTGCTGCTTGAGACCCTCGTAAGAATCGCCCTTTAATCATGGGTACCTGGAGTCCAAGAGAGTCTCAGCGACGCTGTGTACGTGTGCTTTTTGCACCCTGAGCCCTTCGTGAGGATTGTCCGGTGATTGTGTGCACCCGGAGTCCAAGTAATTCCCAGCGATGCTGTGCATGTGCTTTGTGCAGCCTGGGACCTTCACGAGGATTGCCTGTAATCGTGCACACCCAAAGCTCAAGTGAGTCACAGGAATGGTGTGTGAGTATGCTCTGTTGCAGCCTGAGACCTTTGTTAACACCAGCAGCTCGGACCGGCATCCCCAGAGGAGCTGTGCCGCCAACCCGCGCCTGCCGTTGCTAGAGCGGGACCACGAACCAACCCCATTGGGGGAGGGCCCGAGTCCAACTGCCCGGAATCCACAAAGTCGCATCGGAGGCCCAAGTCGTGAGAAGAAGGGAGGAGAGTGAGGTCACACCCCCCTAGGTGAAGTGTGTCACCGCCTGGGGCGGGGTGCGAGCTCGAAGCGAGATGCTCTTGACCCCTCCCATTTTTGCAGCGTTAGCCTCTTATTCAGGTCATATCGTGACCCATACTTGCCAAGGAGTGGCAGTACTGGGGCCGGAATGCGGAGCTGCAGCTTGGTTTACACCATACCCATGTTGGGGCATCTGTTGGCAGAAGCTGAACGCGAGTCAGTACGAGTGGTGTAAAGACCGTCTAAAGCACTGTGATCAGTGTTATGTTTATTACGCATTGCATTATTTCTGCATTATGAACTACCTGATTAGTGAATTATGCATTGCATTATTTCTGCATTATGAACTGCCTGATTGTTGCATTACGACTTGCACTATTTGTACACAACACACTTCCTGATTGTTGCATTAGGCATTGCATTAGTTTGCATAACAAACTGCCTGTTTGTTGCATTACGCCTTGCATTTTTTTGGCATTACGAACTGCTTGATTGTTGCTTAACAAACTGCATTATTTTTACATTGCTCAGTGCCTAATTCTTGCATTACGAAATGTATAGCATTGCATTAGGACTGCAGTGAATCATCTAGAATTGCTCATTAATATTGCCAGAACCTACAATGGCTGGCTGGCCTAATAACCGGCCAGGAGAAATATTACAAATACGCATATTTTGGATTTATATTGTGTGGTCTCATCATCTATCTTTTTATATAAATATAGACTTGTTTTTTATAAACTTGTGAGGAGACCATTTGTGGTGACAACATTGGGTTACTGAGAGCGTGGTTGCAAATACTTTACACACTCGCCTTGAAGATAAGCCTGGCTGCTCACGCCAAGCTACCGAGGGGGTGAGCAGGGGCTATCTGAGAGGGTGTCCTTCCTTTCCCTGGCGGGGAAGCAAGTTTCCCTATTTGACTAAAGTACCTACCTCAGCAAACTAGCGACCCCCAGGTCTAACACATTGGTTTTGGATTCAGTCATTGAGTGTGTGTATCATTTATTTCCTGTGTGTTCTTAGTAATGCCCTTTGATAAGCCTAACTACTCACCCACACTACTACAAATGACAGCATTAGTATTATCTACCTGAGTCTGTAAAGCCTCTGGGGATCCACTGGACTCTGTGTACACTATAGCTTATTTTGGTATAGTATATACACAGAGCCAGCTTTCTACACTTGCTGAAAGATTAGACAATCTCTGAAGTTCACCATAGGGCTGGGCAATCTAGACGTGAGAGAGAGAGAGATGGAGGGGCCAAATGATCTTAGAGAAGTGGCAAAGGAGAGGGTCTGGATGATTATGAGTGCCAATGTTGAATGACAAGGGCTTCCGAGGTCCATTGGTACTGACTGAGGTGCTGCAGACCAGCAAGGGGATTGAAACACCTATGTACATGTCATATTTTAACCATCCTTTATATGTTCTAAGTAATGAGGTATTTGCTTATGTGGAGTAAGGTGCTTGTAGAGCTAGGAAACATTGGGCCTTATTTACAATAATTTGACACATGGCAGCCAAGCCAGAGGGGGGGGGGGGCACATATTTACAAGGCTGTGAATAGCCACTGGTGGTGCAATGGGCTTGTAAATAAGCCCCCTAGAGTAGAACGTTTACTTATATATGACGTGCCATTCTGTGCAGGGTCTTATTGGATGTGGCCTAGCCAATGCACCTTATTCAACTCCCCCTTCTCTGTCTTCCCTCTTCTAATTAACATCCTCCCCACGGTTTCCTCTGAGGTGGGGTATAGTTAATTAATGCAATACACGCTGTACAAGTGGAACTGTGAAGGGGTTCAAGTGATGTGGGTCGCTTTACTATACAACTCACCTGTATATGACTCTGTTCCTTATTACTTCTGTTTGTTGTTCATTCATGTTGTTGTCTGCACTATTTGTATGTTTTGCAAGTAGTAAACACGTATTTATTCTATAATGAAGATGTTTAAAAAAAAAAAAAATATATATATATATATATATTACCTACTGGCGGTCGCCAGTAGGTATATATAGTTAGGATTTTTTCCCTATGGGATTTCTGAAAATTCTATGTCTAATAACTTTGGCGTTTGTGGACGGAATTGGCTGAAATTTTCAGGAAAATGGCACATTTTGTTTCTGAGCAGCTCCTGGAAATTTGGGGGGGTTTCGGCAAGGGGGGGCTGAGATAAAAGGGGGGTCCCAAAACGCGTTTTTCCCATGTTAATTTCCATAGGGCGGTTGGACTCACTTTTAGCTCGAACGGCTGAATGGATTTACACGAAACTTGGCAAAATTGTAGGGACTGTTAGCCCGATGTGCCTTTGCTAGGTCTCAATATATGTGCTTCAGTGGATTTTGAGAAATTAACGTTCAAAGTAAGATATATATCTGTAACAGCGCTCCGGGCAGCGATCCGGTTCGCGTACTTTTCGCGTATTGGAACTTTGCGATGCGAAGCTGATTGGTTCTCCGGTGTCTGTCAACATTCTAAACAGTCCGGAGCGGCCGCCATCTTGTCTCTCGGTAGGATCGAGAGACAAGAGGAGGCCAAAACAAAGGGGGAAATTACCATAAGGGGGCATAGTAGATCCTCGTTGACCCCCTAGGTTTTATGTGGAGGTTTTAAAAGGGCCCAGCAGGGTCAAAAAAAAATCTTTTTTTTTTTTTGCGCGATGAGCGCCTAGTACGCGAACCGGAAAGCGTTCTGGGCAGCGTACTATAAGGATAATAGAATGATACACTTTTCAAATACTGTATGTTAATTGTTTGTTGTTTTTGTTGTTTTTTTTGTTTTCTTTATATATATATACATATATATATATATACATATATATATATATATATATATATATATATATATATATATATATATATATATATATATATATATATATATATATATATATATATATATATATATATATATTGTTATCCAATGTGCCTGAGCTTTTGGGGAGGCACTCGACATTCCTCCGCCCTGCGGGCTTTTCTCTCAGCGCACTTCCCCGTTTCACATCACATAAAATTTGCCCGACGCGTTTCTGGGAGCTTTTTCCCGTCATCAGGGGCTGCCTTCAAGAAATGTTTGTTCATGCATTCTATTTACCGGGCATTACTTTAACCACACCCATGGTAGGCGTATGTTCAGTACATCGTCATGCCATGCTTTCTGGGATAGGTAGTCCGTTTGATGCATGTGATTTTCATTAAGTCTTTCTTGAAAAGTGAGGCTAGTGTTCATACCTTAGTAGGCTGTGTTTACGGTTCAGTGCGCTATAGTTTTCTCCTGGAGTCCTGTGCTCAAGCCTCCAACACGTTTGGAAGCGATTTGCCTCAGACTGCCGCACTCTGTGTCCGCTGCTGCAGTTGATGGTGCCGTCCCCCCGACCAGGCGGCCGGTAAGAATTTTGTTATCCAATGTGCCTGAGCTTTTGGGGAGGCACTCGACATTCCTCCGCCCTGCGGGCTTTTCTCTCAGCGCACTTCCCCGTTTCACATCACATAAAATTTGCCCGACGCGTTTCTGGGAGCTTTTTCCCGTCATCAGGGGCTGCCTTCAAGAAATGTTTGTTCATGCATTCTATTTACCGGGCATTACTTTAACCACACCCATGGTAGGCGTATGTTATTATTATTATTATTATTATTATTTATTTTTATAAAGCGCATAGTCACCCGGAAGTATCCCAGCGCTGAGGAACCTAAGAGACATGACTGAGGACTGAGTTAACGGGAGGAGCATAAGGGCTAGGGGAAAAGATGTGTTTTTAATCGTTTCCTGAAACGGAGGTAGTGGGGTTCCAGACGAAGATCTCGTGGGAGGGAGTTCCAAAGACGGGCCGCATGAACCGCGAACCGTCTTCCTCCTGATCGTGCTTTCCTAAACCTTGGGGCATTGATAAGGTTTTCTGCATTAGAGCGAAGGGTTCTTGTGGCTATGTAAGGGGTAATGAAGTTTCGGAGAATTGGAGGGCCTTGGTTATTCAGGGTTTTGTGCACCAAACACAGGGCTTTAAATTTAATTCTCTCCCTTATGGGGAGCCAATGCAGGAGTTTGAGGGCAGGCTTGGCCGAAGATCTGGCCGGGGTGTTGGTAATGATCCGAGCAGCGGTGTTCTGGATCCTCTGCAATTTAGTCAATGTTGCTTCCGGTGCACCCAAATAGATCGCATTACTATAGTCCAGTCTAGATATAATAAGACCCTGGACTAAAAGTTTTTGCGATTTCGGAGGAAGAAGGGGCAGGACTTTCCTCAAGGATTTAAGCAGACCGAAACAGGTCCCTACGACCTTTTTTGCTTGTGGGGCGAAAGAGAGCTCCGAGTCGATCCAGACACCCAAGCTTTTTACCTCTGTCTTTGGGTCTGGGGGGGGACCTAGACATGTTGGCCACATGTCCAACGGAAATGAGGTTCCTTTTGGGCCGAGTACAAGGACCTCGGTTTTTGCCCCGTTTAATTTTAGCGCTGATGTATTCATCCAGTGATGGACCTGCGTGAGGCAGTTAAGGAGATCGGCTTTCTGTTGTTGAGGGTGGGACAACGACACCACTAATTGGGTGTCATCAGCGTAGTTGATGACACTCACTCCGAAAGGGGTAATGACTTCCTCCAATGTGGACATATATATGTTAAATAATGTAGGGCTCAGGGAGGAGCCCTGAGGCACACCACATTGGAGGGGCATTTCGGAGGAGCGGGCGTCTTTCTCCCAGATCTGATAGGATCGTTGTGTCAAGAAGGATGAGAGCCAGGATATGGCTGTGCCTTCTAGACCAACTTTTGCCAGCCTTTCGATGAGGAGCTGGTGGTCCACGGTGTCGAACGCTGCACTAAGGTCGAGGAGGATCACTGCCACTGATCCTCCACCATCTAGCAGCGTTCTGGCTTCCTCTACCGCCGCCAGGAGGGCGATGTCCGTGCCCTGTCCTGGTCGAAAGCCCGTCTGGGAGTTTTTTAGCTTGTTGTTGGCTTCTAAATACTCTGAGAGTTTCTTATTGATGAGTTTTTCCGCAATTTTGCTTACTCCTGGGAGTAAGGAAATGGGCCGATAATTTGCCAGGTTATCAGGGTCCAGAGTGGGTTTCTTTAATAAGGCCTTTACCACTGCCTTCTTCCAACTCTGGGGCACAACTCCCTGTTGAAGTGACGTATTAATCAACTGGGTGAGGGCGGGGATGATGGAAGGGGCTACCTCTTTAAGCATCCGAAGAGGAGCAGGGTCTCTAGGGGAGCCACTTTTCAGTACATCATCATGCCATGCTTTCTGGGATAGGTAGTCCGTTTGATGCATGTGATTTTCATTAAGTCTTTCTTGAAAAGTGAGGCTAGTGTTCATACCTTAGTAGGCTGTGTTTACGGTTCAGTGCGCTATAGTTTTCTCCTGGAGTCCTGTGCTCAAGCCTCCAACACGTTTGGAAGCGATTTGCCTCAGACTGCCGCACTCTGTGTCCGCTGCTGCAGTTGATGGTGCCGTCCCCCCGACCAGGCGGCCGGTAAGAATTTTGTTATCCAATGTGCCTGAGCTTTTGGGGAGGCACTCGACATTCCTCCGCCCTGCGGGCTTTTCTCTCAGCGCACTTCCCCGTTTCACATCACATAAAATTTGCCCGACGCGTTTCTGGGAGCTTTTTCCCGTCATCAGGGGCTGCCTTCAAGAAATGTTTGTTCATGCATTCTATTTACCGGGCATTACTTTAACCACACCCATGGTAGGCGTATGTTCAGTACATCGTCATGCCATGCTTTCTGGGATAGGTAGTCCGTTTGATGCATGTGATTTTCATTAAGTCTTTCTTGAAAAGTGAGGCTAGTGTTCATACCTTAGTAGGCTGTGTTTACGGTTCAGTGCGCTATAGTTTTCTCCTGGAGTCCTGTGCTCAAGCCTCCAACACGTTTGGAAGCGATTTGCCTCAGACTGCCGCACTCTGTGTCCGCTGCTGCAGTTGATGGTGCCGTCCCCCCGACCAGGCGGCCGGTAAGAATTTTGTTATCCAATGTGCCTGAGCTTTTGGGGAGGCACTCGACATTCCTCCGCCCTGCGGGCTTTTCTCTCAGCGCACTTCCCCGTTTCACATCACATAAAATTTGCCCGACGCGTTTCTGGGAGCTTTTTCCCGTCATCAGGGGCTGCCTTCAAGAAATGTTTGTTCATGCATTCTATTTACCGGGCATTACTTTAACCACACCCATGGTAGGCGTATGTTCAGTACATCGTCATGCCATGCTTTCTGGGATAGGTAGTCCGTTTGATGCATGTGATTTTCATTAAGTCTTTCTTGAAAAGTGAGGCTAGTGTTCATACCTTAGTAGGCTGTGTTTACGGTTCAGTGCGCTATAGTTTTCTCCTGGAGTCCTGTGCTCAAGCCTCCAACACGTTTGGAAGCGATTTGCCTCAGACTGCCGCACTCTGTGTCCGCTGCTGCAGTTGATGGTGCCGTCCCCCCGACCAGGCGGCCGGTAAGAATTTTGTTATCCAATGTGCCTGAGCTTTTGGGGAGGCACTCGACATTCCTCCGCCCTGCGGGCTTTTCTCTCAGCGCACTTCCCCGTTTCACATCACATAAAATTTGCCCGACGCGTTTCTGGGAGCTTTTTCCCGTCATCAGGGGCTGCCTTCAAGAAATGTTTGTTCATGCATTCTATTTACCGGGCATTACTTTAACCACACCCATGGTAGGCGTATGTTCAGTACATCGTCATGCCATGCTTTCTGGGATAGGTAGTCCGTTTGATGCATGTGATTTTCATTAAGTCTTTCTTGAAAAGTGAGGCTAGTGTTCATACCTTAGTAGGCTGTGTTTACGGTTCAGTGCGCTATAGTTTTCTCCTGGAGTCCTGTGCTCAAGCCTCCAACACGTTTGGAAGCGATTTGCCTCAGACTGCCGCACTCTGTGTCCGCTGCTGCAGTTGATGGTGCCGTCCCCCCGACCAGGCGGCCGGTAAGAATTTTGTTATCCAATGTGCCTGAGCTTTTGGGGAGGCACTCGACATTCCTCCGCCCTGCGGGCTTTTCTCTCAGCGCACTTCCCCGTTTCACATCACATAAAATTTGCCCGACGCGTTTCTGGGAGCTTTTTCCCGTCATCAGGGGCTGCCTTCAAGAAATGTTTGTTCATGCATTCTATTTACCGGGCATTACTTTAACCACACCCATGGTAGGCGTATGTTCAGTACATCGTCATGCCATGCTTTCTGGGATAGGTAGTCCGTTTGATGCATGTGATTTTCATTAAGTCTTTCTTGAAAAGTGAGGCTAGTGTTCATACCTTAGTAGGCTGTGTTTACGGTTCAGTGCGCTATAGTTTTCTCCTGGAGTCCTGTGCTCAAGCCTCCAACACGTTTGGAAGCGATTTGCCTCAGACTGCCGCACTCTGTGTCCGCTGCTGCATCTATATATATATATTACCTACTGGCGGTCGCCAGTAGGTATATATAGTTAGGATTTTTTCTCTATGGGATTTTTGAAAATTCTATGTCTAATAACTTTGGCGTTTGTGGACGGAATTGGCTGAAATTTTCAGGAAAATGGAACATTTTGTTTCTGAGCAGCCCCTAACAATTTGGGGGGGGTTCATCAAGGGGGAGCTGAGAAAAAAGGGGGGTCCCAAAACACGTTTTTCCCATGTTAATTTCCATAGGGAGGTTGGCCTCACTTTTAGCTCGAACGGCTGAATGGATTTGCACGAAACTTGGCAAAATTGTAGGGACTGTTAGCCCGATGTGCCTTTCGTAGGTCTCAATATATGTGCTCCAGTGGATTTTGAGTAATTTAGGTTCAAAAAAAGATGTATATCTGGGTGGAGCCTAACCACACATCTGATCTGATTGGCTGTCAGCACTTCATCCAAGAAGTGTTGGCAGCCATCTTGGGACCAATATACATGATAGCACCTCATTAAAAAGCATTGTAGTTAATAGAGGGTTTTAGGACTTTAGTTACATTATAAATCATTTGTTGATGGTACCATACTCGTTTTAGGAATTGTGGTGGGTTCTAAGGTGATTTTACCATGTGAAAAAACCTTCTGCTGTGATATCATGAATATTGTTTGAAAGAAAACTAATATCTCATGATTTTCCCACAGTGGTTTGGAAGGGGATCTATAAGCTAAACTGAAAGCATATTTTCTGTAAATTCACATTATCTTTCTCAGTCATGTGAAAATGAAGTCTGACATTCTCAGTAAAACATGTACATCCAACAAGGACAGAGACTGTCAGTTGATTCCTTTGTGTTCTACTGCAGCCTCCTAGAGTGTTCTAAAGAACAACTAGCGCGCTAACAGTCCTACTTATTACAAAGGTATGGCACACCTGAAGCCATCTTGATTGGAATAAAGTGGTAACTCTTAAAACATTTAATTTAAAAAGAAACAACATGAGGGGGTATATTTTGCCATAGAAAGTATGATTAGTGCTGCAGAATGAAAAATTAGGGCACATTTTGAGTAACTTCTCAAATCCTTTTCTATTTCATTAAAACATTCTGACATGCAGTCTCCCAAAATGGCCACCAGAGACAAAAGAGCCCAAATGTAGCCCAAATATCACCCAGATGTAGCCCAAGTATAGCCCAATGACAGAATGTCCCAGAGTGTTCTAAAGAACAACTAGAGCGCTAACAGTCCTACTTATTACAAAGGTATGGCACACCTGAAGCCATCTTGATTGGAATAAAGTGGTAACTCTTAAAACATTTAATTTAAAAAGAAACAACATGAGGGGGTATATTTTGCCATAGAAAGTATGATTAGTGCTGCAGAATGAAAAATTAGGGCACATTTTGAGTGACTTCTCAAATCCTTTTCTATTTCATTAAAACATTCTGACATGCAGTCTCCCAAAATGGCCACCAGAGACAAAAGAGCCCAAATGAAGCCCAAATATCACCCAGATGTAGCCCAAGTATAGCCCAATGACAGAATGTCCCAGAGTGTTCTAAAGAACAACTAGAGCGTTAACAGTCCTACTTATTACAAAGGTATAGCACACCTGAAGCCATCTTGATTGGAATAAAGTGGTAACTCTTAAAACATTTAATTTAAAAAGAAACAACATGAGGGGGTATATTTTGCCATAGAAAGTATGATTAGTGCTGCAGAATGAAAAATTAGGGCACATTTTGAGTGACTTCTCAAATCCTTTTCTATTTCATTAAAACATTCTGACATGCAGTCTCCCAAAATGGCCACCAGAGACAAAAGAGCCCAAATGTAGCCCAAATATCACCCAGATGTAGCCCAAGTATAGCCCAATGACAGAATGTCCCAGAGTGTTCTAAAGAACAACTAGAGCGCTAACAGTCCTACTTATTACAAAGGTATGGCACACCTGAAGCCATCTTGATTGGAATAAAGTGGTAACTCTTAAAACATTTAATTTAAAAAGAAACAACATGAGGGGGTATATTTTGCCATAGAAAGTATGATTAGTGCTGCAGAATGAAAAATTAGGGCACATTTTGAGTGACTTCTCAAATCCTTTTCTATTTCATTAAAACATTCTGACATGCAGTCTTCCAAAATGGCCACCAGAGACAAAAGAGCCCAAATGAAGCCCAAATATCACCCAGATGTAGCCCAAGTATAGCCCAATGACAGAATGTCCCAGAGTGTTCTAAAGAACAACTAGAGCGTTAACAGTCCTACTTATTACAAAGGTATAGCACACCTGGAGCCATCGTGATGGGAATAAAGTGGTAACTCTTAAAACATTTAATTTAAAAAGGAACAAAATGAGGGGGTATATAATGCAATAGAAGGTATTATTAATGCTGCAGAAAGAAAAATTAGGGCACATTTTGAGTGACTTTTCAAATCCTCTTCTATTTCATTAAAAAATTCTGACATGCAGTCTCCCAAAATGGCCACCAGAGACAAAAGAGCCCAAATGTAGCCCAAATATCACCCAGATGTAGCCCAAGTATAGCCCAATGACAGAATGTCCCAGAGTGTTCTAAAGAACAACTAGAGCGCTAACAGTCCTACTTATTACAAAGGTATGGTACACCTGAAGCCATCTTGATTGGAATAAAGTGGTAACTCTTAAAACATTTAATTTAAAAAGGAACAAAATGAGGGGGTATATTTTGCCATATGAATTATGATTAGTGCTGCAGAAAGAAAAATTAGGGCGCATTTTGATTGACTTCTCAAACCCTCTTCAATTTCATTAAAACATTCTGACATACAGTCTCCCAAGATGGCCACCAGAGACAAAAGAGCCTAAATGTAGCCCAAATATCACCCAGATGTACCCCAAGTATAGCCCAATGACAGAATGTCCCAGAGTGTTCTAAAGAACAACTAGAGCGCTAATAGTCCTACTTATTACAAAGGTATGGCACACCTGAAGCCATCTTGATTGGAATAAAGTGGTAACTCTTAAAACATTTAATTTAAAAAGAAACAACATGAGGGGGTATATTTTGCCATAGAAAGTATGATTAGTGCTTCAGAAAGAAAAATTAGGGATCATTTTGAGTGACTTCTCAAATCCTCTTCTATTTCATTAAAAAAATTGTGACATGCAGACTGAAACATGCACTTTGAATACCAGCAGCAGACGTCCCTGGTGAGCAGTAGCTTTACTACAGTGATCTAATGTGCAACTAGAGTGCTAACATTCAGAATTTATGGCAAATGTGTGACACATCTGAATGCCTTCTTGATGGAACCAAAGTAAACAAGCATTGAAAATGCAATAGATCTCACCCTCGTTTAAGTTAAAGCCATTCTGTTTGTAATGAGGTGGCTTTTTAGCTTTGCTTTTATTAGTGTTTTTTCAACTTTCATGTAAATAATATGCATCTGTATGCATATAAGTATATGTATGCATGCATGTATGTTTGTATTTATATAGATATACAGATGATATATGTTTATATATGTATGTATATATATATATATTCACTGAAAAAACCATAGGCTATAGACCATATATAGTTAGGAATTAGCATTTACAAAACCTTGAAAATTCACTGAAAAAACCATAGGTTATAGACCATATATAGTTAGGAATTAGCATTTACAAAACCTTGAAAATTCACTGAAAAAACCATAGGTTATAGACCATATATAGTTAGGAATTCGCTTTTACAAAACCTTATTTTACTCACACAAAACCATTGAAATTCCATATATAGTTAGTTGCACTAACTATATATTGCGCACCCGCAATCCACTGCTGATGATGTCACATATTACATCATTCGTGACATGGTCAGTGACATCACTGATGACATCACTGATGACATCTCAAATGACATCACTGATGACAACATCCAGTGACTGTATGTTTCTGTAAAGTTAAAATATGTCTTACATATTGAAGAATGAGTGGATGTATAAGTGTCTGGATGAAGGATTTAGTAGGTGCATGACTGACTGTATGAGTGAGTGATTAAATGTGTCTCACTGAGTGCATGGGTTAGTGACTAAACTGTCTTAATGTGTGCATCATTATGTCTGTTGTTCTGTAAACTGTTGCATGTGTTGATAAGTAGCTATATGAGTAACTATATGGGTTATTGATTGGTTGCCCAAGTATTTGTATGGGAGACTGAGTGTGTGTGTGGGTGGCTGGGAGGTGTATGACTCTGTGCATAGATGTGTGAGCAGTTGATTCACTAGATGTATGGTTTCAAAAGTGCATGTGGAAACAGCTGTATGGGCGGTTGACTGTGTGCATGAGTGTATTGGTGAGTGAATGGATATCTCAGTGCTACATGTCAAAGTAAGTACATATGTAAAACACAGTACATGTGAGAGTTGACATATATAAATAACTGTGCATAAGAGCCAGTGAATGTGTGAGTGGCTGTATGGATCATTGTGAACTTGTATCAGGGATTGTATAAGAGAGTAAATATGTGTTAGTATATGTTTGAATAAGTAAAGTTTGTATAACTGTATAGTTGAGGAAATGGAGGTGTGATTGATTCTTTGCATGACTGACTAGGTGTGTGAGTAACTCCATGGATGAGTGACAGTCTGTGAGTGTCTGTTTACACTGATTGTATCTAAGGTTATATTAGAGTCTGAAGAGGTTCATCGTATTATCACATGAATGATATCATCAGTGATGTGATCAGTAATGTCAAATGAGATGTCATCAGTGATGTCATCAGTGATGTCATTTGAGATGTCATCAGTGATGTCATTTGAGATGTCATCAGTGATGTCATCAGTGATGTCACTGACCATGTCATGAATGATGTAATATGTGACATCATCAGCAGTGGATTGCGGGTGCGCAATATATAGTTTGTGTTGAAATTTTTTATTAGAAATTTTGAGATAGAAGTACAGATAAAAAAAAAATAAAGCAGGATAATATCTTTGACTAGTAAAATAATACAAATGAGGAAAGGTATTACACGAAGTATGATAAATATGAGGACATAAAAATATCGTATATTCCATAATCTTAAATACAATAATATTTGACAAGATAGCAAAATAAATACATTATAGAAGAAGAATAAAGAAAAGGAAGCAGGAGAAAAAAGGAAGAAAATGAATAAAAGGAAAAGGAAGAGAAAAAGAAAAGAATAAGCAAGAATCCCAGAGCAACATGAACAAGCACAAAAGAGGTAAAGGAGAAAAAATGTAAAGCTGAGCAGTGCGAAAAAAGAGAACCTAAAAGAAGAGAGTTAAGAAGGTGGAACAGTCTATATATGGAATTTCAATGGTTTTGTGTGAGTAAAATAAGGTTTTGTAAATGCGAATTCCTAACTATATATGGTCTATAACCTATGGTTTTTTCAGTGAATATATATATATATATATATATATATATATATATATATATATATATATATATATATATATATATATATATATATATATATATATATATATATATATATATATATATATATATATATATATATATATATGTGTATATATACTGCATGGCTTTAACCAACTGGCGCAGAATCCCCTGGCTAGTCTATGTGGGGAATTTTTTTAACGACCTCGGCTGTAGCTCTTACTTTGATGATCCACCTAGTGTGGAAGACATCTCAAAAAAAGAGCTAAAAAAATATGCCTGGACCATTTAAGAGAACTGCGCGATCAAACGGAGATTGTAAAACCTTCGAACTCCCAAATTGGTGCAATTCAATCTGTCAAAGGTATTCAACCTTATCTAAATTATTATCTGTCCAATCACGAGAAATATCTATTGACAAGATTTCATTTCAACACTTTTTTTTGTTTGGTTTCCTTTCAAAAGTTCAAAACTGGTCGAGTATCCTTATGAAATGCCCATGTGATGGACTATCCACCCAATCAACAATTCATATTATTTTCTTTTGTAAATATTATAAATTACCACGAAACTCATGGATTCTCCCACTCCTTCGCTCAAATGGTCTTAGGTCCTGCTATCCTGCATTTCTTTATTTACAGCTCTTGGACTCAGTACACGTTGCAAAGTGCATAGCTATCTTCTTAAAAGCAAGCATCTAGATACGCCAAGCTTATGATTGATAAGTCATTTTTTTCTCCACAAAGCTTGCGTAATCCTTTTTATGTAATTTAATTCAAACTTTTCTTTTCCAAAGTTTTATAGTTTTTTTTAGTTTCATATTCTTTTGTTAGTCTGCTTATCTATTATAAATTGTATTTTTCTTCCAAATGTCTTTTTCCTCCAGCAAATATCGATTGTTCTTTTTAAATTGTTTTAAACCGTGTACTTTTTATGGTTGCAAACAAGTGGTAACCGAATAAAAGATAATGAACAGAACTGAACAGTATATATATATATATATATTCTCTGAAAAAAACACAGGTTTCAGGGAAGGTATTGTTAGAAATTAGCATTTACAAACCTTTGAAATTCACTGAAAAAGCCATAGGATTCAGGGACGTTATAGTTAGAAATTCATTTCACTCGTACAAAACCAGAGAAATTCAGCCGTTATAGTTAGTTCAGCTAACTATAACCTGCGCCCCCGCAATGCACTGTTAATGACGACGCATGTTACATCATTCATGACATGGTCAGTGACATCACAGATTTTATTTTTAACCACATTTTATTGGCATTTAAATATCGGCCATATCTTCATATTACATTTCATGTTCACATTTCTTGCTGTTGAAAGTTCCCTCTCCCATATGTTGTTTACCAATCTATTGTCTCCTTTTGTTACCTATTTCTTGTTATATTTCAAATCTCTGTTCTGTCCCTACCTATGAGCTTGCTATGCCATCAGTGGAAGTCTAACATTTTCTCCCCAACTTCCCCTCTATCCCTCCCCCCACCCCGTGCTGCTGTCGACTAGTGGGCCCTTCATCTCCAAACGTGTGTGTGGTCTGGGTCTCTCTCCGTATGCATTTGTTGAAGTATAGCTCCCTCATGCTCCCGGGGCGGCCATCACTTTGAGGCAGTGTTTATTGCGGTATGCCCCTTATTCTCTCTCCTGATCTGGAATGTTAGGGCTATCTGGTAGGGATATGTCTTGTGTGGTGCTGGGAGCGGATTCCCTGTTTGTGCTTTTCAGGTCTTCTACTAGGGCTCCCCAGGCCTGCACTCTCTCCAGTCTGCCTATTACCCGCTTTGCGTTCCATAGCAGTATTCTATTTTCACAGCTCACCCATTTCCCTAGCTCCCGCTTCCATCTTAGTATACTAGGCCCTGTGGGGACCTTCCACTTGCTCGTCCCTTCGCTCTTTGCCAGTATTTAGACTAGGTCTTGGAACCTCACTGTGGCTTTGGTCTTTGCAGAGTGGGGGAACAGGTTAATTAGCATGTGGTCTGGGGTGCATGGTATCTCTTTCCCTGTGATGCATGCTGTTTCTCTGATCATTTCATTCCAATACCCGTCAAGCTGCGGACAACTCATGTGGATATTGTTAGCTCCCGCCTCCTCACAACGTGGGTGGCACGCATCGTCCAAGTGGAAATACTGATTGTTTCTGTTTGGGGTGATGTATGCTCTATGCAAAGTGTAAAAGCTGATTAACCGTAATCGTGCATTTCAGGATACTTTAGTGGCCTCAGGGGTGTATTTTCCCAGTCCTTATCTTCCATGGGTTTACCTAGGTCAGCCTCCCATTTGGCTCGTAACCATGCCTCTCTTTGTACATACAAGACACAGCAAGAACATGACAGAATACTAAATGCTATGTTACTGATACAAGAACAATCATTTCATATTCGAATTAGTAAAGACAGTTTATTGAGCCCTGAAAAGTCTTGTTTACGAGACGAAATGCATTGGCTAAATGAAAAATTACATGTACATTTGGATTTTATCTGTTTTGGATCAACTAATAAAGAATTGAATACGATCCTCACTAAAATTCGGATCTGTTTATTATGAAAACTATCTTCAGATTCACTCAAGGCAAAAAAGACTGATTATGATATTTTATTGATGGGTGCCGATTCCATATTCAATTTGTTTTGTAATTTGGGCTTTGCCAAAGAGGGAACAGATAGGGTTGTGTTCCCCGGTTTCACAAGAACAACTAGCCACGAATGTTAACGGGTGCAGATCTCTGTTACCTCAACCCTTTTGCATAATTTTTCTTGGCTCGTAACCCCTCCAGTGGTTTTGTGGATTCTCATCGAATGGCTCGGTAGAAGCCTGAAACAGCTTTGAAAACGCCCCCTGCCAGGCTTACGTATTCACATGTGGAGTGTGTGGTCGGTTCGGTCATCCCCTGTCCCCAGTGTCTTCCCATGGCCCCTGTGATCGCCCCATAAAAGTGTCTCTGCGGAATGTTCCAGCCCTCTTGGAATTCCGCGCATTAAAGTAGCTCTCCGTCTCTATAGAGGTCCCCTACTTTAGTTACTCCTGCTTGCATCCATACCTCTAACCCTCGCCAGTGGCCCCCATGTGGGAGCGTCTCTAGTAATGCCACGGACATCTCTGGGGAGTATGGACGTTTGGTCCTTGTTTTTTGTAGGCATCTAGCCCAGCAAGGCCTCAGCACTTTATGTCTCGAGGAGCGACCCTTCGTGGTTTAGTGGTGCCCATTAGTGTGCTCATTACATCTGCCATATCTGGGGAGTGCTGTCTGTGTCTAAGCTCCCTGCCACCCATTGTGTAAGTCATTGGAGCTGTCGTGCGAAGTAGTAATTCTCCATCTCCAGGACCGCTAGACCCCCCTCTGCTTGTGCCCTCCACAATGTTGACAAGGCTACTCTATTTCTGCCTGTCCCCCAAATGAAGGTAGTCCGAAGAGAGTCAAGGAACCGGAACCATGCACTTGGGATCCACACCGGTAATGTGGTGAAGTAGTATAGCAGCCTGGGAATCGCTATCATGTGCAGTAGGGAAATCCGCCCTGCTACTGACAGGGGTAGACTTCCCCAGAAGGCCATGATAGAGTGCGCAGGGATCAACTAGCCCAAATTGACCATAATCACCTTGGGCTCATATAACATTCACACATTGAACTAGTAGTCCTGCCTTAACAAATTACTAATTTAATCACTCTATCAGTTTACCCAGAGATCTGATTTAGGATGTATACCTGAAACCATGAATTACCAATCCTTGTCCCCTTACTATAAGTCCTGTGGACCAGGGAGTTAGCATAAACAGGTAATATTTAAGCACATTTACTTAATAACCACAGACTCGGGGAACGTTTTAAAACCTTTATCTATGAGAGATTTTCTGAGTCAAATGAAAAGGGCCACAATCTCAGGACCATAAATTGTACAAGCAAAAATATAACCAGCAGGACATAAAGTTTGTAAGATATCACAGTATCAAATTTAGACATTGGTACCTGGTAAGGATGAAAAAGGGAAATAGCACAAGGACATATCAAATTGATTATATTTACCTAGAAACTTGCAATGACCAATCCTGGCCACGGGCTGGGACAAAATACGGACCAGGACCAGGCTCCCGACTAATCAGGTGCCCACGGGAAAAGACAGGTGCAGATCAGGACAGGTGACCTCATCCAAGTGCAAAGCCAGCGTCACACCCCTCTCTCTAGGAACGCCAATTTTTACCCCGATTGGATAATCGATTCTTCTGACAAAGTGCTCCGCCAGCACCTCTGCTCTTGATCGCCTATTGAGTGCGTTGGGTCAGTGGCAGGTCAGCTATTCAGGCAAGTCGGACAATTCCTCTATCTGAGCCTACCTTAGTTATACCATTTTGAAGGTAATGAACCACCCCTAAATGTTGCAAATCTATGTGTCCCCTTTCAGTGATTGGTTGGAAAGACGAGGAGAGGTCATCACACCATACTAAGATGATGTAATTTCAATTCAAATTATATTGATTGAATCCCCACCCTCAATTCTTTTTTCCCATGATTTTATTCCGCCCAACAATATTGGTACACATTTTGAATACATTGTATTTGGTAGCTTCCTTTATAGAGGTCAGATGAGCCGGTTGCCAGGCACATTGTGGGTAAGAAGTGGGTTGGCAGGGGTTTAATGCCAGTGCTTCAGCAAATTCAGAGTCAGCGTGCGCATGTGCAGAGTGATCCAAGATGGAAGATGTATCAGGGGTCAGGCCCAAAGTACGAGATAGTAGCAAAGTCAAAAAGAAACATATTAGAATGCAAAAAATAAATGAATGCACTGTATACCACTTATCTCTACTGTGTCCCCATTACTTTATTTTAACTTGAGCATTAATGATTAAGCAGAATGAACAAGTTTAGTACAAGCTGAAACATACGCATTAGCATATGAAATTTTAAGCAGTCATTTCTGGTATTAGTGCGCAGAAGCAAAGTTTTCCCACCACGCAGAGAGGTACGTTATACCACGTGAGTGAGGCAGACGCATGTGCAGAAGGTTTCCCGCGTTTTCGGTGGCCATTTAACTGCATTAGAGTTACTGTTAGTAAAGGCACATAGTCAAGCTTCCCCTAGATGCGAGAAATGTCGTGAAATGTAAATATTAGTAAACAAAAATGTTGGTTATTATATTACAAGTTATTTAAAGAGGGCTGAATACAAGCAAGTTTCAGAATATGTGAATCCTTGCTCCATCAGCCATACAACTCTTCAACGATCGTAGGGCACCCCCTACATTCCCCTCTTGGACATCGGTGAGGGTGTGGTATACTTTAACGCCTAGGTATCTAAAACAGCTAGGTTTCCCCTGTAGTCCCTCTAACCCTATGGGGGTGGGATATACCTTGTCACTGGAAAGAGTCGCGATTTCTGCCAGTTAACATTTTCCATTCATTCTTTCTGAAGTCTCCTGACTTTTAGAAAGACCTTTAGGATTTGGCTTTCCTCAAATTAGTTTGCCGAGGTTTGGTACTAGGACCTATCTCTGAGATGGCTCAGGATAGCTGCATGCTTTATAAAAACCCAATAACATTAACATTGGTAAATTGTTGCATAGTATTGAGTGGTGTGTTTGTAATAAATGCAGATTTCCTTTATGTAAAGAAAATCACAGACTGGACAGTCATTTATTGAGTGTTATTATTGTGTATCTGTGACTTGTGATTACCAGCCCACACCACCTCACTTGAGTACGCTACACTATGAGAATCAAGTGCTACAATGGGGTGTTTGGTTCTCAGTGAAGGACAAATGTATACCCATTACTTATGCAGGCCACACAACTAATGCTTCGTTTTCCAACAGTGTGTGTTTGTCTGTCTCAGAAAAACTATTTACCATGGAATATGCATTGTAAAGGTTGATGTACTAGAGCAAGGTTATACATCTTGATGAACAACTATTTGCAGTGTAATTACTGCGATATAACCTATTGTGTAATAATGACCTGCATTGCAATAACTGATAATCAGGAAAACACATTATTGGAACCAGGAGTAGGGAGATCATAGTTACCTAAATATTAGTGTTGATGACAGGAGAAAGTACAGCCTACAAAAGTGTCCTTGTGAAATTAGGTAGTAAACATGCACTCATAGTGCAGAAAGGGAAGCTCAATGAGCAACGTTAGTGCAGTCACATCCTGAAGGACACGTGTTACATTATGCAGTACATCAGTGGTACTCAACTATTAAAGAAGACTAGAGAATACCTTTAATTTTCATATTTCTCAACTTTCATGTTCATTGTGTATTTTTGTATGTAAACTCAGTTGCAGGCGGGTGATGCTGCACTCTAATGGTGCTATATAGGGTCTATCACTCTTCTGGCCCACACTGTAGTTGTTCAAGCACCCACTAATATTCAAAAGTAGGCCACACAGGCAACATTCAAATTTCCCATGCACAGATGTACCACACATGGAGCAGCAGTCACAACCACTGCAGCCCCTGGAAAGCTTCTACCTAAAGTTCCACCACCTGTTAAATTAAGCTTCCTAATCATAGTTGCAAATACATTGTAGTGTAGTTCCTAGTTTCCCACTAGGCCCTGCGCATTGGAATAACATAAACAGTAGTATCGACGTGGAACAGCGGATATTCCAGGCCTCCACTGACTATGCTAAACTTAATTGGGTTGTGTTACCAACTAGCTCAGAGGTCACTGGAAACTTTCTTCTCTGCATGGGAAGTGATCAGCTTCCTTGGCACAGACAAGAAGGGATTCAGTTTTCCAACAACCGTGCAACATGACAACTTTGCTCCTCAGATCAAGAGTCAATCTCTAGGGTCGTGTGAAACAATAGACACGCATTTCACTCAGTCAGTCTAGTGCAGTTTACTTTCACAGTATGTAGAGAATAGAGAGATGGGCGTTTGTCAATAAAGGGTTAACATTTATTGAACAGTCTTTCTTCTCGTACAAGAGAAATGTATTGCCACAATTGCAATAATTGTTATTATAAAAAGTACGTACAGTAAGATAAGTATTGCGAAATAGAACTGTAAAAGCATTGATATGGTTTCTTAGCCATACAATGGTTTAAAAGTAATAAAACATATATACAGTCATATATACATTATTCTAACATACTCAACTGGTGCTTCTAACTAAGCCTACCCCAGTGTGCCTGACCTAAGCCTAACACGTGAAAAGGGGAGTAAGTAAGTAGCTTAAGTTAAGTTGGTTTTGCCAAGGTTTGTTTCAAGAATTCTCGTCTAAGGGTTTAGTCAACACCATACCTCTGAATAGAATGATGGAGGATTGGTATCTCCTTCAGGGGTCTCTCTCGATATCCCAGTCACCCGCGAGGGTAAACTGGAAGCGCCGGGACTGGATTTCTCTGCACGAGAAAGGCAGCGGCTCTCTTCAGCGCGTCGAGGAAGGAGGGGGGACAGCGTCCGCGGGCAGCTGGAATCTGCTGGATGTCTTCGCAGAGGACGGCTGTTCAGCTCCTTAAGCGTACTGCACCATAGCTCGCGCTTTAGCGGCGATAATGGTAATCAGTAGCTTCACCACCACAGGATAGCAGGCTGCAGTGACAGAGTGCTAGATTTTACCAACACAGGGTCCTGCAGGCAGCTGGCATCAGCAACAGGCAACGAACTCGCATTGCTTAAGGCAACGTTGGTAATATTTATACCTGACAGGTGCCGGGTTTGACGCAAGTTTGCTGGACATAAGACGTCAATTAAAGATGTCACTAGGAAGTGACAGTTATCAGTTGCTCATTAGAGTTCCATTACTAATCAAAACATAGCAAGCAGGGATTTCCAGGTTTGCTAAGTTTTTATCTTGTTGAAGAACTCGGAGTGTTATCTAGGAATATCAGATAGTGACTGCTGCTCTGTCATTGCACTAATTGGTCGCAAAGGAAGTAGCAGAGAGTCATGCTGGAATGTGGCTCTGTTCGTGTGAGGCCAGAGATGACTTTTCAGAAAATCGCACTTTGAACGGTTATGCCAATATATGGAATAAATGGATTTATAGCCGAATAGGGGCATAAGGTCACAGTATCGATCAGGAACCTAGATTAACACGCAACAACATACATTATGTATGCCAGCAATGGCTTCCTCTCTGCACTCTAGAGCTCCTCTAATAAAGCATGAGCAGCCAGTAGCCACTAACAATGTGACATTGTTCTGATACAGGCCTATTTGCATTCAGGAAGCCACAAGCCACCCCTCTGCAGTAACCTACCCTATTCACAGGTAATTTGCATTGATCTTTCCTGTACATCCAAAGAGTCAGATGGGCAGAGACCTTGCATCCTCCATTGAATACCACTTTTGACAGAAGGACAAGCAAGTATCTCAGTCACAGCCAATGTCTTTTTTTTTATTATTTTCAGCTGAAGGTTTTTAATTTACACATTAGGCGAGGACACAGGTACAGTAGAAAAGAGCCAGGCAGAAATTATTAACAAGGGGATACAACATAGTTTCATACGAGACTGTCAGTAATTAAATTATTCCATCCATAGTCAATAGTCTCCACAGTGCTTCTAACTTCATTAAGGAACGGACTCCCCTTGCCTTAGCCAAGGCTGCTTCTAGTCCATACGTCTCTCTAATAATAGACCACCAATCCTCAACTGAGGGCAGTACTTTAGAGACCCACAAGTTCTCGCTGCCATCTGGTCTAAAACTATGTAGATGTTTGTACATTAACCATATTGAAGATTTAGTTATCCCTCCGTGCAGACAGTCCCAGTAATTGAATGCCTTATTTCTTTTACCTCCAGATTTTGGGCTAAATAGCCTCTAATCTGTAAATACTTGAAAAAGAAATGAGTAGAAATTTTAAAAAGTAGCCGTAGACTTTCAAATTATTTAATTGCTTTCTCATCATATATATCACCTAAACAAGTGATTCCATATTTGGCCTAAAGTTTACCTGATTGATCGTGAACACTTCAGGAAAGAGAGGATTCCCCCGAAATGGAAGTTTTCCATGATATGTTGGCAATTTAGCTCTATCAGCCATAGCTTGCAAGATAAATAGAGTGTCTTTGACCATCTTGAAGATAACTCGCTTAAAGTAATTTGGATCTCTAATGCCATATAAAAACCTATCCCTCCGATTGCCTAAAATAAAAATAAAAATAAAAATTGAATCTGTGTGGTCTAGGCCCAACAGGCTGCGGAAACGACCCGGAAAGGCAGCCCAAAAGTACATTTTAAAATCTGGAAAACCGAGTCCGCCTTGCTCAAATGGCGATTTGAGCAAGTCAATTGCCCTTCTAGGTCTTTTATATCCCCATATAAAACTACTAAAGATCCCCTCAAGTTTTTTAAAGAATATATTGTAGACTTTTAAAGGAATAGACCGAAACACATATAAAAACTTAGGAAGTATTTTCATTTTTATGAGGTTACATCTACCTAGTAACTCAATAGGGAGCTTATGCCAAGTTTTGAGCAGTTTAGTAGTATCGTTCAGAAGCGGTGCGTAATTTAAGTCGACAATCTCATTGACTTTAGCTGTTATCTTTAACCCCAAATAAGTCACAGTAGTACAAGCCCCTATGATTGAGTTTTGAGTCCCAAAGTTAGTGAGCACTTGGGTCTTGTTACCATTCAATTTATATCCCAAGACATCGACACATTTCTCTGCTTCTTCCTTGATGTTTATCATGGGCTCGCCTGGATTCGTTGCATAGATCGCGATATCATCTGCATATGCTGTGATCTTGAGTTTGGAATATGCTGATTCCAATGGCTTAATATGCATGCAAGATTGTAGTGTGCGTATAAAGGGCTCTATATATAGAGCAAACAATAATGGAGACAAGGGACAACACTGCCTAGTCCCACATACGATTCTGAATGGAATGGACCGAGAACCCATGTAAGATAACTTTGCCTGTGGATTACTATATAAAGCATGCACCCAAGCCCGAAACTGTGATCCGAAGTCGGCCTGGACCAGTACAGCCCATAAAAACTCCCACCTAACCTGGTCAAAGGCCTTTTCGGCATCTAAAAGAATCATACCGAAGTTAATCTTTTTTTCTCAGCAAAATTAAACGCTCCGATAGCCATACTAACATGGGAAGTAGTGTCCCTACCCATGATAAAGCCATGCTGTCTCTCAGAGACTAATTGCGGCATTAACGGGGCCAGACAAGTCGCCAGGACTTTTGAAAATATCTTGGCATCCTCAATATTAGGAGAAATGGGCCGGTATGTTCCACATTCTGTCAGTGGTTTGCCCTTTTTTAGAAAAACCACAATTTGTGTCATACACCACGACTCCGGTACCCACCCACTGGTGGACACTAATTGTATTACCCTACTAAGAGGCAAGATTAAGATCTTTGTAAAAGATTTATAGAATTATAATGCTATCAAGTCATCTCCAGCAGCCTTCCCTATTGGCAATGCTGAGATCGCCGCTCCACTTCTTCCACAGTTAAAGTCATATTTAACATCAAGCCTTCCTCCGTTTCTACTGCTGGCAGACAGCTATCTTGGAGATATTGAAGTATCTCTTCTTGATCTGATGTCCAAGTGATTGAATATAGCTGCTTATAGAACAACTAAAATTGCTCTAAAAAAGCTGAAGACTCAGTATTTAAAAGCCACTCACTGGAGCTTAGAACTGCTGCTGATCTTTTGTACCTTGTTCTGCTGTGCAAGAAAATCTCTTTCACCGTTTACAACCTGTGCTGGCTGTTTGGAGCTGACGCTTATTGTTCACCGTATCGTGGCGCTGCCTCCCCCTGACTCGCTGGTGTGAGCGTGAGCTGCACTCGGCACGCTCTGCCTGTCGCTCCCAGCTGGAGTCAGAGGGGTTGAGGCCAGGGTGCATACTGCGAGTGCACCTAGCCTGGGGGACTGCGAGGACCAGAAACCTTAGCGGAGATCAGCTGGTTCCTCTTCCCCCAGGCGACCCGCCCACGGACACGCCCCCAACTAAACGTATAAAAATAACATCTCGCTCCCCGCGACGCGGGACGCGCGCGGGACCAAGCGCGGGGATAAGCCCGGGCAAAGGGCGGGCCGTCTGTGGCCGTCCGGGGACGTCTGAGGACGGGCCGGGCCCCCCCCCTTTCATCCCGACTATTATGTTGCGTGCTTATCTAGGTTCCTGATCGATACTGTGACCTTATGCCCCTATTCGGCTATAAATCCATTTATTCCCTATATTGGCATAACCGTTCAAAGTGCGATTTTCTGAAAAGTCATCTCTGGCCTCACACGAACAGAGCCACATTCCAGCATGACTCTCTGCTACTTCCTTTGCGACCAATTAGTGCAATGACAGAGCAGCAGTCACTATCTGATATTCCTAGATAACACTCCGAGTTCTTCAACAAGATAAAAACTTAGCAAACCTGGAAATCCCCGCTTGCTATGTTTTGATTAGTAATGGAACTCTAATGAGCAACTGATAACTGTCACTTCCTAGTGACATCTTTAATTGACGTCTTATGTCCAGCAAACTTGCGTCAAACCCGGCACCTGTCAGGTATAAATATTACCAACGTTGCCTTAAGCAATGCGAGTTCGTTGCCTGTTGCTGATGCCAGCTGCCTGCATGACCCTGTGTTGGTAAATCTAGCACTCTGTAACTGCAGCCTGCTATCCTGTGGTGGTGAAGCTACTGATTACCATTATCGCCGCTAAAGCGCGAGCTATGGTGCAGTACGCTTAAGGAGCTGAACAGCCGTCCTCTGCGAAGACATCCAGCAGATTCCAGCTGCCCGCGGACGCTGTCCCCCCTCCTTCCTCGACGCGCTGAAGAGAGCCGCTGCCTTTCTCGTGCAGAGAAATCCAGTCCCGGCGCTTCCGGTTTACCCTCGCGGGTGACTGGGATATCGAGAGAGACCCCTGAAGGAGATACCAATCCTCCATCATTCTATTCAGAGGTATGGTGTTGACTAAACCCTTAGACGAGAATTCTTGAAACAAACCTTGGCAAAACCAACTCAACTTAAGCTACTTACTTACTCCCCTTCTCACGTGTTAGGCTTAGGTCAGGCACACTGGGGTAGGCTTAGTTAGAAGCACCAGTTGAGTATGTTAGCCTAATGTATATATGACTGTATATATGTTTTATTACTTTTAAACCATTGTATGGCTAAGAAACCATATCAATGCTTTTACAGTTCTATTTCGCAATACTTATCTTACTGTACGTACTTTTTATAATAACAATTATTACAATTGTGGCAATACATTTCTCTTGTACGAGAAGAAAGACTGTTCAATAAATGTTAACCCTTTATTGACAAACGCCCGTCTCTCTATTCTCTACATACTGTGAAAGTAAACTGCACTAGACTGACTGAGTGAAATGCGTGTCTATTGTTTCACACGACCCTAGAGATTGACTCTTGATCTGAGGAGCAAAGTTGTCATGTTGCACGGTTGTTGGAAAACTGAATCCCTTCTTGTCTGTGCCAAGGAAGCTGATCACTTCCTATGCAGAGAAGAAAGTTTCCAGTGACCTCTGAGCTAGTTGGTAACACAACCCAATTAAGTTTAGCATAGTCAGTGGAGGCCTGGAATATCCGCAGTTCCACGTCGATACTACTGTTTATGTTATTCCAATGCGCAGGGCCTAGTGGGAAACTAGGAACTACACTACATGGCGCCCAACGTTTTGGTAAGGCGATAAACTAACGCAAGACTTGTAGAGTAACTCAGTCGTGCATATTTCACACCCCTTTCTCCCGTAAATACTCCAATAGACGTCTGGAGTGGGTGAAAGGTTAAAATCCGCCCGACCTTAGTAGGAAGAGATTCCTATGTAAAGCTCTGGTTTATTCAACGATGAAGGATACAGTGTTCCAAAATATTGTGCACCTAATCTTTGTCTCCTTGGAGACCTACTCTGCAAAGCCTGCATTTTTTAAATGTCAGACAGTGAAGAAAGGGAAGCAGCTAGGCTGGCTTCCATACTAATAGAGGAGGACTCGAGTCTCCTACAGGCAGACCCGGATGCTATTATCATCCCGGTCCACTTAAGAAGATCTATAACGTTAAAACTTATAGAGAACGGACTGACACCTCAAGGTGGTACAGTAGTTTTCGTGATAGAGGCTCACGAGTATCGGCAGACAGAGGTATTCTATTCATGGATAAACTTTCCAGCGGCAAACGCTACAACACAAGAGTTTCACTATTACAAAATAGAGAAACCTCCGGAAGAGTACGCTCCTTTCGAGGAGATTGAAATTCCACTTAAATTTCAAGAGCACCTGCTCTGGTTTAATGGCGCCCTAAAACACAATGATCACATAACTAGGCTCGGTCCACTGGGTAGACCAGGAGCCACGTGGCCGGTTCTAGCCAGCTACACACCACATCCTGACATTGTAAGAATGTCAAGAGAAGAGCTGTTAGTACAGCTAAACACATTAATAAAAATTCATAGGCAATTAGTCCAATATGTGATGCGGACTGCAACAGTCCAGCCAGCTGTTAATTCACACCAGCTGACCCCTCATCAGGGGAACACAAATAAAATTACACCACAGAACATACAGTCATGTCTTGGTAAAACACCCGTAAAACGGGAACAAATTCCTTTCTGGTTAGCACAGAAAATCACTCAAATAGAGGCAGTATTTCCTGATACTACCCCTATTGAGAAACACAGAATCTTGACCATCTGCCTTCCTATGGGAATCGCACCGCACGTGGAGGACTGTGACACTTGGGGTACAGTCTTTGCTTCCATTTACACAAAACACACGGTGTTCCGTCTATGGCGGTAATACCAGAAGTGCTAAAACAGATTCAAAATGAATTCGGTCCAGAGCCCGCTTTAAATCTAGGTATGAAATTACTGAAAAATTTCAAGCAGGTCACGGCTATATTATTAGCCAACGTAAAGGGAGAAGCAGCATCTGTGGCGATCCGCCAGAAGTTGAGGGAAACAGATATAAAAGATCCTGTTGAGCTTGCAAAAATCATAGAAAAATGCTATGAAGAATTAGGTAGAGACAGCTTGGGTGGGAAACCAGTAAAACCCCAACTGCTCGAAAGTCCTGAAAAATTATTTATTAAAAATAATTTAAACACTCCTAAAAAGAGCTGGGATGGAAATAAACAATCCACTCCCAAGGAAAAAGTTTTCCAGTCCAGAGGAAGGTCTCCTCGATGGAGGGAAAGAACTCCGACTCGAGAACGCCAGTCTCCCCAGAGGGAGCCCTCTGAGAAAAGATACAACCTTAGAAATAGGGATAATCTGAAAAAACCTGATAGATATCAAAGTATTGATACACGTCCCTCTCGATCTCTTCCACAGAATTCGGAAAGAAGAGGACGGTCAGACCCAGGAGAGCACACCAAGTCCAAAGACAAGGAACCTGCTCAGAGTAAAAAATCTCAATTTCAGAAAAAGAAGGTAGCCAGTATTAGAGTAATCAACCATGCCGAGAATACTGAGGACACAGTTGAAAAACGGGGAGTGGGCATTGACAATGTTGGACAGTGCAGCAGAAATCAGTATAGCACGCAAGATCTTGATGAGTCATCTGGAGACAGTGGACACGAATGAATACATTCAGGTTGAAACTGCCGACACCAGACTTAGCGAGCCCCATAAAATATACGAAATAACATTGCGTATAGAGGGTGATAAGACTAGGAAAATTAAGGGTCTATTTTGGGATAAGCTCTCGAAAGGCTATGATATTCTGTTAGCTGAAAAAGATTGGCCCCCGGAGTTTGTCAGGGAGTGCCCTCGTGGCGAAGAAGTGATTATGCCTGCCTTCTCGAATCACATTCCGATTCACAAAAAATATACATATGCAAGGAAATGGGCAGTAGCCCAGGCTCCGGCATTGTATAAAAATCATGTAGGATGGGATGAGGACTCTCCTCCTCACAAAATCCAGCTAAAAAGTGAACCAACTGCCCAACGGCAGTATCCCATAAAGCAAGAAGCTAAAAAACAGGTCAGGGAGATCTTAGATCAACTTGAGTACCAGGGGGTGATTGAAACATGCACCTCTCAAATGAACAATCCTTTATTTCCTGTCTCCAAGCCAGACAATTCATATCGTCTAGTTTTGGACTACAGACATCTTAATACATGTTGCAAAACCTTTGCAGTACAAAACTCGCATAGTGCAGCCCTAATGAATAACATAGTTAGGAAAAAATATAAAACGACATTAGACATATCTAATGGTTTCTTTTGTCAAAACATTGCACCAGAAAGCAGATATTTGACCGCTTTCTCCACATTTGGGTCGCAGAAAAAATTCTGTTGACTCCCACAGGGGTTCAAGAACAGCCCAGGACTATTCTCAGCTAGGGTAACAGAGTTACTACAAATCTATGATGATGAAGCATTATCTTACGTAGATGATATTTATCTCACAGACGACGACTTGGATACTCACTTGAAAAGAGTGAACACCATTATACTTGGGTTCGCAGCAGAGGGTTACAAATTCAACTTTAAAAAGTCCCGAATTGCCCATCTGACAGTACTATTTTTAGGGTACGAGTTATCCAGTGAAGGGAAAAGCCTAGCGGACAACTTCTTAGAGAAGTGCGCTGTACTCCAAGCACCAAAAACGCTGAAGAATTTACAATCAATACTAGGTTTTCTGAATTTCGGAAGAACTTACATACTAAATTATGCAGAGAGGGTTAAACCTCTCTACGAACTAATAAAACCTGATTTCAAACAAATCAATTGGACTCAAAAACACACAGAAATTTTGAGGTCACTGCAAACAGACATGTTAGCAAAAACAAAACTAGATACACGTGACAACACGATCGATCTTGTAATCCGAGTCATCCCAGGAAGATGCGGATTCACGTACCTAACCTCTAATGAGGGAGAAAAGGTACCTATTTCAATTAAATCTCACTTGTACACACAAGCAGAAAAAACATGCAGTCGCACAGAAAGAACTGTGAATGCAGTGCAAATCGCATTAGCAAATGAAAGAGAACTAGCACACGGCAAACGGATTAATATCCTTACAGCGGAATCCGCCTTCGAGGCGCTATTCAGCCCAGTAAACCTGCCTACAGTGTCACTGGATCCGAAATGGATACAGTGTATAGATTCTCTAGGAGCGGAAGACGTGAAATACTATTTCGCCCCGCAATACAAAGAACTGAATGATTTAGAATATGAAGAAGAATATCCTCTGCCAATCGAAATTCTGCCTCTCCCACTATATGCCTGTATAATCTATACAGATAGCTCTGTACAGCATTTCAACGTAGAGAGAAAATCCTACGATGCAGCATGTGCGATCATTAAATGTCGTTGGCTGTGCGGTAAAATCAAACCGAAAATAACAAAAACTGAATCAGTGAAGTACTGTTCGGCTCAAAGAACTGAAATCAGATGTTTAAAGATGGCGCTCTAAAATGCAGAACGCAAATTCCCCACACTTATAGTGTGCGATTCTCATTTTTGCGTCAATTCTTACAACAATAAACTGCAGAGTTGGATCAAAAACGACTACAAAGATGACACTGGTGCCACAATAAAGCATAAAAAGCTCTGGAACGAGGTAGCTCTTTTACACAAAGAACTACAAAAGACTCACGTGATTCACGCACAGAGTCTTCAACGTGATGCGTTCACATTGCAGGGAATTCATTGGCTAATACAGCCACCGCGGAAGCAACTAAACCGGCTTCCGTAGCCACAAAAAAGCGTACAGATAAGTACATAGACGGGGAAACCATGCTGGCAGTAAAAACAACCGTAAAAGGCGACTGTGCAGTACTACCCGTAAACTATCCACTCAATTATGCATACATAATCGATGCAAACTCCGTTCCTTTTGCTCGAATCCCTGGAGTGGGGGATAGAGTAATTCCAAACACGAACAGGAGAATATTTTTAATAGCAGACGCACACATGGGTTTGGGTCTAAGGCACAGAGAGATCAAGGAATCACTGACTGAATTACAATCAGTATTCTGGTGGCCGGGAATGAGTGTAGAACACCAAATATATGCAAACAACTGTGAAAACTGCAATAGGGATCGCAGTAGCGAACCTTGCTACCGGCTACCAATCAGAAAGAGCGTAACGCTGCCTACAGCCCGTCCTGCGTCCTATTAATAGTTAAGACGAAAAGCACTTACAAATGAGGCCTCCAGCGCTCGGCTGACGCTAGAACGGTTATAAAAGATTTGCGAGTCTTTATCGGCACATACGCAATTACCACGTTCCATTCTGACCAGGGTCCTGCTTTCAGCTCTCGAGCCTATAAGGAGGCCATGGCTAGCATGGGAATTGGGTTGCGATATTCTTGTCCGTCGCACCCCGAAGGGAATAGTGTGGTAGAAAGAAAAAACTGTGACATAAAGCAATCTATAACAGCGAAGGTATTAGGTTCAGGCGCTGGGTGGGTCAAACATTTAATAAGTGTCCAGACTAGTCTTAACAACATGCCAAGAAATTCTCTAAAAGGTTTCAGCCCATACGAACTATTGTTCGGAATTAGAATGCGCGTTCAGGACCTCGATAGTCAGATGTCAGTGGTACAAGAAGAAACAACGCAGTTTGATGTAAAAGACCGTTTGGCTGTTTTACAGGAACTGAATGAAACAAGAAAATCCTTAAGCAACGTAAAGTTAAAGCAACAGCCAAGTACCACTGACGAGGCACCACCCGCAACAGCCCCAGCAAGGCCTGTCTGGATTCCAAAGATTGGGGATCTAGTCAGAGAAAAAATAGCGGTGAAGAAGGAATTTGGGCCTTCTTACAGAAAAGCAGTACCTGTCTTAGCAGTCACCGGAACAAGATCAGTTGTGCTACCGCCCCTTGCTGGTAAAAAGGAGAACAGAGTCGTGTCTATCGATCTGGTAAAACCACAAGCATGTGGCCTATAATCAACAGTAGGCCCAGTGGACTCCCAAGAAACAACAGAATACCCAAACTTGCAACAATCCAAGAGGTTCAAACTGAAAGACTCATCACATTCGATCAGCCTGCAGTGCACAATGAAGGACTATGCAATAATGCCATGGAACTCGTGCCTCTTGAAACACAGATTGAAACAGTTCGTCAAGAAATAGCACCAGTCTACAATGATGTGGCATCAGAAAGTGCTACCGAGAGACAGATTGAAAGAGCAATCCCATCAATTGACAGAACTGCCTCTGGTTATTTCATCAACTTCGACAACTTCTCTGAAGATTTAAACGACCCCGAAGTGATGCCAGAAACAAAAAAGTATTCTAAAGAAAATACAACAGGACTCCTTCAACAAATCAAAGAATTATATCTGGATTCACCGTTGATTGAGCATTGGATAATCTCAGGGGTATTCATACTCCTACTATGCCTAATTTTAGTTTTAATTTTAGGAAAGTTCATTACAATTGAATGGACACAGCAAGTCAGAACATCAACCTAGTCCTGAAACCACACAGATCATCCCACGTGAAGAAAAGAGAACTGTCAACAGTAAATGTCACAGCAATTCCAATACCTGGTGGGGTAGTATGGGAGAAAACAGACTATGAGATATATGGTCCGGTCGAAATCCTGAAGTATCCTCATCAACTAAAGGTTTCCTTAAATGACTTTGTGACTCCAAGTACATTCTCTGATGATTGGGACTTTAACAGTATTAATGACATGATGTCTGATTTAGTAATGTCAGCTAGATTCACAGATCATGATTATTTACAAGGTTCATCTAGTTATGAGCAGTTATTCTGTTACACCCACTATGGGGATCATTACTTGCATAAATCTGCACAGCCTAGAAATGTTTTTATGTATAATCAATGGGAACATTGTTCTACACCACCTAAAAGCAGTTCTAAAGCATTTTTTGAGAAATTCAAATACTTCTCAGGGTTTAACACCAGTGATGCAGAAACGTTTTATTATAAACTGTTAGATAAAACAGGAATGAAAACAATGCTGACAAATTCTAAATTGATATATTCAGAAGCATTTTATGACAAAATGATGACATTTGGTTTTGATTATTGGAAAAATAATATTGAAACGAAAACAATTTGGGGTACAAAAGATTGGCAGGTGCAAGGCATAGAAGCACTGTTTAGAACCTGCATGATACCTGAACAAATGTTATTTTTAAATGACACAATACACCAAACATCTTGTCTTGGCCTAGCTAAGAACAAAGAACTTAAAACACCGTCTATACCAAAGCCAATAGCTGAGAATGCAACCACAGATATTGAGTTAGACGTGTAAAAAATTTTACATTTCAACAGAACACATCCTGATTGGAAAAAATGGTTAATCTGGCCTACAGACACAAATAGTTGTCAAGATAGGTTCCTGAACAAAACACCGGGTTTCAAAATGACCAGATTAGACTCAAGATACTCCCAGAGACAACATCCAGGGATTATAACAACATACAGTGTAGGGAAACTCTGCCTTGAATGGCTAACCTCGTCCACACTGGCTGAAATTAAGCAACACTTGTCTTTACTAAAAGATGGTGCTGATTTGCGCGATTTCATTCTTGGACCACGCAAACAGCGTCAAAAGCGTTTCATAGCGACCAGTATCTATGCTGCTTACAACGAGGCTTGGAAAGTAAAGCAAATTGAAACTGCTGAAAAAATACGAGAAATTGATCGTATTAATTTGGAGAAATCACTTTCTGTGGTAGACAATGGGTTAACGACTCTGTCTTCCAGAATATATTCTTTGGACAATATTGTATCCTCTGCCTTTGATGTGATAGACAGAGATTTGCTTATGTTACAACAGGGCCAATCTCAATTACGCTCTATTATAGAATTAGGCTGGACGCTGCAAAATCTTCGTTCAGGCTATGTGCCTTGGCGTTTAATCAACACAACGTCATTATTTTCCATTTTTAACCTTACTGATAAACAGATCAGTTTGGCACAGAAAGGAGCAGACTATACAATCCTGAGCATCGAAAAACTCGAGAGATTACCATTGACAATGTCAGAGAGTCCTGTCATTGAATGGATAATACACGGAATTATCACAATTCCGATAACAACTTTCCGATTTAAAAAGTGCCTTGAGTACATACCTGCTGGCCAGTATGAACAATTGGGTAAAGGATATGTAAAATCCGAATGGAAATTACCATACACTCATTCTTGCTATAGTGACAGTGACAAAAATGTATTTCTTAGTGGTGAGAATTGTAAACATTCACTAAGCGGTATACTTTTGTGTCAGGGTATTAATTTACACGGAGCATGTGATGGAAATTCAAACAACCTTTCATGCCACCAGCTAGTCACACCTGCAACTCAGATAGAGCCCTTCTTTATGCAACTTTCGAACGGGAGTTACATTCTTAGAACGGATCACAGATGTTGTGGCCTCACGCCAGGGAAAAGTTATCTAATAGAAGTAACGTCCATGGTCAAATGTTGTATGCAAGCATTGTTCCCGAGTGGGCCTCCAGACATAGTGACTCCCCTCTGGCCTCGTCTGAATCTCTATTCTATACGAATTGATACATTAAGCAAAATGAAATCTGTACTTTTACAGACAACAGTGCCTATAACGTCATCTAAAGAGACGTATGATCTTCTAGTCGCAAGGACGGCTACTGAAGTCCATGACCTTTTATCACCAAATTGCCCCGTGCATTTCGTAGAAATGTTCAGCCAACTCCTTAACATGTCTAGTGCAACAAGCATCCCAGGCATATTTAAGACAGTCTTTTCGGGACTGCTAACACCCTTCCAGGCAATTTTGGGAATCTTTCCTAATTTTGTGCACTCCATTTTTGGCGGCATACCATTATTTTTGGGACTCGTTGCAGGGATTCTATTTTTGACCCTCCTGCTACGTTATGGCAAGCCTCGCCTCAGACATAGCTCCCATGGGAATGGAAGAGACAATCCTAGCAATGCGCTACAGGGACAGGATAACTAACGTCCTCGGATTGGCCAGGCTGAGAGATCTAAACATGACCTGGTTCCTTTCATTCAGACCGATATGGCAAAATTGCATTTTACCTGTGCTACGGTGTATGCTTTGCGGCGATGAATGCGTGTTGGACATCTGTCTTTCACTTCCATCAGCAGTACCAATGGACGTTGATACTTTGCTCAGTCCAATAACGGCTCACGCATTGTGTTGTCCCCGGCGGCTACCAATCCTGATGACGGCATTCGTGGAGACTCCTGTACTACAGCCAAGTGGTAACAGTGGAGCGGGTGACAAAAGCAACATCATCCAGGTACAACGTTCTGTGAGCATTGCTGGTCCTGCCTTCGATGACAGCAATCATTCTCACACCTGCCAAGTTACAGCGCTATCTAATTTGGTTGAACTATCACCTGATTTTGTAGACCAATTCTTTGTGAGCCTGTCTGATACGATGTTCTCACCCATAGAGAAACAATAACTTTTGAGAAGCTTTCCGACACACAGTGTTCCCATGAACTCTGAATTCGGCCTTCAGTTTTGATCAACAAAAACTGCCATGAGCTTTGGAAATCTATTTTTCTTTGAATTGGACAATTTTTTTTAATATTGACCCTTTTTGGCACGAACAATTCTTTGCTTAACGTAAAAACTATTCTTAGAGAACAGAAGCTTTACACTTCTATTTCTAAACACATCTAGAGACATAACAACATTACACCAGCCTCTAGCACACATGTTATTACAATGCATTTTTATGTGATGATTTATCTCGCTTTTCTTCTGTCAGAGATACTTCATGTGTAATTACTTTTGCATAATCGTTCATTGATTTCATATGCAATAGTTTTGAATGATTATATGCTTTAAAAAAAACGTACAGTACCTAAATTCCATGTATTAGAAGTACGCCTATTTCGAATGCATTTATGTATTTTGGGGTGGGCAATGTTACACATGCATCTTATTGCTTAGTTTTAGTGATTTTGATGGACATGAAAACGTGGAGTGGGTGTTGCGTGCTTATCTAGGTTCCTGATCGATACTGTGACCTTATGCCCCTATTCGGCTATAAATCCATTTATTCCCTATATTGGCATAACCGTTCAAAGTGCGATTTTCTGAAAAGTCATCTCTGGCCTCACACGAACAGAGCCACATTCCAGCATGACTCTCTGCCACTTCCTTTGCGACCAATTAGTGCAATGACAGAGCAGCAGTCACTATCTGATATTCCTAGATAACACTCCGAGTTCTTCAACAAGATAAAAACTTAGCAAACCTGGAAATCCCCGCTTGCTATGTTTTGATTAGTAATGGAACTCTAATGAGCAACTGATAACTGTCACTTCCTAGTGACATCTTTAATTGACGTCTTATGTCCAGCAAACTTGCATCAAACCCGGCACCTGTCAGGTATAAATATTACCAACGTTGCCTTAAGCAATGCGAGTTCGTTGCCTGTTGCTGATGCCAGCTGCCTGCATGACCCTGTGTTGGTAAATCTAGCACTCTGTCACTGCAGCCTGCTATCCTGTGGTGGTGAAGCTACTGATTACCATTATCGCCGCTAAAGCGCGAGCTATGGTGCAGTACGCTTAAGGAGCTGAACAGCCGTCCTCTGCGAAGACATCCAGCAGATTCCAGCTGCCCGTGGACGCTGTCGCCCCTCCTTCCTCGACGCGCTGAAGAGAGCCGCTGCCTTTCTCGTGCAGAGAAATCCAGTCCCGGCGCTTCCGGTTTACCCTCGCGGGTGACTGGGATATCGAGAGAGACCCCTGAAGGAGATACCAATCCTCCATCATTCTATTCAGAGGTATGGTGTTGACTAAACCCTTAGACGAGAATTCTTGAAACAAACCTTGGCAAAACCAACTTAACTTAAGCTACTTACTTACTCCCCTTCTCACGTGTTAGGCTTAGGTCAGGCACACTGGGGTAGGCTTAGTTAGAAGCACCAGTTGAGTATGTTAGCCTAATGTATATATGACTGTATATATGTTTTATTACTTTTAAACCATTGTATGGCTAAGAAACCATATCAATGCTTTTACAGTTCTATTTCACAATACTTATCTTACTGTACGTACTTTTTATAATAACAATTATTACAATTGTGGCAATACATTTCTCTTGTACGAGAAGAAAGACTGTTCAATAAATGTTAACCCTTTATTGACAAACGCCCGTCTCTCTATTCTCTACATACTGTGAAAGTAAACTGCACTAGACTGACTGAGTGAAATGCGTGTCTATTGTTTCACACGACCCTAGAGATTGACTCTTGATCTGAGGAGCAAAGTTGTCATGTTGCACGGTTGTTGGAAAACTGAATCCCTTCTTGTCTGTGCCAAGGAAGCTGATCACTTCCTATGCAGAGAAGAAAGTTTCCAGTGACCTCTGAGCTAGTTGGTAACACAACCCAATTAAGTTTAGCATAGTCAGTGGAGGCCTGGAATATCCGCAGTTCCACGTCGATACTACTGTTTATGTTATTCCAATGCGCAGGGCCTAGTGGGAAACTAGGAACTACACTACAATTACTACAGAGAACACCGCACTCGGTAAGTCAACTTGCAGCTTACATCAGAGCTTACATCGGTGTTATTGTCTGAGAACCCATAACCCACAACAATCTAAAGTATATAGGTAAATAAATGGGCTTCAAAAAATTACGTTCCCGTACGATATCTATGAAAAGAATGGGGACAGAAAATGCTGTTCGGAAATCTACCGACAAGGCAATTAAACCTGGTCGGATAACGTTAACACCAGCAATTAGCACATACTTTACTACACTTACAGCTAAAGACACTCAAGAATTGAATACATCTGCCAGAGAAACCTCTCCCAACGTTTCCGTAATCTTAAGGGAATTAGAAAGCACTCCAACGATACCTAACCAACAATCAAAACTGTGTCTTCTGGCCACCGATCTAAGTAGTAAATCACCTTGCACTCCCGTTGATTTACTAAACCCTCAACAAGAACAGACTACTCTAAAAACTTCTACTCCTATCAAAAATGGAGGGAGTTCAGCGCTATTTGTCAACTCAAATGTCAATAAATCAGTTCTAGGACTGCAAAACTTGGAACATGCAACAAGCCAGAACAATAAGGATAAAACATCTCTTCCAATCACCTCACTCGATCTCTCATCCGATCCTTTCAATATCAACTTCAAAACAAATAATAACATTATTAACACGACATCACCCATATCAAAAGCCCTGTTTTCACTGCAAGAGATTCTAGAATCTGTCCTCTCTTTTCTGGGAAATATTCTTGATAATTCTGATCAAACCCTGGACGTTCAAATAGGGAAACTAAAACATCTAGTTAATAAGAAAAAGAAAAAAGACCTCCTCTTAGTAGAGGCAAACAATTTACCAACGAAAACAAAATCTTAGCAAAATGATATATCGAAAGAACATAATAATGAACAGAAGAAAAGTACACGTGATTTCGGTACCCAAACTTTTAAGACTCAAACACAACAAAAACAAAAGATGGAACATCCAAATGATTCAACAATATACTCCTTAAAAAAACTTTTCAAAGAAAAACATCAGCAAAAAATTAACAATTTCCCAATATTCAAAAAAAGAAGCGAAACAACTACACTGGTAAATAATTCTGTATCAGATAACCAGGAAATACACACGTCTAATATATCAGTACAAGATAACGGAAAACCTACAGATAAAAAGAATCTGGAAAGTAACATAGAAGGAAGGAAAAGAAGGAGAAAAAAACCAATAAGGAGGATTCAAAAAAAGAAAGCTCACACACTAAAATTTCGACAGTCAGCTATAAAACAAAACCTTGAAGAGGAAAAAGTTGGAAAAATAATAGCATCTGAAAGTATTGCAAAATCAGCAACTAGGAAAAACCTTGAAGAGAAGTCGCCACAACTAGACCCAAGAGCGCAAGAATTTGTCTCTTTCAGACTTCTAGAGGAACCAACTCAAATTAATAATAATAAAATCATGGAACATCTAGACAGGAACAAACAAAGAGAAAAAGAGTCTTCTCCTAAAATTATACAATTCGAAGAACTTTTTCCTAGTGACTCATCCCCACTCAACAGAAGAAGGATAATACATCTACTACGCCATATTAAGCCTCTACAATCACTGAGTAGTAACGAACTTGATTTAGTAACTTTTCCCATTAAAGACAACACTAAATTAGCAAGGGTAACATTTTGGTCGTCTGTTATCCCAGAAATCATCCTGAATAATAAGGAGATACTATACAAACAAGGCTATGATGTTGTAGAAAGAAAAGAATCAATGGTCAGTACAGTTCAAATTGGGTATGATGCCCAAATCAGTGCACTCTCCAATTCATATAGGAAACAATTTCCAAGAGATTATGAAGCGTTGGAAGACCAAGCAATCATGCACTCAGATACTTATTCTGTAGGGCAAGAAAAACTAAAAATTCTGGTGAACAAAGGTCAACGGGCCGTTTGGTATCAAGCTCCTAAGATACCTGTGAACGATAATAGCACAAAATCTTGGGCTTGGGTTTCAGAGACTCTAAATAGCAACAAACCCAAGAGATCTCAACAACAATCTGTTTAGCACTGGCATAAAAATAACCTCCTGGAACATCGCAGGTGGAATTAAGAACAAACTGTCCACGGCTACCAGAAATCGGCCGGATATCTTGATTTTACAAGAAACATGGGCAACCGAACCTATCACTGTTCAAAACTATTATGTTTACGAAATTCCAGCAATAAACACTCATCGAGGTCATGCTAAAGGCGGTTTAGCTATTCTATTAAGTGAAGAATATCTGTGGGCCCAGGAACTATTAGATACCAACTTAGAAAACCTACAGTGCATCAAAATCTCCGCTAAAACATACAGTACAGCTCACCCTAAAACAATTCTCCTCTTTAATGTATACGCTCCTCCAGGTAAAAAGCATGATATAATACTCTTAAATATCATGGAAAGGATTGAGAGCATAACAGAAAACCATCTTCACTCATCCTTTTTAATTGTCGGCGACTTCAATAGTAAAATTTCCAATTTTGAAATTAATAAATGGGCAAAACAACACTCAGAAGAAGGTCTGGACATCATATCTCCACAATTCCCGGAGGGCATACTGACTGACAAAAGAGGGAAACTGTTATTATCAACACTGACAAACATCAATGGAGTAATATTGAATGGTAGCATGGAAGGGGATATCCCTGCAAATTATACCAGACGGGGAAATGGGACTTCATCTATAATTGATTATATAATCACAAGTAATGATTTGCTAGAAACAGTCTCATATCTGCTCAACCAGTTCTGTCAAGAAAGCGATCATACCCTAATGCATCTGACAACAGATTGGTTACCTAAATCTTCTGCAGCCTGTCACATAATATATCAAAAAAGCAATGTAGTGGTGAACAATGAAAAGAGACGCATATTCTGGAACTCTCATACCATCGACAAAATTACGTCTCTGATTGATCATTCACAACTCTTAACGAGAATATTCTCAGAAAATCCCATCGAAAATTTTGAATCCATTATAAAAGAGTTCAGATCTCTTATCCTTAATATGACAGCAAAGGATTCAGCTGGCAACAGTAAGAATAAAGATAAAAATAAGCGCACCTTTAAGAACTCTGAAGTAAAGAAAATATTAAACAAATACATACGCGCCCAATATATGAATCCCACTCCAGAAATAAAAAAGGAAATAAATAAAACCAAAAATCAATTAAGACGCGAGAATCTGAGACATAAAAAAACCTTACTAGATCGTAACTGGGTAGATATCCAGATAGCGGCAAATAAGAACGACCAGCGCAAATATTGGTACCTAATAGGAAAACTTACTGGATCCAAAAAGAAATTACAATCAATACCGGTCCCTCCGGATGCCTGGGAAAGTTTTCTGACAGACCTTTACAGACCAAACTTAATAGTTCCATCGGAAAGCAGTGGGGTCTACAATAAAGAAAAAGTTAAACTTCCACTAAATAAAATCACTGCAACATCTGTCGAACTAAACATACGTAAAGCAAGATCAACAGGAGCGTCTGGCCCTGATCAGATTCCGATCAAAGCACTAAAAATCGCCCCAAAGGAATGGAGTCAGTTGCTACATCCCCTTTTCAATTATATCTTAGATACTGGCCAAGTTCCAAAATCATGGCAGGGAAGTATAATCATCCCGATCCATAAAAAGGGAAGCAAAACCCGGGCAAGCAATTTCCGTCAAATAGCACTTATGGACTCCGTGGGCAAGGTATTTGCAGCAGAAATCTTACATCGTCTAAAAGAATGGGCCTTCACGACTGGCCAGATACCGATGTTTCAAGCAGGTTTCAGACCTAAACATTCGGTAACTGACAACATCGCAGTTATCCAAACCATCATCGACAAATATATAACACAAAAAAATCAGGTTGTATACGCTGCCTTCATAGATTATTCTACAGCATTTGACCGGGTAGACCGACCAACATTGTGGGAAAAATTGAGGAAACTTGGCATAAACGAACAACTACTACAGTCTATAATTAGCTTACACACCAATACTTGGTGTCAAGTTCAAATGGGGGGAGAAAGAGGTTACACGGAAAGAATTAAAACTGAAAATGGACTAAAGCAAGGGTGCCTCCTAGCCCCAATATTATTCTCCCTCTACCTAAGCGACCTGTGCCATTACCTGCAATTGGGCTCCAACCTACCTCCAAAAATTGCTGATCAAAAAATAATTGCTTTACTGTATGCTGACAACATAGTGCTGTTGGATCTTACCCCCTTTGGACTACAAACGTCACTTGACATTCTGCACAAATACTCTAAAGAAAACTATCTAGTCCCAAACATTCAAAAAACAAAAGTGCTGGCCTTCTCGGGGAGGAAACAAAGCGCAAAATATACCTGGAGATTAGGAGGGGAAAAGATAGAAGAAGTTAAGGACTGTCCCTACCTCGGCAGGATCCTTTCAAAAAACGTATCTAACACCACGCAACTGAATAATTTGTCAAGGAAATCAGATATACATGTCGCGGCCCTCCTGAGACTCTATAGCGCAACAGGGAATAGACATTTTTCCTCTCTGATAAACCTCTATAAAGTAAAAATATCTCCTGTACTTTCTTACGCGACGGAGTACATCCCCATAAAACAATGGGCTTTTATGGATCGAAAAGAGGGGAAGATTTTAAGAAAAATTATGAAACTGTCAGATGCAGTTCCTGTCCAAGCACTGAGACTGGAACTATCAGTGACAAGTTCCTATGCAGTAGCAATTGCAAATGTAATAAGGTGGGCCTACAACTTATTGCACGCAAAAGAGAACACACTAAGGTCACTGTTGAAAAAAGAAACCTTTGAGTCTGATGCTAAAAAGCAAGTCTTCAGAGAGAACATGGCTGAAGCATTTCGTGTAGCAAATATTACCGTTGAAATGCTGCTAAATTGGTCACCAGCAAAACTAAAACTGTTCTTAAAATGCTTCACCCCAAAGCTCAGCTACGAAGTGGACTCTGCACCAACTTACCTACCTATAAACCATTTGTTGATTCCTTAGAATTTAAACAAAGTCGGCCTTATATTGGGCTAACCTTAACACATGGTGCAAGGAGAACAATTGCTATGCTTCGACTGGGCATTCTTCCCTTACTTTCATTTACCTCAAGATGGTTCCCGGGGGGAATCTGCTTTATGTACATTGTGCGCTGGGGGTGATCAGACTCTGGAACATGTTCTATTTGTATGTCCGAACCAGATCGTAATTTCTGCCCGCACTAGATTTTTAGCACCAATATATTGCTCATGTAGAATCACGACAGTGAGAGAACTTATCGCTCTTTGCAAGCAACCTCCGAATGAATTTGTTTGTTTTAACTTGTATAAATTTCTAAAATCGTTTTTATCTCTGTATTGATAATATTGAATCTCTTTTTATATGTAACTTGTATAATATATTTTGTGGTCCTCTGTTGAGTACCAGTACAAATAAACTTTTTGACTTTGAAAAAAGCCCATCCATGCCCTTTATTGCACTTATCGTTGTTTTAGCCTTCGCCTACGCTGTCTGATAGGCGAGCATCTGCCCTACATGTTCCCCATATTTATATTGTTTTAATCGATGTTTATTATAACTAGCCGCAATTTTGTCCCTGAAGAACTTCTTCACCAAAGTTCTTGCGTCTATTAACGACAGGAGCAAGCTATCTTGATTCCTCTGAGCATTTTTTATTGCCTCAACATGCTGTTTTTCAATAGCATGCAGAGCATACACCCTTATCACCATTTCCTCTTTGCATTTTGTATTCTGTAGTAAAATGTATTTTTGTGTAATACCGCAAACGTAGGCTTTCATAGTATCCCAAACAATTAATGGGGATGCTGTCCCTATATTCTCTCCAAAGAATTCCTCAAGATGTTCAGCCATTTTAACAAGATATTTGCTGTCCGACAGCAAATACCTAGGAAAAGAAAATAGCCTACCTTCCATTTTCTCTACTTCAACCTGAAAGAATAGGATAATGGGGTGGTGGTCTGAAGTGACCAGAGGACATATTTCCATATCAGATTTAAAAATTAAGCAGTCCGATACCCAGCCCATGTCTATCCTACTGTACGATTTATGGGGAGCTGAATAAAATGTGTTGCCCGGTATAGTTGGGTACAAATGCCTCCATACATCCTTAACCTACTGAAACCTTGCCAGCTGAAGTATTGCAGTTCCGGTCTTCTGCATTCTAATATTGCTACCTTTCCCAGTAGAGTCTATACTGTAATCTATTACACAGTTAAAGTCTCCCAGTTTAATAATTCTAGATTGAGGTGTTCGAATATAGCAGGATCGTCCACATTAGGGCCATATACTGCACAAACCACAAACGTTCTACCCCTTAATTCAAACTGTGCCAACTGCCAGCGCCCCCATTGATCAGATTGAGTCTTAATCACGCTACAATGAAACCTCTTGTCTTTTAATATGACCACTCCTTTTATAGATACAGATTGGGTAGTACAAATAATAATATCATATCTTAAATGTTTCAACATGCTTCGATCTTTATAAGCAAGGTGAGTTTCTGTTAAGAAGACCAAATGGGGCTGATACATTCGTAATTCCTCGTGGACTAGATGTTTCTTAGTTCCAATATTGATTCCTGCCACATTCCACGTAAATACATTTAACCTTGTTCATAATTCAATTTCTGCCCTTCAAGCCAGTCCCCATTTCCGCTTTAAAATTCAGCAAAAAAGAGTAAATTTCAGTGTCTCGCCTTCTAGCACCAGAAAAAAACCTAGCTAAAAACCTTCCATTTTCCCTAACCCAACAGAACCCCAAACAAAGCTCCAACCCCCCACCTCGCGTCCCATACCATAGAAGAGGACTTACCCCCCCTTTACCAGCTGCCACTGACTAGACAGCCATAGAGGTTCACAGCCCTAGAGATCACCCCCACACCCTGTTCTGTGTCAAAATATTTAAGATAGCGCCTACATGTTTGCTACTGAATACAAACAGAAGAAAAGCAAACCTCAAGAGTGCCCACCAAAAAAATGTACATTACCCAGTGGATAAAGTTACCTAGCTCTCCTGGAACAAACTGAGAAGAAGAAGAGAAATGATTACAGCTAGTTACCACTGGTCAGATATAACCACCTAAATGTTGGTGAGGCACCCACCGCAATTAAACTTTTGAAAAAGAAACCCTTATAGTTCCTTGTTCTGTGTCTTCTCCACAGCATCTGTTTGCCACTTATGCACTGCCTGAGCTATTTCATTCCTTCAGTAAAGAAATAGGTATGTCCATCTTTAAAACTTTTAACCATGCTGGTTCTTGCAAAAAAACTTGAGCACCTAGGGCTTTTATCGGCTCTATAAATTGGCGCAGCTTCCAGCGTCTGTCCATTGTGGCCTTGCTTAAACCAGATCTGACAAAAAAGTAACTGCTTCCACAGTTCCTGTAGAGTTAGGTCAGGCTTTCAATGCGACAGCCTGTCTCAGCACATAGTTCCCAAGATGAATCATGAATGGACTAGGGAATTGACCCCCTTATTCCTCTGGACCAATGGTACTCTGTGAACTCTTTGCAGCTGAGAGTCCCAATTCCAATCTGATAGATTAGGATAGGCCTTCTGAAGCAATCTTACCATATAGGACCTAGGATCTGCCCCTTCTGGAACACCAAAAAGCCTAAGGTTTTGCCGGCGTTGGTGATTTTCCATGTCTTCCAGCTTTGTCTAAGTTCCTGCGATCTGAGCCTCATGCTTCTGTGCTAGGACATCTCTATGTACAGACAGTTCTTCGGTATCTGCGACCCTCTGTTGCAGCTCTGATATATCTTGAGTTATCCCACCAAGTTTATCTGCCATTTCCTGCAAGCATTGTTGCATTTTGTTATTATCTTCTCAAGCCTGCTTATAGTGCTGTTGAGCTTCCTGTCTTTGCTCGTTCAGAGACTGTAAACTTAGGCAGAGTGAGGGTGTTGTAGCTTCTTGACCACCAGTAGCTCCATCTATTAATTGTCGTGCTGCAGGTGTGGTATGAGTAGCCTTGGATACTGAAGGTACAGACGGTAGAGATTGCGCCCCATCTGACCCCCCCAGCTTAAGACTACCCCCTGCTACTGACACTGGGTGAGCCTTCGATGAGTTACTTTCAGTAGGGCTACTGCCCGAGATCCGTAGTGCCATTGACTTGACCCCCCCTTTCGCTTGCACCCATTTTCGTAATGGACTATTATCTGAAATAGCTTTCCCACGTGGAGATGCAGCACTCTGCCCAGCTGGTGGTTTTTTTACTTTATTTTTGCCCTTCCCTTTTTCCGTTCGACGGGTACTTTAGCTATATCAGTAGGAGAAGCCTGCGTGGAGGGCTCCACTAAATCCTCTATGTCCTCATATGAAGCCTGCTCTTCACTTTCTTCCTTCACCGTGTTATTTACAGTATCACAGGTCTTTGTGCCCGAAGCAATCACCTTGTCGGCTCTCGCTGCCACCACTAGGTGGTCCATTGTTTGATTGACATTCACCAGCTGTACATTAGATATAGGCCTGTGGGGAAGCTCACCCCCATCCCTTGTTGAGTTGCCATTGAGTGAAGTAGGGTGGCTCACTGGTTAGAGGCAAACACAACAAGTGATGGACAGAATGTGGATCAATGTCACACACTCACCCCAGTCCAAGGATCTGGGCCTAAATCCATCGTTATTTTGCACTCCACACCACCCTGGGTTAGACAATGGCGATATGCAAATCAGCTCTGACCCTGAGCCTCATGGGAACAGTCCAGTCCGAACTACAAAAGCCATGTCCTTCCCAGAACGGAATCAAGCATCCGAGGACCGGACCGGTTTCGAGGTAACACCTCTCATCAGCCCGGCTAGCTTGACTCCAGTGGTGTGGAGTGCCTGGGACCCACGTCTGGGCATCCCCAGCGCACTTATGGCGGAAATTGCAAACACAACAAGTGATGGACAGAATGTGGATCAATGTCACACACTCACCCCAGTCCAAGGCTCTCCACACCACAGGAGTCAAGCTATCCAGGCTGAAGAAGGCTGATAGCCAGAAACCGGTCCTTGGATGTTTGATTCCGGTCTGGGAAAGACATGGCTTGGTAGTTCGGACTGGACTGTTCCCATGAGGCACAGGGTCAGAGCTGATTTGCATATAGCCAGTGTCTAACCCAGGGTGGTGTGGAGTGCAAAAAAACGATGGATTTAGGCCCAGATCCTTGTACTGGGGTGAATGTATGACATTGTTCTACATTCTGTCCATCAACTGTGTTTTTTGCAATTTTCACCCGAGTGTGCTGGGTATACTCAGGCGTGAGTCCCAGGCTCTCCACACCACTGTGGTAAATATTTGATTTACCGTCGTAATTTCTATGCAGGTAAGTACTTAATCAATAATAACTCAAGTCGGAAAGAAAAAGGCAGAGTCCGTGGTGTTAGAGTTCTTAGGGGTTTTATTCCTTAAAAAGGAATGGTCATGACCTGGATATCATGTTCCTGCCACCACTGGGGTACAGGAAGGGATAGAGCAATATTTTATTGACAATACATAGCTTATATACTTGAGTTACATTAGAGAAACCAATATGGTAGGCGTAACAGCTGAGAGAAACAAGATAAAACACACACGTGGTCGTGAAACGTAATTAGAAGGCGTAAACTAGGCGTGAACATAGAGGTGTGTGCTAGAAACGTCACAGGTAGGTGTCACAAGTGGGTGGCAACAAAAGCAGAATCTTGCAATGTCAGCAGAAATCTGAGGCCTGGATGCGCGCGCAGCTGCATGACGTGTGATTGACGTGAAACTGGAGGGTGCAGGGGACTTGACATTTACAGTGGCGGAAAGAGACAGAAGTCTGGTATGTCAGATCAACTTGTGCTTCTATCATATCTGATATCTAATGTTTAGGAACTGAGCTATCTGGGCGGAAAAGGTCTCTGGGGCAGAAGCTATTCTATACTGACTGTGAGTGCGTGTATAAGCGCCTAAGTGTCTGCATGAGAAGCGTGGGGGCATGGGCCTGCCATGGTAACAGAGGCTATGAATTACTTGCATGGAGACGGTAAGGCCAGGCCCTTCGCTCTGCAGCTGGGAGGATGTTTACTTAAACTAGTAGGCAGGAATGCATCTTCGGAGAGGGAAACAGATAACTCGAAGGTTGAATTCATTCTTGGCAGGCAACAGGCTGAGCTAAGCGTGGTGGGCCGCGCTGGAAGTAAGGCAGAGTTCACAGGTACAGGGGCAGCCTGGGCTGAGGCTTTCAGAGTCAGAAGGCAGGAAAAAGCTCGATGGCTCGATGGCAGAATTCAGGGCCTGCTTCGCCAGAGCTGAAAAACGTGTAAAGTACACTACAAAAAGACGTTGGCATGGCATACTTAGGAATGGACTATTGAACCCATTTTGGGTGGATCTGAAAGAGGACATGTTAACGTTGGACGCAAATGTATTTGCGTCTTCATAGCTGGCACAGGAGGAAAGTTACATGCACTTTAAACTCGTACATGGAGACGGTGGGGTACACGATAGGGAACATAACTTGACCAAAAATTTATATTTCCTCATTCCCTCCTTGTTCCCTACGGACCCTTCATGATATCTCGATCATCATGAATCGATCAGTCTGTTCTTGTAACATCATTTGCTCGTCTCTCTTCCGTTGTCGGTTTGAGAGAAAACTGGAATGTTCAATGCACGATGTGGCGCACAGTCCACAAATCGCTGGCCCACATTGTAGGCACAGGCAGCAACTGAATACTATGACAAGGGCAATGCCTAGGAAGGATAGGATCTTCCATCCCCAAGCGGTCAACGTTGTCCAGAACCAACCGGACCAAGTCCAGGTGCCTGGATTCTGATGTATTAAACTTGCAATTTTATGAAGACGTGTAATAGCTTTGTATACAGATGGCGCGTTTTCTGGAATGAAAACACAGCAACTTGACCCGATGACCTTACAGGCTCCACCTCTATCTGCCAAGATGACGTCAATAACGAGACGATTCTGAAGGACAACAATCCGTATAGCAGACTGTTCCTCCGTCAAGTTACCAAGGGCGGAGGCAGTTTCATGTACTACTGCTTCGAGTGTTCTGGTTAATCTACGTATTAATTTACTGTTTTGGACGGGGCCTGTGAAGAAAAAGAATCCTTTATTGAAATCTGTGTATTGCTCTCATGCCGTTTCAGTATAGTCGACAATCGGGAGATCTCTTCTGAGTCTATTCTTTACTAGGTTTGTATTTCTGTGGTAATCAGGAGGGGCTAGGAAAACAGGTGGCAGAAGGAAGGCAATGTAACAGGTACCATCCCAATCTGGAGGTAAGCGTATGTATGCGGTATAGCCACAAACAAAGTAGGAATGACGGGCAGCTTTAAAAGAGGACTTGCCATGATCACTGAAATCGACCACGGTGGTACATTTACTATGACCTAAGTGTACTGAACCTTTCTTTCTGACACATAAGTCGCCTGTGACTGGTAGTACTGACATAGCAGGGAGAATTGGTGCAGCTTCGGATTCAACAGTAAGGATCATGAGGTTAACTGTATAATTACCTAATCCATATACTTCATTTTCTAGATCAGTTCCTACTCTAGTGGGAAGTCCCTTCTTGTCAGGGTAACAGGCCTTAAGCAGAACTAAGTCCAAGTTTCCCCAAACCCAGCTCCCTTTATAAACAGCAACATCAGGATCTAAAGAATTAATTATTCTGAACCATGCACCACAGGAGCCATTATGAGTGAACAGGTACGGAAAGAGGGGCAGAACTCCCTTGTATTTCTGATGGGGAGGGAGTCGGCCACATATCCAACAGTTTGTAGCATTGCTCGTCTGATGGGAGTGATGTAACATGCTAATGAATGTGTTGTTGCGCAGCGCGAGTCTGTAAGACAACTCGTGAGGCGGTAATATACTAAAAGAATGTTCAGCAGAAACATTGTAAGCAGATTGTTCACGCTTGAAGATAGGGTAATATACAGGAAGCAATATACTCGCCACAATAATCAGAAGGCTTAGAAAAAACATGATTAATAAAGTCACTATACAGTGGCTGCGGAGTGATTTGCAATATGCACGTTTCTTGAATTGTCTCTCTCTCTCTCTATCTCGATCTAGGGGATACATGTCAGAAACTATTTAACCGATTCACCTAGGGGAGGACTTAAACAATTAAACTGTCTGACTTGCTAGATCGAAGCTTTAGCTTATACTCCTCTTGGGGAGTTTTCTCTCGTTCGGGAACTTTAAAGTCAATAGGTTCGATACAGTATTTGATGGGAGTGGACGAGTCAGGATCTGGTTTCAGTTCGTTGCATTTCTTAATATGACTCGTATGTATCCACCCCTTTCTGCCTTCCACCTTGATTGCTGACGGTCTTCGGCTCTTTCCAGCGGGGCTCCAGCGGACTTTTCCTATCAAAGTTCCTTATTAAGACCGTGTCACCTGGTCGGACATCGTGCGGCTTTACATCAGTGTTGTCAGGGAAGGCTGCGGCAACCTGTGAACGACATGATTGGAGTGCAGACATCAAGGAGGCAAGGTAATCTGTCAGCATATTACAATCGACATCAGTAATTTTCTTAGGCATGGGCGTCCCCCACATATTCGGTGGTCTGCCAAAGACCACTTCGTACGGGGATAGTCCTGATCTCGAATGGGCAACCATTCTCATATAGAACAATGCAACTGGCAGGGCGACTATCCAGTCGACCCCTTTCTCTTTACAAACTTTAGCAAGGCGGGTCTTTAATGTCTGGTTATGCCTTTCTACAAGGCCTGCGGCTTCGGGATGTCGGACACAATGGAATCTCCACTGATATCCTAACAGAAGGGAGACATGCTTCATGAGTTCGGATGAGAACGGCTGTCCGTTATCTGAGTACACGACACGAGGCAAGCCGTATCGTGGGAAGAATTCTCGAACCAGCTGCCTGGCAGTGGTCGGGGCAGTGTAATCTGAGACTGGGTATGCTTCGGTCCAACGGGAAAGTGCACAAACAACTACGAGGACATATTTGAATCCCCGACAACGGTCCATCTGGATATAATCCATCTGGAGGACTTCAAAAGGGTGATCGGGAGGATGAAATCCACCTTGCTCTACAGGAACGCTTTTACCTGGATTGAACTGACAACAGATCATGCAAGTACGCACTTTCTGTTTTGCTGCTGCTCGTAAGTGTTTGTTGTACCAGAGATTCTGTAAACTGTCTAACATAGCTTTCTCTCCTAGATGTGCAGGACTGTGTGCTGTATTTATCATGATTTGGACCATTGAGTCGGGAGAAACCATGTAGATTTTCCCTTTGTGACCCATCCTTGATCTGTCTGGATCCCTCCTAGTTCAGTCCATTTCTTTATTTCATCTGGAGTGGCATGTGTCTGAATATCGATTACGTCTAGGGTGGGATCCCTGACTGACATACACTGAGTTGGTACTATTGTCTTTGTCACAACAGTAGTCTGGGTGTGAGTCAATGCTGTATGTTTTGCTGTCTGATCTGCCAGGTCGTTACCCTGGGAAACAGAATCTGTAACCTTAGTATGTGCTTTACACTTCATGACTGATATGCCTGAGGGCAGATGTATTGCTTCTAGTAGTGCTTGAATGAGGGGACCGTGTTGGATCTTGGCACCATCAGAGGTCAAGAAACCTCTTTCTTGCCATAACATTCCGAAGTCGTGTACGACTCCGAACGCATAACGGGAATCAGTGTATATGTTAACATTTCTGTTCTTGGCTAGTATACAAGCTCGGGTCAGAGCGATGAGCTCTGCCGCTTGAGCAGACAGTGTGTCAATACGATGTGTTTCTTTAACTTCAGTTTCAGTGGTCACTGCATACGCGGCCACTAATTCTCCTGTACTTGTTCTCATGCATGAACCGTCCACATAAAGTGTCAGGTCTGGATCGGTCAGTGGGACATCTGTTAAGTCTCGTCGAGGCTTTGTTACTGCATTAATGATCTCTATGCAATCATGCGGGGTTGGATCTGTCATAATTGTAGGTAACAATGTTGCGGGATTCAGAATGCTGCAGAGTCTGATTTCTATGTGTGGCTGGAATAGTGTCAAGTCATAACCTGTCAGTCGTGCTATAGTCAAGTGCTGAGTCTGAGTTCTGTTTAAAAGAACCTCTACAGAATGTGGAACTTGAACTGTTAATGGATGTCCTAAAACAATTGAGTCGCTCTGTCTGATTGCTAGTGCTGTTGCTGCTACTGACTTCAAGCACGCAGGGAGTGCCTGGGCTACTGAATCCAATGTACTTGAAAAATAAGCGCAAGGCTTATGTGAACCTGCTTGGTCTTGAGTGAGGACAGACAATGCTGTACCGTCACGTTCTGTAACAAAAAGTGTAAAAGGTTTGCTGTAACATGGTGTCGCTAGAACTGGTGCTTGACATAAAGCTTTCTTTAATTCTTCAAAAGCCTGTGTATGTTCCTGAGTCCAAGGGAGGGCAGTCGAAGTCGCTGCCTCCTGTGTTGTTAACTGAATCAGTGGTTTAGCTAGAAATGCATACTGGGGAATCCATTGTCTGCAGTACGAGGTGAGGCCTATAAAGGCCCGCACTTCCTTTTGTGTCTGTGGTTGTGGCATATTTACAATTAACTGAATGCGATCGGGAGTGAGCTGTCTCCCCACTTTGGACAGCAAGTGACCCAAGTACACAACTTGCTGAACACAGAATTGTAGCTTCGAAGGAGACACCTTGTGTCCCTTGTTGGCCAGAAAATGTAAAACTGTCAGTGATGCTTGTTCACATTCGGGCTCACTTCGTGCGGTGATCAGCAGATCATCGACGTATTGCAGTAAGGCAGTGTTAACTGGCATTATGATACAATCAAGTTGTCTTTTCAGTGCTTGGCTATAGATGCTGGGGCTTTCTGTGAATCCTTGAGGTGCGCGCGAAAATTTGAAACTTCGTCCATTTAAACTGAATCCGAATAGATATTGGCTCTCTGGATCAATAGGTACACTGAAGAAGGCGTTCTTGAGGTCAATTACAGTAAAGAACGTTGCTTCTGAATCAATAGCAGTTAATAAGGATGAGATGTCGGGAACCACAGGGTACTGTGGAATAATGCATTTGTTCAGTTCTCTTAAATCAATCACCAGCCGATATACTGGCGGTGCATTGGGATCGGTACGTTTAAGAATCGGAATGATGGGTGAATTACAGATATTGGAGTCGGTTTCTACGACCACTCCTTGGGCAATGAGCTCTTCAATGATTTCCAGTAAAGCCACTACAGCATCGGGTGGTAACTTGTATTGTCTGATTCTGGGTAGAACAACACCTGGTTTGAGTGTAACACGGTATGGTGTAATGTGCATACAACCTACATCAGTTGGGCCTTTTGCCCACAAGTGATCTGGTACATTTTTCAATCTGACATCAAACTCTCGTAACACGTAATGACCCTTAAAGTCTCTTAAGAAAAGTCTAACTCCTTCCGGGGAACAGCAGATCACGGCTCCTAGAGCGTTCAATGTTTTTATTCCTAACAGATTTTCTGGACAAGATTTCGTAAGTAATAAGTCTGTAATACGTGATAATGGACCCACAGCCAGGGGGACTGGTTTCGATACCTCATTTACAATAGGCTGTCCTGAAAAACCAAGGGAAACATTCTGTGAGCCTGAGAGGGGTGCCCCTGGAACTTCATCATGACTGATTGTGGTGCGACTTGCCCCTGTATCAATTAAAAACTTTCTGTCTTTTCCCAATACTTGACTGTGTACATAAGGACCCTCTTGATCTACAGGAATTTCAATAAGAGGCAAGCCACCCTCCCTCTCTAGGCTGTTTCATGTGTAACGTGGATAATCGGGATAATCAGATTGGGCATACTGGTACATCTGTTGCGAAACTTGCTGAGTCGCGGCAATGGGCTGTGGCTGTGACTGTCTCTGAGGTACCGCTACTGTCTGCACTGTATGTGATGGAGCATGCATAGGCTGTGTATTCTGCATAGGCTGTATATTCTGTGAAGACTGATGCTGGTTATGGTCTTGTCTAGGCGGATGCGGTCTTTCTTTAGTTTTACCTGTCGCTATATTATGTTTCAGAACTGGGCATTCGTGTACGTAGTGACCTGGCTGCTTACAATAATTGCATGTCCCTTTAACGGGAGCTGCGGAATGGCCTGTCTGGGTCGTACCCTTTCTCTGGCCGTCGGCTGGAACCGATTGGGCCACTAACATTTTCATTTTCGTGTCTTTCATGCGTTTCTGTTCCTGATCTTGTTCTTCTCTAATTCTGTTCTGATGATATTGTAACATCTGTAACATCTGGGATGGTGTATTTGCCTGCCAAGTACTTTCAACTTTATACACGGGGTTCTTAACTAATGGCAGGGAATTCTCGACTAATTTTGATACAAAAAGATGCGGGTACGACTCACTACTTGGTTTAAGGCCGCTATTAATAATGAAACATTTCTCGAATCTTGAATAAAAGTCACTAGTATCTTCATCATGTTTCTGCTTACAGGACGAGATTGCGTCCCAATCTTCCTTTCTAGTTGTCAGTAATCTTGGGAGAACCTGTACTATCAAACCTGGTAATGCTTTAGTTTTCTCCCCAAGGCCTAGCCCTGGGGTACGTTTTTCCTCCTCATCTTCTATTTCTGCCCATACAATCTTTTTGTCTCCCACTTCCCATTCTTTTTCCTTGAGTTTCTCGTAGATGCCCGTGGGCAGCAATACCTTTAACATTTTCATGATATCTTCATATGTATAATCCCCCATCAGTAACATGTCTTTAAGTTCTCTATGAAAACCTGCAGGGTCTTTATCATGACAGGGTACTAGTTTCTTCATTTCCAATAGTTCTAACTTGGTCAGAGGTGTGTGTACATACACACGTTTCAGATTATTGTCGGTACCCATGACTGGATGTACTTCTCGTAAGGGGTTCTGACTTTCAATGCCATGCAGGCGCTCCATATGATACATTTTTCTTTCTGGGGGCGGAGCAGGAACATATTGTGAACCCAGGAAAGTGTTATGTCTGTGTCGTTGTTCTAGAATTATTTGAATTAATTTGGTACTTAAACCTCTCCATCTATCCATGAGTAGTGCTTCTAATGTTTCGTGTAAGGGACCTGGGTCAGCGTGTTGATATCTGAATAGCGTGAGGAGGTGTTGGATCATGTATACACCTGCTAACTTCTGTTCGTCTGGGGAAAGGTGCAGAAATGTTTGTGCTACGGTGTCATCATTGTATATATTCGGGTTGTCAGCCCATAGTACAGCTGACCGGGCTAGTTCTTGTTCATCCATAGAATTGAGTACATGGTACCCCATTCGTTCTCGAAGCCTTTTATCAGTCTCCTGGAACTGATGTTCAGGAGAATTCGGTTTTGTTATGCCAGAGAGAAAAACTCTCTTGCTTTCTGGACGAATGCCTTTCCTAAGGTAAGTTCCCTTACCTACATATGCTATCGTATCTGTAGTCTTTTCTGGTTCTTCAGGTTCTTCCTCCCCCTCGGAGGAGGCATTTTCTTTTTCTTTTTCTTTTTCGTGTATCTCTATTACTTCTTTTCTTATTTTCTTGTACATACTGGCTATGCAACCCCCTTTATCATGTTTTCCTTCAGATATATTTTGACCCCACTTGTTGAGTCCATCTAATTCATCCTGGTCTGTCTCAGGCCTGTCTCGTTCTCTTATTAAGCAATTTATGAAAAAGCGTAGTATATATGCTTGAGTGTCAACTTTCTGATGTGCCATGGCCTCCTTAATACTGTCAGGGTCTTCCCCAGTCCGGACAAAATTATATATTCTATCTAGGTACTCTTTCATTCCTGAGAAGTACAGTAGGTAATCTGTAGCCTGTCGTAAGCGTAGTGATGCTATAAACATCCTATCATCTTTACCGGGTACTGGGTCGTATCTACAAACTTGAAGCGGTTCTTTGAGTGGGTCGAGGCGGGGTGAGTGAAGCATAAAGGGCTTCTGCAAGTGTAATCTGCGTGTTGGCGGCGGGGTCTGGGGACCCCCGGACGCACCTCCTGAGGCTGAAGCTTGAGCGTTATCTCTTTGTGGAGTCTGTATTGGTACTTGAATTTGTCCTTTAGTAGGATCAGGTAGAAGCGGTTTCGGTATATTAATTTTAGGTGCAGGAAGTGGTGGAGGTGGTGGAACAGGGGGAACCTGTCGGACGGGAGAACCTTGCTGGGGTACTGGCGGAATACGATCTCGGGGCGGGTTACCACCCCCGTCACCGTCGGTGGGCGGGACACGGACAGGCAGATTGGTGTAAGCGGGAGCTACATCCTCTAGATAGGAATTCAGGAATATGTCTTTAGTGGTTCTGTGAGTTACTTTAGTTGGGACCAATGGTGACGGCAGATTTTTCGGTATTTCTGAAATGGCCTCTGGCGAACCCTCGGCCACTAGATACATGCCATTTACGAGATTGTTTTGTGCGCGGTCTATTTGTTCTGTTTTTTACTCGAATCCCCTCAGCAACTAATTCGTTTTCTTGGTCTTTTTCTGATTCTTTAAGTCTATCTTCTCTACGGAGTGCTTTTTCAGCACGCTTATGTGATTCCTTACGCCAAAATTCTATGGCGTCTTTCTGAGATTGTCTGGCTTTCTTCTTCCATAATGCTTCTTCTACCTTCATGATGCACTCGGCATCCCATGTTCCGGTAACGGGCCATCTGTGTCTTTCGTCTAGATGCTTAGTATAATCGGCCCATAAATCTAGATACAGTATGGCGTCTATGCCATGTTTCTGATACATGAAATTTCCAGGAGTGTCCCTAGGGGGGATAGGAATTTCTTCCTCTAGCATCCCTTTCCTAGTTCCTATCTGCTTTAACTTGTTGAAAAACGGCATCTTGTTTACTTAATACTGAATGCTCAATCCTTACTACTTAATACTGAATACAGCTAGTTACACAAGAACACAATAATGTACATAAAAACAGTCACTCATACAACGACATTAACCACATGGAAAAAGACATTTAAAAAACACTTATTACTACCCCCTATACCGGATGTACTGCTAAACAGCACAGATACACTGCTGAGAACAGTGCAAGAACTTGAATCATCGGATATACTGCTAAACAGTACAGATACACTGTCTAAAACAGTGCAGACCGGACTTGTGTACCCAAACCCGTCTAGATACGTCCCAGCAATGGTACTCACCGGGAAGCACGGAAAACAGAAGGCCTCGGAAAACTCGACTGGACTGGACCGGACACTCGACACGTGGATACTTCGGAAAACTGGCGGGCCTCTTGACACCTCGGACCTTGCTTCTTTCGGCTAGGCTCTGGTCGGGATCCTCCGCGCTCCTCACCGCCTCGTCTGGGTGCTGATTGCAGTCTTCGTCGCCTCCGTGGGCCAGAGGGAGATACAGGAAATCCTGCCAGTACGCGTAGTTTCCGTCTAACTGATGGCAGGGGACAGAGCTTGCAACGCACCAACCGGCGCGTGAGGTGGGGGAGGGGTCCCTATTCGGGCGCCAAAATAATGTGGTAAATATTTGATTTACCGTCGTAATTTCTATGCAGGTAAGTACTTAATCAATAATAACTCAAGTCGGAAAGAAAAAGGCAGAGTCCGTGGTGTTAGAGTTCTTAGGGGTTTTATTCCTTAAAAAGGAATGGTCATGACCTGGATATCATGTTCCTGCCACCACTGGGGTACAGGAAGGGATAGAGCAATGTTTTATTGACAATACATAGCTTATATACTTGAGTTACATTAGAGAAACCAATATGGTAGGCGTAACAGCTGAGAGAAACAAGATAAAACACACACGTGGTCGTGAAACGTAATTAGAAGGCGTAAACTAGGCGTGAACATAGAGGTGTGTGCTAGAAACGTCACAGGTAGGTGTCACAAGTGGGTGGCAACAAAAGCAGAATCTTGCAATATCAGCAGAAATCTGAGGCCTGGATGCGCGCGCAGCTGCATGACGTGTGATTGACGTGAAACTGGAGGGTGCAGGGGATTTGACATTTACAGTGGCGGAAAGAGACAGAAGTCTGGTATGTCAGATCAACTTGTGCTTCTATCATATCTGATATCTAATGTTTAGGAACTGAGCTATCTGGGCGGAAAAGGTCTCTGGGGCAGAAGCTATTCTATACTGACTGTGAGTGCGTGTATAAGCGCCTAAGTGTCTGCATGAGAAGCGTGGGGGCATGGGCCTGCCATGGTAACAGAGGCTATGAATTACTTGCATGGAGACGGTAAGGCCAGGCCCTTCGCTCTGCAGCTGGGAGGATGTTTACTTAAACTAGTAGGCAGGAATGCATCTTCGGAGAGGGAAACAGATAACTCGAAGGTTGAATTCATTCTTGGCAGGCAGCAGGCTGAGCTAAGCGTGGTGGGCCGCGCTGGAAGTAAGGCAGAGTTCACAGGTACAGGGGCAGCCTGGGCTGAGGCTTTCAGAGTCAGAAGGCAGGAAAAAGCTCGATGGCTCGATGGCAGAATTCAGGGCCTGCTTCGCCAGAGCTGAAAAACGTGTAAAGTACACTACAAAAAGACGTTGGCATGGCATACTTAGGAACGGACTATTCAACCCATTTTGGGTGGATCTGAAAGAGGACATGTTAACGTTGGACGCAAATGTATTTGCGTCTTCCTAGCTGGCACAGGAGGAAAGTTACATGCACTTTAAACTCGTACATGAAGACGGTGGGGTACACGATAGGGAACATAACTTGACCAAAAATTTATATTTCCTCACCACAGGAGTCAAGCTATCCAGGCTGAAGAAGGCTGATAGCCAGAAACCGGTCCTTGGATGTTTGATTCCGGTCTGGGAAAGACATGGCTTGGTAGTTCGGACTGGACTGTTCCCATGAGGCACAGGGTCAGAGCTGATTTGCATATAGCCAGTGTCTAACCCAGGGTGGTGTGGAGTGCAAAAAAACGATGGATTTAGGCCCAGATCCTTGTACTGGGGTGAATGTATGACATTGTTCTACATTCTTTCCATCAACTGTGTTTTATGCAATTTTCACCCGAGTGTGCTGGGTATACTCAGACGTGAGTCCCAGGCTCTCCACACCACAGGAGTCAAGCTATCCAGGCTGAAGAAGGCTGATAGCCAGAAACCGGTCCTTGGATGTTTGATTCCGGTCTGGGAAAGACATGGCTTGGTAGTTCGGACTGGACTGTTCCCATGAGGCACAGGGTCAGAGCTGATTTGCATATAGCCAGTGTCTAACCCAGGGTGGTGTGGAGTGCAAAAAAACGATGGATTTAGGCCCAGATCCTTGTACTGGGGTGAATGTATGACATTGTTCTACATTCTGTCCATCAACTGTGTTTTTTGCAATTTTCACCCGAGTGTGCTGGGTATACTCAGACGTGAGTCCCAGGCTCTCCACACCACAGGAGTCAAGCTATCCAGGTTGAAGAAGGCTGATAGCCAGAAACCGGTCCTTGGATGTTTGATTCCGGTCTGGGAAAGACATGGCTTGGTAGTTCGGACTGGACTGTTCCCATGAGGCACAGGGTCAGAGCTGATTTGCATATAGCCAGTATCTAACCCAGGGTGGTGTGGAGTGCAAAAAAACGATGGATTTAGGCCCAGATCCTTGTACTGGGGTGAATGTATGACATTGTTCTACATTCTGTCCATCAACTGTGTTTTTTGCAATTTTCACCCGAGTGTGCTGGGTATACTCAGACGTGAGTCCCAGGCTCTCCACACCACAGGAGTCAAGCTATCCAGGCTGAAGAAGGCTGATAGCCAGAAACCGGTCCTTGGATGTTTGATTCCGGTCTGGGAAAGACATGGCTTGGTAGTTCGGACTGGACTGTTCCCATGAGGCACAGGGTCAGAGCTGATTTGCATATAGCCAGTGTCTAACCCAGGGTGGTGTGGAGTGCAAAAAAACGATGGATTTAGGCCCAGATCCTTGTACTGGGGTGAATGTATGACATTGTTCTACATTCTGTCCATCAACTGTGTTTTTTGCAATTTTCACTGGTTAGAGGCGGCAGACCCGAGAGCAGAGGACGGCCCGGGAGCAGGGTTCGATTCCCGGCGCAGCAGGTTTCTGGACCAGGGTCAGCGGACTCGATAATTCTCTCGCCTCGGTGCCCACTCTGATCAGCGATCACACTCGGCAACTCTGGGCATTAGCTTGCCTCATCTTCACTAACAGCCCCACCAGACCGCCGGGGATGCCTGGTCCCACCCTGGAGATACCCATTAAGGGACCATCTCTCAGGGAAGCCAGGAAGGGTTTTGCAGCGGTCGAAGCGCCTTGGGACCCTCCGGGTAAGTAGTGCGCTATATAAATGCCTATACATTGAGGGTGGGAGGACTGCTCCTCTGTCCCCATTCTCTTCCCTAATACTAGCATTGCCATTACTCAAAGTCCCGGTTCTTAACAAAGCAGAATCCTCTGCTACACTGTTGCAGTCTGGTAATGCTCCGAGCAGGACTTCAGCAATTTTGTTGCTGGTTAGCTCTCCCTTATCCAGGCCGTCCAAGCAACCAGATAAAAGTTTGGCGTCTTTCCCCGACTGCAGCAGATGCGAGAGAGGCTTACCGATAGTCGTACTAGCTTTCTTTACAATACTTCCACTATACGACGCGCCCTATTCGCCTGCAGCAGTTTTTCTGCCCCTTGTACCCCTCGCGGCAGTCTTAGGTGGCGCCATACCTCTCTTGACTCCAAACACAGGAGCCACTGATGGAACCACCAACAAGAGCAGACCCAGCCTATCGAGCAACGACCGGCCCACCAACCTCCAGGTAGCCAGCCGAGACGCCCTCAGTAAGCGCCCACTCTTTAAAGCAAAAGGCAGCCACATTTGTTTTCTTTTTTTCCTAATCTCGTAATCCTCGTAGTTCCGCAGTAAAGTTCCTGCGCTGATATCAGCCCGTAGCGAATTGCATATAACAGCGCCTCGGCACATAAATGTGCTGATTATCCAAAGTTCATTTTTCTGCAGTATCAGCGCTTATCTCTCAGCGCTTGAGATAGGTGCAGGGAGCCTCGATAAGGCTGTGCTCCGTGGCGGCTTCCCTCCGCTATCATGCTCCTCAGTCACAGCTAATGTCAGCTGACTATCTAATATCTTCTTTATTTCATTGGCACTGAAAGGCCTGCCTTTATCCAGGAGGCCAAAAAGTCATCTACCCACAGAGGATCACCACTACTTCAAGCAGGCTGTGATGTAGGTTATAATTGTAGTGAGACACATGGCTTAGGGGTGTGACCTGCAAGCCATTGAGCAGCTGTTGCCACTTCTGGGTATCAGCAGACTGATTCAGTAAAATCAGCCAGAGGTAGAGTACGCAATCTTCACATATGCGATCTCAGGATAGACATTTCGGGTCGCAGTAAAATAGTGCTCCAAATTGTCCTCCCAGTCTAAGGGGCATATTTACAGACCCCTATCGCCTTGGGAACATCACTTTTTGCTATGTTCCCATGGTGATAGGGCCTTCTCCTTATTTACCAGGCAGCATTAAGCCACTGTGGCTTAACGCTGCCTTGTAAATAAGGCCCCCTTTCATGCTATGCTTACCGTGTAAGGGGTGGGCAGTGAGTGTTGTAGTGGGCATTCCACCGCAACACCCATTGATTTTGACACTGTCCCCTATTTAGAAGTGCAGCATAATATCACCTCGACCCTTTACAGTGGGTCTCTCCCAGAGTTATTATTTACGTTATAATTTACGTTCTATTTTGGTACTATGGAGGTATCCCTAGTGATTTCGTCCTCTGTGCGTGTTAAATACCGCTGCGGGTTTATTAAGGACTTTAGCCAACACAAAACACTATAGATTAATTAGGATTGGCAGAGTACATATATGTAGACACATCCCCGTCGATTTCTTTTATTTCTATGAATAGGACGGGTCCGTTAGTCCATTTTTACTGTTTGGGACTAAGACGCTGGGTGTATCACGTGACCGGCAACTTCAGGCTCCGGTCGGTCAGAATGGCGTCGGACAAGAAAGAGAGACAGGGATAGCCGCCCCGCACTGCACGTAGCGAGTCGAGAAAGAAGAAGACCGTCAGAAAAGTAAGTTCATAGAGGCGATAGAGCTTACCATTCTACGAGGAATACCACGTTAATTTGGATAGCTGGAGTCAAGTGATTTCACACGCTTCCACATTACCCATGTAGGACTTCCGAGACGCTGGGACGCCATAACTCTGGTTTAAAGGGCCACTACATATAAGAATTTCTATAGGAAAGCCCGAGGATTCCGATTAGATGTAAGTACTAAAGAATACACAGGCAGTTTGTGTTTTTTAAACAGAGCACGATGGGGATTAAGGTGGATTCGATTGGTGCACGCCCATATAATACACAGTGTGTTCTCTCTGTGTTTTCTCTGTTTTTGTAGCACAATGTGCAGGTAGAGGTGTAAGTTAATAGATAGAATGTTTTCCACTATCGCATATGGTTTTGCCATAAAGTGAATGAGAGGTGATATACCTATAGAGCCTGACCACTCCAAGGTTTTGAAAAACAGTTAAAAGATGTATATTGTTGTATATAGTGTATATAGAACCCTGACTCTGAATTCATGTAATAATGAATACATTCAGTAATTGGTTACTTTTTGTATGATTTTGTAGACGGATCATTACACTAGCCCAAGTCCTGATGAGGCCCAAAATTAGTGGGCTGAAACGCGTCGACACCTTTGTTTGAGAGAAGACCCCAGCCAAAATACTGAAAATTATAAATGAAACAATTGGTTTCACAAAGAGTAAAAAGGATATTCAACGGATCTAAAAATTAATATGATCTGATACACTCTTTGTAAATAGGACTGGAGGTGCTTACTATCCAAGGAATGCTGAGGCTATATACTAGGAGCGAGCATCCTATGTAAAAAATTGGGCTATCAAAATATACCGCAACACCAATTTATCATTGTTTATATGTATTGTATATGTATATTTGTAAAAAGTGATGTGTGTATATGTATATATTTGTTTGTTTAAATGTGTCAAAAATAGACCAAATGAATAAGAAATTTGATTCAATTAAATTGAAATCAAACACATATATATAAAAAAATCATTTGTTGTTCTCTATATAGGGTTGGGTTACATGAGGAAATGAAATATAAAATTTGATTTATCCAAATACATTAAATTGGGTATAGGATGCGATAATTAAATGATCTCATCCAAGAAATAACATTACGCTAGCAGAGTCCTAGGTATCATTTTGCTTTATAATAGTATTTATTTACCCAGATGCCTTGGGTTTACCGGGTTTACCCTGTTTTTTGAAGAAGTAGTTGTTTGCACTTAGTTAAGTGTGAGGTTCTGCGGTTGAGAAATCTCGACTCAAGTCCGATTGGACTCTTTGAATCGGAGAAAGTAAGACTCTGATGACATAGTTGCCCAATTCCAGATATAGAGTACACATATAGGGAATATTTGTGTAAGATAAACTGATGTGTTTTGTTGTACAGATTGGAGTCAGGGATAGATGTATATGATTTGTGTGAATAGAGTAGATATAATATATATTGTAATTGTTCATACTTGTACATACAGATACAACCGTGTTCAGTGCTATGTCAGAACCAGTAACGGTTAGTTATAGTAGTGAGGAAATAGATGCTTTACTTTTAAGGACACCTACATTATTAAGTGGTATACAAACGGTTGCACAAACTGCGAATTTGGATAAAATAGAAAAATTAAAACAGTTAAAAAAGAAAAACATTAGAACTCAACTTCATGCCAAAGTACTGTCTGAACATCTTAGGAACAAAACGATTCCGGTAGGCCTTCAGGTAAAAAATATACCAGTGATTTTTATTGCAGACAAAACATATTTGAATAGATTTGGCGGGGTAGGAACTAAATGTTCCATTGACTGGATGGTTTTGTCAGTAGAAACTGCATTACGACTGAATGAGTAAAAGAGATTGCAGCTTTAGAAAAAGAAATAACAGACGATACCACAATCGCAGATTCCAAGAAATTATTGGAGGCATTGGACAAAACACTTCCTGAGTTCACAGAACATAATACTAATTTAAAAATCAGCAAAGTAGGGAAAGATATAAAAAACTTTAAATTGGATGAGGTGTACCCCTACCTAAAAGACGATTTCTTTACCAACAATAATCCTAGTGCCCTGAATTTACAATATAGAGGGCGATCAAGGAATAAATTCATTACCTTTTCAGAAAGTTCTTCAGACTCAGAACAAGGACAACAGGGGGGATATTATCAGTACCCCCAATACCCCAGGGCCTTCCCACCTTTTCTAAACAGAGGCAGATTTCGACCAAGGGGAGGAGGGACGAGATGGGGAGGATACAACCCACAGATGGGACAATTCCCGCCCCCAGGACAATTTCAACAACCAGATGTATATCAGATACAGGAGAACGAACCATTCAGGACACGCAAGAAAACATACAGACGCTGAGAGAATTAAGGGGCACCAATGAAGTTAACACCATACCAATATACAATCTTTCTAACCATAATCCTACAGAAGCAGAAATATCTATTCTATCAAAAGGTCTGTCTTTTGTTCCTACCACCTTACAAAATCCCATTGAAACCAAAAAGGAAGTCTTAACATTTCTCAGGAAAATTAGACTTAAAGCCTTCTTTTTAGAGAGAGAAACAAATGAATCCAACAATATCAGCGGCTTGAAAAATAAGTCTACCTTTATCCCTGAAAGCACCCTATTACCACCAGAGATACTAATTTTTGAAGACTTGGTCCTTAAAGAAATAGATGAGTTACAATCCAAAAAAATCTTTTTTAATTCAAACTGTAAAAAAGAGGAGAGAATAGCCTTAAAAAATCTGGCCGATAACCCGTCCGTGGTAATTAAACCGGCGGATAAAGGGGGTGGGATTGTACTTTGGGGCAGTGACAAATATGACTTAGAGGTTAATAGACAACTATCCAATGTTAATCATTATAGAAAATTGTCAGATGACCCATCAGCGAGGTTAAAAGAAAAAATCTTCAACGTAACAACAGAAGGTCTGGAAGAAGGATGGTTGTGTCAAAAAGAATTTGATTTCCTTAATTCAGACAACAATAAAGTCCCAAATATATATGTACTGCCCAAAGTGCATAAATCCACCACAGATCCACCGGGGAGGCCCATTGTTTCGGCCTGTGGCTCAATGTTAGAACCCCTAGCCAAATACATTGATGTTTTCCTTATCCCTTTGGTTAAAGAGACTCAATCTTATATAAGGGACACAATGGATTTCATAAATAAGACAGAGGGACGTCCTTTTGATTGTGAGAACCAACTGTTAGTGTCATTTGATATAGAATCATTATACACAAACATTCCGCAAGATGAAGCTATTGCTGTAATGAAACATGTACTAGAACAGAGGCCACGACCACATCAGGTACCTACGGATTTTTTAGTCAACTTGGCAACTATTTGCCTAAAAAACAACTACTTTGATTATAAAGGTCAACTATATTTACAAGTCTCAGGGGTGGCAATGGAATGTAGTTTCTCCCCAGAAATTGCCAATCTAGTCATGGCAGAATATGAAAAAAGTGGATATATAGCTACACCAATCCGTTTAAGATCAAGGTTAATTTTTGGTGTCGCTATATAGATGATATCTTCATGATATGGCAAGGTGATACGACATCATTAAAAGACTTTCACAATTGGTTAAACACAAGAACAGCAGAACTGAATTTTACTATGTCTCATGACCTGAAAAAATTGAATTTTCTAGATGTTAATGTTGAAATTGATAATGGCCATATAGAAGTCAGTCTATATACAAAGAGTACAGACCGCAATACATTGTTACTTTTCACAAGCTGCCATCCGCGTACACTCAAAGAAAATTTGCCTTATGGGCAATTCCTCCGGGTTAGGAGAAATTGTAGTAAAAAGGAAGAATATTTTAAAAATGCAGAACATCTAAAGAATAAACTAATAGCTAGAGGCTACCCAAAACGGTTAGTCAAAACAGCACTTAAAAGAGCTTGGTTCACTCCAAGAGAAGCTCTTTTAGTACCAAAAATCAAAGAGAAAGATGCCCCTTTGACATGTGTACTTACATATGACCCAAAGGCCAACAAGGTCAAAAAAATTATTCAGAAACATTGGAAGGTCATTGAACAGCTGGGAATAAAAAAGCCCCTCTTCGCATTTAAAAAGGGTAAGAACCTTAGACAGAGTCTGGTACGAGCAAGTAGAAAAGAAAAGCTCTTGACATCCCAGACTCGTGATTTGAGAGGTCTACTTAATCTACCACCCATGATAGGACACTACAGGTGCCTCAATTGTGTGGCGTGCGATCAAACAGCAGATACAAAATACGTCGATATCAATGGACAGAGACATTATCAAAAAAGTTTCTCGAACTGTAACACTCAAAATACAATATATTGTATTAAATGTCCGTGCAATAGATTTTACATTGGTCAGACTACACAAACTGTAAAGAAACGCATTCTTCAGCATAAATCGAGGGTGAAATGTAGAGTTCATGGAGCGCCATTGGTACAACATTATGAAACACACCAACACACAGAAAATGACATTAATTGGACGGTTCTATGTGTTTTAAGAAAAAATAAACATGATGACATAAAGAAGAGCTTGGACAGACTGGAGGCAAGGTTGATCGAAAAGTACAAGACGGCTAGTACTGGGCTAAATGACAGAGACGAAATCTGGGCATTAATTTGATATAAAGACATAGCAGAAATTTTATCACGCATTTGAATATTTGACCTGGAGATTTATGACTTGGTCAATATCTTAAGTTGCAGGCTGGCACACTGGATATAGGTTGTACTCTATATAATGATGAGATAATTAAATTATAGAGTATGTGGTGAAAGCAGCTCGTATACATAAATAATTGTTCAAAAATGTATAAAATTGTATATAATTGATGTGTATATCCATGAATACACCATGAAAGATTGTGCGGAGTGGCAGACTGTAGGCGATATCACCTCGACCCTTTACAGTGGGTCTCTCCCAGAGTTATTATTTACATTATAATTTACGTTCTATTTTGGTACTATGGAGGTATCCCTAGTGATTTCGTCCTCTGTGCGTGTTAAATACCGCTGCGGGTTTATTAAGGACTTTAGCCAACACAAAACACTATAGATTAATTAGGATTGGCAGAGCACATATATGTAGACACATCCCCGTCGATTTCTTTTATTTCTATGAATAGGACGGGTCCGTTAGTCCATTTTTACTGTTTGGGACTAAGACGCTGGGTGTATCACGTGACCGGCAACTTCAGGCTCCGGTCGGTCAGAATGGCGTCGGACAAGAAAGAGAGACAGGGATAGCCGCCCCGCACTGCACGTAGCGAGTCGAGAAAGAAGAAGACCGTCAGAAAAGTAAGTTCATAGAGGCGATAGAGCTTACCATTCTACGAGGAATACCACGTTAATTTGGATAGTTGGAGTCAAGTGATTTCACACGCTTCCACATTACCCATGTAGGACTTCCGAGACGCTGGGACGCCATAACTCTGGTTTAAAGGGCCACTACATATAAGAATTTCTATAGGAAAGCCCGAGGATTCCGATTAGATGTAAGTACTAAAGAATACACAGGCAGTTTGTGTTTTTTAAACAGAGCACGATGGGGATTAAGGTGGATTCGATTGGTGCACGCCCATATAATACACAGTGTGTTCTCTCTGTGTTTTCTCTGTTTTTGTAGCACAATGTGCAGGTAGAGGTGTAAGTTAATAGATAGAATGTTTTCCACTATCGCATATGGTTTTGCCATAAAGTGAATGAGAGGTGATATACCTATAGAGCCTGACCACTCCAAGGTTTTGAAAAACAGTTAAAAGATGTATATTGTTGTATATAGTGTATATAGAACCCTGACTCTGAATTCATGTAATAATGAATACATTCAGTAATTGGTTACTTTTTGTATGATTTTGTAGACGGATCATTACACTAGCCCAAGTCCTGATGAGGCCCAAAATTAGTGGGCTGAAACGCGTCGACACCTTTGTTTGAGAGAAGACCCCAGCCAAAATACTGAAAATTATAAATGAAACAATTGGTTTCACAAAGAGTAAAAAGGATATTGAACGGATCTAAAAATTAATATGATCTGATACACTCTTTGTAAATAGGACTGGAGGTGCTTACTATCCAAGGAATGCAGAGGCTATATACTAGGAGCGAGCATCCTATGTAAAAAATTGGGCTATCAAAATATACCGCAACACCAATTTATCATTGTTTATATGTATTGTATATGTATATTTGTAAAAAGTGATGTGTGTATATGTATATATTTGTTTGTTTAAATGTGTCAAAAATAGACCAAATGAATAAGAAATTTGATTCAATTAAATTGAAATCAAACACATATATATAAAAAAATCATTTGTTGTTCTCTATATAGGGTTGGGTTACATGAGGAAATGAAATATAAAATTTGATTTATCCAAATACATTAAATTGGGTATAGGATGCGATAATTAAATGATCTCATCCAAGAAATAACATTACGCTAGCAGAGTCCTAGGCATCATTTTGCTTTATAATAGCATAAATAGGAGGCAGCACCAAAATTAAGACTAGGGAAAACCTGGTCTCAACTTCGTAAAACAAGTGGAAATGTTTTATTTCTCCTAGTTTTTGCTTTTTCCATGTGTGCTGCCTTGTGCATCACACATGAAAAAAGCAAAACGCCTTGGATTTTTTTATGTTCAGGAAGGTGACCCTTCCTGCACATAAACATACTTTACAAAAATGATACTTTGTAACTTCTATGTGTGCTGCCTTAAGCAGCACACATAGAAGTGACAAAAGGGCATTTCAAGATTATTTATGCACAGGAGGGTGACCTTCCTGTACATAAACAATCTTCCCCTGCACTCAGACACCCTTGCACTATGGTGCAAGGGTGCAGCTTTGGCACTGCTTTGCTAAGTGTAGCGCCAACGCAGCAGGAAATGCAGGACTGCACCATACTCTTGTAAATATAATGCAGCCCTGCATTTTTGAAGTGGTGGAGCAGTTCACTAAGCCAAGGAGGCTAACAACACGCTCTGCCCCCTCTGTTGTAATTATCCCCCTCAGTGCTCCACAGGTAAGAGATCGAGCCATAGAGATTCTGGGAGGTCACAGTGCTCAGGCCGTCTTAGTTCAAGGCACTCTAACTCTTCCAATGCCTTTATTTCTAACATATCCAATGTGTAAAGCTACATTTTTCCTACCATTCCAGTATCCTTTTTAGCTTCTGGCCACAGTATGTTGTGTTGCCTGTTAAGCAATTTTTAGCACAACACTAATTATGGCTGTGCTATACTTTGTTTTTGAATGTCAACTTCTGTCATACCCTAATCCTAATCCTATCTAGATAGTGCCCATGCGTGTTTCTGATATCAAAATGCCCCCCAAATTAAAGAGTTTCATGGCGCTTGCCTGATAAATGTCAAGAGAAGATGAGACATTTTCCTGTCACGGTTTTGGGATCATGCATCAACTTTGAAGTCCAATACTCTGTATTTACTAACAGAGGGAAATGTAAGACACAAAGATGTACAGCTCTTTAACTGAACAAGAAAAGTAAATTTTCTATTGTAATCCCTTCAGTAATAGAAGCTTGAGATGGATATAATGCCAGCATGACATTTACCGAGTCCAGAGAGTGCCAGGTGAATGTGAAATTGAATGAATAATTGAAATGCCGCATTTAATATTTCAAGCCTTCTGTTCTCATTTAAAACTTCCCATTTCCAAAAATACATGTCACTAAAAGGCAATTTGTGCTTTCTGAGACAGTTGATCCCTTGGTGGAATTTAGTCTATCGTATTATATTTGAACATGGTAGAACCTGAGATGTGACAGGTTGGATGCATTTTCTTGTCCAAAAAGGGTGTTTTGTCCTTTTCTGGCAGACAAACTATGATGTTGCTGAATTAATCTGAAAGTATTAATATTATCTGTGCTTCACCTGTTTTATTTTGTTATAAATAGACAATTTGTTTCATTTTGACAGAGAATTGATTAATTGTGTTACGTTCTATAGATGATTTAACGTCTTTAAGAATATTTAGAATTAAAAATGAAAACTATAATTTAAAAAAAGAGTCTGATGTATGTTCCAGTTCCTAGTAGCAGCCTATCAAAGCAGGTTTTTAGTCTAAGGCCTGAGTTTGTGTCACTTTATTGTGCAATTTTCTTCCCAGCGCTAAACTGGTTTAGTGCTGGATTTAACGTGATATTAACGCGAAGCAGCGCAAAGCTCCGCTCTGTATTACTTAGCGCCAAGGGGGCGTACCATGGGTGGTACATGGGCATCCCATGCACCCACCCAAGGTTTCTGGTGCTAAACCCAAATTAGTGAATAAAGTAGACAGGGTTTAGCATCAGAAAAAAAGTGCACCCTTCAACCAGGTGCCATAAGGAGAAATGCTTTTTTTCTTCCTTATTTTCGGACTTCGCTTGTGTGCTGCACTGTACAGCACACATAGAAAGTGGAAAAATGTTAAAAATACGTTTTTTTAACAGAAAGCGTACCCTTCAGTACAAAACCTACACTTGACTCACAGAAAAACCTTTGCATAATGACACAAATGTGTCTCTGTGCCGCACGGCAGTTAATTTCAGCACTGGCGCTACGGAGAGTGGACGAGAGTGGCATATTTCAGTAAATTTGGCGCTCTCCTGATCTCTCCTTCTCATGCAGCACAGCATTTGTGGCTGCTGCACTGCACTGGGTGTGAAATTGGTAAATTTGGCCCTTTATTTTATTTCATTGTATTGAAGGCACTATTCACACTGCTTTTTTCTATTATATGATATACTCCTACAATAGTAATAATCACATACTACAAAATGCCATTCACTAACTTAAGGGGGAAGGTGTCCTTCTCTCGTCTTTTATGTGTGAATTTCTCTGCCATAAGGGAGGAGATCTCCACACTCGTGTGTCTATGTTTTATAAGTAAACATGGGAGAGATAAGGGTGAGTGGGTGGCAAAAGTGGTATACATATTACAGAATTATAGGGGTTTAGGTAAAAATAAGGAGTAGTTTAGGGAGGGACAGCCTACTACAGACACTTAGTAGCAAAATGTATGCCCATTGCTACTGCCAATGTCCCCCCTCAGCCTTAAAGGCGACAAAACAGTAGTACATGTAATGCAGTCCAGCCTTTGAGTAAATCAAGCACCACAAACGGCCATTCACAGGAACTACAACACACTCCCATAGAAAATAATGGAGGCAGTGACTTTAAATAAAGCCCAAGAGGAAATAATGTTCAGTAAATAATATCATTTTTATGTTAAAAAATATATGTTAGCTTAAGAAAATGAACCCTTAACGCAAGCCTTTTGTGCAAGTGCTCCTATGCTATGGAGCAACATTGCTCAATCAATCAGATCCAATCCTACTCTTGAATTCTTCAAAACAGAAAACGCTACTCTCCCAACATTTCCTCATTAATGTCCCTATTATCTTTTCCTTATAGCTCAGTCTTCTCACTGAAATGCCAAATTAAGAAGGCTCAAACAATCAGAATGCCAGTTTTTAAAAAAATTTGCACAGTACTCCTGTAGGAGTCGGGGGAAGTCCATGGCAGCAGATATCTAGAAATTATTAGCCCTAATTTCTCTAAAGCAACTAACCAAAATTACACAAAATCATAAAAACCATGCTTTCCGAGTAAAGATCTAGCTTAATGCCAAATTTGGTAGAGTTCTGTTCAGCTATTTTTCCTGTATCCTACTCTATTTTTATCTATGGAAATTTAATTGGGGAGCATTTTTTCGAGACCCCTTCTTTTTCTCAGCTCCCACTTTATGGATCACCTCAAAACATTCCAGGAAGGAGCTGAGGTGGATGAATATTTTTGGGGGAACACTCTTCATATGGGAATTCTGGCCTACCTCTAACTACATACACAGTGGCAGCCACCGCCTGTGGCCAGGCTCTGCAGCCAACACCCACAGGCAGTCAACCCCATGCTGTGCTCAGTCTCTGAACACGCATAGCAGGGGGTTGACAACAGGGCCAGACCATGGCCTACCCACTAAGAGGCAGTCAACACACTGTAGGTAGCCAATTGCAGGCTGTGCAGTACCTTTCATTATGCATAGCATGGAGTTACCCACAAGGCCTGGCTTACATCCCGGCTTGGAGTTCAAGTACCCGCAGGTAGCTGTCCCTGCTGCGCACACCCTTTGTCAGACTGGGCAGTGGGCAGCTGGTCACAGGGCTTGGCCTACAGCTCTCCTGCCCTAACCTTATGAGAGCCTGTGGACTCCATCCCCTGAAGTTGTATGTTTTTATAAAACAGTAATGGTCCCAAGTCTATTTTGGCCCTGGGGACCCAATCCCCTGGGGCCAAACTAATAAAAAGAGGAGGGGCTGTGCAACCCCTCTCCCTGAGCTTTCTTGGGCCCCAGAGACCCCATCCCCTGGGATCATGTAATGTTTTTTAAGGGGAGGGGGGCCACGTGGCCTTTCTACACAAGCCTATTTTGGCTCCCGGCATCCCATACTCTGGGGTCTCCATGAATTATATTTGGGATCTCTGCACCCTACTGGGACACCGAACAATGACCGTTTTGGAGATGCTGTGGTGTCCCACATCCGAAGGCAGACCCCCGCAATGTGTGGGAGTCACTATTGCTTCCACATAGAGGAAGCAGCTATTCATGCATGTTCGCCTCAGAAGGGAACAATATGTGTTTTGTTTCCCTGCCCACATCAGTGTTATGTTATGTTATGTTATGTTATGTTATTTTTATTTGTACCGCGCATAGCTGCCCCAGCAAAGGTGCCTCCTGGCGATTTGAGAAGGTAAACACAACACAGCATTAAAAGCGGGCAGAAAGGAGAAGAAACACAACAGATGAGCTAAACAAATGAAAAGGTCTTGATAGCCCGTCTAAACTGAAGGAGCTCATCGATGGCCCGGATTTGTGGAGGAAGAGAATTCCACCAGCTCGCTGCTAGGACTCGAAAGGAGGGGCCACCAATTCTGCTCAACTTAAAACGCGGGACCACTGCTAAGTTCTGGCCTAGCGATCTAAGAGTGCGAGAGGGGACATAGGGGATCAGCAGTTTCTCCAAGATTTGTGGGGAAGTACCCTTGAGGATTTTAAATGCAAGGCAGAGAACCTTGAATCTAATCCTCTGCTGCACAGGGAGCCAGTGGAGAGAGCGCAGGGCATTGGACACGAGCACCGCCTAGGCAGACCTGTCACTAGTTGGGCCGCAGCGTTTTGAACCCGCTGGAGCTGCAGAAATTCTGACTGGTTAACACCCGCCAGAAGGGAGCTGGCATAGTCCAGCCTGGACAGCACTGATGCTTGGACCACCAGCTCTCTTGTGGGTGCATCAAAGAATTTGAGGATGGGTCGAAGTCCTCTGATGATGCCATAGCAAGAAGCCGCCACCTTCTTGGTATGACAGATGAAACTAAGAGAAGCATCAAGCCACACCCCCATGTTTTTTATCTCTGCCGCTGGGAGGGGAGTCACACCCAACTCCGAAGGCCAACATTTGTCACCCCACAAAGCCACCTGTTTACCAGCCACCATAATCTCCGTCTTCTTGGTGTTTAACTGGAGACAGTTGGAATTCATCCAGTTAGCCACTTCCCGCAGACCATCACAAAACCTGGGAGCCTCCAGGTCTGAGTCCCCACTCAGTGTGACCGCCAGCTGCGTGTCATCTGCGTAAGAGACCAAGGTCAGGCCCCACCGCTTGACGACCGCAGCCAACGGTCTCACATACAGATTGAAAAGGGTGGGACTCAGTGATGACCCCTGTGGGTCTAACGGGTAGGATGACGACTTACCGGGCGGGATCGCCACCTGGAATGACCTATCCGTAAGGAAGGATCGAAACCAGTGCAAGTCGGAGCCAGAATCGCCCACCTCCTCAAGACGCCGAATCAGAATCCCATGCGAGACCGTGTCGAAGGTGGCACTGAGATCTAATAACAATAGTGCCGCCGTCCGACCGGAATCCAGCACGGAACGCAGATGCTCAACCATCAAGAGAAGGGCCGTCTCCGTGCTGTGACCCGCACGGAACCCGTTCTGGGTAGGGTCGAGAATGTTAAGCCTACCAAGATGGTCTGTAAGAGCGGCATTCACATGGGCCTCCGCTTTTTTCGTGGCCCAAGGGAGAAGGGAGATAGGGCGGTAGCTTTCAGGTTTAAGGGGGTCAAGGGTCGCCTTCTTCAGAATTGGCGTGACTACTGCCTGCTTCCATCTGACGGGAACCACTCCAGAAGAGAGGGACAGGTTGATCAAGGACAGCACCGGGGTATGGCAATCGGCACCAGGGTCTTGGGTTGGGCCGGTTTCAGCGGGTCTGCCGGAGATCCAGACTTGACTTTGGCGCTGAGAGAGTCAAACACCTCCAGAGATAAGGGGGGTAAGATAGAAAGACATTCCCCCTCACCTAAGGTGCGACCAACCTGCTCTAGCATCAGGGAACCCGTTGAAAAAGTGCGATAGATGGCTTGCACTTTTTCATGGAAGAAAGAGGCCAAACCCTCACAATGTGAGTCCGAGCATATTTCCACTGCAGTTGCTCTCTTTGCCATCAGGTCCTTTAATACTTTAAAAATAAGTTTCGATGGATTGGCAGGATTCTGAAACTGTTGAGCATAAAAGGAAGCGCGAGTTTGACACACTGCCCTGTGGTAGATCTTGACCTTGGCCAGATAACATATCTCCAGATCTGGGTCGTACGACTTCCTCCATAATCTTTCGGCCTGTCTACAGGCCCTCTTAAGAGATGCCAAGGAAGTGTCATACCAAGGACTCGGCTCCTTCCGATGACACTTGGACCAACACATAGGAATCAGAGAATCGAGGGCACCAGATATCCACTCACAGAAAGAGTCGTATCCACAATCGACCTCGGTGAGCGGACCTAAAGGAACCTCCTCGAGCAGATGGTAAAAATCCTCCAGTCTTAATTTGTTCCAGTGTCATTTAGGAACAAGTCTGTCCTGAGATAGAAAAGGAGAGTCAGACAAAGAGCATGCCGTTTTCACCAGCATGTGGTCTGTCCAGACCAACTGGGAGGAACCAAGAACTCTGAATCCCTCTAGATTTGTGAAGAACGGGTCAAGAGTATGACCACCTCTATGTGTGGGGAAAGTAATCATCTGCGAGAGCTGTAGAGCCTCAAGATCCGCCAGAAAGCTCCTAATAGAGGGTAAAGAAGGGCAGTCCAAATGGAGATTAAGATCTCCCACAACATTAAAATTTGCGCATCCTACTGCCTCTGTACTAATGTACTCAGGAAGAGCAGCCCTAAAAACAGAGTCACAGCCCGGAGGCCGGTAAATTAATAAACCAGAGAAGGTAAACTGGTGACTAAACGCTATTTTAAATAGGGCACCCTCACACCCCAAAAGTTCAGAGGCTTTCCACTCGCAGGGATAACACCGTTTGGTGGCCATCGCAAGGCCTCCACCTCTAGTCGTCCGATTTAAAGTAAAAATAGCATACTCTGGGGGAAAGGCTAGGTTAATTATTGAGGAGTCAGAGTCCTGGAGCCACGTTTCCATCAGAAAAAGCACATCCGGCGAACCATCAATGAGAAGGTCGTAAACCTCCTGATGGTGCTTTACCACAGATCTGACGTTTAAGCTCCAGATACTCAGGTCCCGTTGTCCTACCCTCTTTATAACAGGCCCCAAGGAGCGTATAAGAGAGGGGGGTTCCAATGACCAAGCACCACACCTACAATGATATGGGCCACAAAGCGGGACTACAGGCAAAAACTCGCAATGAGTAAATCGGTCCCTAAGGGCCAGTAGATCGGCCCTACTATAAGTTCTCAAAGGTAAAGTCATGATGGCCAGGTCCAGAGTTCTGTCGCGGGCTGTGCCTCCTTAGCACGGACGGGCGCAGACGGGCAGGACTCTGGCACGACTCAGGCACAGCGAAGGCACTCCCACTGCGCGTAACCCCTGTGCATTGGAGAGAGCTTTAAATAGACATCCCTCCACTCAGCCGGAGTGCTACACCGCTCGTCAGCAACACCCACCCAGAGTGAACACCACTCCAAGATGGCGCCCAAAGTGAACACCACTCCAAGATGGCGCCCAAAGCCAATCCCACCCTAGAAACCGAAGCCGCCAAAACAGCGGTGAAGGAGCCGATTAGAGTGCAGGTGAGGGGGTTACAATAAGTCCTATTAAAATCAGGGCAAAATACAACTAAGAAGAACACAAATAGTTATAAGGGTAGCTTTAAAAATGATAGCGTGGTATTTAGGCGCATAGCGATGCAAAGCGCGAGTACCTTCTCAGGGCAGTCCACAGGGCAGGCCGCCTTAAATAGGCATCCCTCCACTCAGCCGGAGTGCTAGACCGCTCCTCAGCAACACCCTCCCAGAGTGAACACCACTCCAATATGGCGCCCAAAGTGAACACCACTCCAAGATGGCGCCCAAAGTGAACACCATTCCAAGATGGCGCCCAAAGCCAATCCCACCCCAGAAACCGGACCCGCCAAAACAGCGGTGAAGGAGCCGATTAGAGTGCAGGTGAGGGGGTTACAATAAGTCCTATTAAAATCAGGGCAAAATAAAACTAAGAAGAACACAAATAGTTATAAGGGTAGCTTTAAAAATGATAGCGCGGTATTTAGGCGCATAGCGCGATGCAAAGCGCGAGTACCTTCTATTGTGGGTAAGGAAATAGAACAGAAGTCTCCTCCCAGCCCGCGGGAGCATTTTTAAATCCCCTGCATCTTGGAGCAGATTTAGGTGTTTGCTTCAGTTTGAGGAGTGCTAATGCAGGTAGGAAATCTACTGTGTCTCAGAGGTGGGCTCCCCAGACCACAGTAAGTGAGCAGGGCACAGAGGTTGGATGGCCCTCCTCTCTTTTAATTAGTGTAGTGGCTCCAGAGGATGGGGTCTCTAGGGCTGTTAACTCTCTCACGGAGGGAGGCCCGTTGCCCCCTTCCCTTTTTTAAACTTTTGGCCCCAAGGGTCCCTATGGTCTAAGAAGGCTCTGGGATCGGGCCAAGCACGCCCCCTCCATTTTTCAGTAAACATCAGCACGGAATGGGGTCCCCAATGCCTTCAAAGGCTCCCTTATCTTACAAATTTGGTTCCAGGGGCAAGGGCCCCATGGGCCACCATTGGCTCTGGGGGGGCAGCGTGCCCCCCTTCCCCTTCATTACTATATACGGAGTCACCAAGGATAAAGTCCCCAGGGCCCAAAAATGGGCTGGAGGAAGGCTGCTCTACACATATCCTCCCTATATATACATGAAAAATACGGCAGCTGCCATTTGTTTTTGTTTTTTGCTTTTGCTGCGATTCTATGGGGGTTCTACAGGACTGTGGCAAAAAACAACATTTCATTTTTATTTTGGCCCGAGGGGGTCCATACAGATCCACCCCCAAAGGGCCTAGGGGAGCAAGGTGTCACTACCCTGTCTATTTAATTTCTTTGTTTTTAGCTTCAGGACAGGGTACTAATCCAATTGTTCTGTTATGGCTGCCAGCAATATTCTTTCATGTTGCTAGCAGACAATGAGAGCGCTCGCTCCTGCAGAAGTGCACCATGGGCCAATCAGAACACTTTATTTTTTTTAATTGGGATCGAGGGACTCTCACAAGAGTCCCTTGAACCTAGAGTTCCAGATATACATACATTTTGTCACCTTAAATATTAAAAAATCTGTGAACAGATTAACACCAAATCACAAAAAGCACGCTTTCTGTACCAAAATCTAGCTTTGTTTCAAATTTGATGGAATTCTTTTCAGCAGTTTTTGTGGTAGCACTGCCAACAAAATTTTATGGAAAACACACAGGGATTTTGTGTTTTAGAACTCCCCCTTTTTCTCAGCCCCTGCTTGATGGCTCATTCAAAACTTTCCAGGAAGAAGCTGGATGTACTTCTTTTTGGAAAGTTTTGTAAAGGTTCATTAAATGGCGCGAAAGTTATTAGAAAACTAAAAGGCACTCTCTATGGAAAAGCAGACAACAAATTTAACTATAACTAGCCAGTGGAAACAGCCACTAGGTAATAATATATATGTATGGATATATACATATGCTTATATATATATATATATATATATATATATATATATATTCACTGAAAAAAACATAGGTTTGGCACCAGTTGTAGTTAGCTGGAAATTTTACTGACATAAAACCATTGAAATTTCCACGTTATAGTTAGTTGGACTCACTATACCTTGCGCGCCTAAAATGCACTGCTGATGACGTCACATATTACATCACTCATGACATGGTCAGTGACATCACTCATGACATCACTGATGACACCATCCAGTGAATGTGTGTCTTTCTGTAAAGTAAATGTTTTTCAAATGTATTTGGAAAAGTCGATGGAAGAATACATTTTTAAATATATGTATCAGTGTTTCACTTTGTGTATAAGTGGCTGCATGGATTTGTGAGTAGCTACATGTGTGTGTATATGAGTTATTTCTTTACAAAAATAGCGGGCAGAATTATCCTAGACCGACTACTGGAAAGGGCTGAGGAAACTCTGTCCTGTCTGATCTCCAGTTGGCTTTCGCCCAGGTCTGGGGACAGTAGAGCAGGGTTTGAATTTGCTCTTGTTGATTGGGAAATACACGAGGGCAAAACAAGGAAACTTGTTTTTGACCTTTGTGGATCTCTCGTCCGCCTTTGATTGTGTGGTACATTCCAAAATATGGTCTATACTGGAACATCTTGGGGTTGAATCAAATATTATTTATTATCTTAAACGTTTTTATAGTAATGCTACGGCCCGAGTACGTTTTGGTCTAAATGGAGAACGCACTGACACAATACCCATTAGGAGCGGGGTCAGGCAGGGTTGTGTCCTGGCCCCCTTCCTTTTTAATTTATATATTAACGGGTTGGAAGGTGTCTTGTGCAAAGACAGTTCAGATCCCCCACTTCGTAGGCGGCCGCCCAATACCCGCACTTTTGTACGCTGACGATGCTGTACTTATGTCACGTACACGGGTGGGCCTACAACGTGTGGTCGATAGTTTCTGCCGTTTCATGAATGAGTTGGGTCTGAAAGTCAACACATCAAAAACTTTTACTATGTATTGTGGTAAACAAAATATATCCAAGAGACCAATTTTTAAAGCAGGGCAGAAATCGGAATTTGCTAAACATTTTTCCTACCTCGGGATACATTTTGCTCAAAATGAGACGTGGTCTCAAGCTATTTCTGTTAGAAAGCTTGAGCTTTCAAGATCTACTGCCGCTATTTTCTAGCAAGTTAGGAACAAGACCCCCCGTGGAATTGATTAAAATCTACAAAGCTAAGTGTGTAGCCGGCACTATTTATGGCAGTTGGGTGTGGGGTCTTGCTAACCTCGCACCCATCTAGGTGCCTGAAAATACCTTTTTAAAATACATACTGGCAGTTCCTAAAAGCTATTCCAATTTCAATTGCCACTCAGAACTTGGACTATCTTGCATTACTGATCTTATTAAAATAGAGCCAGTTCTACTATGGCACAGAGTCTGGACCCAAGAAGCAACACATTTAAACAGAGTTGTCCTGACAGATATACTGAAATTGGATGGTGCCATAAAAATCCCATGGGTTAAGTATGTACATAACTTTCTTAAAGATATCGGGAGAGAAGAATACTTACAGAATCCCTCTGATATCTCAGCAATTTCTCGAAAAAACTTGAAGAAAGAGTGTTTAGCACTTTTGGATTCTAATAGGACTGCAGCGGAGGTCCTAAAATCCTCTATTCAGCAGCATCAACTGGTTTTAGCAACTTTTAAGATTCAGCCCTATTTAATATATGTAACAAGCACTTATGAGCGATTTCTGCTCACACGTTTCAGATTTAACATCTTCCATAGATTGGTTAGCTTTCCCACTATCAACAACTGGACACATGAGCTACCACTCTGTCCCTGTGATAACACCTCTCCTCAGAGTACAATTCATGTATTTCTTTTTTGTAAATTTTATGACAAAATGAGGAAAATTGTTTTACTACCTTTTTTAAGAGAGCTAGGACTTCGCCATTGTCGTGTGGCGATGATTAGCATTCAAGCTCTAGACAATCATGTATCTGTATCAAGAACAACTTTGTTCATAAAATTTTTTATAACTATCAGGAAACGTAGGGACACTTAATCTGCACTTTATAAATGAAATTGTTTTTATCTTCTTAATTAACTGGTTTTAAATGAATATAATGAAATTCTGTATTTTTATGTAACTATGTATTTACGATATTTTTATCTGTACTTTTATGATTGCATCAAACAATCGAATAAAGATATTTTGAAGCTTGAGTTATTAGATGTTTTTTTTAGTATCAGTATAAGTGTCTGTATGGTTTGGTGGGAGTATTACTCAGCACATAGATGCAATAATGACTGAGTCACTGTTTGTATGTGTTTTAAAGACAGCATATGTGCAGGACTGTATGGGTGAATGAGTGTGTATATGTGTGTGTTAGTTTGTGAATGACTAGTGTCTTTATCAGTAACTGCATATGTTTTAATCTAGTATATGTGAGTATTGATGTATATAAGTGAGTATATGTGAGAGTGAGAGATTGAAAGAGTTCTTGTTTAAATATGTATGTGTTTCTATAAGTGATTGTTTAAGAGAGTAAGTATGTGTAAGTTTCCTTAGAAGTAAGGTGGTAGTGAGTGTATAGCTGTATATGCAAATAAATGGATGTTCAATAGTTTATTTGCATGTGTGATTATGTGTGTGAGTAACTTTTGGATGACTGTCAGTGTGTAACAGGATGTATAGGTGTTTCACTACATATGTATGAGTGACTATATAGAACTGTTGGTGAATCAGTGGATGTGTATATAGATGATGGTATTACTGAATTGGTTGTTGTAACTGGTATGGGTATATCCATTTTTTTGAAAATGTTAGTTTCTATTTTTGAATATGTGTTTCAAGGGTTACATTACACTGAAAGGAGGTCTGTCACTCTATCACAAGGATGGTGTCATCAGTGATGTCATGAGTGATGTCACAGACCATGTCATGAGTGATGTAATATGTGACGTCATCAGCAGTGCATTGCAGGCACGCAAGTTATAGTGAGTCCAACTAACTGTAACGTGGAAATTTCAATCGTTTTATGTCAGTGAAATTTCCAGCTAACTATAACTGGTGTCAAACCTATGGTTTTTTCAGTGAATTTACTAGGTTTTTTAAATGCTAATTCCTAACTATAACTGGTGTGAAACCTATGGTTTTTTCAGTGAATTTCATAGGTTTTTTAAATGCTAATTCCTATCTATAACTGGTGTGGAACCTATGGTTTTTTCAGTGAATTTCATAGGTTTTTTAAATGCTAAATCCTAACTATATATAGGTCCTCAAACCTATGAAATGTAATATGTTTTATAATGAATCCTATATTGTATATTTTTATAATACTATTTTATTTATTTTTTTATTTTTTTTCCATGGTGCGCCCCCGGGGTGCGCCCCCGGGGCGCGTACCGGGGAGCGTCTAGTTAGCGCTATTGCCACGAACGAAAACATCATCGTGACGTATCACGTAGCTGCGTCCGCGTGATACGCATGGCGTAAGCGTGCCCGGAAGCACCCACGCGCATACGAACGCGCTACGTAAGCACCACGGGGCACGCCCCGGGGCACGCACCGGGGCGCATAGCGTTAGCACGTCGGGTCATGTGATCTGAAAATAACACTTTTCATTGGTTCAGATCAGTTTTGGTTTCCAAATGATGAAAGCCCCCACCTTTTTTCCTCATTCTCACTTTGTTCTTTGAGTGAGGAAGACCTGCTTTTTTCTTACAGATATGGCTACAGTAGGATCAGCAGCTGGAGCATCTGCCCCACCACCACCACCACCACAAGGACCACCAGAACATCTCATTGGTATTCAAGAGGAAGAGGAGGAGGAGGAGGAAGAGGAGGAAGGGACAAGGCAGTTCCTGCCTGAAAACACTCCATCATATAAACCTAGGGAGGACTTCATATGGGAGTTTTATAAAATCCCAACTGGTTTAAAAAAAGTAAACGCTGCAAAGGTGACCTGTCTCATCTGTGGTGCTATGCTATCCAGGGGGAACCCTGCAAAAAAATATTCCTTTGGGAATCATACAATGATTCGGCACATGCAGCGTTTGCACCCTATTACCTACTCTGCAGCAGAGGTGAGAGAACTCTGCAAAAACCTACCCCAATCATCTGGCACAACCTCAACAACCAAAGAACCCACTCCATCGGGTCCAGAAGCAAGTCAGTTGATTTCAAGTATACAACCAAAGTTTGGGGGATACAAAATTGTTTGTGTACATTGTGGGAAATTAATTACTTATGGTGAGCAGAGCATTACACTCCTCATGCTTGCTGGTGATAACCACAAATGCACGAAGAAGCCTTAATTTTTTCCTGTTTGTTTTTTGCTCCAGTTGAGCCGTTTACAAATCCCTGTTTTCTGTTTCTCCCTATAAAAAAATACAAAAAAATATAAAACTGTTCAGAAAAGCCAAAAAAAGTAAAAAATGTTAAAAAAAATAAAAAATATAAAACAACAAAAAGAATAAAAAAAACAGTTCTTTTCAGAACTACCGCTAATTTAAAAAAAAAAAAAACATTTTTTAAATGTCATACTTTTTTCTCCATGGTACGCTCCCCGGTCCGCTACCCGGTGCGCTAATGGGCGCTCCCCCGCGCAAATCGATTTTTGTTTTTTTGTTTGGTCCCGCAGGGCCCTTTTACAGCCCCCACATCAAACCTAGGGGGTAAGGGGGGTCTACCCTGCCCCCTTTTGCTCATTTTCTCCTTTGATTTTGCCACCTCTTGTGTCTCGATCCTACCGAGACATAAGATGGCGGCCGCTCCGGACTAATTGGAAGGTTTACAGACACCCGAGAGCCAATCAGCTTTCCGCGCGCAAGTCGTGTAGCGCGCCCGGAGCGCTCCCCGGTGCGCATACCGGAGCGCGGCCATGGATATATATATTTTTTTGAACCTAAATTACTCAAAATCCACTGGAGCACATATCTTGAGACATAGCAAAGGCACATCGGGCTACCAGTCCCTACAATTTTGCCAAATTTTGTGTAAATCCATTCAGCCGTTCGAGCTAAAAGTGAGGTCGACTGCCCTATGGAAATTAACATGGGGAAAACATGTTTTGGGACCCCCCTTTTATCTCGGCCCCCGCTTGACAAATCCCCTCCAAACTTTCAACGAAGGACCTGGGCGCCACGAGGCAAATTTGAGGAAATTTTCAGGCAGATTCCTCAACCGGCCCCAAAGTTATTCACAATAGAATGTTGAGATTTTGCATTGAAAATAATCCTAACTATAACTACCTACTGGCGACCGCCAGTAGGTAATAGGTATATATATGTATATATTCACTGAAAAAAACATAGGTTATAGACCATATATAGTTAGGAATGAGCATTTACAAAACCTTGAAAATTCACTGAAAAAATCATAGGTTATAGACCATATATAGTTAGGGATTAGCATTTACAAAACCTTAATTTACTCGCACAAAACCATTGAAATTCGCATATATAGTTAGTTGCACTAACTATATATTGCGCACCCGCAATCCACTGCTGATGATGTCACATATTACATCATTCATGACATGGTCAGTGACATCACTGATGACATCTCAAATGACATCACTGATGACATCACTGATGACAACACCCAGTGACTGTATGTTTCTGTAAAGTTAAAATATGTCTTACATATTGAAGAATGAGTGGATGTATAAGTGTCTGGATGAAGGATTTAGTAGGTGCATGACTGACTGTATGAGAGAATGATTAAATGTGTCTCACTGAGTGCATGGGTTAGTGACTAAACTGTCTTAACTTGTGCATCATTATATATGTTCTTCTGTAAACTGCTGCATGTTTCAATCAGTAGCTATATGAGTAACTATATGGGTTATTGAATGGTTGCCCAAGTATTTGTATGGGAGACTGAGTATGTGTGTGGGTGGCTGGGAGGTGTATGACTCTGTGCATAGATGTGTGAGCAGTTGATTTACTAGATGTATGGGTTCAAAAGTGCATGTGGAAACAGCTGTATGGACAGTTGACTGTGTGCATGAGTGTATTGGTGAGTGAATGGATATCTCAGTGCTACATGTCAAAGTAAGTACATATGTAAAACACAGACCATGTGAGAGTTGACATATATAAATAACTGTGCATAAGAGCCAGTGAATGTGTGAGTGGCTGTATGGATCATTGTGAACTTGTATCAGGGATTGTATAAGAGAGTAAATATGTATTAGTATATGTTTGAATAAGTAAGGTGTGTATAACTGTATAGTTGAGGAAATGGAGATGTGATTGATTTTTCGCATGACTGACTAGGTGTGTGAGTAACTCCATGGATAAGTGACAGTCTGTGAGTGTCTGTTTATACTGATTGTATCTAAGGTTATATTAGAGTCTGAAGATGTTCATTGTATTTTCACATAAATGATATCATCAGTGATGTGATCAGTAATGTCAAATGAGATGTCAGTGATGTCATCAGTGATATCATTTGAGATGTCATCAGTGATGTCATCAGTCATCAGTGATGTCATTTGAGATGTCATCAGTGATGTCATCAGTGATGTCATTTGAGATGTCATCAGTGATGTCATCCGTGATGTCATTTGAGATGTCATCAGTGATGTCATCAGTGATGTCACTGACCATGTCATGAATGATATAATATGTGACATCCTCAGCAGTGGATTCCGGGTGCGCGATATATAGTTAGTGCAACTAACTATATATGCGAATTTCAATGGTTTTGTGCGAGTAAATTAAGGTTTTGTAAATGCTAATCCCTAACTATATATGGTCTATAACCTATGGTTTTTTCAGTGAATTTTCAAGGTTTTGTAAATGCTAATTCCTAACTATATATGGTCTATAACCTATGGTTTTTTCAGTGAATTTCAAGGGTTTTTTAATAGCAAATATCAAAAGCTGTAAAATGTCAAGTACGTGGTAGGTAAAAACATTTTTGTTTTTATGTACGCTGATGTGCTTTGAACGCTGCCCCCCCCCCTCCTCTTTTCTTTTAGGAGTATTCTCTCTTTGCAGATAGTGAAGGAGTGAACAAAAGGAATCAAGCAAAATCAGTAGGCCACTAATGGGATCTCTTTTTGACCTCGCTAAAATAGAAACATTAGGAACAACCCCTCATGAGAAATACGAAACTAGTGAGAGGAACTGAGCTCGACACCATGATGGCTGCAAGACAGCTCGGCTCCGCCGCCCACCCCCCCCAAAACAACGACAAACCCTATGCAAATATTATAAATATATACAACACACCAGCAAAGTAACAGGGTAAAACGTTTTATTAAATAACTATTTACATGGCAGCCTGCTGCAACATCCATCACTGTTCCTGTCGAGGTAGCATAGCTGGCGGCCTAGGGGTGGAGGACCGTTGTGCAAATTGCCCGGGGACGACACCATGCGCCTAGGCTCGTCCCCAGTACATCCAGAGGTGATGTCCGACAAGTTGTGTGGGGGGATGCCTTGCTGATGTCGCCACCCCCACCACCACCTTCTTATTGCCTGATTGCTCAATCGATCGAGCATGAGACTCATGCACTCTGATCTCCTTGGCCTCAGTCAAGCATCAGTTGAGGGTTCGGAGCAGCGCTTGTAACACTGTCTGAAGCTTATTTGCACCTGCTGCAGCTTCACTATTCTCAAAGTAAGTGGGGGCTGTTTGTGGACCTGACTGCATTGGAAAACAATGTGATGCGGTGCCTCCCTGAACCGCTTGACAGAGGCCCCCGAGATAATTGCGCCTGCTCCACACCTTGTCCCACAATCCGTTTGACCTAAAGACACGTCCTGCGGTGCCCTGGTCCGACCATCACATATACCTGCGCCAGGAGACGGCGTGGGGTGCAGTAGAAGGGAGAGGCGGCGCGAACGAGCCTCCCCCACCTCCCCAGGTGGAGGTTTCTCAGCTACACCCCAGCGCTTCACTCGACCAGCTGACTTACGCCCGCTCTTCCGACACAGTGCCTCGCTCGGCCAGCTGAATTGCGCCTGCTCTTGCTATTACAACGTCTCACCCGCCATCCAACGGAATTGCACCCAATCTTGCGGTACAGCGACAGGCTGCTGCTACGGAGCTCACGAAATGGCGGTCGGCTCCACAGACTTGGGCCTGGCCTGCAAAGATGGCTCTGGGCAACCTTGGAACTCGGACGCTTGACTGCTAGGGCATGGGCCCCATTCCCAAAATAGTTCCCTTCAGCCTTGAAGATTCTACAACAGTCACCGAGACCCCCGACTCCCGTAGACTTCCGGTGGGGAGCGATTGCCACGATTACTCGCGGAATGGCCACGACGTATCCACGAGATGGTGGTGCTCTCATGCTGACGCCAGCTTCAGTCTGAAACATCCAGAAACACTGTAGACTACCAATTCGATCAGTTCCGGTGGAGCCCCAACGTGACCAGGTAGAGAAGAACTTGCCCTCCCCTCTTTGACTGATGGTTCTTGTTGCCTGTCCCTTCTCTTGTCATTTAACAGAACTTTTTGGACTGCTGCAAGGGGTTGTGTACCGACCGCTGGTTGGTGGAGACATTTTGACTATATTCTGGACCTGCGTTGTCGCGTAATGCGTCATATGACGCGCCGCGTTAGCGCACCCGGAAGTGCTCCGGTGCGTGAGGCGCAGCTTCCCGGAAACGATCCAGAACGCGGCGCGCAGCGTGTAACGTAAGCATAACAGATCATTTGACTTGTTAATAAAACTTTTCATTGGTTCATTTTACTTTTGTTATTCTAATGATGAAAGGCTTGGTCATATGACCTAAAAATAACACTTTCATTGCTTTCGAACATTTTTTTTGCCCAAATGATGAAAGCCCCACCTTTTTTTTTTATCTCACTCTGACTTGTAAAGCAAAGGACCCAGATGCATTTACAGTTTATCACTAACAATGTTCCAGGCTAATGTATTTTCCCGGGACATTTACAACTGTCCTGCAAGTAAAATATTCCCTTTTCGAGAAAAAGGGCGTTTCTTCATCCCATGAGGGAGCCGTTGACCAAAAGAGGCTCGGCCTGCTGTCTTAGTCGCTGATAGGCATAAATATCGGATTCTTATCGATCACTTTATGTTGCAGGAGTGGAAAACACAACAGCCCTTGACCATTTATCTTTACTGCTTTCATGCGTATTATACCTTTTAACCATGTAATCGGGCTGCTTTATTTCACTTACCTTTTACTGATTCGAAAACAGTAGCTATTATTCAAAACTTTACCAAAAAAGGTACTACTACCATGTTTTGTTTTAAAAACCTTTATTGTGAAAATGTCAGTATACAAATACGGGCCTATAACCACGTGGGCCGGCCACGGAGCAAACTGGAATCGTATATGATGAGGGGACATTTACACTGTAGAAGAATGTAACGGGCGGGCCATTAGGTTGCCAGAACTAAGGTGTCTAACAGTTGCGGAATCGGTGGACGTACATTTTATAATTAAAGTACGACAGGGCCAGTTACAATAAAATTATCTACATATACATTTGCGGGCAAGTACCATGGGTGACGTTAATTCGATCTTTCAATAGTACAGTAATCAATAACACATCAGAACTTAATATCAATAGGGATGTCCAAATGTTCAATCAGTACTCGTCCCCGCCCGCCATGTTCTTCAAAACTGCATACGTATCTCGTGATATCAAGGTTGGACAACCAGTACACAACAAGGAGTTACGAGTCTGATGTATCTGTACCTTTAATTTATTCCTCAAATGACCTTTGAATGTTGTTTATATTGCTAAATACAACAGAGTCCCATTTATACCGGCGCCATTTTGGGCGAGGCCGGGCAGGTCCAGGATATAGTCAAAATGTCTCCACCAACAAGCGGTCGGACCAGAACCCCTTTCGGCAGTCCAAAAAGGTTCCGTTAAATGACAACAGAAGACATAGGCAACAAGAACAATCAGTCAAAAGAGGGGACGCTTTCGTGAATGGGGCCCATGCCCTAGCAGGCAAGCGTCCGAGTTCCAAGGTGTCCCAGGGCCATTTTAGTGGACCAGGCCCAAATCCAAAGAGCCGGCCGCCATTTTGAAAGTCTTGTTGCAGCCACCTTTCCCTGCACCGCAAGAGTAAGCGCAATTCAGCTGGATGGTGTGCGAGACGCTGTAGCCGCAAGAGCAGGCGCAACTCAGCTGGATGGGGGGGTGAGGCACTGTGCCTCAAGAGCGGGCGCAATGCAGCAGGAAGCCGAGTGAAACGCTAAGGGGCGCCCTACTGCAGATGAGGTGCCTCCACCTGGGGAGGCGAGAGAGGCCCGTTTGCGCCGCCTCCCCCCCCCGGTCACCCCATACCGTATTTCGCCGCAGCATTGTAGGATGGCCACACAAGTGAAACTTGCTGGACACCACCTCGGTGCCATCCAGATCTCTGCGCGTTCGAGTCACTGTACCGCAAGAGTAACCGAAACTCAGCTGGATGGCGGGTGAGTCGCTGTACCGCAAGAGCGGGCGGAACTCAGCTGGATGACGGGTGAGTCGCTGAACCGCAAGAGTTGGAGAAACTCAGCTGGATGGCGGGTGAGTCGCTGTACCGCAAGAGTGGGCGGAACTCAGCTGGATGGCGGGTGAGTCGCTGTACCGCAAGAGTTGGAGAACTCAGCTGGATGGCGAGTGAGTCGCTGTACCGCAAGAGTGGGAGCAACTCTGCTGAACGGTGAGTGAAATGGCAAAGGGCGCCGCACTGCACATGAGGTGCCTCCACCTAGGGAGGGGGGAGAGGCCCATTTGCGCCGCCTCCCGCCCACCCAACGCCGTCTTCCGGCGCAGCATTGTAGGAAAGCCACACCAGTGCGGCAACTTGCTGGACACCACCTCGGTGCCATCCGGATCTCGACGCGTTGTGCTGCCTTCAGCCTATTCGCACATCGGTCCGCTACTGACGCCGCCTCACAGGCCGACGGATTTTGTAGGCTTTTTATAGCCCAAAGCCGCATAACAGGTCATGTGACTTGTTTATAAAACTTTTCATTGGTTCATTTTACTTTTGGTTTCCTAATGATGAAATGCTTGATCATATGACCTAAAAATAACACTTGTCATTGGATTGAAACATTTTTTTTTCCCAAACGATGAAAGCCCCACCTTTTTTTTTCTCACTCGGTATTCCAAAAAGGTTCCGTTAGATGACAACAGAGGGGACAGGCAACAAGAACCATCACTCAAAAAAGGGGAGGGCAAGTTCTTCCCTACCGGGTCGCGTTGGGGCTCCACCGGAACTCATCGAATTGATACTCTACAGTGTTTCTGGATGTTTCAGACTGAAGCTGGCGTCAGCATGAGAGCACCACCATCTCGTAGCTCCGTCGTGGCCATTCCACAAGCAATCATGGCAGCCGCTCCCCACCGGAAGCCTGCGGGAGTCAGGGGCCCGATGACTTTTGTAGAATCTTCAAGGCTGAGGGGACGCTTTCGAGAATGGGGCCCAGGCCCAAGCCCTAGCAGGCAAATGTCCGAGTTCAAATGTGTCCCAGGGCCATTTTAGTGGACCAGGCCCAAATCCGAAGAGCTGGCCACCATTTTAAGAGTCCTGTAGCAGCCAGCAAGAGTGGGCACAATTCTACTGGATGGTGGACGAGACGCTGTAGCCGCAAGAGCGGTCGGTAAACAGCTGAATGGTGGATGAGGCACAGTGCAGCAAAAGCGGGCGGAAAACTGCTGATTGGTGACTGAAACAGTAAAAGGGCGCCCCACTACAGCAGACGAGCCTCCACCTGGGGAGGCCCATTCACGCCACCCCCCCCCCCCCACCCTTGGGGCGCCCCACGCCGTTTTTCAGTGCAGCATTGTAGGATGCCAAGACCAGTGCGGCAAGTAAAGGACATCACCTGGGTGCCTTCTAGATCTCGGCGCGTTGTGCTGCCTTCGGACTATTCGCACAACAGACCGCTACTGACCATTGTTGCTTTTGTTTAAAAACATTTTTTTTTAACGTGTTTACTGTTTTTGATGCATTGTATATATTTATAAGTTATTAAAGTGTTATAATCCTACTACTTTGTTGGAGTGCTATATATTTTTAATGTGACACATAATTGTGAAAACTTTGATGTACAAAAAGGCATCCCTGGAATCTTCCGCTTCAATCCTCTCCCCAATCACAATACAGGATCGTTATCAGATAGTAGGAACGCGTGTGGTGTGACGGATCTCATAAGGTGGGGGCCTTGATCTACTGTAACTCCTTTGAAGAAGGGTGATTCTTTACAGTTGAGGCCATAAACTACATCCGCAGGGCTAGGTGATAGCCTGGGACCGGCCTGGACAATCAGACACAAAGGAAGAGGAGTGTCAGAGGGTGCGGTAGTGAATAGGGTGAAAGGCAGGTGTCGGGCAGGCACAGGCTGTGATTCTCAGGGAAGAGCAGCGCAGATGGGGGGAGGTTTATGGCCCATGCATAAGACAGAAAGCGGGGGTGACCAGTGCGTGGGGGAGATGCTTGTGATGGTGGGGAGCCATGCTGAGGATCGGCGGCGTGCAGAGAGTGGGTCGGGTCAAGGCATCTAAAATGGCTGCCGTGCACAACAAAAGTGTGGCATTGGAAAAAAGGCAAAATGGCGCAAACAATGTTTATCAATACAGATTCATTTATAACAATTATTTTTAACAATATATTTACTCGCAGTGTCAAAAGGGCGGTCTACACTTCCTGATTTCTTTCGAATCGAACGTTAACAGACGTCATGCTGTTTTATATATATATATTTTTTGGGTTTTTTTTTTATTTTTTTTATTTTCAGAACAATTTTATATTTTTTTTGTAGTTTTTCTGGGGTGAAACAAAAGACAGGGAATTGCGAACAGCTCAACTGGAGCCAAAAAATAGAAAAAAATTAAGGTTGCTTGCTGCAGTGATGGTTGTCTGCAGCTCGATTAAGTAAAGTGATGCTCTGCTCACCATAAGGTATAGTTTTGTTGCAATATATGCAAACAAATTTAAATTTTGAAAACTTTGTTTGAACATTAGGGACCATCTCCCTAGCCTCTGAACCCGATGGAGTGGGTTGGTTGGAGGTGCCTGAAGATGAAGGCAAGTCACCTTTGCTGCATTTACTTTTTTGGCGCCCCTTGGCATTTTGAAAAACTCCCAAATAAAATGTTCTTTGGGTTTGTATGGGGGAGTGTCCTCAGGCAGATATTGCCTCTCCTCCTGCTCCTCTTCATCCTCCTCTTCTTCATGACCACCAATGTGGTCTTGTGGTGGTCCTTGTGGTGGTGGTGGAGGTGGTGGTGGTGTAGATCCACCTGCAGCTGCTACCAGTGAAGCCATTTCTTACACAATGCAGGTCTTCTTCACTCAAACAACAAAGTGAAAATGAGGAAAAAAGGTGGGGTCTTTCATCATTTGGAAAACAAAACTGTTGTGAACCAATCAAAAGTGTTATTTTCAGGTCACGTGACCCGACACGTTTACGCTACCCGCCCCGGGGCGCGTCACGTAAGCGCGTCGAATGCTTCCGGGTGCGTTTACGCCGTGCGTATCACGCAGACGCGGCAACCCAATACGTCACGATCATGTTTTCGTTCGCGACATTGGCGCTAACGGGACGCTTCCCGGTTTGCGCACCGGGGCGCTTCAAACGAGTACGCTCTCCAGGGCGCTCCAAGGCAAAAAAAAAAAATTGGAAAAATTGTAGGGACTGGTAGCCCGATGTGCCTTTGCTATACTCAAGTGGTTTTTACGAAAATTAACTTTGAAAAAAATATATATTGTGCTACATTGGGCTATATATATGTTAGAGCCCAAATGTAGCCCAAATGTAGCCCAATGTAGCCCAATGTAGCCCAAAGATGGCTACCAGAGACAAAAAAATACAAATGTAGCCCAAATATCAGCCATATGTAGCCCAACTATAGCCCAATGATAGAATGTACCAGAGTGTTCTAAAGAACAACTAGAGTGTTAACAGTCTTACTTATAAACTGAGATAAAATAGTATTATAAAAATATACAATATAGGATTCATTATAAAACATATTACATTTCATAGGTTTGAGGACCTATATATAGTTAGGAATTAGCATTTAAAAAACCTATGAAATTCACTGAAAAAACCATAGGTTTCACACCAGTTATAGTTAGGAATTAGCATTTAAAAAACCTATTAAATTCACTGAAAAAAACATAGGTTTCACACCAGTTATAGTTACCTGGAAATTTTACTGACATAAAACTATTGAAATTCCATGTTATAGTTAGTTGGACTCACTATAACTTGCGCGTGTACTGCACTGCTGATGACGTCACATATTACATCACTCATGACATTGTCAGTGACATCACTCATGACATCACTGATGACTCCAAATTGTAGTCCTGCAAAATTTACAAACTATTTTAAAATCTCCAAACTGGGGTTGGATGTTTGGGACCATCTCCCTTGTCTCTGGACCCGATGGAGTGGGTTGTTTACTTTGGGAGGTGCTGGGAGAAGATTGGGGAGGGTTTCTGGTCAGTTCTCTGACCTCTGCCGCAGCATAGTTGTTTGGGTGCCGGCGTTGCATGTGGCGAATCATAGTGTTGTTGCTAAAAGAATACTTTTTGGCAGGGTTCCCCCTTGAAAGTACAGTGCCACAGATCAGACAAGTAACCTTTGGCACATTAACTTTCTTTAGGCCCCTTGGGATTTGAAAATACTCCCAGACAATGTGCTCCTTTGGCTTATAGGGGGTAGTATCTTCAGGCAGGAACCGCCTCTCCTCCTCCTCCTCCTCCTTCTCCTCTTCTTCTTCTACACCACTGTGTTGTTGTGGTGGTCCTTGTGGTGGTGGTGGTGGTGGTTGAGATGCTCCTGCTGCTGCTGCTACTGTAGCCATTTCTAAGTACAAATAGGTACAAATAGGTCTGCAAACAGGTCTTCCTCAGACAAATTACAAAGTGAGAATGAGCAAAAAAGGTGGGGGCTTTCATCATTTGGAAAACAAAACTGTCCTGAGCCAATGAAAAGTGTTATTTTCAGGTCACATGACCCGGGCTTTCATCATTTGGAAAACAAAACTGTCCTGAGCCAATGAAAAGTGTTATTTTCAGGTCATATGACCCGACAAGCTTACGCTACGCGCACCGGGGCCCGGGGCGCTTACGTAGCGCGATCGTATGCGCTAGGGTGCTTCCGGGTGCGCTTACGCCGTGCATATCATGCGGACGCGGCTACTCAACTTGTCACGATGATGTTTTCGTTCGCGGCAATCACGCAAACGGGACGCTCACCGGTACGCGAACCGGGGCGCGCCGCAATTCTGTGCTTTCCGGTGCGCACCGGGAGCGCTCCAGGGCCAAAAAAAAAATATATATATACATATAAAAAATAGTATTACATAAATATACAATATAGGATTCATTATAAAAAATATTATGTTTGATAGAAATAGAAATTTACTATTAAAAAACCTTTGAAATTCACTGAAAAAAACATAGGTTTGAGGCCCTATATATAGTTAGGAATTACCATTTAAAAAACCTATGAAATTCACTGAAAGAAACATAGGTTTCACACCAGTTATAGTTAGGAATTGGCATTTAAAAAACCTATTAAATTCACTGAAAAAACCATAGGTTTGACACCAGTTATAGGAAATTTTACTGACATAAAACCATTGAAATTCCCACGTTATAGTTAGTTGGACTCACTATAACTTGCGCGCCTGCAATGCACTGCTGATGACGTCACATATTACATCACTCATGACATGGTCAGTTACATCACTCATGACATCACTGATGACACCATCCAGTGTGTTGCCTTCCACAGCCTTCCCAAGCATAGGAAATGGTGCTCCTCTTGTTAGGCGCGGCTCGGGCAAGCTCATGACTAAGAGGGGTGATGCCTCGAAACGCGTCGAGCATGGATGGAATTCTGGGCTGACAGCAAGCAGGCTGCAAGACGCGAACACTGTGGACAGCGTCGAGTGCCCCTCTTGAGCGCAAGGGCGTTTAGTGAGAAAATATATATATACCTATATATTTTTTCGCTGGAATAAAAGGTAAAAATTCAGTGAGCTAACTATAGCTCTCGTCATCCACCACTCATAACTCATAAGATATCATGACATGTTCTAATGACATCATTGATGATATCACTTAAATTACATCATTAATCACTTTACTGATAACATCATCTAACAGATATGACTGTTTGCTGCATGCTTTGCACACTGATGGGTATTCAGTAACCTACGCTTAGAACCAGTTTTGCATTAATACTAACATTTGTAACCTTTTGCATCATGCAGGACATGAAGCATATCTGTGAAATCACCCACTTTTAGGAGATATTATACTTTTCTAAGATATTCAGGTGTGGAAGAAATACTATATCTCTATAGACATTAGCATCATAAGCTATTTATTAAATCGTTAGTACTGTTCGAAAGAGTGTTTTTTTTGTCACCTTACTCAAATGTACCCATTAAAATTCTCATTTGATCTAGAATTTCATGTTAATGGCTTTATATTTATGCATTACTGTTAGACCTGGTATCATTGGCGTGCGTCTCCCTTTCATCTTTCACTGATTGCCTCCTCTGTTTTTGATGTGTTTTGCTGGTTTAGATGCTTTGGGCAAGGTGCCACTGCTATTCAGTGCCACAGTGCAAGTGCTCCCTATGTTAAATTGATGTATTATTTAGTCACTCCATGATTGACTTATTTGATTTACTTGTCAGACCTTAGTATAGTGCACCATGTGTGTCCAGGGACTGTAAATCAAATACTGCTGGTGGGCTTGCAGCACTGATTGTGCAACCCACAGAAGCAGCTTGTAAAGTGTGTCTCGGGGCTGCCATTGCAGAGCCTGTGTGCAGTCTAGTACTGCCATGTTGACTTGGCAAGTGCAGCCATTTGCCAGTCCCTAAACCTTCCCTTTTTTACATATCAGACAACCCTAAGGTAGGCACTGGGGCAGGGTGCATTGTATGTAAAAGTTAGGTCATGCTCTGATGTGTGTGGGGGCATGACCTGATAGTGAATTACAGCCTATTTCGTTTTTCAATATTGCAAGGCTACCTGTCCCCATAGGCCAGAATGGGCAGTTTGATTATAACATCTTATAATCCTAACTGACCAGGGTTTGAGCACGGTGGACGCCACTATACGGAACCGGTCCGAAACCACGTACAAACCATCACCCCAATAGTGAGAAAAAAAGGGAGCTGCATCGTGTGTTTTGCCTGCCTGACTGCAAGGGACAAGGACTACAACACCCAGGGGGCGTCAGGAGAGCCCACACCTGAGCCACATCACCGCGCCTACAAAGCGCCTCGCCGTTCCCGCTTCGCGGGAGCCGCATCGTGTGTTTTGCCTGCCTGACTGCAAGGGACAAGGACTAAAACACCCAGGGGGAGTCAGGAGCGCCCGCACCTTTGCGACATAACCGCACCTACAAAGCGCCTCGCCGCTGCGCAGTACGTGCGTGGGCGTGCAACAGGGGAAGCCCGGGCCAAGGGCAGGCCTGTCCGAGACAGGAGGAGACTGGGCTGGGCCACCCCCCAAACGTTGCAATTACTGTAAGACTTTATATCACTTTGTCATTGTTAAGTATCTGATTTTATAACTTGCCCAATTAGTGTCAATATTTTGTATATTTGCTTTTTCTTTTCTGGGGTAGATGGTATCAAAAAATGGGAAAGGGAATAAGCCAGCAAATACTTGGAGGGGAGGGGGTGTTACTAGAACGTTAGATGCATTCATTATCAGGGCCACATTGGTCCTGGAACATGAAATTGCTCTAACTGAACGCCGTTTGTCCCTAGACCCCATGTATTTGAGGCAATCATCATTGGGGGGTATAGCGTTAGCACCCTCCCCCGACCAAGCAGTTATATCCAATTCGCTGGAAGATGTCAGAACCCAACACCTACTTGATAAACCAGTTATACTGGATTCTAGCACTATTGTTGCTAATACTGATTCTTCTCTAGTCTATATACCGACTGATTCTGGCCTTAGTCTATCTACTCAATTAACAAACATACACACCATTGATACTAAACTACCCGATCGATCAGCGGTTATGGGCTCTAATGCTAAGAGGAAAAGGGGAGGGAATTTACAAAAGGGAGGCAGTGCAAAAAAAGACCAAATTCACTATAATATCTAAGGTAGCAGTAAAATTGGCACAGGGCACTAATATCAATACTATACAAGCCCAGAATATCGCTACCCAAAACTCCTCTTATAAGTGTGGTGGAGCCATCGATAATGGAGGCCAAAAGTATGGAGGGTTTGTTGGAAAAAATTGAACTCCTGGTGAAATCTTTAATCCTCCCACTAGTGGAAAAATCGAAAAGGATTAGTGAGAAGTTGGGGCTGCTTGAACAGGCAAATCTGGCTAACTCTGCACTTTTGGGTAAATTAGTAGAGTCTGGGTCTATTCAACCTGGAAAAGTAACTACCCTTCCTGTTAAACAACTAATCAGACCCTCTGAGACCTCGGTAAGACAAATCAATGAGTTAGTTCTGCCAGTAAATGGCCCAAGAAAGAGGAGATCGTTTAGAGGGACAGGAAGTGAGGGATGAAAGGAGTTCAGAGAACATAGGGAGGAAGTGTAAAACTACCATACTCAATAAAGCATTACCACATAGAGACAAAGGAAATGGTAGTCGTCAAAGATTAGATCTCCCGCCGGACTCATGTCCCTATGTAGTTGTACTATCAGGTTTGCCGGAGCTGAAACATGATAAAATAGAAACGTATTATGAATTAAAAAATAAGGTAATGTTTTGGTTAAGTAGAAACAGACCACTTAGACCGGATCTATATGGAGACATTTTTTAAATGTTCGCAGAGTAAGCTGGGTGGGCCACAGAATAAAAGACATAGATGGGGACTGTATTATCGTTAATTTTAGAGATCCACGTGTGGTACAGTATAAAAGTGGCTTTTACCACCATAGAAACATGGGGGGATTTGTTCCTTCGATTTAAACTACTTCTATCCCCTTCATTTTCATCTTCATTTTCCACATTCAATGGCCCTTTTTTCCATAACTCATTTTGAGGTTCTCTTTGGAAAATCAGTTTAACGCTCCAACAGGTAGTCGCTATGAATCTCTATCTGGGCTCGTGGGAGTAGATTGACCAAGTTTGGAGAAGGCAAATTCCAACCCCCCTGAAATGAGATTACCTGAAATGGTGACGGGAAACCATGATATAACAGGTCCAATCTAGAAATCTTCGGGAACTAGAGTTATTACAGAGTCAGTACATTCTGATATAGTACACGAAACAGAAATTATGGCCCATAGATTGAATAAAGAGTACAACCATGATAACATAGAAGATGCTGGGACTACTCGTATTGTCACTAATAAGACAAATAAGGATACTTGGTCCATCATGTACTGGAATATCGCCGGTCTGAGATCCAAGCTAGATAACCATAATTAGGTGAAACTTATCAATGAATATGATATTGTTAGTCTACAAGAGACATGGGCGGTTGAAGTGCATCATTTGAGCGGCTTTAAAACTATATTTACACCAGCTATTAGCTCATTACGTGGCAGAGCCAAAGGTGGGCTTTGCACCTATGTATCCAACCTTTTTAAATGTGAAAAATAGAGATTTTGTGCAATAATTGCGTTTATCACATGATTAGGATACATATTAACAAATAATTTTGTTTGATAATTGTGCGCTTTTATAACAACGTCCCCCCGGAAGACATTCCAGTAGTTTTGAAAACTTTGAGAACTGATATTTACAGTTTGTTAGGTAAGGAAACTAAAGAGTCTGTTGTAGTGTGTGTGTGTGTATGTCCACCATGCAAGAGCGGAGAAAAGGGGACCTGTGGTCTGATTTTAGATAGAGACACAAATTTAACACATTTTGACCACACTGATCTTTTGAATGAAATTATCTTTACATGTGATTTGGGGTTCGCAAACAAAATGTGCCAACCTGAGATGTCATTTTCCCCAACCATTAATGGTAGAGGGGTATTCTCGACAATTGATTTTATTATGATATCTTCATGTTATAGAGAAAATGTTTTACACTATAAAACATTAGAGAATCCTCTAAGTGACCATTTCCCTATTAGGGTTGAAATTTTAAATCCATATTCGGATCAGGAGCATGATCATATATCTAGGCGTTATCTGAGTAATAACGCCTTATTAAGACAGAATGGCTATGCACTGAAGAGGTCCAAGGTAGTGCCCGATGACTTCCTAGGCAAATTAATTGAGACTTGTGAACCTAGTTTTAATGCTTGTTTGAGTGAGGCAGTTGATAACACTGAAATAATTAACACCTTTAAGATAATTACCACACAAATAAAGGCCAGACTTTGGGTGGAAGTAAGAAACCCGAATAGAAAGCGATCTAGCTGGTTTCACACTATGTGCACCAAGGCACATTCCAACCTTAAATGCGCCTTGAATGCACCTGATAGGGATCAGACTCTGATCAGGGAATTGCGTAGGGGATATAAAGTGGCTCAAAAGAGGAGAAAGGATGTATTGAAGAGGGAAGCTTGGGAAGCATTATGTGATGCTTCCCAATCCCGTGATATGACAGCCTTCTTGAAGGCAGTAAATGCACCATTTTTTAATGACAACTCTAGGGCAAGGATTGAGATTGCCATTTCCGAAGCTGAATGGGTGAGGATTTTTGAAAAGCTCTATAGTGCACCCACTCTGACTGAAGAAATGTTTGATGAGAAAGCAGAGCAGGGCGCGATTAATCCACCAAAGAGCAATTTAAATTTGAATTTTACTCTGGAAGAAGTAATTTCGAGCATTAAATCAAGTCTGGGAGGAAAGGCACCGGGCCCTGATGGCGTACCGGTGGATATTTTTAAGAATAATATGACTTTATGGGCGCAATTGCTCACTCAACTTTTTAATGCCTCCTGTTCCGCTGGATTGGTATCAACATGGTACGAGTCTATTATAGTTTCTATATTTAAAAAAAGCGATAGGACTAGTTTCGCGTGCTATCGCCCTATATCATTGTTGGACTCGACAGTCAAAATCATTGGTAGAGTGATTTCAAATAGGTTACACATATGGGCAGATGAGCATAAGATAATTAGTGACCTCCAATATGGCTTTAGGGAAGGTATTGACACTGTGGATTAGTGCCTTAATTTACATATACTCCTAGAAAAATATACTAAAGCTAAAGGAGGTAGGATGTTTTTAACTTTTGTAGATTTAACATCCGCCTTTGACTGTGTTTCCCACAGTAAGTTGTGGTTAATTTTAGAACGTTTTGGGATGGCGGAAAACATCATTCAATTCCTTAGGGATTTGTATAACGGTGCTAGGGCTTCTATTAGATTTGGAAAGAAAGTTGAATGCACTAGGATGTTTAGCATTGCTAAGGGAGTGCGGCAAGGATGCGTGCTTGCCCCATTTTTGTTTACCATCTATATTAACGATTTAGAAAAAACTTTGCTTCAGGAATGCCAAGACATGCCTATGGCCTTAAATCGTTCAATTCCAGCATTAATTTATGCTGATGTTGCTGTATTGATGGCTAGGACTCCACTGGCAATGCAAAAAATGATTACATCATTTACTACTTTTATGACCAATTTGGATTTGAAAGTCAATTGCACTAAAACATTTGTATGAACTGTGATTCACGCACAAATAAGATCAAGAAAACTATGTATATTGATTCCAAGCCGTTAGATTTTACTCAAACTTTTCCCTATTTGGGTATTTTGTTTGATTGTTCTGGTCAATGGTGTAACGCAGTAAAAACTAGGAGGTTGCTGTTCTCGAAGTCTATAATGGCCCTCAAATCGTTTAGTAAAAAAATGGGTAAGAAACCTATTAAAGAACTCTTATGTATTTATAAAGCAAGCTGTGTTGCGATTGCCACATATGGAGTGGGTCTCTGGGGGGATTCAAATATAACTACCCTTCAGGTAACAGAAAATAATTTTCTTAGATATTTACTATCAGTACCGGATAGTGTGTCTACCCATAATTGCCATGTTGAACTTGGACGCCCGTATTTGGAAGATATTGTTAGGTGCAACCGGTCCTCCTGTGGCACAAGGCTTGGACTACAGAGGAAAGTTCTTTTAACCGTTTCATTTTGAGGGATGCTATGAAACTTCGTTGTGTCCACAAGTTGAGATGGTTACAGTACATTAAGACCTTCCTTGTAAATATCGGTCATCAGGATTATTATGAAGATCCCTTGATGATGACCCAGATCCCTAGGAAAGAGTTGAAAAAACTATGTATAACTTATCTGGAGGATCGTAGGGATAATGTGGAGTTTACTAAAAAATCTGTGATTTCTCATCAACTGATAATGACCGCGAATGCCATTCAACCATATATTACCTTACAGATGAGAGACTTTGAAAGGTTTCTATTAATCAGTTTTAGATTTGCTATTCTGTTTAGGTTATTAAGTTTCCCTAATGTGAATGATTGGTCAAAGCGAATCATTAAATGTCCTTGTGCCGATTTGTCCAATCAATCTGACATCCATATTTTATTCTTTTGTAAATTTTACATAATTCCCAGAAAAGGGTGGATAATGCCCATATTAATGTATATGAATTTTAGACAATGGCGACCTCCCTTTTTAGCAATCCAGAAGCTTAATAATATTTTTACTGTCGCATCCCTCTCTGTTTTTCTTAAAAAAAAAATTAATTCACGGAAATCAATAATTATCTAAACTGTAATGAGCTTATTGTATGAATATGTATGAATTCGGATAGTTTGTTCTTTTTTTTATGTATAGTATTCTTATTTTCTTTTTAAATGATGTGATTTTATTGTACTTTTATGGTTATTGTGCACTATAACCGAAAAAAGTTATCTGAACTGAACTGAGACCCAGGGGACATGGTAGAAATTCGAGTTTAGTATGCCTGAACTCAGGATGATAAAATACATCTTTTAGTGAAGTTGGTTTTAACATTCTGTGTTTGAAAAAAACACTTTTAGAAAGTAGGTATTTTCTTGCCTAACCATCCAGGCTGCCTCTGCTAGCTTTTGTGTTTTATGTCTGTGTTTGTGAGTTACAGGGGCTGGGAGACTCCAGGAGACAGGGTGAGTCAGCACAAAGCATGTACAGTGGTGGGAGGGGTAGCACCTGGGCCTGAATAGGGCTCTGCCTGCCTTCCACAGTGCTGGCTCTACCTCCTGTGGTGTGTATGAGGACCCTGGCCCACCCTGCCAAAGGAAAGAAGGAGTCCTGTAAACAAAGTGCTCCAGGACTGCACAGAACTGGTGTGGGCTTGGTAAAGACCCCTCTGCCTTCCGAGGACAAAGGATTTTAGAGTATAAATATGGGGACCCAGATCCCAAGACTTTAGCTTACTTCTAGAATAACAAGACAAATCTTTGCCAAGGAGAAGAACCAAGGGAGCTGCAGGAGTTTTGGACTGCCGCCCTGCCAGTCTGCTGTGTTGCTGGGTTGGCCTGCAGCGGTGTCTTCTTTGCAAAGGAAAGGAGAAGGAACATTTAAAGAACTTTCATCATCTTGCAGAATATTTCTCCAAGGGCTTGAACTTGAGCTTGCCTCCTGCTGAAGTGTCAGGGACAAAAGACTTCATCATCATTTCCCCTCTGAATTTCCTTGCTGGGAATTCTGTCAGCAGAAGCCTGCATGTCACTGGGAGCTGGAAGAGCCACTCAACGAGAAGAAGTATGTCGCAGTCGCAGCTGGTGCCGTTGCATCGCCGGAGGAGCGTTTTACCACCACAGAGATCGCCGCCACATCACCAGAGAAGCGTGCCTTTGTTGCAGCTGTTTACTAACGCATCGCCGGAGAAGCATGTCGCCACCCGAGGGTTGCCGTTGCATCACCAGAGAAGCGTGTTGCAGGGCCTGTTGTGGCTCCAAAGTTCCAAAGTTCACTGCACGGCCACCGGGCTTGCAGGCATCGTCTTCAAGTCGTTGCATCGCATCAAGGGTGCCATCTTATCGCAACGCACCGGATTGTCGCACCGCATCGAGGGGCCATCTAGCCGCATTGTAACTGTAACGCAGTACGGGAATCAACGCATCACCTCCTCTCCGGTAAGGAACAAGACACATCCCCTACCCTGCGCAAGCATTGAGGAGCGACACATCGCCTCCCCCGAAGCAAGGAACTGACATATCTCCCTCCCTGCGAACCTTTTGTTTGTTTTGCGTTACGCATCCAGGTACTGTTGTGAGAAACGGGTTGCATTTATCATCAACTTGAACTACTTCTACCACCCTTAAGTCTGTATTGAGTACAGTATTGTGGATCTGTGTTGTTTGTGGTCTTGTGTTAAGTCTATACTTATTTTTATAAAACCTGTGTGGTGTCCAGCTGTAGTGTTTTCAAGGTATTCCTGTGCGTGTTCACAAATGCTTAACACACTGCCTCTGAGATAAGCCTGTCTGCTTGTGCCAAGCTACGAAGGGGGTGAGCCGGGGTTATCCAGGAGTGTAATCCCCTTTCCCTGACTTAGAAGCAAAGGCCCCTATTTGGTAAAAGGTACCTACCTCTGCCAACTAGATTCCCCCAGTTCTAAAAAATAGCAACTGATATGGCACATGCAGCAAAGCACTATGGGTAACCCTGCATAGTTTGTTAAAAAATAACAACAGATGTTCCTTAAATGAGCAAAATGTAACACCCAGTTACAACAATGCTGGAATTATATTATAAGTTAAACTGTCTGTAAGTGAGTAAACCCTTCATTATACTTTTTTCAACAATGTATAATATCTCAACATGTTCACTTAAATTCTAGCCATAAAAATACATTTTTATAAATCCCCACTTTATGAAGAAATTGTCAACAGTAGTCCATGGTAACTTTTTATCAACAGCATCTATGCAGAAATCCACAGATGGATAATGTATTGACAGCAGAGTCTACATTTTGTCTTACATATTTTTGGTAACTAGCCTTTGATTTTAAACACAATAGTTAAGGTCAGTCTCCACCTTCCTTAATATACTTGCATTTTAAACTTTACTGACCACAAAACTGTGCACCATATTTATTTTAGCATACTGAATCAGACTGTGTCCATAATGCATTGATATATAGTTGGTAAATGCACACATATACATATAATAAATATTTGCTGTGTATAATCGTGTGCCCATGACTACCTACTTTTATTAGAATGATCTAGCGTTTTATAGTTTAATTTGAGGAGTAGTTTGAGGGCTATAATCAATAATGTCATTTGAGATGTCATCAGTGATGTCATTAATGATGTCATTTTACATGTCATGAGTGATGTAATATGTGAAGTCATAAGCAGGGCATGGTGGGGACTCAGGTTTTAGTTAGCTCTCCAAATTATAACCAGAGAATGTCAATGTTTTTTAAAAAGTATTACTTTGTGTACATGCAACTTGGAATATGTGATTCTGTGGTGCTGCGCTTTCCACATAATTATGGGTTCACCGCATTTTGCACAGAATCCATCCTCTGCTGCATAATCTGAAGACTTTAACTAAATAATGTTGTTTGTATCACAAATGGAGAAAAAGTTACTAAACATGACATGTTTTCTTGCCCTTTGCAAAGGTTGAATGGTCATCTTTTAGTAGTTTATTGCTGTATGTGTGTGTTAAACCGTTTGGAATAGGGTGAAATCTTTGCTCAGGCAGTGGTAATATGTATAAAAATGATAACATTCTAAAGTAATAATATCACAAAATGTGACTTTTCTTGCCAGATAATTAAGTCAACACTGTAGCATTATTTGGTTTACCATGCCAAAAAATTCCAATGGGCCTGGTTGTGTATGTGACTTAACTATATCATCACTTTAAGGTATGGTTTGTTCAGTAAACATCTTTTTTTTGTGCCTAAGTCTTTTTACCATTCATAATTATAACTTGAGTTCAACCTTTCGCATTTTTAGTGAATTTCCATACCTATCTTTAAACTTTGTTGTTTTTAATGAATTTCTGGTTTTTGATGATGCACATCTAAGTTGAAGGTGCGTACAGCATTCATCTGTGCAGAGCACAGGTTTAGTAACAAGGCTTAGGGCCCCATTACGATATCGGGCGGATTGCCTCCGCCAGGGTGGCGGTGGCCACCGCCACCCAGGCGGAGGCAATCCGCCCGACAACCACTCTCGTGTTCCCCTCCGCCTGATTAGGATGGCGGAGGGGACAGCGGCGGACGGAAAGACCGTCCGCCACTTTACCACTGCGGTCGGCTTGCGACCGTGGCGGTAATAGATTAATATGGTGGCGGTGTCCAATGGACACCGCCAGCCATATTACAATTGCAAAAAGCAGAGGCCTTTCCTTGGCGGCAATGCCGCCACGGAAAGGCATGCGGTGATTGCTGCGGGGGGCCCCCTGCAGGGCCCCCAGGTTGGCGCCACTGTCTGGGGGGCACAAGGGGGGTACCTATGGTACCGCACATTTGCATATGCAAAGCAAATGCAAAAGAGCATTTTTAACATTGTGGCGGGCGGTGCAGAGTGCACCGCCCGCCACAATGCAAATACTACAGGATGTGCCCGCCACTGTGGCGGGCACATCCTAATTCCCCCCACGGAACCCCCGCCCTTATGGCGGGCGATCCCGTTCTACGATAGGGTGGCGGGCGGACAATGTCCGCCCGTCATCCTAATGGGGCCCTTGGTGTCCAGCGATGCCCGACACCAAACACCCCATGAGTGCCTAACCAACTCATGCACATGGCCTATTGCAACCGCAATGTGTGGTTGTTTGCAGTAGAGAGTGGGATAGTAATTTTTGTGTGTTTTTTTGGCAGGTTTTTTTTTTTTACAGTTTTCCGCTACTGCTTTTGTACATGTTTTGATATTGTTGTATGGTTCTTATTGTTTTTCAACATTTTTTTTACAGTTTTTAGCTCCAGTTTTTGTATGCTTTTTATATAATTTAAAATGTTCACCTATTTTATTACTTCTTTTATTTTTGACGGAAGGTTTGTAATCTGTTTGGAGATTCTGTTCCATGGCCCTTGCATATATTCTTTTAACTTCACCAAAAGCTACAACTTTATGTCCATGTCTGCAGTATAAGCCGAAATGGTGCATATTTACATAAGTTTCTTGATTTTTAAGTCCCATCACTTCTCGTTGTGCAGTTGTTTCTCTTTCTTCAGCTCACTTCTTCTGCGTCTCTACATGTGCCATGCTGTTTGGTTTCATAGGCCTCAGTTGCTTCCAAATTCCAGTGGTTTTCATTGAATACTATCCAGTCTTCCGTTTCTGCTGCACCTAATGGTACAACGCACACACAACCTCCTGTGCATATATATTTTTGGGGTGGATAGAGATTTTAAAAATTGCCACATCAGTGAATCGTTTGCTGGCCTTGCTTGTTGTAGTGCTTTAGAAGTGCTTTTGAGAACACTAATGTTATTGCTTCAGATAGTGTACCCTGCATAGTCCTGGTAGATGAAGTCCAGTTGTGCGTGACTCAATGATGGATTCCAATTGCATCTACTACAAACTGTCTCTGTTAATCACTAATCCTTCGGGATCCCACTGGGAAGGTCACTCCCTCCGTACCCAGTTGTGATTCAAGTCCAATATCTTATACCACAGTCGGGCAGAAGTAATTACGCCGACAGAGCAAAACAACACAGCTCTACATAAATAAGAAGTTGAGAATCGCACGTCTCATTGGGTATAATCAATATACCCAATCCCAGATTCTAATACGGAGGGTCGTGTGTGAATTCCAAGTCACCCCGATAGAACAGACTAGTACTAGTTCTACTCACACCTCAGCCCAGCGTGGTTTAATGAAGGCTGTCTTGCCATCCATCACAGTCCTGAAGAAGACCCGTTTTTGACTTTACATGCTTGCTAGTTCAGGGTCGAAACGTCGATGATCAAGTGGATTATGTGCATACATATCATGTATCATGTACATTATGATATTTGTATAATACGCATTGACCACACGTTTTTTCCTTTCTTCCATTTTTAAAACAATTGTACAGTATTCACCTTGCGCCGTAATCACTGAGCACTTTAAGTCACTTTTTCACTATTCACTATTTGTGTACAGCCTTCTTTTGCAAATTACTTACTAAAACTAGTGTTTATGAATGACTATAATTGATAAAATAGTGCATAAATACGTAGATGGTCTCTAGATTCTGTTTGTGTGCTTTAAATATCTACATAACCTTATGAGATAACAAAAGTAATTGTGTACACTCCTAATTTTCAGCTGTCCTAGTTCGTCCTCAGCCATGAAGAGGCACGACTCAGCCTCCGATATTCTCGCTTTGGCATTGTGTAGGTTCTGGAGGATAAGGGCCATGTCCGCCGAGGCTTGAGAGGTGCTGATAGCCTGCAGGATGGTCAAAAGGTCTCCTCCGGCGAGGGAGGAGCCACCAGTAGCCCCCTCTGCTGGATTCCGATTAGTGGTGGTGTATTGGTCCATTTTAGTTTGAGTCTGCAGGGCGGGAGTCTTTGTGGTGTGATCCCGAACCATCTCAGCTGCAGACCTAGGACCCAGGCATCCAATTGGGAGGGGGGAGGCAGGTTCAGGCCGATGACCCCTGGCAGGAGGGATCCAACACCCAAGCCGTCAATGCTCAGGCCTGGGCACCAAATCCACCACTGCACAAGCCCCCCAGCCCCGAGGGACCAGTCAAGCCAAATCCAGAGACCCCGTCCCCTGGAGACCCCGTCTCCTGCCGCCCAAGAGGACGGCCGAACCAGGAGAAACACTGACTCCTCCACCCCGGGGTGGGTGCTGCCAGGCCAAGGGTAGGTGAGGAGGGCCGTGGGGGGGTCCCAGTCCTCTGAGTCCCCGTTGCTCAATGGATGTGGCCAGTTCCGCCTCGCCCCTTGGGGCTTTGCAAGATGAAAGCGACCTCTATGATAGCACTCCTGGGTCAGAAGCGGGGGACCAGGCGACCAGTCCGCAGAGCCTGGCTGGGCTCCTCAGAGGGGATGCTGGGGTGACTAGTTCATGGAGAAGTGGGAGGCAGCACCAAGGACTCCACACCACTGGATGCGTACGGCCGAAAGCGGATGTTGATTGCCAGCCCTTGGGACACTCCTGGGCTGGGACCCGCGCAGGGGACCCACCTCCTGGACCCCAAGCTGCCCGACATATGCATTCGAGACTGTTTCTTTGTTAGAGATCCCCAGACTCTGATGCGCTGTCTCACCTCAAGCCATGAGGCCAGCAGCGCGAGTCCGGGCGGTCAAACCCTGTAAGTGTGGATCTGCAGCAGAGGCCGGGAGAGGAAGGTGCCCCTAGTTAGGGAGAGGAGTGAGGCCACAGGCCAGAACACAAGCCCTCGAGGGTCGTGGCATAGAGCAGAGGGGCGTGGACACAAGGATGTTGTTGAGAGCCCCAGCGCCCCCGGTCGCAGAAGCAGTCAGGCACCCACCACTTTGCAGGATCGCCAACTAGTGCAGGAGGCCAGGATTGGGAATAGGAATCCGCCACCATCAATCCCCGTCCGGGCTGACGCCCGCAGGCAGGTCCCAGTAGCACACCTCAGGCATTAACAGGAGAGCGCGGGAGGCACGGCAGCCCCAACAGGGACGATAGGTCTTTCCACTACCCCCAGGAAAGGAAGGGGGCCACTAAACGATCCAGATGAGCCGACAGCCAGGCCCTGAGGCAAGCAGCAGGTGCTGCGGGGTCCTGCAGTGAAGTGGAATGGCTGCGGGCCGAGATCAGCTGATTGCCTCCTGGGGGGGGGGGGAATGAGTGGGAGACCGGTAGAAGCAAGCGCAGTGGCGGCCCGGACAACAGCCAGGATTGGGTCCAGCCGAGTCAGCAGTCATGGGAGGGCCAACCCTCCAGGTGGGCCTACAAGATCACACACAGCGGCCCGGGACTGGTGAAGGCATCCAGGACCCTCAGTTTCTGTGAGGCAGGCCTCAGGGCATAGGCACCAGCCTGCTCACTGATGAAAAAGTCAGGCTCCGGGACTCCGCCGCGCGACCCGACAGCTGATACGTCTCTCAGCCGTTCGCTCCCTCGAGGATCTATTCTTTGGCGTTGTATGGTGGGCAAGCGGCATCAGCAGGCTGCCAGGCAGGAGGTAGACCTGTCCCCAAGGCCAACACCAGAGGATCCAGCAGTCCATCTCCCCGGCAGCGGGGAATCAGCAGGGGGGGCCTGAGCAGACCACAAAGGCACTCAGGTTCAGCCGGGTACACCCCAACAGCAGGCACCTGTGTACAGAGAAGCCTCAGGAGGTTGGTCACCGGCTTTTTAGGTGGAGGCGCGCCAAGTCCAAAGTAGGGAAGTTGACTCCGCAGGGAGGCAGGACGGCATCGGATACCCAGCCGCATGGATCAAGGCAGGGGCCACGGCAGCAGAGGAAAGAATAATTGATGGGCTGATGGCGGTGGAACATGGCAGGTATGACAGAGGGGTCCAGAGCACTCTTAGAGTGCGACCGCCATCTTAACACTACAAGCCATCCCTAACTCTGGGATGTTAAACCACTTAAAAACGTACCACACCAGGTAGCTCAATGATGCAAGAAGGAAGAGGATGAAGGATCCTTAACGACAAGTGCCTCTCCCAATTCTATGGCCAAAATCCTGCAGAAAACCTTCAGCGTTGTGTAGTGTAGAATTGGCTGCACATCATGAGGTTGGCCACAGATCCTGTGACCAACCCCCACATAGATATTCAATCTCAGTTTGCTCGTGCACAGCAGTGGTTGACTGAATGGCCAGGCCTGTACCAGACCCTACATTCAACAACCTACACATGGCCAACCCCCCACTATGCACAGCCTTTGGCCGTGCATAACAAAGGATTAGCTGCAGGGCCCTGCACCCTACCCCACACAGACTTGCAAACCACAGTTGTGCAGGGCAGAAGGCTGTGTGAAGTGTGGGGTGGCATAAGATCTGGCTTTCAAGCAGGCCATCTGCCCTATCCTTCACAGGCTGCCCACAATCCTAAAGCTCCCACCCCATGGGCATATTTAGTTATTTATGTTTTACTGCATTGCAACTAGATGTCAACTCTACAGTACATCAGGACTCAACAGTGGGTTGGCTGCCTATGGGAGATTAGATGCAGGGTATGCACCCACACCCTACTTCTCATAGGTGAGGTGAGCCACAGGGCAAGGCCACAGGCCAGGTGCTTTACAAACCCAGCAGGCAGCCAATTCACTCCAGACCCCCATTCACAAACATATTAATTTGTTTTCAGTTTTTTCTCTCACCCCCTGAGGTACCATGACAAAGAGTTACCTCCATGCCACAGAGGAACTGAGTGAAGCTTGTACAGTTCTGTGGAATGACTTCCTGGGAATACTGTAGTATCTCACAGAAGGGGCACACTAGGTCCTGCTGGACTACCTCAGGTAAGGACAGTGCGCTTGTGACAATGTGAAGAATATATATATATTCTTGGCCCCTAGAAAGATCCCTTTGGGTCTCCTCAGAAGTGCCAGGCTGCCTGGGTATCCCTACCCTACCCCTCATACCTTTATGTCAAATCAACTTCAGGACACAGAGACCGAGTATTCATGTCATTAATGGCAGCTGTAACATTTCTATTGATTTTGGGTTCAGGGACAGGTACTGAAAAAAGTCCCCCACCCAGTCAGATCTCTCTATTTTTCAAAATGTTGTGATACTGTGGAACTCCCTCGGGATGCTCACTGGATAAAGTGACCAAATATACATATTGTTCTAGTCAACAAAACATGGGGGACACTGTTCCTGGTGAGTACAACAAATAGTCACTCACTCACTAGAAGAAAAAAAAGAAAGGGAGGGAGAGTTTCTTCTCGTCGGGCCAGTGCTGAAATGCCCTACGGTTCCCCCGAAGCGTTACTTTATTGGAGATCTGTTCAGAACTGCCGTTAGGTGCATGTGGGTGTGTGGGGTGAGTCGTGTGTGGGGTGAGTCCTATATGGAGGGTGACAAAGTGCGTGCAAGGAAATAAAATTGACTAAGGATTGCCAGAAGAACTACTTTTAATGTGGTGGTACCCTTGTCAGAATAAAAAAGCCCTAGGTTAGAGGTTACCCCTGTTGGCGCAATGTGCCCAGGTAACTATAAAGTCGACATGTTTCGCGCCTAAGTGGTCATAAAGATCTGTGGCGTTTCATCAGGACTGAATAAACTGTGTGTGATTTGTTGTTACGTGAACAGTGGTATAAGGATAACACCTTCTGGATGTTCAGTGCAGGCCAGAAACTAAGAACCCTTTAGTTAAGGCTACAACTAAATAGTTGAAACTGCTCCCTATCGTGACCTAGAAAATAAAACAAATAACAAAGAAGACATACAGCAGGTAGGTTGGTGAGGCTTCATTTTATGCCTCAGTGAAATATATCGAGGAAGCGCGTATTGCATTTAGTGAAAGAGAGACAGACTGGGTTTAAAAAGTAAAATCAGCCCCTAGAATCCGGCGTGGTGACTAGGCCAGGTATGCACAACGGTACAAAGCCATACAGCCATGCCAAACTAGCGGTGAACCAGTTGACTGCCCGGCCTGCCCCCTAGGAGCCACCTGTGTCGGGGTGGGACCAGAGAAAGTGCGAAGCCCAGCAATCAGGCCCCACAATACGCTGGTCATGCTACAGTGCCCTTTTAAAGTTGATACTGGCACCAAACGATGCGTGATATGCAGATGGCCTGAGATCAAATTAGCCTCATTGCGCAGTCCAGGTACGTCAGATTAAGAGTAGAAACACGCACTATTAGACACAAAGCATATACAGAACACTATGCTATGTGACAAAGGGGAAGTACTCCAAGGGCTAGTGGAGTAGGGAGCCAACACCTTACCGGGCTACAGAGAAAGGACAAAATGGTAGAGGAACAAAATGAAAAACTGGCATGCCCAATAGTCCACAGTACAGTAACTTACTGTCCTAGGTTCCCTGGACCATGTTGCAGATTCCTTACTCACACGTTATCTCGGGTGTCGGCTCATTCACACCTGCCCAGTCCTGACGCCTGCCTGAAAGTAAAAAAGGACCAGGCGGGGCCACCCAAATATAGTAGCGTTGATTGAGGAGAAGGGTGTAGCTACATCCGGTTTTCTTTGTCATGTCGTGAAGTAATGCACCTGTGTGTGCTTACAGAATGTATTGCGCATGTTTGGTGGAAGTGACAGAGACCCCTCTGGTAGTTGGCCATGTTACTGGTATGCTTTGGGCAAGTCGAAGTGTACGAGACTGCGCTCTAAGGGTTTAACGCCATTTTGCACAGTGAGGAAAGGTTGCGCATGTGCAAGAGGGGACAGAGAACCACCTCTGATCTACACTTGTGCATCCCGTGTTGTCAATGAGATGAGGGCGGTATTGGCGTAAACCTATGTTCATGTAAGGAGACGTTAGATCTTGCTAATAAATATATGTGAGGGAGCAGTCCCTCTGGGCCATATCTGTCATCCGTTGTGTAGGTCTCATAGCCTTGACATCCTTGTTACTAGGCGATGTCCAGTGTGGTTCTGGTAGGGAATACCAGAGTAGGATCCGGAGAATGGCAGAGGAGCCATGTTCTCTACTGGATGTGGGTGGTATGTACTGGAGTGCAGGCTAAGGCAACGGTAGGGCCTGGTGAAAAATGTAGGGCTATGATAGTGACCGGGTAGGGCCAGCGCAGGAGCGCTGCCCCTAAAACTTCTAAGGGGCATGAGGTAAAAGTCCCTGTAAGATTGCTAGAGCAATAGGGGAGACACACGGAGGAGTGCCTCTAGGTCACAAATGGATTGGAAATTAGAGTTCAGTCCAAGGTATTTCATCATTCATGCCATGTTCATGAGTGCGGTGGCTTGGACCCACCATTGTTCATGGCGTAGAAGTGAGGTAATGCTCCATCCTTGGTCTGCCTCTAGAATTGTCCATTGTATTGGCTCGCAGGGATGTCACTTTTCAATTAAGTGATTAGTCATTTTGGTCCCCCATCCGTCTGCCTCTGATGTTCCTCTTGTACTCACTGATCCTCACCTTCACAGGTCGGGTAGTCATCCCCACATATCTTAGTAGGCACGGACTGGTGATCAAGTACACACAGTTAGTGGTGTTACAGCTAGTGTGTTTATGCTGTTGCCACACAAAATCGTTCAGTTGTAGAGTCTTAGTATGTTTGGTCGATGAGCAAGCACCACAGGTCCTGCACTGGCCGTGTCCTGTTACAGTTGGCAGATTCCATAAGGTAGTGTCCTGGGGTTTCTATTTTGGCCCGGGACGAATGTTCACCAGCTGATCACGAAGGTTCATGGTGAATTTGTACGCAAACCGAGGTGGGTCCAGATTTAGGGAGTTAGGACAATATGTATCAAGCCTTTTTTGATTCGCAAAGGCCGAAATTCGCCGAATTTCGGCCTTTGCGAATCGCAAAAGGCTAAATAGCATGAATTGAAATGTATCAAACAATCGCATCTTAATTTGCCATAGCATTTAAGGAATCGCAATTTACCACCAACTTCTAGTTGGTGGTAAATTGCGATTTCTGTTCAAAATACACTAATTTGTATTTTTGATTGTGGCATGTGACGCACATACATGCCCATAGGGCATGTATGTGAGCCATATGCACACACATGTAATTTACAGGGGTGCAGCAGGGTGTCCTTGAGACACCCCTGCACCCTTGCAGTAATTCTCAAATTGCGATTAGCAAATTGCGAATTCGCAATTTGAGAATTATTTGGAAATCATTCCTATGGGCCTCCTGGCCCATAGGAATGCATTGGAAATTATTCCTTAATTGCGAATTCGCAAAATGCGAATTCGCAATTAAGGAAGACTAAGGAATCGCTAATTAAAAGCGATTTTATTCATACATACCATTTTGCGATTCCTAAATAGCGATTTCTTAAAAATCGCTATTTAGGAATCGCAAAACGGAACTATGATACATATGGCCCCTAGTGTTGAAGATCCTCCAGTTGTGACTAATAATATTCCTTATCTTGTTATTTAACGGGGTAAACGTGGTAACACACGTGATCACATCGTTGCTTTTTGGCTCCCTAGTCTCGAGTAGTCCTTGGCGGTTATTATTCCTTGCACGTTTTCTTGCCTTCCGGATAACATCCCTTGGCTAATTCCTTTCGTATAGGTTGTTGACCAGTGAGTTGGCTTGGGAATCAAACTCTTGTAGCGTGCTACAGTTCCGTCGAATCCTCAAGAATTGGCCGTATGGTAGGTTCTCCCTTAGGGCTTTTGGATGGTAGCTCTCAATGCTGAGAAGACTATTGCAGTCAGTGGTTTTCCTGTAGGTCGTTGTGTGAAGGTAACCGTCTTCAAGGCTGACTAGTAGTTCCTGGAAGGGAATGACCTTCTCACTTGATGTCCTTGTGAAGTGTAGATAGGGGTCCTGGTTGTTAATTCACTCGTGAAACTTGACGGAGGTCTCCTCTGTACCTCTCCAGAGGATGAGGACATTGTCAATTTACCTCTTCCAGGTAATGAGGTTTTTCTGGAACAGGTTTGTGTCCGTCGAGATTTTAGTTGTTTCGAAATGCGACATGTACAACCCCGCCAGACTAGGCGCAAATGTACTACCCATGCTGGTACCCTGTAGTTGGCGGTAGGTAGTGATCCTATACATGAAGTAGTTGTTTTTCAGTGCAATGGTAATTACATCGATGATGAAGTCGGCCAGCATGTTGGTAGGCAGGTCCGCCTCATGTAACAAGTTCCCCACTACCTTGATGATGGCATCTTGAGGAATGTTAGTGTACAGTGCCTCTACATTGAGTGTGAGAAGTAGGTTGATTTCCTCTCTTTTGTCAACATTAATCTTCTGGATCAGATTGAGGACCTCGCGAGTGTCCTTATGGTATGCTGATGTTGCCTGAACCAATGGGCGTAGGAAATGGTCACCTAATTGGATAAGTGGTTTGCAAAGGGAGCTTATGTCAAAAATTATGGGAAGGCTATTTTTCAAAGAGAGGATTGAATCTACTGAAAACTCCTCTAAGGAGCTCTTTTCCATCTATAAGGAGCTCACGGCACTCACTAGGATAGAGACCAAAGACCTTGTCTCCACTGAAATATGCGAATCTTTTGCTGATCACTTTGTTAACAAAGTGGAGCAGCTATACGTGTCTTTTCAGCAGGGGACAGCATATGAAGTATTGGCTAGGGACTTCGGTCAAGGATCTACTATGAAGGCATGCTTAAAGAATTCATGGTGCCTCCGAGGGAGGAATTGATAAAGATAATTATGAGCATTCAGTCAGGTTCCCCTACGGATGTGGCTCCCCCTAAAATTCTTAGGAACCATGTCCACCTCCTATGGAACTATATAGGCAATCTGGCTTTTCTTTCCTTCCAAGATAGACAAGTACCGGAGGAATGGAAACTTGCACAGGTAGTCCCGATTAAAACGAAGGCTAACCTAGTATCTCTCAGTTGGACAATCTTAGGCCCATTTCTCTCCTACCGTTCTGTGCCAAAGTGGTGGAAAAACTGGTCACCAATCAGTTGGTTAAATTTATGGAAGATAACCAGCTTCTACACCCCTCCCAATCTGGTTTTAGGGTGAATCATTCAACTGAAACTGCCCTTCTCTTCTCCACAGAATTGCTTCGCCAGAAAGTGGATGAAGGACAGACTGTCGCCTTGATATTGCTGGACTTAAGTGCGGCATTTGATACTGTCTCGCACTCTAGACTGCTTGCCCGTCCGAGCGCGATGGGAGTTGTCGGTCCGGCACATGAATGGATGGTCTCCTTCCTGGCGGGTAGAAAATTTCAAATACACTGTCCCCCCTTTAGATCCACACCTCAAACTTTACATCAAGGGGTCCCGCAGGGTTCCATTCTCAGCCCTGTGCTGTTTAACCTATATATGGAACCCCTGGCCAGAATGGTTGAATCTTATGGGGTGGATATCGTATGATATGTGGATGATACGCAACTGGTGGTCACTCTATCCCATAACCCAGTTGAGACTGCAGATAATTTTTCTGCATGTCTTGTGGCACTGGCAAATTGGATGAAGTGTAACTGCCTTCTCCTAAATGGTAATGAGACTGAATTTCTTGTGGTTGGCTCCTCTCCTTCAATCTGGACATCAGCCTGGTGGCCCACCGACTTGGGTCCCACACCCACCCCCTCTGATACTGTGAAGAATTTGGGAGTTCTCTTGGACTCCAATCTCACATACTCCCAACACGTAGGCAAGATGGCGGGGAAATGCTATGGCATATTAAAGGTTGTGCGTAAAATCTTGGTTCTCCTACCTATTAGAGATAGGAAAACCTTGGTCCATGCACTGGTTACTTCCCATCTTAATTATGGGAATGCCTTGCTCTGTGGCCTCAGTAAAAGGGGATTGAACCAGGTGCAATGTGTCCAAAATGCCGTGGCCAGGCTGGTTTTAAAGCTGCTGAGGAGGTCTTCAGGGAAACGTGCACTACAGATCTTGCATTGGCTCCCCATGCGGGAACGCATTTGGTTCAAGACCATGTGCATTAGTCACAGTATTGCACATGGCAGGGGCCGGCATACCTTCACAAGATGCTAACTATTTACCATCGGTGTTGGATCTAGCCCTGATCTCTTGACTGGGTGAGAGCTTTCTGCTTAATTCAGAGACTCTGTCCCTCACCACCCCTTGTTGTAAATATTTTTGTCCACCCTAAGCGTGGAAGGGTATTCTCAGATGTGAGACCCTTGCTCATTGCACCATCAGGATTCAAGCAAACCGGGCCGAAGACTGCTGTAATGCCAGAAACCGGTCCCCGGGAGCTTGTTTCCTTCCCAGTGTAAGAATTGGCTTTTGTAGTTTGGTTTGCCCTGTTCCCATCATGCACTGGGACAGCAACAGACTAATTTGCATACAGCCAGGTTCTGAAACTGGGATGGTGCAGTGAGCTAAAAAACGGTGTTGGATCTAGCCCTGATCTCTTGACTGGGTGAGAGCTTTCTGCTTAATTCAGAGACTCTGTCCCTCACCACCCCTTGTTGTAACTATTTACCATCCTAGGCGTCTTTTGAGATCCATGGGCAGTATGCAGGTTTCGATAACCCACATTTATAAAGCACGGATGGGAGGGCGATCTTTCAGGTTTCTGGCCAGCAAACAATGGAATGAACTTCCTGCCGAGCTGCAGATGGAGAAATTAGGTTCCGGCAGAAACTGAAGACCTATCTATTTCCTGAAGATTAGTTAATCTTAGGGTCTTCTTCCCCTGCACTCTCTCCTCACCGTGGATTGATCTTGATTTTTAGCTGTGTTGGAGCGCATCCTAGCGCGGAGACGAACTGTCTTTAGTGTATTCAGGCGCTTAATACATGTTTTTATTATTATTTATTATTTAAGGCCCGGAGGGGGGGGGACGGAATGCTCTTATGAATCTTGGGTGAAAGATAGAAATATGGCATCCTGCTATTCTTGTTCACCTGGAACACCTCTTCTTTGGCGGAGATCTATCCTTCAGTTGCTGCTTCATTCACCATGATCCGAACCTCTCCGAGAGGACATTCCGTCTGGTCAGTTTTCTAGTTTCTTGTAATACCGGGTGCTGCTCAGTTGCCGGGAACACTCATTCTTGTAGTCCTCGAGGTCAATGAATAACCTTGGTACCCCCTTTGTCCGCGGGCTTGATGACAATGGTTTTGTCATCTTTCAATGAGTTTATCACACTGCAGAGTTTGTTGGACATGTTGTTATTGGTGGGTGTGGCTTTAAGTTGGTTTGCCTGCTTCAATACCGCTTTTTTAAACATAAGGACCTCATTGGGGACCATGCCTGCATTGGACACCTAAAGCACCTCTATATGGCAGAAATAGATTTACACCAAATAAAGAAAAACACTTTCCGAGCAGGGCCAGACGGGGAACCCAAAACTGCCCTGGCAATTTTGTCAGACTGCTTCTTTTACTGAGGGCTGAAATTGCAGCCCCATTACAAAATCGCCCCTCATAGCTGTAAAACCGTCCTCCCACCCTTCCAGCCTCCCAGGGACACACATGATGCCCACTACATCCAGTCCTGCCCTGTTTCTGAGTAAAGATTCATGTAATAGTTTGATGCAATTCTGTAAAGCAGCTTTTTTCTGTATTGCTTCCTATGGGAATTTACTTTGAAAAACATTTGGGCATATTCTCAAGCAGTTAACAATATTTTTATTGCACTATTCTCAATCTGTCGCTAACAGATGTTAGCAACAGTTTTCTGGGGTTAGCGGACGGTATTAACATCGCCAACGATGTTAGCGACAACTAACCATAATCATATGTAATGTAGACGTACCTGTGTTAAAATGCATGCCAACTACACTTCGCCATATTCTCAATGATCGCCCGGACCGGTGATGCGATCAAAAACAGTGATGCGATAAGTCCCGTTAGCTGCTGGAACTTAAGACCAGAAAATGGCTGGTCTTAAAAATGGGGATAAAACTTGGGGCCACATCTCAGCAGGTTTTGGTGCTGGACAGCACTGCAAGCAATGTAGCAGCGCTGCCCTGCGACAAAACTACAGCGCAGGTATGCGCACCATCAATAAGATAGTGCATATTCCTGGGCCCCGGGCATGAAAAGTGTTGCAGGTAAGCGACAAGACAGCGTTGAAACACTTCTCACAACATCCTTCTTGCAACTGCATGGATAAGCTGTATTCATTGTTCAGCACTCCATGACGCAAGTAATGACATACATGTCAGGAATCCTGATGTACCTGTCTGCGCTAAAGTCACGCATTGCTGCAGTTGTATCACAACCATGATGCAACTCCGTCAATGCATGTGGCCAGCCTATCCCTGTGTCACTGCATCCCCCTCATGCCTGCCATCAGGCAGGCGGACGGAACTGACATAGTGCTGTTCATGCGAGGTTACCCGAATATCAGCTTTGATGGAGTGTTGGTCTTTATGCCTATTTTCTATTCGAGGTTGACAAATACATTCACATTGAGCTGACTAATGTGAGTTTTTTTGCCACTAATGTGCCTATCACTGGTTTTCGCACTCTAACGCCGGAATTCTTATTGCTATCACACTGATCTTAGCAGCAGTTTTGCAGCCATTCCCTGAGACTATCGCCTGTTAGCAGCGTGTTGAGAATATGCTGCTTACACATTGATAGTTTTGTGAACCCATTTTTCTGTAACCCAGATCTTTTCAGAGTGAAGCTGAGGGGAATTAATGTTTCCTTGGGAAAGTTTTGTAAAGATTAGTGAAAAGTCACCACATTTATTGGTGGACACAAAACCGCTCTTCTTATGGAAACCCTGACCAAACTCAAAATTCACTATAAACTTCATTTAAAATCAAAATCAAGTTAAGCTATTAAAGTTTTACAGCATAAAATAATTTAAATTAATTCTACTGATACATTGGAACACATTTCAACAAGTTTGAACTAAAAATACCAATGTTAACAAGGAAAAATATTTTACCATATTCAAAGAGAAACACCATTCATATATTAAATGCAATTCATTTAGGGCCAGATGTAGGTAATCTCGATTTACCTACTCTTAAATACCGAATAATACCGATTCGGTATTTAAGAGTAGGTAAATGGAATGTAGGTAATTTCTCTTTTGCAATTACCGAACTGGTAAGATTCGGTAATTACTGAATCGGTATTTACTGATTCGGTAATTGCCATTCATTCCTATGGGCCTGTAGGCCCATAGGAATGAATGTCAATTACTGAATCAGTAAATATCGATTTGGTAATTAGGGGAAACATTGAAGGGTGGCAGGGTGTCACTTTGACACCCTGTTGCACCCCTCAATCGTGTATGGGTGCACATGTTGCAGGGCATGTATGTCTGTGACATGGCAGCGTTTGAAAAGCAAAAAAAATACTTTTTCAGGGCTTTTCATTATTTACCACCAACTTCTAGTTGGTGGTAAATAACGAATTCTAAATGCCCTGTAGCACTGATTACAGTGCTACCTACATCGCAAAATACAGATTCGGTAATTTTACCGATTCAGTAATTTTACCAAATTGGTAAAATTACCAATTTGGCAAAATTACCTAATCTGTATTTTAGGTGGGCCTACATTTCATTTTACAAATACCGGTCGGTAACGGCCGAAATTACCGAATTTCAGCCGTTACCGACTGGTATTTGCCTACCTATATCTGGCCCTAAATGTTTAAATTATTTAACAAAGATTTAATTTAATATGCGTTTATGTAAATTAAATCTAATACAAATGTTGTGGTCATAATAATCAACATTAAATGGATACATTTGTAGATATAAAAGTATATAAAGTTCTAATAACTTTAAAAAATCACTGTGAAGCATATCACGTGTAAACAAAATATAATCAAAATGAAAATACAAATATTTTCTAATAGATTCTAATACTAAATAATTAAATGTAAACAAGCAAAATATAAAATAATCAATGCACAAATAAATGATTTGATAAAAACAGTACAAACAGTATAATTTGACAAATTAAAAAAAGATTTATATGCACATTACAATAAAAACTGACTAAAAATAAAAACAAATCTCTAGAATATAGGTATTACATCATGAAACGCAAATTCAAAATAAAAATCACTAAAAATAATTAAAACATAAAAAAAATTTGCTAGGACATGGAAATCATTAGTTAAGTTGTCGCTATATTTAAGCTATGAATAGCATCACATGAAATGTTCTGTACATAGCATGACTCTAGATTCATAAATATGCTCTATAATTTCACACAATCAGAGCCGGACTGGCCCTAGTAAGCACCTAGCATTTCCCCGGTGGGCCGCCAGGGTGGGGGCTGGTTTTCGGCCCCTGGGGGCCGTTTTTGTTATTGGGGTTCGGCAATATCGGCCCTCTGCAACAAAATTGGTCAAAAACGGCCCTACTAAATAGTTAGGCCACACCACCCCTCCCCTCCCAGGGGGGTCTGTCGAGCAGTTTGCCAGGGCCGGTTTCTGTTCCCAGTCCAGCCCTGCACACAATATATGATTTGATTATATTTAGCAATATATCTTCTGATATTTTATTTTAGTACTTGATAATGAGAAGATGCCAAGATTCATATATTTACCTTTTTTATTGAGTATTTTTTTATTGAATGGAACTAAGTTTCATGTTGTATGCATGAACACCTTATGAGATCAAAGGGTAAACGTACTGAACAAGACAATGTAATGCAATTTGATACAGTTCACTAAGGAGGGGGGGGAAAGGGGGTATAGAGATAGTCCCAGGCCAAAAGAAGCTGGTTTCCAGGAATAACCCACCACCCCAGTGCCGGCCTGTTTGTAAGGAGGCATATGGGTTGAAGGAGCCATTGGCCAAAGTGCCCTCAAATGGGGGGGGGGTGGAGGGGGAGGGTTGCCAAAGGCCTTCCCAGAAAAAAAGAAAAGGAGAGGCAGGGATCAGGATTGCATCTCCAGGGGCTGGGTATTGAAGTCAGCAGGGCTGGAGAGAGGCAGGTACCATTTCAAGGGAGAGGGGAGCCCCTCACTGTCAGTTTAAATAGTTCACATGCCCATTGCTAAGGGGATGGGGGACTTTTGGCAAAAAGGTGGAATGGACAAGCTGGGTGGTAGTGTTAGTTACCCTTAAGGAGTGAGGGTGTCCCGTACACCTGTGAGCCTGCGTGGAAGAGGGAGGGAAAGGGATGGTTGGGGATGAGGGGGGCAAGAGGGCCATAAATGAGGGGGGTGATGGGGAAGGAAAGGGCGTGGGAGAGGCTAAGGTGGAAGGCAGACGGACGCAGGGGGAGAAAGGAGAGGGGTGGGAAAGGAGAAAAAGAGAGGAAGAAGAAAAAAGAAAAAAGGGTGAAAAGATAGAGAGGGAAACCATGAGAGGAGGGTAGAGGGGAAGGGGTGGAACCAAAAGAGAAAATAAAAGTGAGGTAGAGCAGGGTTGGGGAGTCATTGTTGCACGGGTGGTGAAAGGAGGGGGAGAGTTGCGGCTGCCCGGAGATACTGTGACGGCCGGTTGTGCGATTCAAAGGACTGAAAGTGTGGTAGGGTACCTGTTACTGGCCTCATCCCTGAGGAAAGGAGCCCATGTCTGCGTAAGTAGCTCTGTCTGGACCTGCAAGTTGTAAATTACACGCTTTTGCGATGCAGTTTGGATCATTGCCACCATCCAGTCATCCTGAGATGGAGGTATGGGCGACCTCCACAGACGGAAGATACATACCTTACCTGTAGCCAGGGCCGTGTGGAGGAAGCAGCACTGCAGTTGGGAGAGATCCAGAGAATCCTCCATGTCATGGAGGAGGATTACAGAAGGTGTGAGAGGGAGGCACAGTGGCATGGACATACCCAGGACTGTTCCAATGTGTGACCAGAAGGGTTGAAATGAAGAGCACTTGCATATAATGTGAGCTATGTTGCAGAGGGTGTTTTCGGACCACCAGCATTCCTCGTGGGGATGGAGTCCTGCTCTGTTCAGTTTTGTTGGTGACCAATGTCAATCGTTGAGCTCTTTGAAAAGAACTTCAAGTGGGTCTCCTGTGTGCCCTTATCTAGAGCTTCCAAGATGTCTGCCAATTGTTTTCCTCATATGAGGTCCATAAGCAGGTTTACCATTTGGCGTGAAGATTGCGTAAAAGAGGCTGTGAGAAAAAATGGCTTGAGAGGGTGCTGTACAGTCCCTATATCGCTCCCTATGGCATCCCCACACATTCAGATAGGTCACCAGAGGCAAGGACTGTAAGGATCATGGACGAGGACCCAAGCAGCGCCTCAGGCAGTGCTGCAGTTACATGTAACACCAGGTTTGCCACAGGACAAGGCCTCGCTCCTCTTTCAGGTGGCCAAATGGTTTTAGGTCACCAGCAAGCAGGATTCGGTCCAAGGTGCGTATGCCCGCCGCTTTCTGATGGGGCCAACAGAGGATATGACCGCCAATGTGTAGACCAAAATTGCCGCCCAAAGAGGCCTTGTCATGTAAAAGTGGGTCTACTCCAAAAAAATAGTCAGTCGGGGTCTCGAGGACCCCCACCCAAAAAAACAGATCTGGGAATCAGTGAGGCGCAGTGTGGACAAAGGCACCAATATGGGGGCATACCAATTATGTAGGGAAAGTGCGGCAGCCTGACCTTCCTTACTGCTTGCACCCTGCACCACATGGGGAACCCAGGTGGGACCACTTCTCGAAGTCCTGTTTCATCTGGGCCATCAATAGGTCCAGGTTTTCCGCAACCATCCCCTCCAAGCCCCTGTTGACATGTATCCATAGGTATTTGAGACATGAGTGCTGCCATCGGAAAGGATAACCATGGATGGTCGACTTTGTGGTACCAGCAAAGAGTGGGAGGGCCTTGGTCTTGCCCCAGTTCACCTTGTAACCAGACAGGGCTGTGAAGCCCTCAATGATTTCCACCAGGGCAAAAATGAAGTGGTTGAGTTCCATTAGAGTAAGCAAGACATCATCCACATAGAGATAGATTTTGGAGGAGCTGTCCACTTGGGGGGACACATAATACTGGGTGAATTATGAATAGTATAAGCCAGTGGTTTCAAGGCCAGGAGGAATAAGAATTGTTAGTGAGGACATCCCTGGCGTGTGCTCCTTGGGATCGGGAAAGGGTCAGAGAGGAACCCCCGCAATTAACTTGGGTCATTACTAGAATTTAATCAGTGTGCTTTATAAAACTCATAGCAGGCAGGCTTGTTCAGCTATAGCTCAGTGTTGGCAACTATAACTATAGAGTCATAGCACTCAAATTATGCTATGAGAAACATTGAGTTGTGAGACAATATACTTCTAACAACAGAAATAAATAAGACACTCATCCGTTTTAAGCCTTTGTGCAGTTCTGTAAATGCAGAGGTAACTCTAATTCTGGATACATGTGGGTTACTCAACTGCAAACAGAGGGCTATTTCTCCTAGTACGAGATGCATGGAGCACATGTGATACGTGGTTGATGCCAGGTAAGAATGCAATGAAAATAATTGATGTTATATATTATGTTTGGTGAAGCGAATGGGGGTGCGCCAGGTAATGAAGTCCAATCACTCTTGTAGTTTCAAAACCTTTATTTGTACTTATTCTTTTCTTTTTTTCAGCAGCACATACAGCTCAGCCAATGCGTTTCACTTCATCAGGGCTTTAAATTAACACATAAAGAACCAAAATCAAAAAACAGACAATAAACTCTAATTATGACAAAAACGACTCAGGACTTTAAAAGACACAATACTGAATTCTAAACACAAAATTAAAATGAGGGCTTGACTGTGCCCCAATTGTTCTTCGCCTGAGATAGGCATCAATTGCTGGCCTAGGCCCATCATCCCTTATATCAAACAACACGTATAAAACAATAATCTGACAAAAAACATTGCTAAAGCAGAAAGGATAATAGTATCTTTAAGATTAGCAATTAATGCCTATCTCAGGCGAAATACAACTGGGGACGCTAATGATTCCCATAATTGGAGTTTATTGTCTGTTATTTTATTTTGGTTATTTATATGTCAATTGTAGATGTGATGGGGACTTGGTCTGTGGGGACTTCCAAGTGGTTAGATTTCATAACAGCAGCCGTGTCCTCAATGGTGAGTAGTTTCCAATCTATTAGGTGCTTGTCCTCGCACAAGATGATGGGCAATTGGTTGAAGGTGAATTCTGCGTTGGCATGGAGGTTGAAGCTGCTGTAGATCTTTGTGATTTTGTTGTGGAAGAAGTTGGAGAGGTTGCTGCAGAGTTCTTGCGAGGGTGTGATGGAGTTGATAACAACTGTGTGGTAGGAGTGGGTGGTAATCTCCGCTACTCTAGTGGAGTTTGCAGGTTTGCCACTCCTCGCTTCACTTGGCGCATAGAGTTCAGAAAAAATCTCTCTGTTTCCATTATCATCATATGCAGTAGTTTAGCAGGGATGCATGCATATGAGGAGGGTTAAGGATTGGGCTTGCTTTGGGCTCTTTTACTAGTGATTGTGCTTGTTTTGGGTTGCTTTTCAATGGAAAGTGTGCTTGATGTGCATTTCTTTTGCTCATTTCAGCAATGGGGAAGAAAGTGGAACCCAAAATGCAGTGCTCCGAGTGGCAGTTTTACGACACTTGTGAACGTGGTTCCACAGCAGATCAGTTCGTACTTGGGCATGGCAGGAGTGTTCACAAAATATTAGAAGGTGATGCCAGTTGGATTCATGGATCCAAGACTGAGGGTCCAGCTGCCATAGTGTTGCTCAGCATGAACAAAAATGTTTTGGTTCAGAGGCTGCATTTGTAAAGGGATTAAGTACAAACGTGATTTCACAGAGTGAGGAAGGCATCTGTGAATTTAATGTTTGAATTCACATGTGTGTGGTCTAGCAAAACTACCCTAAAATCAGTACTTGGGTCATTTTGGAGTGAGTGAAAGTGACAAGGTCATTTGGTCAAGCCATACAAAAAAACTGGACATAATAAAAGCAGGCACTTCTGTAAATTGGAGATGTCTGATGAGAGAGCACTGGTATGTTCTCCAACCTAGGCCTAAGTAGCAAAGCACTTACATTTCTCCTACCTTGCTCTACATAATGGTTCTAGCGCTGACCTTTTACCCAGCTATGTGCTGAATAAATGTCAATTGGTTACCTTGAAATGAGCCTCATTTATTATGCATGAGGATTCTTAGTAAAATCCCCTGCACATGACGTACATAACAGGATTAACGTACTCTGTATAAATGTCATGGTCATCTTCATCCTAGGGCGACAGGACTACTTTGCATGGTTGCAATTATTGATTTAGAGTCATTTACATAATTATACTCACAGCATATTGATTGTGGTAAGAACCCCAAGGCTATTTTGTGGTATAAAAGAACCATACCTTCTCTAGGTAACTAGAGGAGACGCTTCCACTCTGACACAAGACTCTGAGGCCCCTGCATGCTGAAGCTTCGACACATAGCGGTCTGACATCCCTTGTGGAGTGTCCGACTCAAGATCAATACAGGCTCCTTCATTCTCTCCCATCAGGTAATGGAGTTGGCTCTTTCCTGGGGGATTCTTGGCATTACACCCACATACATGCTAGGTACATTTAAGTGCACCAAAGGAGTATGCCTAATTACTGTCATGTTTATATGCCTGCATGAATTCACTCTTTTAGCATCATGGTATAATCCTACCCTCTATTTACTCTGTTGGTGCATGTAATCTTTTACATTTGCTTCTGTCAAATGATTGTCGCAGCAAGCATGTTTTATACTAGAATGACCCTGGTTCAATAAATGCTTATTGAAAACATCCCCAACCTTTACTCTGTGCATCTCAGTCTAAGTGAGCACGCTTGACTGAGTGAAAGATACTGTACTGTATCCGCGATCCCTGAAGGATCAAGGGTTGTTTGATGGTTGCCAGAAACTATTGGCTCCTTGGTAAGGTTAGGGGGCTTAAGCTGGCACTGTGAACTAGCTGGTCTATAGGCTGACATATCCTGTGGGGGTGTCTTAAATCAGGCTAGACACTCAGTTTATGTTGTCCATCAAATTTTCTGATCCAACGTATATTTAGGAAGCACACAACAGAACCTCACAGCTTCTTTGCCTTCGTTGGCAAATTTGCCACTGGTGAGATTATGAAACAAAAGCGGATTCCTCTGAGTCTCAGGTACCAGAGGCATGCTGCTTCACGTGCATTCACACATTCTCCCTTTATTTGTTGAACTTATGCCACCAAACCTTCCAATTTGAGTAATAATATTTAGAATTTGCTTTTTCACTGCATGCCTCCATTTCCCTTACAAACTGTAATTATATGTGACTTTTGCAAAACTCTGTTTTAAATTAGGCTTTATTTTATTTCATTTAAGTATCATAGCTCCTAGTCATGTGAAACCCCTGACAGTGGAAAATGTATCATTCCTATGATATCCACCCTGAATTTATTCACGTACTGAGTAGACAAGCATGTGAACAACACTTGTCTTGTTCTCCATATTTTTTGTGCACGCCTTTCCTCTATGTGTGTTTTTCCAACTGAAATATTTTGCTCTCTGTCTCCCTCGTGCTTGCTTTAATGATATTGAAACTGGAAACACCATGCTCTATTTATTTTTGAATTTTATTTCGAGCCTTCACGAAGTACTTCATCTGCACTCTGCAAGCATCACTCCATATCTGCACCGTTCCAGCTGAAGACAGGGCTCTGTATTTTCTATTCTAGCACCAAGCTGTGCTCCAAGTACAGTCCTGTTCACAATTGCCCCAGCCCCAATGCGCCCCAGCCCCAATGCGCCAGCTGGGTCTGACCATGGTCGTGTCTGACCATGACTTGACACATAATCACCACATCTAATGAAAAGACCACTGCTTTTTTCATGGGAAGGCAGTTTTTTTACTCTTATTTTCCAAAGCCATGGAATAGAAAACATTCAGTTACTTTATAACACTGCACTGGTACAAACCGCATATGGTTTTATGAACGCAAATGCAGCTAAATTATTGGGAGGTTGGAACTCCACAGAACTGCATGGAGTTTTTATGCAACTCCGCGTAATTCAGCAGAGTACAATTCTACACGTTCCGCCCAACCCTACTGCATGGTTGGAGAATTTCTTGACGATAGTGAAGAGTACTTTTCTGTTGTTGAAGTTTGTTTCTATCCTTAAAGCTGGGCCTTTTTTCCTTCTTTTTTTCATTTAATTGAAACACCACCTGTGCATCATCTGCATGCATCAGAAACTGTTTACTATAATGAGGAAGGGGTCACATATATAGGGGCAGATTTATGTTAACTGGCGCATCCCCAGGGATGCGCCAGTTAACATGCGCCACAGTGCGCCTCTGCTCCGCCACCCATGGTGCGCCGCATTTATGATGCGGCACACCATGGTGCAAGTTAGTGAAGATGCGTGACGCATCTCTCGGCGTACGGGCGGCGCATTGCAGGAGTCATGTCGCAAGTGCGACATGACTCCTGCAATGCACAGGAGCCACCTCGTCAATGCATGGTGCGTCACCTTTACGCCTGCTTCAAGCAGGCATAAGGAATTGACGTAGAAAGCGACTGAGTGAAATCTCATAGATTTCACTCAGCCACTTTTAGGAGGCGTTCCTGCGCAGGAACGCCCCCCCTGCGCAGGAACGCCTCCTCATGGCGCAGGTATTTCCAACGTGACGCATCTCCTAGATGCGTCACGTTGTAAATAGGGTGCATTGTTTGCGCCACCATTGCGTCACATTAAGTGACGCAATTGCGGCGCAAGGAGGCGCAAGGGCCTCATAAATCTGCCCCATAGTAAGCAGGTTTGATCAAAATGGTGGGCCCTTAGGGAACTTTACTCTTGAATGTGATGAGTCAGGTTGTGGCTAAATCATTGTTCACAACAAACAACAGTGTTGCTCGAACATGAAACACCTTGAAAAAGAAGAGACAAAAGGCATTTGGTGAAATAGGAACAGTTAGCTTATTTAAATAGTGCTGCAGGGAGAACAATTACAGGCATAGGGTCTCAATTTAGAATCGATTGGCCATGTATTTTATACAATTTTCTAAATGCAATAAAACAGTTCCAGTAAACCTTTTTTGGTAAGGAATGCGACCTTTTGTCTTTGGAGCCATAAATTAATGTTTCGATGTGGAATCCAGGTGGGCCTTGTCCTTACGTGGACAGTATGCAGCCAGCGGGTAATGTGTCCAGATATCAAGCATAGGGTGCACATGATTACTGTGTATACTGTGTGTGGGGGCCTGATTGGCTATATGTTCCTAACTTCACGTTGCATCTGACTTTATGGTCTTTTCAGAACACACATAGCCCTACGGCCATGTATGCCTTATCCTGGCCAATCCCCCTGGATCATTGTGGTGTTGCTGCTTCTATCTGTGGAATAGATCTGGGATTTCCTATTCACATGTTTTTTCTGCAAGCTAAGTACCAGCCCACCTGTGATTTGTCAGTCCGTGACCTCGCCCTGGGTCTCAGGGCCTGCTTGACCAGGCATCTCTGACTCGGGGTTGATGTGGAGTTCATCGAATTCATCAAAAGAGAAGTGATTTCGTTCTTATATATAAAAGTATTGTTATTAATATTTACACCCACTTTCTCGATGTTAACAACAGCATAACTTTCTGCTTAACCCATCTAGCTTTGCATGTGGAATTAATTCAATGTGGAGAGGCCCAATAAAATTAATTTTATATATTTTATTTCACATGATTTATTTTTCAACAACTTTTTTGTTTTCATGAATTTAATTTTTATGTTTCTTTTTATAAATAGAATACTAAAAACATGCATTAGTTCCACAACCAATACTACAATTATTACAAAATGCAAAAACCAACCAACCACCTTCAGGCATCCAATCCTACACCTTCAGGCGTAAGTGGGGGGTTCCACTGCGGGCCCTGAAACGAACCCCCAGCAGGCACCCACCCATGCGCCACAGTCGGCTTTTGGCTGTGCTTTGTAGGGGCTGGCCGCTGAGCCAGGTCTGTGGCCAACCCCCCATATGCAGGTAACCTGGGAGGGGATCAGGCAGCCCTCCACCCAGGGACCGATTACAGCCCCATGGATCCCACCCCCTGGGGCTCATCAATAAAGTAAATGGGGAGGGGGAGATATGTTTATAGACCTTGCCAGTTCCTCTGCGCTTCACTATCTTTGAAATACAATGTGCTTTTCACTAACTAACAAATGCCTTTGTTCTGCACCTGTAGAGAAGAAAAACATGCAGAAAAACAACTTTCGCGTTAGTATTAAATGTCTCTACTGTAAGATTAAGGCGCACAATCACGCTAACTTAACAATTTCCTATAAATACATAATAATTCTACATCCTACATATATGTCAATAAGTTATAATATACTCTTATATATGGTACAATGAACTAATACATGTATTATTAACCAAAAATGATATCTGATCACAGTTTATAAAGAAAGCATTTCACACATATGTGATTCATCATAACCAATCCCTGCCGAATGCACTGCATTAAGTACATTTTAGCGCCCAAGCTTACAATCTAAACCTATAGAAGATTAATATCAGCAATCAAGATGTTTCTGAAAAGGAAAAACATTAATATGTACACACACGCACACACATATTTTTCTTGAATACACAATAAATGCACCTCCTTTACCTTTAGTGCACCATATCTAATTAGTATTATTGCATGACATGAGTACATAGGCCAAAGGTAAATACATTTGGGCCAGGATGGAGCCATAATTATACTACTCCAATACTAGGAATCTCTTTTCTTATTCTTTCTTCCTAATTCAGCTTCTTTTTCTTCTTTCTTGTCATCTAATTATATCTCTTTATGTTACAATTCTTACATAAACGGTAAAATATGGAAAAATGCTCTCACAAATCAATAACCTGATACAATATTAAATTAAAAGACTACTATTTGGATTATACTAGATTATATAATATCTGATAAATCCTATTGATTTTACATTTCTGTATTTAATTTATGTGTTTTGATTGGGTTATTGTCTTTGGCAATTGAAATTGGTCCATAACAGGCGGCCCGCTCGGAAAGGAAACCTGCTAGTCTTTCTGGCTGGCGTCCGACTGGCATGGGGAGCTCGTCCGTAAATCAGAAGCCAGCTAGTAATCTCAAGGACGGGCCTTTCCGCCCTTGAGATTACGATGCATAGTTTCCGACATGGTTTCAATGCTGGCCTTTCTGACAGGGAAATCATGTCGAAAAGCATGTTGGGTGGCCCCCAACAGGGCTCCCTGTGGTGCATGGTCTCCGATTTGGAGGCCAAGGGGCCACCTATAGTGCCTCTCTGTTGATCTTTGCACCTTGTGGCACCTGTAACGGGGTGCAGGGATGAACCATAAGTCCCATTTCATTATGGGAGCATGCGTTACGACTGGTTGATGGCCGTAATGCCTTCTCCCATAGTGAAATGTAGGAATGCAACCGAACAGTGTTCAGACCCGCTGACTCAGTGTCGGTTGGTCGTAGGACCAAGTCGGTGTCAGACGGAAGGAATTCCGCCTGACATCATAATCAGGCCCTGAATAGAGAAACAAACACTGTATAGACATCATTACACAAAGACATAAAAATCACAGTTCTATATGAATATAACATATTATCATGTTATTGCATTTATATTTATTGAAATTATTTACATCGCATCATGTACTCTGCAATAGGCAATTGCTGTTTCGAGAAGAGATCAAGCAATAATTTGATAACTCGAAAAGAGGGCAAGTACAGCACAGGGAGGAGCGAAGGCAGTAAATAGCATGTTTAAGCAAGTGGCTGATGCTCAGAAGATGTGCTGCTTCAGTTATTTATCAATGCTTGTGTTTGAGAGTGCTGCAGAAGTGGTGGGAATAGGACCGCTACAAGCACTGGTCCCAGTGACTAACAACTCTGCTCTTGCATTGGTTTGACTATTTATCTTAAACAGACTTTAAGTGGAGGTTGGAACGGTAACACATGTTTCTCACACACTCATGTGGGCCCTGAGACTTCCAGGCATTTGTAAATGAGGTATAGGATTTTCAGAGTTGAGAATTTGCCATCTGCCTCATTTAGTACAAATTGCTGTTTCTTTATCGGTGGGTGTGTCGACCACCGTAGAGTGTGTTTCTAGTTGAGGCTCTGCCAACGACTGTCAGCTGATTAAAATGTGGGATCAATGGTGGATATCTTTTGCAAGAATTGTATTTGGTGAAATATGATTTTGTTACTGATTCTATACTAGCAATTCACATTATTATGTTTATCATCCAGCTAAAGATCAGGGCTCACTTTAAAAATTGTGTGTTAGGTCGTCCCATAAAAGCATATGAACACCATGAAGGTTAGGCACAAAGATGCATTCTATTGTAAGCCTAGGTTTTTTACACCTGCAAGGAATACACACATGGGGCCATATGTATCATTGAAATTTGCATTCGCAAAGGCCAAAATTCGCAGAATTTCGGCCTTTGCGAATGCGAATTCGCAAAATGATATGTATGAAGAAAATCCTGATGCAAAATAAGGAATTGCAAAATTTGCGATTCCTTATTTTGTGATTGCTTAAATGCAATGTAAGAAGCCAAAAAAATTCGCAAATTGGCCTTAATGATTCGCAAATTACCACCAACTTCTAGTTAATGATAAGTTGCGAATTCCTTTAAAAATGCATATTTTTGCAATTTTCAAAGTGCCATGTGACGCACATACATGCCCTTAGGGAATGTATGTGCGCCACATGTGCACCCATGCATATTTCAGGGGTGCAACAGGGTGTCCTTTGGACACCCCTGCACCCTTGAAAATATTCTCAATTTGCGATTAGCAACCTGCGATTCGCTAATTTCCCCTTCATTCCTATGGGCCTCCTGGTTTTAAAAAACTCAGCACAGGAGCGGAATTGCGCTAGCGCGCATGCGGTTAAATCTCAAAGTTGGTCCCTATGATTCCTCAACAGTCAGTCAACAAAGTTAATTTGTTTATGGGTGTCCAATAGGACACCTAGCAAATAAATAACAAATGCACTATCTGAAGTCAACGGAAATATGCAAATATTCATTTTTCTGATCAAATGGAGACTGGGGTTATATGAAGGAATTACTACTGTATATTCAAGATCTCACTTTTTAAGTGAAGGAGTTTAAACTCAACAAATAATAGGCCAAGACTCATTTTAACTACCTAAATACATTAGCCTTTATTCTGTGAGAATTTGTGATCTCTAGTGATAGGTTTCGATTGGAAGGCCTACTCTCAAAATTAAGTGACGCAGCATACTACACAAACAAGACATAGGGCCAGATGTACGACCCTTTCATTTAGCGACTCACAATTTGTGGCTCTTTGCTAGTCATAAATTGCGAGGCTCTAAATGAAATGTACAACATTGTCATTTCACTGGTTTGCGATTCCCAATGGGGTCGCATATTGCGAGGCTCATTAATATTAGTGACCCTCTCGCAATGTGCGAGCCCATTGGGAATGCTAGCCTTCCCAGGCATGGTGGCCTGCTGGGGTCAGCAGACCACTATGTCTGGGACTGCTTTTTTAATAAAGCAGTTTTTTTTTCAAATGTAGCCCGTTTTCCTTAAAGGAAAACAGGATGCATTAAAAGAAAAATGAAACTTTTCAGTTTCATTTTTTTTAAGGGCAGGCATTGGTCTCTAGGACCACTGCCTGCTCTTAAAAGTATTTTCCCTCATACTCACAAAGGGGAAAGGGTCCCCTCGGGACTCCTTCCCCTTTGCGAGTGATTTACCACCTACTTGAAGTAGGTGGTAAATTGCTAGTGTTTTGCAGCTTCAAATGCGGCCGGTCAACATTAGTAAATAGAATGTAGACTTGCAATTAGGAAGGGACACTTCTTCCTAATTTCGAGAGTCACAAATGTTATTTTGCGAGTCAGTTTACTCGCAAAATAGCATTTGTACATGCCTCAGGATAACTACTCCAAATCTGTCGACCAATAAAAACACCTTAAATTCAACCAAAACAACAAAAACTGTAGCAGCTCAAAGCTCTACTAGCAACCCACAACAGACCACTGTTTTGATTTCCCCAGCTGTGCCTGCGACAACTGTGTCTGCTACTACTGCCGCAATTCCGACGGCACCGAGCAGTACAGCCAATAAAACCTCAGGGAAAACCACGCATAACGCAACAACAAAAACCTTACCCCCCCCATCCGTACCACCAAAAACACCTGCGGGCAGGCCCAAGAGAAACACTGCGGGGAATCCTGGTCCTCCAAGATTCTCAGCAGACTTCCCTCCAGAGGCCTCACCCTATGTGGCAGTCATGGCTGGAGTGCCAGAACTAACAGATCTTACCCCAGAACCGGTCTGGTCCCTAAAAAATAAAGTTCAGCATTGGCTCCAGACCAACCGCCCAATTCCATCCTCTTGGCGCGGTAGAATCAGATCTGTAGCCAGGGTACCATGGGTGGGCAATACTCGAAAAACCATTCCCGGGGATTGTATTACAATCACTTTCGAGGACCCTCGAATAGCGGATTATGTCTGTGCCTGGGAAGATATCACCCCAAATGGAGGAATCAAGATCAAGTCCCTCCCCTTTTTCTACCCCTTCAGGCAAATAGACAGTTATACACAGGAGCAGGAGCCCCCTTGGTCCGTCCCATTTCCCAGGCAGGATGACTTTCCAAACACCACTTATAACGGCCCTCATAATCAATATGAGCCAGACTACTCCTGGCACCCAGTGAGACAACGCCGCCAAGGAGGAAGGTGGGACGACAGAAGACCTTATACACATTGGCCCCCACATAGAGAGCAATCACGATGGGACCCATGGCAAAACATCCCACTAAGCAACAGGTTTAGCGGCCTAGAAATGGTCGACTGACCACTAATAGAAATTCCTCCCATTGACACCCAATTATCTTCCCCTTTGCAGCCCAATACTATCGCCTCACTTACCAGTAACAAGAACACGATAAACCCAGAAGCAGAATCTACCGATGACCCTTCACTTCTCATAGCCTCTTATTGGAACATCGCGGGCCTCCGAAATAAAATCGAGGATGGCTCTGCGCAGAAGTTTTTAGCCCCATGCCAAATAATTTGTCTCCAGGAGACATGGTCCGTAGAAGAACTTCATCTACAAGGCTATAAAACTTACAATGTTCCAGCCCTAACCAGTACAATGGGCAGACCAAAAGGTGGGTTAGCAATCTATATCTCAAATTCTCTACCTCTTAATAAAGTGACCACACTTTCTCAGGACGCCAATCATCAAATCTTATCACTTACCCTTCCCAACAAAGATATTATTATTCTGACCAACACATATAATAATCTATCGGAAGAAAACTTTATAATTCTCCTCACTACCATAACCGATAAATTAAAACAAGTACTTCATCAGAGCCCTGCAAATAAAGCAACCCATTTAATTTGGGGAGGCGATTTCAATCTTCATCCTTGCACAGCTCCCAACTTACTGTGTTGTGGGATCGTGGACGACTTTAATGTTCCACTAGCACACCTCGCACACTCTAAACTGGGAAACATAATTAACATCGCCCTATCAGATCTGGATCTCCAGATTGCCAATCACGTAAAAGCAGATCCAAACGAATTCATACCGACCTATGTGGGTAGAGGACACAAGACAACAGTAGACTTCATATTTCTTTCCCAAACCCTAATGTCGAAATTTAAAGACTTTGAAGTCATTGTCACTCCCTATAGCGATCATGCAGCCCTAATACTAACTATGCCCATGCCTGCCAACCTTTCACATAAATCAGAGATGGCGACCACTCTCAGGCAGAACAAGATAGAGGTCAGCAAACGTAATGGACTAACAATCAGATGGGCTAAAATTAACCCATCTGACATAATGAAAAAATTAGTAACGCAGTCCTACTCAAACATAATGAAATGCCTGGATCTTACAACTAGCCATAAAGAAGTCTTAAGAAATTTTAACCTAATACTAGACGTTATAAAAGACTTGCTCACCACAAAACCTAAAATAAACCGCCCTTCAAAACCAAAGTGGTTTAATCATAATTGTACAGCGGCCTTATCAAAGTTGAAATCCGCCCTCAAAAATAATCCACGTGATGCGGCTCAGATCCAGTTGCTCAGGCGCCAATACATAGGGGAAAGAAAGCTGCGAACTGCACAACTAAAGCAAAAGCTATGGGATGATCTCCACCATGGTGCAGTCTCACAAAACAGTGAGCTTTTCTGGCGCACGGTCAGAACCCCATACCTCACAGAAAGAGACACCCCAAAAATAGAAGTCGCTATCGACGAAAACACCTGGGTCTCCCACTTTGAGGAAATCTTTAAAAACACCCTTCCAACAGAATCCCCTCTCCCCAAGGTAAATTACCCTATCCTGGTCCCTTTTGACATTTCAGACCTTATAGACGCTCTGCAGAGTAGTAAAACAGGCAAGGCACCAGGACCCGACGGGGTCCCGGTGGACCTTTTTAAAAGTAACCAAGACCTCTGGGCCCCCATCTTAACTAGAGTATGTACAGCAGCAGCAAGTGAGGGAATCTTAACATCTTGGACAAAATCAATAATGGTCCCCATTTTTAAAAAGGGGGACCGACAAGATGTAAAATGCTACCGGCCCATATCACTGCTGGATTCTCTCGGGAAAGTAGTGGGGAGAGTGATTCTAGAGCGCCTCCAGCAGTGGACTGAGGACCGGGGCATAATTTCGGATATCCAATTCGGATTCCGAGAAGGTTTTGGTACCCTAGAGCAGGTCCTCAACCTTACCCTAATAATGGGGAAATATACACAGGCCATCCCTACCAAGATATATATGGTCTTTGTTGACCTCTCCGCAGCTTTCGACTGCGTTTCGCACAGAAAGCTGTGGAGGGTCCTAGTTCAACTGGGAGTAGATCCACCCCTATTAGATTTTCTCAAAGAGCTTTACACTGGGGCCACAGCCAGAGTACGCTTTGGCGTCAATGGTGAGCTGACGTCCCCGTTTAGCGTAGGGCGTGTGGTCAGGCAGGGATGCGTCCTGGCCCCCTTCCTCTTCTCACTCTACACCAACGGCTTGGAGGAGGAGATGTTGAGGGGGGCCCAGGACCTCCCACGCATAAACCGCCGCCTGATCCCAGCCCTGCTCTACGCGGATGACGCCGTCATCCTAGCGCGAACACCCAAAGAACTCCAGAAAGCAGTGAACAGATACACGTCCTTCATGGGCAATTTAGACCTAAAAGTGAACGTAAAAAAAACGTTCGTAATGACAGTTGGCAGACACCGAAAAAGTACCTATCCTATAGTCCTCAATAACCAAAAGCTTGAACCTACCCCACATTATCCCTACTTGGGGGTTATGATTGATGACCAACTCTGTTGGAAGCAAGCAGTGAGCACAAGGGCACTTTTATTCAGGAGATCAATTGCAGCACTAATAGCTTTCTCTCAGAAATTAGGCAAGAGGCCTCCAGTAGAGCTCCTTAAGATTTACAACGCCAAATGCCAGGCAATAGCAACATATGGTGCAGGAGTCTGGGGGTATACTGATGTTAGCCCTATTCAGAGGGTGGAAAACACCTTCTTAAGATTCTTGCTAGCTACCCCCAAAGGCACCTCAATTTACGCAATGCACCTAGAATTGGCCATACCCTATCTAGAGGATTTAATTAAAATTGAACCTCTGATGCTGTGGCGCCGCATTTGGAAATCAAACAAAAATGCTCTGACTCAAGCCATCATCACAGATTCAATGAATATGGACAACTCTGCAAAAATAAAGTGGCTCCTATATGTTAGGAACTTCTTTACTGATTTAGGCCTTGAGAAGTACTATTCAGACCCGACATCTATAACGGACATTCCAAAAAAAGTTCTTAAACGCCAAGCACTATGCCATTTGGAGTCGTTAAGACTCGCATCCAACTCGACAAAAACGGCAGTGATCCATTTAAATATGATCCAAGTAGCCTTTGTCATTCACCCGTACTTAGCACTCCAAATACCAATTTACGAGAGAATGCTCATCACAAGATTTAGGCTAAATATATTCTTTAGAATGGTCACCTTCCCGTCACAAAACTGTTGGGATGCTATACTCCCGCCCTGTCCTTGTGACGGTATATCAATGCAGTCGAATTTGCACGTGATCTTGCTTTGTAAATACCACCAAGCCCACAGAAAGATCTGGCTTTTACCGATATTAAAATCCTGGGGATTGCGACAATGCAGACCTACCCTTTTAAGACTGCAAATGTTGGAAACACCAAATGTCTGTTATTTTATTAGTAGCTTCTTAAAGTGTATCATGAAACACAGAACGAATCTTTAAAAACCTTGTCAGTTTGAGAATAAGCGGTACTTTGCACAATTTTTGATTAACTTTTCTCTTTTTAACTATGAAATGAATTTTATCAGAAATATATGTAACATGTGTATTTTTACTGTGTTTGCTATTTTGTGTACTTTTATGGTTTTTCCATTGTGAACAAGCCGAATAAAGATTTTAATATAATATACATGCTGTTACCCTTTTTTGCGGCCGCAAACAGGAGGATTTCCAAATTGCGGACGCAAACAAGGGTCGTACATCTGGCACCCAGTTTGTTATTTGTACTAGTTTGTTTCTTCAACTGAGGGCTCATTTAAACACATTTGGATCTGAAACTACCCTCAGAATAAAGCTAAGCTTAAAAAATAAGCACCTCATTTACTTGATCACTGATTATTACTTTATTGACTATCACACACCTGTACAGAGATGGATGACAACACTAATAAATAAAGTCTCTTTCTGGCTTGATCGACTTCAACAAAATTAACCACTTCATTACATTGACACACTGGAAGTGCCACTCTTTGTAGTCCAAGCAAATACCATTTGTGATCATTTCAGTCTTTAGAACAATTATGGCCGCCGCTTTCGCTTGATCTGTTTTAGCAAGTCCTGCTTGAACCCACTCTTTACTGACTTTAATCTCTTACTAGACTTAGAAAATGAGCTAATATTTGACTGATGAAGTGGTGCCTGTCGGGAGGACAGAGGGCATTACTTCCACCATCCTGAGTGCTCTTTGTTTGCCACATTTAGAAATGACAGTCTGTCTAGCGATCATTCCTGTATACTGAAAGACACCGTCACAATGGTGGTACTTCTCAATGTACTAAACATTTGGTGGATGACTTTTCAAAGTGGGAGTTTGTGCCTGAAAATCAAGAAATACTAATGACCTCCCCACCCTGGGAGTGTGCTGTCGACTGAACTGAGTATTTTATGAGCAGGATACTCTTTTGTGTTTATGACCCTGCACCCTGTGTACCAAACTCTAAATCAGGCCCTAAGACATACATCCACATTACCCGTGAATCTTATCTCAGTGGTCCTATTTCTTCTACGGAAACCCATTGGAGAGCACTGCAGCTCTTCCAGCTGTTGCCTCAGGTTTGGCCTCTGTGTATGATCTAAGACATTAGCCGGCCACACGGATTGACGCTTTGTGTACATTCTCAAAACCTCACAATGGTTCTTTTTGTTTTTGGCAGCTATGTAAGATAGGAGCATAAGACCTTATTCTTACTTTATTTAATGTCCACTTATGATATTTGTGGCACTATAGGCAGGTTAGTATTTATCAAAACTAGTGAACAAAGTATCAAACTATGGGGTATATCAAATTACAGCTATAGGCGGCGATAAATATAAAAGCGCTAAATTATACATCAAAAGCGGTGTTATGCAGGAATATCGCTGTAAATCCAGAGATATTCCCACAGCGATCTGATAGGTGATCGGGAGATGTGAATTCAACCACTAAATCCACCTCCCATGTCATAGATAGGGTAGTAATAAAAATAAGCAGACTTAAAATTCCGACAATAAAATCTGTTTTCCTTATCGCTATGAGTGTCCTGGACCGTATTGTAAATACGGACAAGGACAGTTATTGATAGTTTTCCCTTAGCTTTTACAGGGAACGCCTACTTTGCATTTCATTAGAGATGCAAAGCGAGGCGTGAACTAAATGGGAGTTGAATCAAGGAAACACGCGATAGCGTGTCCTTATAAATAATGCAATATAATTATCACCGCTTTTCTCCCAAAAACGAAGCTAACGCGGCGATAATTATATCGCCGGCCCTTGTTGATATGCCCCTACATTACCTCCACTTTATGCAGTTTGTCAGCTAAGGCATCTTGCGCAAATCCGTTTTCTAGATGTCCCTGCCAAAAACAACGGTCCATGCACGTAAGAGCTGTGGGGTGGGCGGGGGTATGTTGACAGATGACGGAATAGGAGTTAATTATTTATTTAATTTTCCCGATTCCATTGTCTGTTGACCTTCCCCCCTCCTGCCCACCCCCGCTTCACCGCGCTTACCTGCACAGACTTCCGCTGCCTACCAATGCGCTCATCTAGATGGGACATCTGTGTTCCCATTGCTGAAACACTAACAGTATTGTAGATTGGGGAAAGGTGGTGATGCTTTGTTCTTTGAGCAAAAACGTCCACTGATTCATATATGGTTCAGACATCAATTTGCTGTTCTCTCCTGCTGAGGATCCCACTATGCGCTGCACCTAGGGACAGTATGTCACCTTTGAAACTGAAATTCGACCCAAGTTCTACACCACTCTTTTCAAGACAAGGCATGCTCATTTTTGCCCAGCGGTATACGTGTGACCTATACTACTATATAAATAACGGGGCATATTACCAAGCAATAGCGATAATTATCGCTATTGCTTGGTTAGAGACAAAAATTTACCGCAGCGCTGCGGTGATGTTTACCGCAAATAAACCTTGGTATTACCAAGGTTTAACGCAAATGCGGTAAAAATCGCCGCAAAGCATGAATATCGCAGAAAAGTCAGCGATATTCATGCATTAGCGAGCTAATGCTCTTAGCCATGTTATCCACCTCCCATTGGATAACATGGCTAAGAACTGCTCAGGGCAGGTGTTAGCTTTTGGAGATATTCCTGCTTAGCGCGAATATCTCCAAAAGTTGGTAATAGGAGATAGCGATGTTAGCGACTGTTTTTAGTCGCTAACATCTTGGCACGCCCACTTTGCATCTCATTAGTGATAAATATCACTGACATGCAAAGTGGGGCCCAAGATGGTCGCTATCTCCTACTAGCTGTCGCTAACTGGTGTTAGCGGCAGCTAGGTAATAGGGAGATAATTTTATCTCCGCTTTCTTGGCTTTTAAAGAGATAAACCCCCTTGATAATATGCCCCAACATTCTAATAAAAGAAAAGAAAATGTTTCACACTGCGAATGAAAATGCTTTGCAATACAAAATAAAACAGCTTAAAATATTTAGGAAGCCAAGAACCATAAAAAATATTATGCAAAAAGCATTGAAACCCCAGTACTACACTCCATGAGACCAGGCAGGCCGACGGGCGGTTGCTTAAATTACTCGGCAGTATTATCTTTAGTCACTGATTGGAAATGATTACAGTTTGCAAAAATGACAGGTACCAACGGAAAATGACTAATAAAAGGTAAAAAGTTTTTCTAGTATTTGGAACAGTGGGTATCTTGAATTGCTGTGCTTGAATGAACATGTCAACAAGAATTACTAAGAAGCATTCATATCGCTGAAGGTATTCGAAATTCCAGCTTAAAATGTAGGCAAGGTGTATGTGACAGAATAAATACTACAGTACATTTTGGTTCTTTGCAGATAATTATGAAGCTCTATTCAAAGTTGGTGAAAATGTTGCTTTAAAAATATCTTTTCTACTTAGATTATTGCTATCAATTGCTTGTGAATAAAAAAAAAATAAGCATTCTTTCCTGGTTTGATCTACTTTTTTTTTTGTATTGCCATTTTTTGTAGGTACAACAATACAACATTTACGAAGTGTGGTAGACACTAGGGGGCATATTATCAAGGGGGTTTATCTCCGCTTTTTTGGCTTTAAAAGCCAAGAAAGAGGAGATAAAATTATCTCCCTATTACCTAGCTGCCGCTAACACCAGTTAGCGACAGCTAGTAGGAGATAACGACCATCTTGGGCCCCACTTTGCATGTCAGTGATATTTATCACTAATGAGATGCAAAGTGGGCGTGCCAAGATGTTAGCGACTGAAAACAGTTGCTAACATCGCTATCTCCTATTACCAACTTTTGGAGATATTCGCGCTAAGCGGGAATATCTCCAAAAGCTAACACCTGCCCTGAGCAGTTCTTAGCCATGTTATCCAATGGGAGGTGGATAACATGGCTAAGAGCATTAGCTCGCTAATGCATGAATATCGCTGACTTTTCAGCGATATTCATGCTTTGCAGCGATTTTTACCGCATTTGGGTTAAACCTTGGTAATACCAAGGTTTATTTGCGGTAAAAATCGCCGCAGCGCTGCGGTAAATTTTTGTCTCTAACCAAGCAATAGCGATAATTATCGCTATTGCTTGGTAATATGCCCCTAGATTATTCATTGATGAAGATATCATCTCAGTGCATATTTGGTGGTAAGATACATCAGGCTCAGTACATCACAATCATCAGTAGCGTGACTAGAGAAATGAATATCACAACAAACCCTTGGTTGGGTAGCCACTTTCCTGTGCGATCCGACCATTTTTCAATACAGCAATATCCCAATAGTTACAAGGGGGATGTTCATTACATTGGCAGGTCTTGTACGCCATAGTCCAGCTCATTGTCGAGGCCTGGCAATCATCAGGAGTGTGAGAAGTGGGGAAGATGTCCCAGTGGTGTCACTCAGGGCCTATCTGTTGGCTACGGTGTCTCGTATGGTGTAATTCCATCATCCTCCAATATCCACTCCCCCCCGCCCGTATAGCATGCCCCACCGCTGCCCGTTATACAAGCTACCCTCTGAGGTGCAGCTGTGTCTGACGTCTCTCTGAGGCATCGCTCAGCCATTTACCTGATGGCAAATATCAACTGTATTATTACTTAGAAACCCTCAGGTGTTCCCTGCAGGCCCAGTCGTCCCTGGAGTCTCGATATAATTAGCGGTCCGCAGCAGTGTGCCCTCGTCGTCTGTGTCTGTGACAGCCGTTTTGAGCATATATCGAGTGAGCGGCTTTCATATATCACGTGGTCTCGAGTGAGTGGGTAAGAGTTCTGCGTAAATGTTGTTTTGCTCCTGGCAATAAGTGTAATAATTTGTGCAGTCTAGTTGTTGGTGGGTGGAGTTAAGGGGACCAGTGCTTAATTTGTAAAATATGAAGTCCAGGTGCTCAAATATTTTTCAGAGGCTCCACCCACTTCCTCCCTGGCTCCACCCACTTCCTCCGCCCAATTTCTCTATTGTCTCCGCCCACATCCTCAACTGGCACTGCTGAAAGTCAGATGTAATAGCCGATCTGAATTTCCGCAAGGGAACCTTCCCGCAAGTAAGGATATGATAGGAGGTTCTCCTGTCCTGTGAAAATTAAAAAATAGATTAAATCAAAAGTGCATTTAAAGCACAATTCTGGAATAAATAAGTTAAAGCGACTAATGCATTGAAAAGGGACACATGAAACATTCCAGCACTCTATGTGCCGATTTGGGAAAGGAAAATACTTGGGCATGTCATTTTAAACAGCGTCTAACACTAGCCATGGGATGAGATTATATGCTATGTATGTAAACCAGTATATCCCACCCAATCTTATGTCAGGACTGGCAGCGACGATTATGCTCATCTTTCGCTCTTTATTTTGACTACAGATGCTTCAACAGTTAACAAAAAACGATCTTTCCCATGAATCACCAGGAATTGGAGTCAAACACAACTTCAACCAATCAGAACACAATGTGCCATAAGAGTCCTTGTCTCTCATCGATGCTCCTCTTTCTTGCCCCAGCAGAGCACAGATAAGATAAAGTGTCTCTTAGTTAACTTATCCTGTAGACATACTGTTCATATTTGTGCTTATTCATCTGTCATTATTTTATGTTAAAGTTGTGCCTACAGACTGGCCTGTTTTTTGGATGTTCACTTAGGGAACACGCTCCAGCGCTCTAGTCGAGCTGAGGTGTATACTTTTAAGGTGTTGGGACAGCGTGAGCCCGGTATTGACATACGCCCACTAAAGGGAGCTCGGGGTCATAAATAACATTGTGAGCGCAAGAAGATTGTCTCGCTGTTCAGGGCATCCTAACTTGTGGGCCTCAGTGCTTAATTTGTGCCAGTGCTTTCCGGTGCTTAGCACCGGCACCTTTTTGTCAGGGCCGGGTCTACACTGACATTACCAACTTACATCACTGCAGTCTACACGTCATGAGTTAAAGTTAATTAAATGTAATTACTGTCTTACTGCAGTGTTGTTCACACTTTGGTGAAGAAGAGTAGTGATGACGTGTGGTGCTGCTGCTGTGAGAGCGCAGCGAGCTCGATAAATCTAGGCAATTATACAGGTTATTTTGCTTTCAGTTTCAGTGTTGCCTGTGGTTGGGCCACTAATTTGGCTGCATTTGGTTCCATGGGGATACCGTAGGGTGCTACGTCGGCCAGCATGCGCCGTGCGTAAACGCTTTCCTTACATGGATGGTGGACCACACCCCTGCACACACGCACTGCAGGGGACGAGTTAGTACGTCGTCAAGGCGGGCACTTTTATGCAGAAGCGCAGCAGACCTCTTAATAAAGGCCAGAACTGATAAAGGCAGTGCCAGCAGTAACTGACGACTAGACGGACCACAGTAAGTAATAAAAAACACTCAACGCTCACACTATGCTCTGTCTTGCGCATGGTAATGCTTTGAAACTGAACTTAACAGAGTCAGAAGCCTTCCGCCCCGGGCCAGAGCAATCATGCCACTGTCGCCGGGCGGGGCACCGTGGGCAATGCTTGGGCCCGTTGGACATCCTGGCATTGAGTTTAGGCCGTTCAGAAATGTTTGACGAGCACAATAACTGTGTGCCCACCAGACGTGAGAAGGCAGGCAGGGCCGGTGCTCCAAGGTGTAGTATCTGTTAGCGGTCTAGTTTCACCACGCACACGCACCCATACATCCGCAGGCCAGGCGTGGCCTGCGGCGTACAATAAAAGGGGTGCGTGTGCTCGAGCACGTCACTTCCGACAGTGACCCTGTGTCGGTGCATCCTTCGCTGCTGCGGCGCTGCCAACCCCCGCGCAAGGGCGACAAGTCACTGAGGCCACTGGTGGCCCCAAAAGGTCAGGGAAGAACACTGGCGACGAGCGGAGGGGGCCCAACCCTCGCTCGCACACCCGTGCCACCTCGGAGCAGGTCCGCTCCATCCCACGGTGTCTACCGCGCTTCTGCGGCCTTCTGCATTTGGCCACGCTGGGGACCTGTGCGCCTGTCTGGGCCTTTGCTTCAGGCCAATTCACCCCATTGGACATTGTGTGGAGGCCACCTGGGTCGGAGGACCCCCCTGTATCGTGGGGAGTCAAGCGGCACTGCTGGGCTCGGAGCCGACCCGCCTTCTGCGACCGCATTCCGTTTCTCACGCATTGCGCGTGAGACGCGGATCGGCCTGGCGCCCTGCTTTTTCTCATGCATTGCGCGTGTGAAGCCTGGAACAGCCAGAGAGCGACTTCCTTGGTGCCTGGGGACAGAGGACTCCAGCGGAGGACGTGCCTACCACACCCCTGAGTGACTCCTACTGTGGCCAGCAGCAGTGCAGCTGTGGGACCAGCGCGCCACACCCGTGTGCTCTTCGAGCTCCTCGTCACCGGGGGAGAAACGCGCCCTGCAGCGGGATCATCACGAGGCGCCCGAGGCCTACAATCACGACGACAACGCTGAGGTGAGCTACGCGACGTCGCAGGGTTTGCGCAAGGTAGGATAGCAGTCAGGAGAGACTCACTAGCGACCCCGTGGTACCACCACCATGGCGGATGAAGACGCACCGGCGCCGGTTATCAACATCCCATTCCAGCATGCCGCGACAGGGGTGCTACCACCATTTAGCGAGGCGGCAGACCCGTCTACGGCTTCCCCGAGATGGAAAATATGGCTGGAAAGGTTGGAAAATTATTTCATAGTCACGAGGGAAACAGATAAAGCGGTGAAGCGGTCCCTTCTACTACACTACGCAGGCGATGAAATATTCAGACTGTTCAAACACCTGCCCAATACAGGAGACGATTATGACGCAGCGGTCGCCGTCTGAACGGTCATTTTGACCCCCAACTGAACGTAGATTTCGAGGTCTTCAAACTGGGTCAAGCGCGTCAAAGGGAAGGTTAGACGATGGACCAATTCCATGCCCGTGTCAGGGAGCTGGCCAGCTCCACCGATGAAGACCAACCAAAGGCCATAAGACGGAAGATCATCCAGGGATGCCGGGACAAAAAACTGAGAGGGGCGATCCTACGCAAGCCGGGCATAACGCTAGAAGACATCTTGATCCTTGCTAGATCTCATGAACTCTCGAGCGTCAGGGCCTCCGCCATGGAACAGGCACTACACCAACCACAGGTCAAAGCAGAGGCCATCAAGGTAGAGCGGGCGGATGCAGTACGACCCCAGCCACGGGGACCACCGCAAAGAGAATATCGGAGAGACCCACCACGAACGCGATGTGGGTATTGTGGACATGAACTTCACGGAGCCAAAGACTGCCCGGCTCAAGGAAAGACCTGCGCGAACTGCGGGATACCAAATCATTTTGCCTCAGTGTGCCGCAAAAGAAATACGTCAAGACCATTCCGGAGGTCACGGGCGCCCACAAAAGCTGTCCGCCAACTGTCATTGGACGAAGCAACACCAGCCAGGGCAGAGAAACACTTACCCACAGTGTACGACGACTCAGAGTCGGAGGATGAGGAGGCGTACATCGTTTTGTTCGCACGAGAACTCAAACAGCGGCGACGGCCACAGCCCACGTGCATTGTACAAATGGCGGGAAATTAAGTTAAGGCCATAATTGACACAGGCGCTACCGTAAATGTGATGGGTCTGCAACAATTCAACAAGCTACGCCCATGACCCGAAATAATGCCATCCAAGACCAGGATTTTTGCTTATGGAGCGGACACTCCCCTACCCTTAAAAGGAAAAATAACAATACCAGTTCAGGCCGATGAGGCACAGGTAATGGCAACAATCCACATCATCAACCGAGAGGCTGATACCCTGATCAACAGTCACACAGCAGAGGACTTGAAGCTCATTGCTTTCGCTAACCGGATAAGATCACACCAGGTGGATGAACTTTTGGCGCGGTTTCCTGAACTGTTCAAGGGCCTAGGCTGCATCAAATGCGAGCCCATCAAACTGCACATAGATAGATCAGTCACTCCCACCGCCTTGCGGCACCGCCGAGTACCCTTCCATCTACGCCCACTGGTGGAGAAAGAACTGGAGGAACTAGAAACTCTAGGGGTCATCGAGAAAGTCACGGGGCCCACCCCATGGGTGTCACCCATGGTGATTGTAGAAAAACCTAAGCAACCAGGCGCTATCCGTCTGTGCATCGACATGCGGCTACCAAACACCGCCATCCGGAGAGAGAGACATCTGACTCCAACCATGGATGACATCGTCGCTGACGTAAATGGGTCGAAGTGGTTCTCGAAGATAGATATAAACGCCAGATACTATCAACTGCCCCTAGCAGAGGAGAGTCGCTTCATCACCACCTTTAGCACCCACCTGGGGCTCCGGCGTTACAAACGGCTAAACTTCGGCATATCGTCAGCGGCGGAGGTGTCCCAAAACACCATCCGTGAACTCCTCTCAGGATTACCGGGGGTCATCAACGTCAGCGATGACATCCTGATACACTCTGCCACAGCATCAGAACACCACAAGCACCTGAGAGACGTCCTAAAAAGACTCAGCATCCATGGAGCAACACTCCACAAAGAGAAATGCCAATTCTTTCAGCCCTCGATAGAATTCTTTGGCTACGTGTTCAATCAGGAGGGCATTCAGATTGATCCAAAGAAATCCAAGGCCATCAAAGACGCCCTCGTGCCAAAGTCTCCGACGGAGGTGAGAAGTTTCCTTGGTATGGCTACATACTGTGGCCGGTTCATACCGGGTCTGGCCACCAGGAGTGAACCGCTACGAGCGCTAACAAAGACGGATGTTCCGTGGCAGTGGGGCCCGAGGTAAGAAGAGGCATTCCGGGGGATCAAAGACGCGCTTTTGGAGAAAGCCACACTGTCCTACTTTGACCCCAAGAAGCGTACGGAGGTGATTGTGGACGCTAGCCCGGTGGGGCTCGGCGCGGTCCCGACCCAAGAACATGAGCCCGGCCAGTGGACGGCGCTAGCGTTTGCCAGCAAGTCTCTAACCCCGACGGAGACCAGATATGCCCAAATCGAGAGGGAGGCGCTCGCCATCAAGTGGGCCTGCGGCCACTTCCACCTCTACTTACAAGGCCACCCGTTCGTAATGGTCACAGACCGCCAGCCATTAGTGTCCCTTTTCAAAGGAACTGCTCCACACCCCCCACCTCGCATTGAACGATGGGTGATACAACTACAATCCTACGAGATGGAAGTCACCTACCGCCCGGGAGCCAAGAATCCCGTGGACTATCTGTCACGTCACCCCTCTCCACAAGAACATGAATCAATGGAGGACGACCGTGAGGAGTATGCTCAGTGGGTAGCCCTTGCGTCATGCCCGAACAGCATGACCGTAGATGAAATAAAAGAAGCCGTGGCAGACGACCATGTGTACCGGAGAACGACTCAGGCAGTACAAGATGGATCGTGGACAGATTACCTGCGCCCGCCCACGTCCTGGGTCGCGGAGGACAAGGAATCACTCACAAGATTCTGGCGGATCCGGCACGAGTTGAGCACCACGGATGATGGAGTGCTACTGAGGGGCTCCCGACTGGTCATACCCCACAGCCTGAGACAACGTGCGATACATTTAGCCCACGGAGGACATCAAGGCTCGACGAAAATGAAGGCGCGCATGAGGGAAAAGGTATGGTTCCCAGATTTGGAGACCAGGGTGGAAGAATACGTACGAGGGTGCATGGCCTGCCAGCTGACGAGTGATCTGGAGAGACCCGTGCCAATAATCACAGAAGAGGCCTGTACCTCCCCCTGGACCAAAATCAGTATAGACTTTGGAAGTTTTCCGGGAGAAGGACATACACTGGTAGCCATTGACTCCTACTCCAAGTATCCAGTAGTGGAGAGAGTTATCTCCACAGCATTTGCTCATGTGGGACCAGTGCTAGAAAAGATCTTCTCCATGTTCGGTTACCCGTCGGAGATCCGAAGCGACAATGGACCGCCGTTCCAAGGGGCAGAATTCGCCACATTCCTTACGACCAGGGGAATTCGACACCGCCGCATTACACCTCAGTGGCCACAAGCAAACGGAGACGTGGAGAGGTTTATGCGGACCCTCAAAAAAGTATTCCGAATCGCTCTGGTGGAACAAACTGATCCCGAGCAAAGACTACACAAGTTCTTAAAAGAGTACAGGGGCACACCCCACTGCGCCACACAAAGGAGCCCATGGACCCTGATGTTCCAAGGACCACGGAGAGACCTCCTCCCAACCGCGCCAGGATGGGCGCCACCCCCGGCCGACACAGAAGAGTCCCAGTCACGGAGACGACAAGAGAACCAATGTGCCAGCACGTACAGGAGGGCCCAGCCGAGGAGCCTCAGCCCGGGGACCCGGGTGATCATTCGGAACAGACGTCCAGGTGGGAAGTTCCAAACCCGATATGAACCAGGCCCGTGGACCGTCACATCTACCAAAGGCACCATGGTCACAGCCAAAAGAGGAGAAGAGGAAGTATCACGGAACACCTCGTGGTTCAAGGCGCTCCCGCAGGAGTCCAGTCAGCGACCGGAAGCTGCAGGAGAGGAGATCCGACCCAACGGAACGGCGACAATCAGCGGAGACAACGCCAACTTCCCGGAAGATCAAGCAGAAGAAAGTGACTCCGCGGCAGTGCCCCAAACACCGGCGGCTGCAACCAGAGACACTTACCAGACTAATGAAGGTGGTAGGGGCAACGCCCGAAGATACAATCTGAGGCCTAACCCCCCACCGAGCCAGATGTTGAAAGACTATGCCTGCCGGCTGGTGCCCTGAGCCCAACATCAATGGACATGCAAGTACCCAGGAGCTCTCATATGACATGCTTGTAAGACTGAATCTGTTTATCTCGTTATCTGTTTGAAAAAAAAACCAATTGCAAGTTGGGGAGGGATGTAGTATCTGTTAGCGGTCTAGTTTCACCACGCACAAGCACCCATACATCCGCAGGCCAGGCGTGGCCTGCGGCGTACAATAAAAGGGGTGCGTGCGCTCGAGCACGTCACTTCCGACAGTGACCCTGTGTCGGTGCATCCTTCGCTGCTGCGGCGCTGCCAACCCCCGCGCAAGGGCGACAAGTCACCGAGGCCACTGGTGGCCCCAAAAGGTCAGGCAGAACACAAGGCGGCACTGGAAATCCTTTGGCCCTAGTACCAGTTAGCCGATAAGGAGCTCTGAGTAGGTAGCCTAACAAATGTGAATCAATGACACAATAAGAAACCGAACAATAGGGTGGGGGATTGCTGAAAGCATGTATAAGTATTTTACGATGTTAAAAACAGAAATCGGAATATACAGATGACACAATGTCAAAGTTTACACAGGAGACACTAAGCTTTACAAACAGAGGGAGGGAGAACATTTCCACGGGCTCTCTTTCCAGTGTAATTATTTAGAAAATGTAAACGCCTTTAATGCCATCATGCAAGTAGGAGGGGCTTGAGAAGCCTGCCCTCGTGAAAATATGCAGTGAAATAATTACATTCTTTCCCTGTTCATTTTCACTTCCTAATATTTGGGTACAAAAACAACTGTTATCAGTGGCACTTTTTTCGTTTGAAATTCTAGAAAAGACAGGGTCAGCTGCATCACTTCCATTAGCTCATGTGCAGCTAAAGCAGGCTGTGTTCCTCTGACCTTCATATGTTCATGGATCTTTGTGGCAAAGTTTAGGATGTTAATCTGCTTTGCACAGGGTAAATAAATATGTGTTAACGGTATTTTCCTACTGTTTTTGATTTATACATGGGCTACTTTTAAAGCACACAAAATTCAACCCAGTGAAAAAGATGTACGAATCAAATACACTAAGTTTATAAAAAGGTTTTGTTGGACAAAAATGTAATGTGCATGATGTATACCTGTGTGCCTTGCCAGCCCTGCATGCCCAACCTGCATTCCTGTGATCCTGGGTTTCTGATTTTTGTCAACACACACACTAATTCCATGTGTGTAAATTGCCTGAGGAACAATCTTTTAATAATAATAGGCTCTGGACCCGGTTCTAAACCAGGAGGAGTGCACCAAGCGTACTGCCCCTATTGTGGGTTGCATGCCTGGAGCGCGGTGGTGGCAGCATACCATGATTGGTGAATTACAGTGGCAGGCTTGTTCCTGTGAGGCGTGAATACACACTTAGAAGCTCAGTCATGTGAAGTTCTGCTGCTGATGATGAATCTGGAATCCTGAACGCAACATTTGTTGTGCATGTTTGTATGTGTGTGTGTTATAGGATGCCATGCTCGTCCAACTCAAAGTCGGCTGCTAAAAAATCCCTGTGACCATTGCTGAGCCAAGCTAACTCTATTTGCTGCAAGTACTGTGGGGTCTTCCCCTGGTGTGCCGCACAAGAGGTATATAGCATTTGATAATGAGCAGTAAATGATTGGCCTATAGCTTCTGTGTCTCACTGCATCGCGCCATCCCTGTCTCGGATGGCCAGGACATGATTCGTGTTCTGGGTGGCCGAATCGTCTCTGCAAGTGCTGTGCCAGGGCGTTCCCCCTCACCATACTGTCACACCCTGTGGTATTTGCCACGGAACAGACATTCCCGATCCACCTTCTCTTGATATTCAGTTATGGCCTCTCGTATCTTGGCCATCTGGGGGCCGTCATCTGTCCCCCGTGCGTGTCTGACTCCACTTGTTTTATCTGGCGCTCCAGTCATGATATTGTGGTGCGTATGTCTTTAAGAATACCCCCGTCTTGGCCATGCAATGGCCTCACACTGTGACTTTTAGTGCCTCCCACATCGTTGCTAGGCATGAGACAGAGCCAACATTGAATTGTAGGTATTCTTCTAGTGTTTCCCCCAATTCAGACACAAACACAATATCTAGCAATGTGCACAAGATGACCCTGCACACCTCAACAATAAGTAATACAGTGTAAATGCTTTTATGCATATAGTCACATGAACTCCAATTGTTCTCCCAAGAACACCCAAAGTCAGATTTCTTCTTTAAGCAATTCTTTTATTCACAGTTGAAGATTAAAACCAATAGCCAACACGTTTCGTCCGTGACCGGACTTCTTCAGGGCTTAAATTAAATATTTCTATATGGCACAGCTTCAGATTGGTCTTCACACTTGAGTTTCAAAATGTTTTCAATAAATAAGGAAATCATGTATCAAAGATGTGCCAAATGTCTGAATTTTCAATGAGAGTAGAACAGTAAGTGCCGTCAATAAGGTACCGGTGTCTCATAGTTCGTGTGGACGACCACACGAACTACGAGACGCCGGTACCTTATTGACTGCACTTACTGTTCTACTCTCATTGAAAATTCGGACATTTGTCCGGCTGGGTCGAGGTGTGGCTGTTTGTGGTCCCTCAGTGGCACTATATAAAAAGGCGTCGGAGGTGGTGCTGATCACAGGGCCTGACCATTCATTCAAGCTTCTTCAACAATAATATTAGGCCAGTTGGCAGAGAGGGGGTGTTGCGGTGCACAGAATGCGCCTCCATGGCTAAATATCACCCAGGGGCCCACCGGTGCCATGCAGGGTGGAGCTGTTTGGATCCCTCTGCAGCGTATATCATTCTGGCCGCATAGCTAATTATGAGGTGGCTTACCGATAAGGTGTATCGCACTTCCTATCTGGAGTTTTCAGGGCAACCCCTGCTCCCGGGTGGCCCTCCAAGGCCGTGCGAGGTTATGCCTATCTACCCGGCAGTGCAGCAAAACCCATGACGCAGCCCCAGTCCATGTATGCCTCACCTTGATGTTCCCCCGCTGCACTCCCGCTGAATGTAGTACCTTGAGTGTGGAGCGCGCTCGCTGGTCGTATCTCAAATATTCTCCCACGGACGAGGGAACGCCGCTCTTTCCTTATCCCCCAGCACAGGTTGCCACACATGCCCATTGCAGGGGATGCAGACTTGCCAACTTTCGTGGGCAGCTCAGCTCGCAGTGCAGTGCTTCGACGTAATCGCTGCTTTTTGTATTCCGCAAATGGCACAGTCGAGTGCTAGTTTGCTTCCCGGTTCAGTGAGCAAGGTTGATGGCAGGATGCCCTGCCTGATTCAGGATAAATATTGATTGATAAATTCAGGGCGGACAGAGCCTCACTACAGTACAGCTATCTTGTTGCACGCACCATAGCATCTCCCCTTGTTTGATCTACTTGAGACCAGGCAAAGTAAACTAAAAAATGGCATAGACAGTGAAAAGCGTGGCTGGGTAGTGTCTTGCGCAAAAAACAATAAATGAGTAGAAAGAAATATATTACAAATGAATATTGCTCAAGGGAACACTAAGGCAATGGCCACCAGAGTGCCCAAAACAGTCTCCTGTAAAACAGAAGACGGTAAAGTGTAAACAATAATTGGTCCCGAGCAACAGATTACAGCAGTAAGAGAAAATGTATTTCAAAATTTCAGTCCAAATGAGTCCTCCAGACAATGCCTTTACACAAAAAGTTGTTTAATTTTCTTTATGTGAGTCAATCAAAACATAGATTCTGAGGGATGATCCTCTCGGCTTGGTATCATCCAATGTAGCCAAACAGCCAACATGTGTTTCGTCCTGGGCAGGTAAAACGCCCAATGACTTCCTGAGGGCGAAGAGTTTATAAAGATCTCGTCATCAGATTGAGCATAGGACTAAGTAAAATTCCCATATATAAATGTTCTAATATCAAATTCACTTCCGATTGTTTCTTATTATGGTCCAACCAGACGTCCAATTGAGGTGAATGTAAGTTATAACTGTTCCACATTAGTACCTATTCGATTGATGCTTTAGGGGTATTATCAGTGAGATTACTGCTCAAAAGACAGTGATCCAATCTTTAGTCATCTCTCAGCTGCATTACGGTAACATCTGATATCTCGGTGTCACTCAGTCGCAGCATAGGAGACTCCAAGCGGGCCTCCGTGGACTCAGCACTTCTCAAACTTCATTGCCACACGTTTAAGAAGGGCCTTGCTTTGAAAGCTCTTTGCTATTGTTACAGAATTTTTAAAAAGACTGGTGCAGCCTACCTGCATCGTCTCAATACACCTTTCTTCTCCTTTGAGACATCTCAGCTCTTCTGAGGCCTTGTTAGCCAAGGTTGAAAAAAGTTTGCATTGGTGGGAGCTCTTTTAGCTTCCTTACACCCCAGTTATAGAATTATCTTCCTCTTTAGCTGAGGCAATCCAGGACAGAACTCTTTTTCTGAAAAAATCTAAAAACCTGTCTCTTCAAGCTATCTGTGATTTCTGTCAGGAGCATGACCTACTAGCGCTGGGACACTCGCTGTCAAAGTAGCTATGCGTTTTTCAAGCTTCTTCACCTTTATTATTATTATAATACTAATATAGTTTATGTTTGCCAGAGAAGGAATACTTGTCAAAAGGAGGCTTTTCAGATGAGTTTAGTAGTTGATGTTACATTAATGAATTTGAATAAAACAATACAGCTAACTGGAAATGTTGTCTTTGTCATGCCTTTACATACTTGGACAACATAGTTCTGTTACTATAGTAAACGTCGTTATACATAAATGAGAGAATGTAAGCAATTTCCCATATTTATAATGGGTATGGTTCTTCTAAGAAGTTGGAGTATTAGTTGAGAAGGTGAGAAGGTGAGAGCCCACCTCAAATAATAATCACAATCCTTGTCAGGGTGAACCACTAGTGACCATAATAAACCAGTGCTTAAAATTTTGATAGACTGGCAGCAGGCTGTCAGGCTTAATTTTGATAAAATGTGTAAAATATTTCTGCAGTACTCAAACAATAATAAAGTCAAAACACTATAGAAGAAATCTCAAACCAATTAAAAAAAATATAGAATATGTTATTAAATACAATTTTACCAAATGATAAAAATTCAATAAGTAGAATCAGAGATATGAATTCTTAAACTTGATATAAAAATATCACCAAAAAGCAGAAAGCGCCAAACACTGTTTTATGGTCATGCTAGACAAGGTCAATGTCAAAAGTTAAGTATGACTGATACCAATTGAATTTTATTCAATTGTATGACTGATTCCACCTTCTAGGACAGGGAACAAAGCCTGCAGTTGCTCGGTAGACCATGCGTGGGATCACTCAATGGGATTTAAGTGCAGTGAAACAAAAGTGAAAAAAGTGTAAGATTAAAATTAGAATAGAAAACATGCAGTGCAGCTATTTGTTTAAACTGCATTTTTTGCTCTGTTCCTGTTTTTAATATGAAAGAAGCATACAGCTATTAAAGTTTTTCACTGTATGTTTTCTATTCTAATTTTAATCTTACACTTTTTTCACTTTTGTTTCACTGCACTTAAATCCCATTGAGTGATCCCATGCATGGTCTACCGAGCGACTGCGGGCTTTGTTTCCTGTCCTAGAAGGTGGGTTGTAAGGTATCTCAATGACTCAGAGGTGCCCCATCCCAACCTTTTGGATGACCAAATGATAATATTATAAGATCACTTACAAGACATTGATTGGAATCCATCTCTGGACCTTGGATCTCACCCGCTTTCGCTGGGAAGTAAATGCGTTGGGCAGTATATTTGATATAGGACTCTCTAGGTTATCTAATGAGCACCTGCAGGGCTTAGAGTCTTAAGAGATGAGAGTATTTGTTTGATTCTCTCAATAGACCCCCAGGCTTTATGTGTTGAAAAGTAAATCAGATAGCCAATCATGGAAACACAATTTTTTTTTATTTTTTATTTTTTACATCCCATCATGGCCACTCAGAGCTGATGCTCCGTCTTGATCCCTCCTTCCAAACTAACTGAGCGGCATCCCTCTGCTGTGTTCTCCCACCTTGAACAAGTTTCCAAAACAGGAATGCTGGCTGAGCACTCGAAGATCTTTTTCGCACATCTCTGATTCTGCATCACAGAGATATGTGTTGTGACGTCCCAGCTTATGGCGCTGCAAGGATGGCGCCTGGAGAGCTGAGAGTACTTTGGCTGGTACCACAAGAAATGCATCGGGAGGCCACCGGTCTCCGCTTCCAACCTGGTAACAATGCCACCAACCCTCAGCCCGCATCCCGATTTGAGGGCCACGCACTGTGTTGACTGCCATCTGGACGGAAGGGGCGGCCAGCGGGAGCAACGGTGAGAGCTTCGCCTGAGGTCGCGAGACATAGCGCACCATCCCGCCCATGTAACGCCTTGGTCTGAGGAGTGGACCTGAGTTCTCCGAGCATGATCCATGCCCCGAAGCTGCATGTTCCGCGGGGTGAGTCTCTAGCCTGCTTTGGCGACTTTTGGTCATCACAGGGAGAACACCCCACCCCACCGCTGCCGAGACCCTAAATCGTGTGCCGGCCTGATTTTCCGATCTGTCCCTGCGACATTGCTTTACCGTACTGGGAATCATATTGCTAATTGGAGTGAACAGCCGCTGGAGGAGCCTGGGGCCAATGAAGAGTGCTGCGATGGACTAAGTTACCGTGCTATTATTAGCCAAAAAAACAACTTTGATGATTGGGGACACGGAAGCTGCAATGCGAACTAAGATGGACTCCGCCAGTGTTCCCTGACCGAACATCGGAGAAATCACACGCAGGCAAGATCCTGAATCCTATTTGTGTGAGAAGTGTGTGTGCACAAGGGAAAGCGGAACTTTCACGGATGATAACTGCAGGGTTTCACCTTTGTACCTCTTCGCCGATTGTCGTGTGTGCCCTGTGGCGCGACCCCGCGCGCCCCGGTAAAAGGAAAAAGCAAATGGCTGCACGGAGATAAGTAAAACTTTATTGAGACGGTTGTTGCAATGCAGGTCAAGCACTCCCCCTTACCTCCCCTCTCCCCTTCTATTCTTCATTATAACGCTGTCCATCACAGCCGCACTGAGAGCTGTTGAACCCCTACAGTACAGTGAGTATGCCAACACGAATTGGCAATAACTTCCATACCCCGCGACACGCTATGGACACCATACTGACTGAGAATGGGGCACAATATTGTAAAAATACGCTGGATGACGTGCGACCACACACACTGAACACCCGCACTGCTGTGGCACCTATTTGAAATAGCGCCGGTCTGCACCCAGCTTGATGCAACCTCCCTCCCCACTGATATCTTTGAAGTGAGGCCTCCAAGCGCCTGCCAGATGGACTGAGTTCCTGAGGTGCAATCCATCACCCGCGCATTGAGTACCCACGGGGGTGTGGACTACGCTTGACCGGAAGTGACTACTGAGGGGGAGGCCACACACGATTTTCTGAGCTGGGGAACCACACAGACAACAGACAGTGCACTACACTGGACCATCAGGTGACACCAGCTCCACGCAGCATAATGGGGAAACCAAGGTTCTCACAGAACGCAACGGGACCATAAACCACACCGGAAAACCTACCAAATACCCGTGCCTCCTCAAGACACCAGCAACCCCTCGGACCCATACTTGTCCTCTACCACTTTGTGCTACTACTATTGGTCATCGACCAGTACTCAAGCATATCCCCTATCCTGCTCACCCATCAAGACATTGAATCTGCAAACTTGCCGCCGACCACTGAGACCTAGCAGTTTGACCGATGCCCAGTAGAGCTACCTTGATAGCTATAGAGGAGATGGGCTTTGGACTTCCCCCTCGGCCGTCACCTACCCAGCCAGACTTTGGACAGACTTTCCTTCATCTCTCCGCTGTATCTCCCTCCTCACCGCTCTACTCCTCTCTACTTTCCGGCTACTGACCTCTGCCCTCTTCTATCCCGGCCCTTAGTCCCCACCCTGCTTATCTGTGAATTTTCCCTCGTCATTTGAGACCTAGCTATTTTGTCTGATGCCCGATGGAGCTACCTGGTTTAGCTATAGGGGAGACAGGCCGGGGATTCCCTCCTTGGACGTCACCTACCCAGTCGGTCTTTAGCCAGACTTCCTTTCGTCTCTCCTGTCGTCTCTTCCCGCATCCTACCTCTATTATGTCTCTCCTTCTCTCCTCTCTCAATGTTTTGAGACTGAACTATTTTGTCTGATGCCCGATGGAGCTACCTGGTTTAGCTTTTGGGGAGATGCGCCGTGGATTCCCTCCCTTGGTCGTCACCTACCCAGTCGGCCTTTAGACAGACCTAATTTTGTCTCTCCTTGTTGTCTCTTCCCCTATACTCCCTTTCTCAACTTCCCTGCCCCCTCCCCTCTACGCTCCATTTCTTTTGCCCTCAATGTTCTTTAAATGTTTTCCCATTGAGACCTAGCTATTTGGCCAATGCCCGGTGGAGCTACCTTAGAGCTATAGAGCAGATGGGTTTTGGGACATCCCCTTCGACCATCACCTACCCAGCCGGACTTTGGGCAGACTTTCCTCCGTATTTCCGCCGTATCTCCCTCCCACCCCTTTACCCTTACCCCCTTCTCCTCTACACTTCACTTATCTCGTGTTCTATGCTCTTGTAATTGTTTGTCTAGAAACTGATGTAAATTGGAACTGACGTGATCTTGTAATTTTGTGGAACCTCATGTAAAGCGCTCTGGGCGATCATACCAATGCAACCTACAAGATTCGTTAAAACTCTTGGACGCAGTAGAAATTTGGAGCTCCAACCCATCACAGCAGGCACTCAAAATGTATATTAAAAGCAATGTCCACTCCTGGTCCTTCCATTCGGCAGAGCGCAGCTGGTACAACGTAAGCATGCCTGGTCAGTCATATCAGGGTTTAAGCCAGGGGTTGTGGTGCCACACTTGTCGTGCACCTATGCAGTGTTTCCTGTATCACTTGCCAGGCTGGAGCCGTACAAACACTAACATAATGTACAGGGGATGCGGGAGCAGTAAGGAAACAATTGAGCCAATGGTATGTCTTTGTCCCGCACTCCTTAACGATCGAACGATTCGGCTATGGGGTGAATGGAACAAACTTGGTGTTCACTCCTGTTGACAAGCCATCCTTGCATCTATGAATCCAGATAATCTAGTGCTTAACATACGGTTCACTAAGTTTGTTACAAGAGCAGTAAAAGGACTTACAAACTGTGAGAGCCAGCAAGTCAATAATTGTTAATTTACACTGGGCAGCACTAAGCATGTTGTGTCGCTGATCCGTTTGCTTTACTATATTATTTGATAGTGGCTGAACCTGGTATTTTGTACATCATTCTTTTATTGTACCCTACCCTTCTTGATTTTGAAGTTTCTACCATCTTACGTTGGGTTCTTAATTATTCATAAATAGAATTGCATCATCAGTGACTAAAATGAATTATCACAGTTTTAATTGTGTCTTAACCAAAAGGACTCCTCGTTTAAAGGTAGCTCACATTATAGAGCTACTACAGGCCATATTCTCAAGGAGCTATCGTCGAGTTATTGGCACCTTAATGCAGTCAAAGTCGCAATAAATATATCGCCCCATTCAGAAGTTGATGCTAACAGCCCATATCATCAATTTACCTGCGATAGCAGGTGCAAAAAGACATCACAACAGATGACCCCAAAACTATCGCTAATGAGATGCAGAGTAGGGGTTCCCGAGCAAAAAGCCACATCAGCATCACTCCGCAACATTCTCATCGACCAGTCACATCGGCGATAAGTTCACAAAACAAGCGACAGGGCACGTTAGCAGCTGGAAACTAACACCTGCATAACACACAAGCAGAGGGCAGAGGCTATTTAGACCAGCACTCAACAACTTGAATTGTGTCTTAAAATAACAAAAAGTGCACTAAACCAGGGAGTACTCCCCTCTAGACGCCCCACAATGTAGTACAAAGTCCCACAGCAAATTGCACTGCAAAAAGGTTTCAGCACTCTTGTATGCACATATTACTTTGTCATATTGCAGTCCACAATTATAGACACAGTAAAGAAGAATTGTCCAAATTCTGTGGTATATGTTTTCAAATGCAGTTTTCACTTTATTTTTTCATCAAAGGATTCACTTCACAATTCCATAAAGCATAGCCACGCGTTTCATCTACTGAGAGACGTCTTCAGGGCTTGAATGTATGGTGAAAAAAGTATTGCATCATGTCTCGTGGTATTTCTATTCCAGTAAGAGCTTCCTGATAACTGCCCGACATGCCTGTTAAGGGAGAATGTTCAAAGAAAAAAGAGAAACTAACACCTGCTCTGACCTGGTGTAAAGTCGGACCACAGCCAGCACCAAAATAGGGAGCCCAGGCCAGAGCCACACCTGAAGGGCAACAGATGCCATGGAGCCACACATCATGCAGCTGGGTGCCCCAACAGGGCCAAAACACCCACTGCCGCCACCAAGAGGATCCCCTTTCCCCAGGCATCTCCCCAGGCCAAAGACATGCCATATCAACCACACTGAATCATGTACCAAATATTCTGCCTGATGTTGCACAATCACATCTGGCGACATGCATGTGTTGTCAAAAAAATGAGCATTACACATTCACCTTGGAAGCAACAAATGAAAATTTATTAAAATAAACACAGAACACAAATGAAGACACATAGCAGCACTCCTCGGGACACTAGGGAGACAGAGACAGAGCTATACGGACAGAGAGGGGAAGAGAAAGATAGGCAGACAAAATGGAGGAGGGAGAGATAGACGGACAACGAGAGAGAGAGCGAGATAGATGGACAGCAAGGGGGAGAGAGATAGACAGACAGAGAGGGGGAGAGAGAGATAGACGACAAAGAGGGGGAGAGAGACATAGAGAAAAGAAGAAAGGGACAGGGTGAGAGAGTGCCGACCCTGCGCCCCCAGGCCACACTGTTCACCTGCTGCCACCGGGGTGTCTCCAACCGCACGCCGGTATGAAGTGCAGTTCACCAGGTCCCACATCTGAGACAGATCCGTCATCTGAAACAGAGTCCAGATACCTGAATGGAAAAGTACATACAATTACACACAACATCACTGCCTGTCCGCCCCTGCACCTCCAGGTGGCTGCACCCCAGCCCCCGCGCACCCAACCAGCTGCACCCCAACCCCTGCGCACCCAGACCTCACTGTTCACCTTCCACCACCGGCATGTAGGAATTAGGGCCCACCACGTGCCGGTGCAAGCCCCAAGCCCTGGGGGCCGCGGACATGACACCCTCCACATCATGCAGCTCCGTTCCGCGGGCCCCCAGGTATCAAATTTATTGCTGGGTCTTGATTTCTCCATGAAAAAGGACATACCAGTGCACCCCGCATCATCACAGGCAGCACACCCGCTCAGCCTCATGGGTGCCACCAACGCTGTTAACCAAGAGGCAACGCAATGCCTCTTGGTTCACAGCATTGTTGGCACCCATGAGGGAAAAAGTAGCGGTACACACTGGCAGTAGCAGCATATGAAAAAAAAGGAAATGAAACATTGAGTGCCCTGAGCGTAGCATTAGAAACAGTACAATACAGATAGTACGGTAGAGAACAGTGCCATAAATTGTAGCCTAAGCAGTGCTAAAGTAATGTAAATATAAGTAGTAGTTGCGTGGAGTATGACTACTATAAGAAATAGTATTAAGCCAAAGGACACCGCAATGTAAGCATTAAGCATTTGATTCGTCATGTAGCAGGAGGATGTTGTTGATGATCAATCCACGATTGCGCACATGAAATTCTGATTGGAATGATTTCTCAGTTGCTTTGATCTTATCCTCCCCAGCAAGTGTGTGGAATTTATTGTTGTCAGTCACACCTCAATGAAAAACCACACAGCCCGGGAGAAGAGGGTAGGGTTTGCAAATTGGATGGGAATGGGGGTTTTCGGGAAAGTTTAGTAGAGAGGAAAAAAACAAAAAGCATGGACAAACAACAAATGAAGAGAAACAAATCTTTGGATTCAAAGATATTTATTAATCTTCTAAGGTTCATAAAGGAAGTGCACTACTGCATGCATGAAGTTGTTTGCTAAATGGATGGTTAGGTTACTGAAAAGTAGTACTACTACTTACTGCAACTTACTAGTAACTAGTAATTAATTACGCAATTTCACTTGCCTCTCTGCCATCAGAGAGAATAAAGAGTAGACTTATTATTAGAACATTAAATTAGTTTAAAAAAAGCAAAGACGTATATCAAATAGCTGGAGGGATGAATTTGAAGCAGAGATCAAACAAACGCACAGTCACACTCGTAGAAGTAAGTTCAAGTTCACAACAATAAGATTTAAAAGATAAGGAGAATTTAAGAGGATACTGTAACTGTATGTTGTAGTTGTCCTGTTGAATTTGTGAAGTTGATGCATCCAGCCACTCCTCTTATTCGCGGTACTCCTTCATTCCATCTGATGCTCCGTCGATCAATCTTGGTGATCAGACACACTGTCCACTGCCTGTGGATTGCGGGATTGTGGATCGTTAATGGTAAGCCTGAGTAGTACGTCGTTTGTTCCATGGCACAGGATAAAAGTCGGCCTGTAATTGTTGATGGAAAAACAAGAAGTGATAAAAACACCACGGCTGTGTAGTGCAAAAATAACACTCTCAGTTTCAGAGTTGACAGTATCACTCCCAAAAATCCAGAACACCCCATATTACCCTCCCAAAAACGTGCAATACTGCTACCTCGCAGAGGCCTAAGTTCAAGTCGTGCCAAAACGCACTCAGAAAGTAGGCCCAAAACCCCCCTTTTCCACCATGGATTTTCTTCAAACCACTTGCAACCAAAATTAGACATTCGCACGAGTGCTCCAAGACCCGGCCAGAACCCAGTCGCAAAAATCTAGAACACCCCCAAACACATGCAATACTGCAGTGCCAACCCTAACGAGCCCTAAGTTAAAAATAGTGCCAACCGCTTTCTGCAACTAGGCCAAATCCCCCTTTCCCACAATGGATTTTCTTCAAACCACTTGCAATCAAAACTATCCATACCCAGCGTTGCTCCAAGACCCCCCAACCCCTCCCAAACACCAGGAACCCCCCCAAACAGCCCCCCGAAAATGCTAAAGTGAGCGAAATGTCTGAAAATGGAAACACTTTTTCACCTCCGATTTTCTCCAAACCACTTTTATCAGGTATTAGACCTTCACAGCAATGCCCCCAGACCCGTCAACCTGGGCGAAAATAAGTTTAAAACCCCCAAACAGCCAAAAAGCAAAACCGCAAAAAGTGAGACTTAGCAAATTTCGGGCCTACCTGGAATTCAGTCCAAATGTGCTCTGCAGCTAGGCCCTAACTCCCCTTTTCCACCATGGATTTCCTGAAAAACAAATGCAATCAACATTAGACTGTGCCAGCAGTGCTCCCAGACCCCAAAACCCACCCCCAATAACCTAGAAGCCCTCCAAACAGCACCCCAAAAACAGGCAAGTGAGCAAAAACGGAAAAACTTTTTCACCATGGATTTGGTCCAAAACACTTGATTCCGATATTAGACCTTCCGAGCTATGCCCCCAGACCCCTGCAGCCACCTGCAAAAAATCAGAACACCCCTAAACAGGCAAAAAGCAAAAATGCAAAAACTCATAGTTAAAACATTTTCAGCCAACCAGTCAACATCGGTCCAAACGCGCTCTGCAGCTAGGCCCTAACTCCTCTTTCCCACCATGGATTTTCTTCAAATCATTTCCAATCAAAATTATTATGCTATCCCAGAAGTGCTCCCAGACCCCCACACCCTCCCCCACAAATCTAGAACACCCCCAAACAGCCCCCCAAAAACATGCAATACTGGTATATTCAAAACATGGCAACTTGCACTGTTCACAAAACATTGCTGTTTTCAGCACTGCCACTACTTCGATCCTCTTGAAACTTACCTGGACAGTCACTTGTTTCGGCTATTCACAAGACTCTCGGCAAGGCAGAACAAAATCGAACCACTGCGCTCTTTGAAGAAGAAGAAGAAGAAGAAGGTCTACAACTAGTTTTCACTTAGTTTTCACCCAAATACACGCGCCGGCAAAACACCCAAAAAGGCCACAATTCTGTCAATTCTGGACCAAAGAACACCAAACCCCCTTAAAACCTTGCCAACATCATTATGAACGAGCCTGCATCGGGCCCGAGCCCTAGAATCAGCGTGAACCATACCAACTTAAACCCAAAAACCCTAGTAAATCGCACTGAACCCTAAACCGTAGATATGCTTTGTCTGTCTGTGTCAAAGAGCCTAGGTATGCTACATCAGGAGGATGCTTCAGTCAGTGGTGCCTGCATGGCCCTGCCGCAAGCATGGGCCAAAAATCCGTACCGCTCAAGAATTCGCGATTTTTCTGTACTTTCGCGAGATTTGTGAAATACCGAAAACAGCAAATTTTGCAAACATAACCGATATTTGGCCCAAGGTTGAGGCAGTGCCATGCAGAGGGTCAAGGCAGGCACCACTGAGTGAAGCAACCTGATGTAGCATACCTAGGCTCTTTGTCAGACAGACAAAGCATGTCTAATTGTATGCAGCAAGCCACATAGCCCCAATTTTACGTGAACTGCTGTCTGGCGTGGACTCTGCCTGGCATAACAACAACAGTACACTGCCTCACCCTCAATGGCCAATACATACCACGAATAGACAGATGTGTAGTCCTGCTGTAGTAGTTGTTGTAGACTGGTTTACCTGTTTGCCACTCACAAATTGGCCATAGTTCTTCCGTAAACCGACGCTGATGATCCATCCATCCCAGTGAGTGACTGTAAAGAAAAAAGATATATTATTTAATCAATCATCATGGTATATTGGCAATTGAGTCCGCTCCAAGGACATTTTGCATAGTTTGTCAAATGCAATATAGTGGCCCCTGAATTTGAAGTACAATTTTAATTAAACAAGGTAAAAAAAGAGTTGTTGACATGATTTACAATTACTTTGTGAAAGATTAAATAATAACTAAGACAAGACATATGAATCATCATTTCATGCTCAAAAAACAAACAGCAATTGGTTTCATCAGAGCCAGACGGCCATTGCTGTCCCCTGCATGCCATCTTCTCAATTATTCATTACCTGTTCTACTTTTTGTCCGCATCTTCTTCGGACAGTGCGGGCCCACAGGGCAGCCTCTCCTGTCAATATCAGAAGTAACTCTGTCAGCAATCAGCAAGCATGTAGTCAGTCAGTAATTTCAGTCCCACTTGAGGGGACTCGTCGTAATCCATCCATCTGCCTTGAGGGAAATGGATAGGGGGCGTCTGGAGAAGGAGTACAATGGAGCATGATTGAGTTGTGAACTTGTGAGCCTCAGGAATGCAGAATGCAGCAGCTTCAAATTAATAAGGAATATAAGATGACGACAGTGCTGCTGATGGACTTGTTGTGATTAGGTGATTAGAGTTTTGTTGTGGTAGAAGTTGCAAAACAAAGAAAGACACACAGGAATAAAAGTGAATAAGGACGAAAAAAAGGAAGTCATTTTCAGGGCTCGGTGTCAGGGAAGTAGAAATCGTCCTCAAACTCCATGAATTGAGATGGGAGTAGGTCAGGTAACAGAGAAGAATTTCCGTCACCTAAGTCGGTGTCCTCTTCTTCCTGCGTGCATTCACATACTTTGTAATCTGATGGTATCAAGTGCTGATTCATCTTGATCAGTGTTAACCTCTCCACATTTTTGGCCGAGAGGCGGCTCCTTTTTGAAGTTACAATGACACCAGCAGCACTGAAAACACGTTCAGAAGACACACTAGCGAGTGGGCAAGACACATAATTTATAGCCAGGTTGGTGATCAGTGGCCATAGAGCCATTTTCCTATTCCATTACAGCAATGGGTTCGTATTAACAAAGACCTCTGTTGGGTGATCCAGATAGGCCTGCACCATCGACTCAAGGTTCTCCACTGTTGCTCCACTTTGTGTACCATCTGTGGCCTTCTCAGCACTGAAACGAGCAAACCCTTGATGAGTTAGCCAATCCGCTTCCGACAATATTATGGCTGGGCCTAGTGCAGGTGAGGATGATGATAACGTTGCTGCTGGTGTTGTTAACGGCTGTGAGGGTAAGTGACTCCCTTCGCCTACAGATTCAGAAGTGGAACTTGACGCTGGATGGCCTGCTGATTCAGTTGGACTTCTGCCGGCTCCTTGAATTTTCTGCCTAACTTTTTCGAACCGAGTGGCTGACACAGCTAGCCAATGTTTGTACTTTGAAACATCTGCTTCATCAAAAAGAATGAATGCTTTGCTGGCCACTGCCTTTTTGTACCGTGGATCCAGAATAGTGGCGCAAATGTAATGTTGTTCTGTATGTATGTTTTTAAGCCTTTCATTGGCTACTAGGCGGCTTAATAACCTCTCGGCCAACACATATGCGTCTTGATTTTCAACATCATCTCTGAACGTTGAAGACACCGCCTTCAGTTGGTGCTCTAGCATGACCAACAATGGGATAGCTTTGCTCAAAGAACAGTCCTCCCTGCTGACTTCACGCGTGAATACCTCAAAAGGACGAAGCATGTCTGTCAGGCTTTTAACTAGCTTCCATTCCTCCAACTCTAGCCTCATGTCTTAAAAACTGTGTCCAGGTCAACAACTGCACTTGACTTGTCTCTAACCCCTGCAAAAGAGACCCAGTGTGCAGTGATGCACATGTAATCAAGGGCTTGGCAACTGGTCCACATGTCTGTTGTCAAGTGGATAGTGTGAACAGCACTCTTCTGGAAAGCTGCCCCAATCACCTCCAGCACATCTTGATGTAGTGCTGGAACCGCAACTCTGGCAAAATAGGACTGGCTAGGAACCTTTCATTTAGGGCAGACTGTTGCCACTAATTCTAGAAACCCCACCCCTTCCACGAAAGAAAAAGGGAGAAGGTCCAGCGCTAGCATTTTAGCCAGCTTTGCGTTATACAGACATACCGTTTGGTGGTTGCGTTCAAATGGCGCCTCCGACCACAACATTCCGCGAATGGTGGGCTGGATCATTTTACGGGATGATGATGATGACGTCTTCAAACCAGTTAGGCCCAGTGATGTCGTTTTTCGCATTGGTGTCTCTCCCAGACTCTTAGTGTGCCTCATAGATGTTGCAGGGGTAGAGGGTGTGGGCGATACCACTGCAGTGCTGCTGCCAGCAGATCTGGGTGTACCAGAAAAAATGTCTGTCGCTTCTTCACTTCCCCCCTGCACGATCAGCCTCTCATCATCATCAGATGCAATATCAAGGGATACATTTGGATTTGTTTTTCTTTTGCCTTCCTCGATCTTCCTCATGTGTGCTTCCCAAATGATAGTGTGGTGTTGCTTGAGATGACCTCTCTGGCCTTTCGGTACCATAGTTGGTACCAAGCTTACCCCGACTAACGAATACTTTACAAATCGAACAAACGCCCATGTTTTCCGCCTTTGCGCTAACAGTAAAGAAGTCCCAAACTGGGGGTTGGTGATGTCTGCTGAAGGTGGAGGTGCTACTTTGACTTTCAATACCAGATGAAGTGGAGGATGGGCGTGGTTGAATTCATTTCTGTTGTTCACTTACAGCACCACTACTTGAGGTTGAGCTGGATGGAGGTCCATGCTGGCCCTTCTGACTAAAAATATGGAAGCTGTAGGTCTTGTTGGTGTTGTAGTTAACGGTGGTGGTACCAGTGCCACGCCGCCAATATCCCAGTCAGCACCCATTCAGGATAGGGTCAAAATGTGTGTCTGCTGCATGCCCGCTGGGGCTGGAGTGACCGACTGTGATGACTGGGTCGTCGTCAGACTATTCATCAGCAGCAGAAGACACCACTTCTTGTTCGTCGTCATCACCCTTAAGTCGAAGGCTTGCGGGAGCCTTCCTTTTAGGCTTAGCTACCTTTGTCAGCTCATGGCGTGACTCACTCTCAGACTGCATTGCTGGGTTCCAATCACGATCAAGGTCATCAGAATGAAAGGGGCTTGAAGAAGAACTTGTAGTAGTATCCCTCCTTGACCATTTTCTTGCTGGGGATCTGGAAGACAATGGATCATCATCAGGAGGAGTGGCTTCCTCGGATGATACCTCCTATTGAATATCAATTTCCTGATGTGCCCCTGCTTCTGAAGGAACAAGCATTGTAGGCAGTTGTGCCGCTCCATAAACCTCTAGTTGCACCTCTCTATGCACCTGTCCATGCGCCTCTCCTTGCGCCTCTACTTGCGCCTCTCCTTGCGGCTCTACTTGCGCCTCTCCTTGCCCATGTACTTGCGCTTGTACTAGTTGCACCTGTGTTTGTGGCTGTGGTTGTTGAACAGTCATCAGCTGAGTTACACCCGGCGTTGCTTGGATGGTACTTTCTTGTGATGAGCGAAGATCACTGGTCGATAGTGATTGAACAACCAAAGTGGCTGCCGCAGCAGCACTCATGTTCTTGGACCTAACTTGGTGTGGTGGCACTGAGCCCAATGAAGCGGTGGTGCTGCTTCCAGCTTGGTCCCCGGCGGACACCGCTCCTGCTGCAGGCGTAGTTTTTTTCCCCAAAAAAGGTGTTGGTGGGTACACCAGTCTCCTTTGTAGGTGGTGCCACTTGCTTCTTCTGCTCCTTCTTACTGGCAGTGGCACTGGCAACTTTTTTCGCTGAGGCGCTACGGCCAACTTTCTCTGGGGCCATATTTTAGAGATGTCAGAACAGCAGGCCGCAGTTGCATGAGTTGCAGAGTTGTCTTGTCTGTGGCCAAACGTGACGTCAAGTGACGTTGTGCTGCACACACCGCTGCAGGACTTCTTCCTGGCACTGGTGGTTCTCTTGTGCACCTAAAAGCAATGGAAGCCTGGAGAAATATCAGTTATACACCCCAAAAGTCGAAAAACACTCAAAAATCACCATACTCCAATGCCATCCATGCCCTCAATGATGTTTAAATTCAAGACACCCAACAGAAAGACTAGGCCCATGCACCACTGAGTATCCCTGGGCATAATGGTTGAAATCAAGGCAAACTGGGTGCTTGCCTGAGCATATTGCCTGGCTTCAAAATGGCCCCTTGACCCCCACCACATGGCCAGACCCTGCCTGTACCAGGCCTCAAAATGGCCCCCATCTCATGGCCAGGCCCCAACACCCACCCAAAAAGTCGAAAAACACACAAAAATCACCACAATCCCATGCCATCCATGCCCTCAATCATGTTTAAATTCAAGACACCCCACAGAAAGACTAGGCCCATGCACCACTGAGTACCCCTGGGCATAATGGTTGAATGCAAGGCAAACTGGGTGCAGGCCTGAGCACACTGCCTGGCTTTAAAATGGGCCCTAGGCCCCCTCCACATGGCCAGACCCTGCCTGTACCAGGCCTTAAAATGGCCCACACCCTCATGGCCAGGCCCCAACACCAACCCAAAAAGTCGAAAAACACACAAAAATCACCACAATCCCATGCCATCCATGCCCTCAATGATGTTTAAATTCAAGACACCCCATAGAAAGACTAGGCCCATGCACCACTGAGAACCCCTGGGCATAATGGTTGAAAGCAAGGCAAACTGGGTGCAGACCTGAGCACACTGACTGGCTCCTAAATGGAACCTTGACCCCCACCACATGGCCAGGCACTGCCTGTACCAGGCCTCAAAATGGCCCCCACTCACATGGCCAGGCCCCAACACCAACCCAAAAAGTCGAAAAACACTCAAAAATCACCTCAATCCCATGCCATCCATGCCCTCAATGATGTTTAAATTCAAGACATCCCACAGAAAGACTAGGCCCATTCACCACTGAGGAACCCCTGGGCATAATGGTTGAAAGCAAGGCAAACTGGGTGCAGGCCTGAGCACACTGCCTGGCTTCAAAATTGCCCCTTGACCCTCACCACATGGCCAGGCCTCAAAATGGCCCCCACCCACATGGCCAGGCCCCAACAACACACCAAAAAGTCGAAAAACACTCAAAAATCACCACAATCCCATGCCATCCATGCCCTCAATGATGTTTAAATTCAAGACACCTCACAGAAAGACTAAGCCCATGCACCAGTGAGTACCCCTGGGCATAATGGTTGAAAGCAAGGCAAACTGGGTGCAGGCCTGAGCACACTGTCTGGCTTCTAAATGGCCCCTTGACCACCACCACATGGCCAGGCCCTGCCTGTACCAGGCCTCAAAATGGCCACAACCCGCATGGCCAGGCTCCAACACCAACCCAAAAAGTCAAAAAACACACAAAAATCGCCACAATCCCATGCCATCCATGCCCTCAATGATGTTTAAATTCAAGACACCCCACAGAAAGACTAGGCCCATGCACCACTGAGTACTCCTGGGCATAATGGTTGAAAGCAATTAAAACTGGGTGCAGGCCTGAGCATACTGCCTGGCTTTAAAATGGCCCCTTGACCCCCACCACATGGCTAGGCCCTGCCTGTACCAGGCCTCAAAATGGCCCCCGCCCACATGGCCAGGCCCCAAAACCACCCCAAAAAGTCGAAAAACACACAAAAATCACCACAATCCAATGCCATCCATGCCCTCAATGATGTTTAAATCAAGAACCCATAGAAAGACTAGGTCCATGCACCACTCACTACACCTGGGCCTACTAGCTAGTGAGGCTTTACAGGCACCCCAAAATTAAAACAAAATCAACATATAACAGTGAGCTAAAATTCCATGACATAAATGAGAATTAAGTTAAAAATAATCACAGAAACAGTTGTATCATGCACCCATGACTAACCCTATGCCTACTGGATACTGTGGCTACCCACCACAATATATATTTTGTTAAAGCTGTTAAAAAAGTTTTAGAACTGTAGTTGCCTCAACTGCAATGCCCCAAACAAACAACACCAACTTACTTGTAAAATCTCAAGTCCAAAAGTGATCCAAACTCCAAAGTCCAAAAAGTCCTCAAATACAAATATCCATCAGCAGCCACAAAAAGTAATCCTTCCAGATCCACAGCCAAATCCATCCAAAGTGACCAGGACATGGACAAAGCACTGGGAGGATCCTGCTGGACAGGAACAGGAAGTTGGAGACTCTGGGGCAATTCCTTCCTCCCACCCCACCCCAAAAAATGGACTCCTGCACCAAAAAGTGCAGCCAAATGTCAATCTAAGGAGTTAATCTGATCAAAATCATCATTTTCACAAGGGTTATGCTTCCTGCTGTGGATTTCTTGTGCAGAATTGCAATTTTTGCAATTTTGGGAACGCGAGCTGTTCAAATCTCCCGCCGGAAGTCAGCTGTGTGCTGCATCTACGTGTTCGGCATTGTTTACTCCCGCAATGCGTGATCGCGGGCCTTTATGACGTACTCGCGTTGTCAAACTCTTGCTGTGCAAGATGGCAAGCCGCGATAACATAATTGCGTTCGAAAAACTCTCGCGCGATCACGCAGCAAGATCGAAAATGGCGCAGCACACGCAAACCGGGAGAAAAACAGCTCGGCAGACTCAGAATCACGGTAAGTCAACGCTGCACGCGCAATATTGTATTTTTCAAGCGCGACCAATCAAAATAATTCGTAGCTTGCGGATTTGCGGATTTTTGGGCAAATTCACGCGATTCGCGAAATCGTAAAAAATCTGCAAATTTGCCCGCAAAACAGATTTTACGCCCATACTTACTCTACTACTCCTTGCACTTCTCAGACCCCGAGGTCCCAGGAAGGTCCTCGGGGGGGGCTTGTGGGGTTCTGGTTCTCCTCCCTTCTTGCTCCGGCAACGCCCAATGTGCTTGGCTGTTGTTTGGCAATTGTCAGTTTTTTTTCTACTTTTATGGTGTTTTTTCCCGCCTGACGTGTGTGACTTGCAGGCCTGTAGCTGGTTTTTGCTGATTTCAGTAACGCGATTGGCCTCATCGCACCTTTTTTTGCAGTTGCTTTTCACATTTTTGTGGCATGGCTTTGATTTTTAAGCGGTCAGTTGGCACATTATCTAGAGACTATCGCATGGTGCCGCCATGTTGAGAATCTTGGTTAACACAGCGTAATTTTCCCGCGATACACTGCGATGTTGGGAGTTGCGTTAAGTAATTTTTACAATGGTTATCACACGTTCTTGAGAATGTGCCCTATTGTATTTTCCAAAGGGTGTTGAATAGGTGTTAAAATACCTATTTATTGTTAAAAAATGATATCCTCTTATTATCTGCTATTTATATATGTGATGCTATTAATAGATTAATTGGCCGCATCTAGGCTCGCTTTTAAAAGAGCATGAGGAAATAATGTAAGTAAAGATACAGAAAGTCAGTTAACACTCTATTGCCACACATGCGCAAATATTTTAGCAGCTGTCTTACATATGTTTTTAGAGTTGCATGTCTATCATTGTAATGATATTTATTAATCAAACAATAAAGTATTCACATAAAAACATGGATGGAAGTTAATTTCAAATGTTGGTGGTGCTGCAAGAGAAATCTTCCATTGGACTACTTACTGATTATTGCCCTTGTGTTCGTACCCCCTTTGTTCACTTTTATTGGTTTCTTCATCACTTGCTGTCTTGACTGACACACTGAGAGCAATGGTGAATGTCTGTCTACCTCACATCTCCAAAATATGACAAAGTGAATGATTTTCAGTTAGCCACACCATGTAAATTCATTTGCAGAAAAGACTAGTGATAAATAAATTCAAGATGTTGGCAGAAAAATAACATTATTGAAATATACTCAGGCTAGAGATGGATCAGGAATAAAAGATTAGGGCCTGATGTATGAAACTCCTTTGCAGGTGCAAAGGGTTTTGTGGTTAATTGCAAAAGCTTTGAGCAGCAAAAGGACTTTTCACAATGGCAAAAATGTCTTTTAAGGGTTTTACAAAGATAATGTTTGCTTTACCCCGCAGTCTTGTGCCTGCATGCTTTTACCCCACCTTCTTTTTCGACAGCTAAGGTCAAAGCAGGTGAGTACATACAATTGGTTTTTTCCTTTTCCTCATGGGACAAGGGAGTTGATCGACAATAGGATTTGTGTAGATAGGATCTGGTGATTACATTCACTCTAGGCCTGCATTTTTATGCAATGTCTCTTTACAGATGCCCCGTTTGCAGCGTTGAGTAAAGGGAGCGTGGCTTCTGACCACCTCTCTGCAATTCAGCTGTGTGGTACTTACTGGAGGTACCTGGTGGGCTAGTTGGCCCCCAGGGACCCTCAGTATTCAAGGGGACTTAATCCCCCAACTTAGAACGCGCCAGGGGGCGCGTTTGCACAGTGGTGGAGAAAGGGGGTATGTCGTTTGTCCATCTCTCAGCAATCCCACTGTGTGGAGCTTACTGGAGATAAGAGGTAGGCTAGTTGGCCCCTAAAGGACCCCAGCAGTGAAGGGGACTTCAATCCTCATCAAGGTGCGCACCAGGGAGCGCTTTTGTAGAGTGGTCAGAAGAGGGGGCGTGGCCTGCCCTTCGAAATTAGCAATGCTGCTGTGTAGGACTTATTGGAGGTAAAGTAATAGGAGGGGCAGTTGGCCCCCAGGGGTGTACTTGGGTTGCCAACTACCCCTCTTGTTACTTCCAGTAAGTCCCGCACAGTGGGATTGCTAAAACGTCTTCGGAGGCCATGCCCCTCTTTCCCCGTCATTCTGCAAACATGCCTCCTGGCACACAACGGGATGGGGGATAAAGTCCAATTTACACCTGAGGGACTTTGGGGGCCAAGAAGCCCTACTTGTACCTTGTGAGAATCAAAACTATTGACGTTGAAAATGCAAATGTTTTTTACTAATGTTTTTTGGAGTGGAGTGGATGTACGTTGTTGGTAGTGGAATTATGTGGTATGTTGTGCAGTGAAATTATGTCGACAGAAAGTATGTGGTATTCAGCGTATAGGAATTATGTAGAGTGGGATTATGTTTTATGGAGAGTAATTATGTGGTATGGTAGTCTGTGTTGTGGAGTGGTAACCTCAGGTTTAGTCTTCTTTGTTTCCATAGAAGCTCATCTATGAACTCAGTGAGACAAAAAAAGATGGAATCACTGAGGAGCACTTGTGGACCTAAATAGAGGTATGAGCAGGGCCACTGGAATTATGTGACTGACTGCACCGACTTTTGCACAATTATAAATTTTCTGCATTAGCCACATAATTCATCATCTGCGTCTGAATCTACAGATTTGAACAAAAAAAGCCTTGTTTCTAGCTGAAACGGGTCAAACCATACCAAACATGCAGCAACAAGTGTTATAGCGTGGTGGAAGGCCCTTTGCAAACCTAGAATGGTCACGTGTTACTTATTGCTAAATGTTGGTGTTAAATTGGTACTAATGGTGTGCAACCCACTCTTGCTTCCCTCTGCGCCTCTCTTCACTCTTTCTGTTTTATTTTAATGTTTTTATTTTCATTTGCAGTGAACACAGAATACATGACATTGGAAACAATTATACAAAGTGTAGCAACCCCCCCGTCCCCTCCCTCCAGGGCTGAGAATATGCAACGAGTGCCAAATCCTAAAAAACCTGTAAAAAAAGTTTTTTTAAATTTAGGAGTTTTATATAGCGGTGACCAGACCCGAGGGTATCGGAGTGCTTTACAACAGTGCAACTTAAGAAATTACAATAGAAGAAGAGTCTTGAGCATAGAGATTTCGGATTCGGCGAGTGTTGAGGGTTCCCGAGGTAGTAGATTGGTCGTGAGGTAGCTTTGTTGAGTGCATTCTTGAGGTAGTGCGAGAGATTAGTAGAAGCCTCGCCTTCCAGACCTATTTGTGTGGTGGTGTGGATCCTTACGATGCAGAGACTGAAATCTACAGGATCATGGTTGGCGCGGAGGTGGCAGCTATCCATTTGGAAGGGAGCGGTAGAGGAGGAGGGCTTTTAGGAGTTTTTTTTAATTTTGTGAAAGACCGGGTGGTTCTGATATCTACCGGGATGGAGTTTCAGATTTGGGGTGCGGGTTTCCGGCGAATTATCTGGTTGCGTTTTTTTGTTTGCGTGCTTTCGTGTGGATGAGAAGGAGGGAGTTTTGCGGCCAGGTAGTCCGGTTTTCCTGTGTGTAGGGCTTTGTGCAGGAGGCAGGCAGTTTTGAAATTGGCCCGCTGTTCCACCGGGAGCCATTTTAGTTCTCTTAGGGCTGGTGAGATGTGATCGTACGTCTTGATTCCCTGACCATTCTGGCTGCCGCGTTGAGGGTTGTTTTGAGGGGGGCTAGTTGGGCTTTACCAGTGCCGGTTATGGTTGCGTTACCATAGTCTAGTCTGGACAGCACCAGTACTTGTGTAGCTTGTTTGAGGTCTTTGGTAGGGATGAAGGGTTTAATTTTGTGGAGCAGTTTCAGGTTAAGGAAGGCAAACTTTGCGGAGTTTTTGATGTGGTGTGTCATAGACAGTTTTGGGTCAAGGGTGATTCCAAGAGATTTTGCTGAGGTAGCCATGGATGGGGTGCAGCTTAGTGCATCCATATCCTTGAGCCATTCTACAATTTGTTGGTTCTCTTCCTTGTTGGAGATTAGGAGGAACGCTGTTTTGACTTGATTGAGTTTGAGGTGGTTTTGGGACAGCCATTGTTGAATTTCGCGTTTTTGAGTATTGTGGTGATGGGTTGTATGCATATGTTGAACAGTGTCGGAGGGAGCACTGAGCCTTGAGGTACACCCCTGCTGACTGGGCGAATGAAAAGTGGATGATTTTTATCCTTTGCGATCTGTTCTGTAGGAAGGCTGTGAACCAACGGAGGACCGTCTCATCTGCGCCAACCCTTTCTTGTAGTTTTTTTTATAAGACAACAACTGTCCCATGCATTCAGGAATATGCGAAGCAAATGAATATAGACGAAATCACATAGATATTTGGAGCGACATGTTCAGCCGGACAGAGGTCTTTCAATTTTTACTCAATTGAAAATATACACAGAAAAATAATAACCTTCACCAAATCACCAATGAGGGGCACAAGCCTGTACCCAATCACAATCTGATCAGAACAGAAGGTAGAAGAACAGAAGAACAGAAGACAGAGCAGGGCTTTTTAAGGCAAACGCAGCGTTTTCTGTAAGGTGTACAGAAAAGTAAGGCAAGCACCATTACATATGCATTACATATAGGTATAGTTTTTGTATACGGTGCACAACAAGTCGACGGCGTTTCGGTCCCACTAATTAATCATGGGGACCATCATCAGGACATTTAATAAATGCCTTAAGGTAGTAAGCCTCTAATGCCTAAGGAAGGGAGTAAAGAAAAAGCATATACATTTTAGTTATGGACATATAATAAACATTATTACATGAGTGACTTAGTGAGTGGTGATTTGTGACGTCGAGTGGGTTTCCTGTGGGCGTTTCGAAAATTAATAGTGGAAACCCTTTGGGAGCAGGGTTTCCTATGATTGTCAAGTAAGTTAATAGTGACAACCCATTCCAAAGCTTGGTTCCCTGGGGGGTAAGGAGGTTATTACATGGACCAGGAGGTTAGGACTGGACCCATTCCAAGGCTTGGTTCCCTGAGGGGTAAGGAGGTTACCACATGAACCAGGAGGATAGTACTAAATATATAGCAAGGTTACTATGTGAATGGTACTGAGGTGTGACTTGTCATTGTGGTATAGCCTGAAGGGCATAAAGTTAATTTAAAACTACAATTACGTACTGTAGATATTTACACATAAGTGAAAGTTTAAAAACCGGCGCAGTGATCCAGTGCATATTACCGTTTTGGGCTAACAGTATTGGCGTGTGGGCGGCAGGGTTTGCAAATAATCGGCAAGGCTAAAATTATACGGCGCAGTGGTACAGTGTAATAGTGATCCGGTTCTGTAATGAGCTACAAGTTATTCGATCTCGGATGGCATGCTGTGTGGAGCCGGTCTAACCGCGGAAGTGAGACAACACTGCGCGGTGAGGAGGCAAGGGGAGAGCTCACCGGGGAAAAGGTATTCCCGATCTGAACGAGCAGAAAGTTGATAAGAGCGGTGCCTGATAAGACGGAACAACCCTGTTTATGGGGAAGAAGGGATCAACATGAGAACACGGTGGCCAAGAATTGGAGATTGTAAACGGGCAGTAGCGGCAGGGCTCTTACCAGGATCAGGTGTTAACCAAGGATAATCGCATTGCGATAGATAGAGTTCCGCGGGGCCAGGATTACCTGTAACGGAAATCGGATTATTAGGGTGAGGAAGTAGAGGAATGGGGGAGGAAAAAACAGGAGAGACGCCCACGCGTGTAGCGACTTACCGGGTTAGTCGGTGCTTGAATCTGCTTCCTGGTTCCTCGTGATGATAGCAGGGGAAGGATTCAAAGGGGTGGGAGGTTCCTGATTGGATACCGCTGCCCAATTGGTTTACAGGGAATAGAAACAAAGAAGGGGCTTGGTCGCGGCGGCCATGTTGGGAAGGGTGTTCCCAATAGGGAAGCTTACCAATAATGCAGGGATTCCTTGGGATAAGCCAGGCGAAGTGCGTTTGTGAGAGTGATCAGTGCATAGTGACATTAAGCAATTATCAAGGAAAAGACACCATTATAGAAATAGAGAACATTTGAAAGGCAACAATATGTACATCTGAGGAGCCCAAGGATATGAGCTAAATTAGAGCAGCCAATTGTTCATGATTGGATCAGATGAGGGTGGTCCAATCCTCTTGAAGGTTTAATCCAGAATGTAGGATGTCCGTTTTAATATCCATTTTAGTTCCTCCAGGTTGAGCATTCGGGTAAGATCCCCACCTCTTTGTGGTATAATTACTTGACTGATTATGGTCCACCGTATTTCATTTTCTGTGTGGCCTTTGTTGGAGAAATGTTTGACCAAGGGAGCATTGGGTGTGCCACATCGAATCTGGCTCCGGTGTTGGCTGATTCGTAGCTTGATTTTTTGCTTAGTCTGGCCCACGTAAATTAACAACCCTTTCTTGTAGGGCCTTGATGAGGAGCTGGTGATCAACCATGTTGAAGGCAGCCAACAGGTCTAGGAGAATGAGTAGGCAGCAGTGATCGGTATCCAGTGACTAGCGGATGTCATCTGTGATACTGAGGATCGCCGTTTCAGTGCATTAGCCTTTTCTGAAACCTGATTGGTGAGGGTCAAGAAGTATGATATTGTCCATTTCCTGAGTCAGTTGAGAGAGTGTACATTTTTCGAGGATTTCGGATAGGAGGGGGAGATTGGAGACGGGTCTGAAGTTGTTTAGGTCTGTGCAGTCAAGGCCTGCTTTCTTAATTATTGGTGATTCTTGGCCAACTTTAAGGCAGTCAGGTATGCTTCCGGTTCTGAGGGAGCTTTTGATGATTCTGCACCAGAACAGGGCTATGGAGAGTTTGAGTTCTTTAGTCAGTAGGTAGGGTGTAGGGTCGAGGGTGTGGGAGGCAGGATTGGTGGTGGAGATTAGCTTGATAATCTCGGTTTCTGAGATGGGATTGAAGGATTTCCACGCCTTAGTGTGTAGCCAGCCACTGTTATCTATTGCGACTGGGGGCAAGCTGACGGATGCAGAGTTGGCGTAGGAGTCTGTGTCTAGTGAGAGCTCAATATTGGAGATTTTTTCTTCAAAGAAGGTGGCGAAGTTTTCATACAGTTTATTGGAGGCCTGGGTGGAGGATGCGAGGCGTTTGGATGTTTTCTGCTTGATGATTTTGAACAGTTTATTGGGCCTGTTTTTAGCATTGTCCAGGGCAGAGCAGAAGAAGTTGGACTTAACGCTATGAATGTGTTTTTTGTATTTTCTTCTAGCTGCTTTGAGTTGTTCAAGTAGGCAAGTGGAAGGGGTTTTTTCTCCAGAGTCTTTCTGTGGCTCTAAGTTGTCTCCTCTCATTGTTGACGTCTGTGTTGAACCAGGATCTGGATGGGATGTTTCTTTTTTTTTTAGTTTCAGGGGGGCCATCTGATCTAGAATGGCTGTCATGGATGTGTTGTAGTGGTCCGTGAGTCCTTTCGTGGTTAGACCATCCGTGGGGATGCTGAGTTGTGCATTGACTTTACCCTTCAAGTCAGTCATGTTGACCTGGGTGAGGTTTCTGGTCCATTTTGGCTGTTCGTGGGTGGGTGGTTGTAGGGTAACTGGTTGGGTGAGGTGGAAGAAGATTAAGTGGTGGTCAGACCAGTCCACGGCCAAGGTGTGCGTTATCGACACTGAGTCTTGTTTGGCTATGATGGCATCAAGGGTTGATCCTTTGTTATGGGTCTCTTTTGTGCAGAGTTGCGAGAGGTTGTTGTTGAGAAGTAACTCATTCAGGTTGTGTTCTGGCAGATTGTTACCGTCATTCCAGTGAAGGTTGAAGTCACCTAGAATTAGGTTGTTCGTATCTTGAAGTGAACAATGGGCAATCAGGTCGCACAGCAGCTGAGTTGCCTGGGGGGGTAGTAGATAAGGTGGCAGGTTAATGAATCTTTGTTGCTTGTACCAGTGGGGGCAGATTCTTTGTTGCTTGTACCAATGGTGACAGTTAGGCATTCAAAGGTGTTTTAGTTGAAGGAGTCTGTTTCCGACATGGGGAAATTGTCTCTGTGGATGATTGCTATGCCTCCTCCTCTTCGGTCTTTAAGATCTTTGCGAGTGATTGAGAAGACTGGGGAGACAAGGGTTTCCAGGAAAGGTAGGGAGGAGTCATTGAGCCAGGTTTCCGTGATGAAAGCTATGTCAATTTCATGGGTGAGGATGGATTCTGCAAGTTCGGTGGCATGTTTGATGGCTGATCTGCAGTTAATGAGCAAGCAGCTTGTGGGAGTCGTCTCTGTTATGGGAGTAATTTTAAGGGGAGCCCTAGGGATGACCATGCGGGTGGTCGGCGGTCTAGGTGATTTTGGTGAGTCTTGTTCTCTTCCTAGTCTGGTGATCACCTGTATTTTGGATTGTGGGGTGATAGTTCTGAGCTTGTCGTTCGGATAGGTGAGGACCACCGCCTCACTCTCGGACAGAGGCTCACTAAGTCTTTTGGGCCTCTGAGACGTCCTGGGGAGGGGGCTTGTGACCACTTTCTGAGGGGGGACTATGTGCGCTCTCTGTTGTGAGCTGGTGGTGTAGGCGTGGGTGCGTTGCTGTTGTTTGTTAGCCGTGAGGTTGCCTAATATTTCTCTGAAACCCCGGGTTATGGTTGCTATCTGGGTTTCCAGAAGGTAGAGTCTCTGTTCTGTCTCATATTTTTTAGTCCTATGTCATTGGTCCTGATTGGATGAGTTGGCCCTGGGGGGGGTGATTCTTGGGGTGTTGGGTAGCATAGTGGTGGCTGTGTTTTCCGAGTAGGGTCTTGGGGGAGAGAGCCTCAGAGAGTTGGGGGACCTGTACTCTCTGGGGTGTAGTCGCGTGGTGTGTGGTTAGTGGGGGGTGAAGTGGCGGATGGTAAGTCGGGGGTATAGTTACGAGGCGGGGGGTAAGTGGCGTTGCTCGAGAGTGTCGGCTCGTTGTGTGTCTGGAGGTGGAAAGAGCTGGCGGTGGGAGGAGGGGGGTCCTATTCTCCTTGGTGGATGTGGGGAGGGTGTCACATGGAGGTGTGCGTTTGAGGTAGTTGGGGAGTACCGCTGAGGCAGTAGTCAGTGGGGTGTGGGTGCCGGGTAAGGAACATGGAGGGGCCGTGCTCTTCCAGAGAGCGTTGTGCGGGTTGTCACATAGCGAGAGAAGTGTCCAGAGGGTACCGGGTGATATGTGAGTTCAGGGGGCGGGAGTGGTTCTTCTGGCGAGGGTGAAAGGTCGGGCGGGGAGGGGGAGCATGGGAGGGAGCATCCCGGAGAGTGGGGAAGAGAGTGTCAAAGGACTCTAGATTGTCATTGTTGGCTTGCATTAGGACTGTGCCATTGTAGTATATGGTCACCGTGGTGTTGCTTGTATGCTTTGCCCGGTCTGGGAGTGAAATTGACAGTTTGCAGCTATGTGAGGTGTTAGTGGTTTTGGAGATGTTGAGTTACGATAGTAAGATGGATTTCCATGCTTTATGTCTATCAGTGTAGAAAATAAAGTCCATTTTTATCTTTCCTTTGGCGGAACAGTGATAGATGTCTGCGAAAAGGGTTTCTGGATGTTGCCTGATCACTTTTTGTTTGAAATTCTTCTTCGCTTTGAAGGAAGGGCCGGGGGGAAAATTAATCAGTTCAAGCCATGAGGGATTACATGGTTCAAAGAGGGGGGGTCGATGTGGGTTGCCATGGCGTGAGGCATATGGTGAGAGGGGACAAGTCTGTTTTTTTTGGGAGTGGGAGGGATGCTCTCGGAGGGCGTTCAACGGTAGTGGGTGGGTGGTGTGGAGATTCCGGTTTCTCTGATTAGTGGGTCGGACGAATGCTTCAGAGGAGGATCTGGGTGCTGACGGAGAAGAGTTGGGGGTTGCCACTATCTGGAGTTACTTTCCTGTGCACTTCTCTGGGGGATTGGGTGTGGATTTGTGACGCTAGTTTGTTGTTTCTCTTAGGCCTCTACTTGTTCTGGGGGGAGGGTTTCTCATCCGTGTTGAGGGTGGCGGAGCTCTGTCCGTGGCAGAGTTATTGCTTCACGATGGGTTGAAGTGACCGAGTGAGAAAAGATATAGACAGGGTCAAGCCCTGTACAGCGTGTCGCTAGGTCCCTGGGTCGGCGATAATCATTTAGCCATGGTGGGGGGGCTAGGGACTCGGACTCTCTGACTTCTTCCTGCGTTGGGAGGGAATCGAACCCCCGGTTGGGCACTGCCCGCAAATGGAAGCGTGTTGAGTGTGCCTGAGTTGGGACCAGACTGAGCACTGGTGTAGAGTTAGGGTTCAGTGTCCATGGGGGGGTAGGTACTAGAGGGCTCTGCGCCTCTGGCAGGTGGCGGTAAGTCACAGGGGTGTGAAGGGGAAGTGGTTGTGCCGCTGTTAGTGGTGTGGCTGGGCTGTTTTCTGAAATTGAGCAGCTAGCTGTGGCGGGGAGGTTTTACTTATTATCAGTAGTCCTCTTTCCATCTCTGACCTACCCTCCCTGTCCTTCCGTGTTTGATCAGCTATTTGTGGTGCGGAGGGGATCTGCTTATCAGCAGTTGTCCTCTTTCTCTGTCCTTCCTACGTTGACCTCTTTCTCTGTCCTTCCTACTGCCGATATCTGGGTATGGCAGCCATTCCCAGGTCAGGCACCAGTGGGAGGTGGACAGAGTTCCCAGCTTGGGCCTTTGGGGGGCGGTTGCCTTGTTAGGGAGTTGTCGAGCGCTTTGCTGTAGCCCTGGGGTACTGGGCAGCTTGGCCTTGTACTCACTTGTTGTCACAACGTTCCGGTTTCTCGTTGTAAGTCGGGCAGAGTTGGACAGAGAGAGATCAATATGATAAAAAAGTATGAAATAAAGTGACCAGTGCTAGAGTACATCTTTAAAAAGAGTAAAAACACCACAACAGACTAATTATTATTCAATATTGCTAAAGAGCTTGAGAAAAAGTGACCACTGCTAAAAAGAGAATCACAGCGTTGGACCTGGCCCTCTCTGCAGGGTCATCCCTGAACTTTTTGCCTTCCTCTAATATTCTCTCTGACCTGTTTTTGTTGGTTTAATGACTCTGGGCACTTTACCACTGCTGACCAGTGCTAAAGTGCATATGCTCTCCCTACCGTAAATTGTTAATCAAATTGATTTCCATGATTAGCTTATTTGGATTACTGTCAGTCCCCAGTAAAGTGCACCAGGAGTGCCAGGGCTTGTAAATACAAATGCTGCTGGTGGGCTTGCAGCACTGATTGTGCCACGCACCGAAGTGGCCTAGTAAAATGTGTCTAAAGTCTGCCATTGCAGAACCTGCGTGCAGTCTGGTACTGTCATGCTAACTGCGCAAGTACACCTACTTGCCAGTCACTAAACCTTCCCTTAACTTCATATTAGTCACCCCTATGCTAGGCCCAAGGGCAGGTAGCATTGTGCGCATAAGGTAGGACAAGCCCTGATGTGTGTGGCATGTCCTAATAGTGAATTACAGCCATTTTGGTTTTTCACTACTGTAAGGCTACCTACTCTGCATAGGCCAGAATGGGCTGCTGGAATTATTACACTCTATAATCCCAGCAGATCCAGAGAGCATGGAAGAAAGTCAAGTTTAGTATGCCTGAACTCAGAATAATAAAATACTTCTTTTAGTAAAGTTTATTTTAATATCCTGTGTTTGTAAATACTACTTTTAGAAGGTTAGTATTTGCTTGCCTAACCATTTCAGCCAGCCTCTGCTCTGATGTGTATCTGCTGTCTGGTTTCTGTGTGTGAAAGGGCTTGGGGATTCCAGGAGACAGGCTGGGGCTGACAGGTGGTGAATAGAGAGATTACACCAGGATGGGTGGGGGGAGTGCCCCTTGAGTCTGAATAGGGCTGCGCTCTGCCACCACAATGCTGCCTCCGCCCCTTGGGGAGCGACTGATGACTCCGCCCTGCACCTGGTCCAGGAAGAGGGAAGACTGTCAACAGAGTGCTCCTGACTGTACTTGTCATCACAATGCTGGCTCCACCTCCTGCGGAGCGTCTGATGTCCCTGCCCTGCACACTGAAAGAAAAAGCCAGGGCCTGAAAAACAAAGCGAAGAACACAGTGACCCGCACAAGGGAAATTGTACACAAATTGTATTTTTTGCCAAATAATGCAACAGTATTTTCCAAACATATAACATAAACGCTTTCCAGAGAAAGGTGAAGTCCAAATCTTGAAAGTTGTATTGGAAAACATTTTGTTCATGAAAAATAGAAATTCAGAAAATTGCTAGCTGCCAACGCGTTTCGTCACAAACGGGACTTCTTCAGGGCTAGAAGCAATTGTACATAAAACAAAGAATTACACATAGAAAATATTTACAGGTTAAAAGCAAGTACAAACAAATATTATATATACAACATATACAATTTAAAAAACAGTAGTTGTACTAAGCCTAGTGCAACTAACCATTAAGTGTTATACTCCATAAGTTCCATATTTTTTGTTGTAATCTACACTTATTATAATTTTATCTAACAAATACAAATTTGCATTATTGTACTTCACACATTTGGAAAGCGACAAACAAAATGACATGTGCTCCTATTTCGTATACAGTTTTTTACAAGATTTAGGTAAGAAGCTAACACAGGGAGGAAAGTTAGCCTCAAAATACCCTCTTGCTTTGCTACTAAAGAATGAATACTATCTTTTATAGCTTGATCAGACATTTTGAAATATCATGTATAGTTAGATAATTACTATGTATTCTAGATATATCATAAATCCACATTCTTCGTTGAGTCAGTTTCATGTCAAATAATATGAAATAGCTCTACCCACACCACACGTTTTAAGCATTTTAAAATATTGAGTCATACCTCTAAAGTCAGTAGAACTGTAATAGATAGAGCTTGCATCGCTTGAACAGAGATACACCAAAAAGGGGGCCTATGAAGTATCAAAGTCACATATTAGGTTGCTGTATATTCTTGTAGATGGTATATAATGAATAAATACGTTCAGATGACACTTACACTTAAAAACGTGTTTCCTAGTCCCCCTCATATTCAATATGGCTTTCAGGTTTGTTCTATATTATACAGCAGTTTTCAATATTTTTCATCCGCATCACAAGGATCTAAAAGTACATAAAACACCTAAGTGTCAATTCGCTCTATATGATGTACCATGCTAGAGTATTGGACAATATCCAGAGTGTTCTAATTACATTGGCAAGTGTAATGTGGTATATCCCCAGTGACGTCTCTCTCTTTTACATGTGTAATTTTTTGAGTATTGTAGGGCCCATCAAGGTTTCTTCAGTAAATGGCGGGCATCTATAATAATGTATATGGATCTTTTTTTTTATTTTATTTTTTTAACCTTTTTATTGGAAGACAAGCAGAGGTCAGCAGTGGCATATATACAGAGCATATGATGGTACAGGGACAATACAATGCAGCAGCGTACACGGAAAGTCCAGCAGCCAATACAGAAATCATATCAAGAGAGATGCTCATGGAATGACGATATAAGCAAGCAATTGGAATGTGACACATCCGAAGAGAGCATGCAAGTTCAACAGTAGTACGGATATAAAGCATACATTCTTCTAGGACGGAAAGCAGCATCAGTACAGTGATCTCACACCCATAGGTCAACAGCCACTAGGTCGAGGTAAGTTAGGCATCATTGCACAGGAGCAGGCAGTGGTCCCCCACCCCCCCCCCCAATGCAAATATAGTGTAGCTCTCACAAGTAACCAAGCAGCAGTGTACAGGAATCCCTCCAGTCGCCGTGGCACAGGGTATCAGATAAATATAGGCCGATTCCCAGCAAGCGTGACCCCGTTAACCAACCCCAACCTGATCCTCACTGTCCGACTCAGACTCCTGCGCAGCTCGAGTGAGTAGGTATACCTGCAACGGGCTCGAGAAGTCCCCAGGCCTACAGCGCACAGGCATCATTTCTGCATACACATTGTGTTGGTCCTGACAATAAAGGACATCCCTCAGCCAGTCCCCGAACCGTGGTGCCCTGCCCCGCCCCCAACAACAAGCCACTCGACGTTTAGCCAACAATAAAGCCACGTCCACAAATCTACGATAGGGTGCCGGCACCTCCTTAGTATATCCCAGTAGTAGGACCATAGGGTCGAACAATACCCCATCCTCAGTCATGACCTGAAGGGCCTCGTGAACCTGCACCCAGTACTCAGCAATGGCCCCACACTCCCATGCTAAATGTAGGAAATCGGCTCCCGCCGCATGTCAACGTAAACATCTATCATCCTCCGCCAATCGGAATCTGAATTTCTTAACTGGAGTGTAATAGTATCGTTGTACAAATTTATAGTGTATGATTTTCAAGCGGCAGCTAGAGGAGACCTTGGCCGTCACACCACAACAGTACGCCCATTGGTCATCAGAGATAGAAATTCCGAGCTCAACATCCCACCTCTCGCGTGCCCGACCAGGCGAGGTGACCAGTTGTTTCCGGATGGCACCATACAACCTGGAGACCAAGTGACGCCCATCAGAGAGCAACATCACGTGGAGCGGTAAGGCCACGCCTGGTTCCTTGGGGAACTCCGGCAGTAGGGTCCTCAAACCTTGCCGTAACCGGACATAATACAACATCTCCAATGGGGAAAATTCCCCACTACCAAAAAATTGCTCAAGGGTACGGAAGACACCCTCTCGGAAAAGGTCCCCCCACGTAAGTATCACTAGACGCTTGCACAGGCGTTGGAATCCCGTCTCCTGCAACAAGGACAGGGCAGGGTGATAGACCAGAGGCAAAGCAGGCGAGTAGAGGAATGCAAGCTGCAGCACCTTCGTAACGCGCTTCCAGGCATCAACCGTACAAGTCACCCTAGTCTGAGGAGTATCTATGTCTCCAACATTCCCCAGTACCATGCCCTCCAATGGGAGAGGATGAGCAACCCATTGCTCAGCAGCAAGTTGAGGCATAAACGGCGTGGGGCGCATCCAGTGGTATGCATAGTGCGCCTGGGCGCTAATATAATACTTCTTAAAATCAGGGACGTCAAAGCCCCCATCAGCATAAGGCAATGTTAAGGTGGACCATGCTAATCGCGGTTGTTTGCCCCCCCAGAACAAATGAAGGAGCTCCGAGCAGAGCCGTGTGAAGAAATACGCCCCAGGGTGATAAGGAATATTCTGGAATAGGTACAGAAAGCGGGGCAACACCACCATTTTTATCAGCGACGCTCTACCCGCCATGGACAGAGGTAAGGACATCCACCGCGTAATGGCATCTGCCAGTTTAGTGACGGCAACGCCATAATTGAGCCTAAGAGTCTCTTCCTTATGCAACGCTACCACAATACCCAGATAACGTAGTTCTGTATCACACCACTCAAGAGGATAGTCAAGCGGGAATCGATGAACCGCTGCAGTGAGCGGAAAAAATTGGGATTTTTGCCAATTGATATGCACTCCAGAGATACCGCCAAAGGCAACAAACTCACATAGTATCGCGTTAATATTCAACTGCGGATCTTTTATATATAGGGTAACATCATCTGCATACAGAGAGATCCCGATTTGACGCTGAAAACAGTGAAATGCACTCCGTTGATGCAACTGACGTATCCTACATGCAAGAGGTTCCACGGCGATGGCAAACAGGAGGGGGGAAAGAGGACACCCCTGCCTGGTCTCTCTCGAGATTGGAAAAGGGGAAGAAAGCACACCGTTCACAATCACCCTCGCCATCGGGTCAGTGTACAGCAATTTGACCCATGAGATAAATATCCGGGGAAATCCCATTCTACATAAAACATCTATCAAGTACCCCCATTCCACAGAGTCAAACACTTTCGTAGCATCCAAAAAAACGGCTGCCACCGGGAGCTCTGGGGCAATGGTTGGGATTAACGAAAAGAGAGTTCGAAGATTATGAGAGGTTGCCCGGCCAGGCACAAATCTGGACTGATCAGGTAAGACTATGACGGGCATAAGCTCCGAGAGCTGCGTCGCCAATACTTTCGCCAGGACCTTAACATCACAGTTGAGCAATGAAAGAGGCCTATAGGACCCCACGTCTAGAGGATCCTTTCCCGGTTTGAGCAAAGAGGTGATAGCAACTTCCCGCATAGATCCAGGCAGTCTCCCAACCTCGAGAGACTCCTCGAATACCTCCCGAAGCACCGGGGCCATAATATCCACGTAACTTTTATAGAATTCGGCAGGGAGACCATCCAGTCCTGTAGCCTTCCCGTTACTCAGAGACATAATGGCGCTTCTGATCTTTTCAACCTCAAGGGGTCTACCCAGGAACGCCCTGTGACCGTCGGATAGCCAGCAGAGCGCCAACTCGTCCAGAAAGCCCCCATATCTCACATCTCCCGATTGCTGTGAAGTGTATAAATGTGTGTAGTGGCGTACAAACGAGTCTTGGATTTCCCTCGTGTCCCTGCAGCGCGTGCCATCTGGTAAAGCCAGTTCCAACACATCTGAACTATGCCTCTGATGTCTCGTGAGTGCAGCCAGTACCTTCCCAGGCCTCTCCCCCTCGCAGTACTTCCTCGCCGTCCAGTATTTGCCCCTGTGCTTCGCCTCCCTGGTCGCCTCCTCCTCGTACTCTGAAAGTTTACCCCTAAACTGTTGCATGAGGTCAGGATCAGGGCCAGCCTGCATCCCGCGCTCTAGCTGTTTCAGATCAGCCTCCAAACTCGCGAGCCTACGAACAATAGTTCTAAGCACCCCGCAGCTCTTGGATATAGTGATCCCTCGAACCGTAACTTTAAACGCCTCCCATATCACCTCCACACTATCCACAGAACACCTATTCCTTGGGAAAAAAGCCTCCACTTCCTCGCCTAGTTCCGCCTGAAAAACGGGATCCAACAGGGCAGAAGGGAAAAGCCTCCAAGGTGGACGCGGTCTATGCAGTCCGGGCATTGACACCATAACCCTGACGGGACAGTGGTCTGAATATGTTCTGGGAAGGTGCGTCACATCGTGTAATCCCGCCACAAGTCCCCTGGAGAGAAAGACATAGTCCAGTCTCGCCCAGGTACGAGCATGAGCCGTAAAGTGTGTACCCTCCCTGACCGTGGGGTGTGCATATCTCCAGCTATCAATCAAACCCGCTTCCTCCACAATGCCCAGCAAGACATCCCTGGCTTGTACTTTGTATTGAGAGCACCCCTCCAATCTATCCTCAAGAGCCCGCATTGCTAAGTTAAAGTCACCACCCCACACAATGTGCGAGGCTTCCACAGCTAGAACATGGCCCCAGAGTTCAAGAAAAAAAGCAGGTGTATCAACATTGGGTGCATAACAATTCACAAAAAGCAAGGTGATCTGCCCAAGCCTCCCCCATAAGAGTACATATCTCCCGTCAGAGTCCACTCGGGAACCCAGTTCCTGAAAGGAGAGTGATTTCTTAATCATTATAACAACCCCTCTCGAGTAAGAGGAGTACAATGAAAAGCTTCTCACCATGGCCCACCTCCCCCAAACGTAGGTGCAGGTGTCCGGCGCAGATGTGTCTCCTGCAGTAGCGCTACCTGTATGGCATGCCTATCCAGATAATGAAGCACATTATGACATTTCCTGGCATCATTGAGCCCACGTACATTCCAAGACAGTATCGATATCTTATCCAATACTTCGACTGACATCACTGGAACTACGCACAGGCACACGTCCCTGAGTCAAAGCGTTGGACTGTTTCCACTGCACACACCGTCCCACACAAGTATCGTACACCACATACATCCATGCCGTCTTCCATTCACAGAAACAAACCCCCCCTCCCAAACACAAACGAGAACATTCGTGCAACAGGCACGCATTACACATGAAGAATTTTGCGCAACCTAACCAGCGTGTCCCACTATCACACCCAATGACCTGCCCAGGGGTGACCCACCTTCGCTCAGCCCCCCATCACAAGAAAGGGCCAGGTATGATACTGCCCTAGAGATATCAGAATAACAGCCGCAGGACAGCGCCATGCCCTTGATATAGCCATGCAGAACACCACCAGTGGTACAAGCGTCCAGTGAAAAGTAAGGCGTCAGCGCAGTTCCCCCTCCCCCGCCCACCTGACCAAACCCAAACTGTCAGGACATTCTACCACCCACCCCCCCCTCCCATCACTCATACATCCATGTAACCAACAGATCAGTCGTACAAGAAAACTCAACAAAAGTGGGGCATTCCCAGTGGGGTGTCCACCAGAGGTACACATAACCACTCTTTCACACTACGCCAATCCTCCAGCCGCAGGGCAAAGCCCTATCCCAGGCGTAGTGTGGGAGTGGGTGCCCGGAGCAGAATGACATCATCAACCATCGCCCCTTTGGCGACCCTCAATAGCGATCCCATGGCTCCGCTCAGTGTCCCACACAATACGTTTAACAGTACCAGTCTGGGTAAGTGGAGGTTCAAAGGACAGCAGACAAGTGCCAGTGCAAGGCATGCACCATCACCTCCACGCCGCTAGAGACTGGATCAGGCGTCCTCCTCCTCCCCCGCCGAGCGGTGGCCATCCTGCCCCTCCTCGTCCCGCCGGTCACGAGCATTCCGTTCTTGCCGGAGTCGCTTCACAAAGTCCTCCGCCAGCTGCGGATTAGTGAAAAAAGTCTGCTTCGCCTGGTGAGTCACCCTTAGCTTCGCAGGGTACAGTAAAGCATAGTCCACTTGCAGATCTCTAAGCTTTTTCTTGACCGCCAGGAATTTGCGACGTTGCTACTGCACCATCGGAGTGAAGTCCGGATAGATAGTGAAATTCACCCCCTCAAAGGAGAGCGAGCGGGTAGTGCGAGCCGCACGGAGAGCCGTATCACGGTCACGATAGTTCAGGAGGCGAGCGATAATAGGCCGCGGTGCAGCGCCTGTCGCCGGCCTCGGCCCAAGGGATCGGTGTGCCCATTCTACGATGAACTGCGTGGAGAATGCCTCCGCTCCAATCGCACCAACTAGTAGCCTTTCCACATATGTTTCCATTTTCCCCACATTGGTCGTTTCCGGAATGCCTATCACGCGTACATTATTGCTCCGACTTCTCGCTTCCAACTCCTCATTCTTGGTGGCTATTACCGTCAGGATATTGTCCATTCTCGCCAATTGAGTGGTATGGGTGACCGTAGTGTCGTCATGGTCCGAGATGCGCTGCTCCGCTGTGGTAAGGCGCTCCTCGTGGACATCAAGTTTCTGCACCACGGCGTCCATGCGCGAAGACAATTTGGCCACTTTATCTACGATAGTGGCGAATCCATGTCGCATTTCTTGCATCATCTGCTGGAAATCCGGGGTGGTAGGTTGCGGGGCAGTGTCAGTAACAGGTGTGGGGGGGAGCGCGAGCTCCCCGTCTCCTGCGCCAGGCGAGCGCCCCTCCTAGAAGCCGCAGAGTCAAAGGATAACTTGGGTTGTTTATTGTCCGGTTTCCCCATGGTGCAGCAAACCCAGAGTGCAGTAATCCCCGGAACTGCGTACAAGGGAAAGCGAGAGAATCACCCAGTGCACGTGCTCGGTCGTTAACCAATGTCACATACTGAACAGAAACCAAAGCGCAGTGGAGGCAAAGATCGGGGTGTAGTGCTCTAATTCCCATACAAGATAAGCTTGTTGTATTGTGTGCAGCCCTCGGCACCAGGTCCAAGATCGCGGTCGCCCCCCGGATGGCAGAGGGCAGCCCTTAATCCAGCAGGCGAAACAAGTCTGTAAGGGCACAATAGCGACCCACCTCAGCACACAGCAGGACAGAAAAAGCAGTGAAACTCATGAGGCACTATAACGGCAATGTGCAGATGGTGGCCCCGGCGAAGTCGCCCATAGAGCAAAGCAGAACAGTCAGAACACAATGCGGTATGCGCGGCACAGCAGGAGGCAACAACCAGCAGCGCAAAGCGATGGGTCCGGAGCGATCGTAGTCAATTGCGAGCCTTGGCGGAGCCTTCAGTACAGCAGGTCCCTCACAGCGTATTCGCCGCGATGAAAATGGCGCCAGGTGGGTTAGGACGGCGTCCCATCAGTATGGCCAGTAATCCCCCCGGCAAACGCCGTCTCCACCGCCACTCACCTCCACATGCAGCCGCCAAGGCAAGGCAGTCAGGCAGGCACCAGCTTCGGGGGCACGAGCAGGCGCGGACGCCCGCCACTCCCGGTAACACAATGGCCGCGACCTCGGCCGCAGGGGAGATCGGCGTCCACACCGCAGCTCTGTCGCCACAGTCCAGGGTGACGCCAGTCACAGTGCCGCAGATATGGCTTTGCAGCAGAAGCGCCCCAGGTGCAGCCGCCGGCCGCGGCGGAGAGGACAGCAACGGACGGTCCCTGAGGGGGAGGGGAATGGGCCCACACCCCACGTAGAAGGCAGCGGACTTGCGTGAGCCAGGGCGCCGGACCGCGGAACTCCAGTCCTCCAGGGCGCCCAGCGGTGATTCTGTCGGGGCCTCTATCTTCGGCCAGGGAGTGCCGATCGTCACAGGAGTCGGAACGAGTGTGGGCAGCTGCCAACTACACCAGAATCCAGGGTCAGGGTAGAGTTGGGCGACGTGAAGAAGGATAATTAAGCGGATAAAAGCTCCGGGTGCAGGAGCCTCACGGCAGTGCGGCCATTCTGCAGTGCGCCCTCTAGCGCCCCATGTATATGGATCTTTATTAGAAATACATTCTATTTGGTACATATTGATAGGCCTCCTATTTCTAGGGGCTGTCCCATATACTGGTATAACAATCTGACAGCACCGTTACCTACCAGTTCTATTTTATGATGACATGTTATGCGATTTCGGCATAGAAAAATAGACGGTAACTTTTACTACATGCACATTTTAGCTGCATGACGCCCGGTCACCCCCTACATTGTATATAAGGTAAAGAATATGGCCGCCTTGAGCTAATGACACAGAGCCTAGGTACCAGCAAGAGCAGACTAATAATGGCTCCATTTGTCTCACTAACATAGCATATAAAGGCTCCCATCGGGCTCTTGTTATCGCAACAGCGTAGCCCCAATAAAAAGCACAAAACAAATAAAATATTGTGCTATTATTTATCAGATAAAGTCTCTTTATAATTACTCTAGTCTACTCCAATATTTACAAAAAACAGAAATATTGCAAGATGCCACGTTAAGGTTTGAACTACACCTCATTGACAGACCGACTAAATCCCCTTTTCAAATTTCTTCACCATTATTTAGTAGAGAAGCAGTAATGGTGAAATGTGTAACCACTACCCTATGGTGACGTAATGTAGAACAAAAGTTTACACTAAAAACCACAGACTTTTATCAAATCCTTCAGGCAAAATGGTGCTGTAACTCATTGCTTAAAGTATATTAGCAAGCGGAACCTACAGCTGTTAACAGACTGTCCCATGCAAAAATGGGACTGAGCCAGAAATCTATCGGTCAGGTTAGGTGAACACCCAAATAGTCCCGAAAGAGTGACAAGGTAGCAAGAGCGGTCAAACAATTTGCCAAGCGCCTGGGTGGGAAACCCATTGATACTTTGATTAAAATCTATGCAGCGAAATGTATATCGACTGCAATCTATGGCGCTGGCATATGGGGGATGGCCAATTGTTCACAAATCCAAATTACAGAAAATGCCTTTCTCAGATATTTGCTGGCAATCCCAAGATCTGTTTCAACTACAATCTGTCATAAAGAACTAAACCGTGTGCATATTACAGATCTGATAAAGGTCACACCAGTGATGCTGTGGCATAAGATTTGGAAATCAGATGAGACGGGTTTCAGCAGGGATGTGATCTTGGACTGTATGAAACAATCAGCGGCCAAGAAGATCATCTGGCTGCAATATATTAAAAACTTTATGAACTCCATTGGGCACCCCGAATTCTTCACAACCTCGAGTGCATGTTCTTTAATTTCGAAAAAACTTTTAACAGTTTCTTGTCTTGAACTATTGGAAGATAGAAGGTGGTACCTGGATGGCACCAAGTCAACAATCATTTCCCATCGCCGCATTTTGTATGGTCCAGGCCTTCATCCGTATCTGGCCCCGGAAATATCTAGTCACACAAGATCACTTTTAACTAGGATGAGAACAGACTGCTTTTTCAGGATGGTAACATTCCCTACTCCAAACGACTGGTCGTGTCATTGATAAAATGTCTGTGTGATGACGTTTCGACTCAGTCAAACATCCATAGTATTTTCTTCTGTAAATATTATGAGTGGGGGAGAAAGAGATTTCTGTTACCACTATTAAGGCTGTGGGGCTTGCGTCAATGCAGACCTGCCCTAATTAGGCTGTATATGCTACCCGATGAACTCACTGTGAATACAGCTGCTACTTATCTGAAATATGTGGTTAGAACTAGAGGCTCCATGATTTAATGTAAAACTTGGAATTTATACATATGTAGCAAATAGGATACTTAATTAAATGAGTTCCTCAGATTACCTTTTTATAAAGTGTTTATAAATGATTTTTATATTTTTTTAATGTTTTCTTATGCTGTAATATAGATAGACTTAACTGTATCATGGTATGTTTCTTTATTGTGCTTTTATGGTCTTTTTATAATGCCGAATAAAGCTATCTTGACTTGACTTGACTTGAGTGACAAGTGCTACAGAAAGATTCCCGCAGTACTTACTTTTAGCGTGCCGCCGGCGTCTCGTACAGGGTCCTTTCCAAGTAAGTCAAAGAACCCTTGTGCGAGCGTCTTTAAATACCCGCATTGTCCACCCAAAGTTAGGCGTTTCAAAACAGCTGTGCATAATTATTTTTGCCGCGCGTAGCTCTCATTGAACTCTTGTAGTTCTTAACGCTAGCATGGTCATGGGAAATGAAGTCCCATTGCAACTAAATGTCTAATTTTTTATCGTTTCTAGGCAACAAAATCCCTATCGTCATTCCCGACGTCCCAATAGTAATAGGAAATGTAGTTGCTACGCCCCCGATCTCTGTTTGAACCTATCACCTCCCCTATGTTAGTGCAGGCGGAAACGGTGGCGACTACTGGGGAATGTAGTCCAAACTTTTAACCAATATTCACAAATACACATTCCAGCTATGTTTTTCGTCGGGGAAAGCCGGCGCCATTACCAAATGTCCATCCAACAGCGTACAGGCCATTTCTACTGATTGATGGCAATTTTAAGTCTTGAATTACAAAAAAAGACGCTCTATAATCATTTATGTCCCCGTATTACAGTTCAAGGCGAGCAATGGAGTGATGTTTCTTTTTATGTTTTAAATGAACCCAGTACTGGGGTTTGTGTGTCTATCTATCCCCCTATAATAGTGACAATACTTTTCCTGATGTCACAACATTTAAATTAATTCAGTGGTATGTTAAGTGTCACCGATTCGATATCTGTGCACATATAGTGGCCGCCCTGCATGTTAGCAAAGGCTAATTTGCATGGCTGGGGCGAAGACAGCTAAAAGGAACCGCATTCTTTAGGTACAATTCACTGCTGGTTGTATAAGTTTACAACCATATTGTGCAGAATAGCTCGAGAAACTTTTATACGTCACAATTTTAGGAAGTGGTGGAAAAATATATATAGCCCCCTAACGTGTGACTATAAAACAGGCTTGCATCACACAAGCTGCTGAAATCCAGTATCAGCATTATCTGTAAACACATAGTTCATACATATTTGGCGATTACAATTTAAAATTTCTATTAGGAACATTAGTTCTTCAAGTTGTTACACAGAAAAGAGGGCCTAAGTTATGTTTTAGTGGATTTTTTTGATGTTATGCTCGATTAAATCCCCGTGTGGTAATTTATATGATAGCAGTTTAACATGGTTGCACTAACAGATACGATTCATATTGAAACATTGACGCATGCAATGAAACATACAGTTATTTATGTCCATGTTGGATATTGGACAACTGGCCAGTGTCAAACAAATTAGCAGTCTCAAACAGGTTTATAAAAAATGATGAAATTCATTATTACAATTTAACCTTTCAGAGACAGCCCTCAAACGACATATCCATTTCGCCTCTGTTTGCCTCAGTCTGACCATTCTATCTCCTCCTCTGTTCCCTGCACGTACGTGATCTATAGCATGGAACTGGATCTCGGTCTGGGTGGGATGTGTCTGTGCTATATGTTGGGCTACCGGAGAACGGTCATCTGTCTTTTTGATGTCCCTAACGTGTTCTTGTATTCTTATTTTGAGCAGTCTACTACTGCTTCCCATATATATTTCCCCACAAAAACATTGCAGCACGTATATGCAGAAAGTAGTGTTGCAGTTCATGAAGGAAAGTATACGGTAATCTTTTGATCAATTGTATTGAAAGTTGGTACACCTATTGATTCCAAATTGACAGACATTACAATTTCCGCATGTATGGAAACCCACCGAGCCGGTCGGCATCCATGTACGTGGATTAGATTTTCGCTCTTCAACGTGACTGGGACATAGCTTATTTCTAATTGTTTTGCCTTTACGGTAAACAACTTTTGGTCGCGTGGAAGGCTGGCACTGTGGTGCATTGTAGAAGGCCCCAAAGTCGTCTCAGAATGTTGTAAATATGGCCACTGAACATACCATATTCTGTTATAAATGCAACCTGCTCATTAAATTCATCTTTCTTTCTGTTTTGCTTAGATTCTAAGGTTTCTGATCTAACGAGTTTTTTGGCTCTCTTTTCAGCTTTGTTTAGACACGTTTCTGAATATCCTCTTGTCTTAAAGTTGCTTTGTATATCTTTTATGGTTCTGTTAAAGTTATCCTCCTGACTACAGTTTCTTCGTGCATGAACCATTTCTCCATATGGAATGGCTGAAATGGTCGTACTGGAGTGACAACTATCGGCATGCAATACACTATTGCAAGCTGTGGTCTTTTTGTGCATGTCGCTCTGGATTTTATTGCCAACCACGTACAACTTCAGATCTAAATATACAATCTCAACTTTGGAACTATTGGTAGTTAGTTTGACGTTGAAATTGTTTTCATTTAAGTAATTGAAATATTCTGCAAACGCTATTTCACTGCCCTTCCATATTAACAAAATATCGTCAATATATCTGACGTAGAAGAGAATGTTGTCAAGCCAAGGTCCTGCACCTCGTCCCCAAGCATGTTCCCGTTCATACAGCCCCATAAAGAGGTTCGCGTACGACGGTGCCAGTCTTGAACCCATGGCCGTACCTTGTAACTGTAAGAACCATTTGTTTCCATGCAAGAATGCGTTCTGTGTCAAGACCAAATTGGCCATTTGCAGAAGCATCTCAGAATGTTGTAAATGGCTTGCGATTCTCTTGTGTAGATAATGGGTTAATGCCCGAGTCCCCTGTTCGATTTCTATGCAGGTGTATAAACTCTCTACATCCATAGTTATGAATGTGAGAGTACCCGGTTCCCATTGAAAATCCTCCAGTTTGCACAGTAATTCCCTACTATCTTTGATAAAGGAAGGTAAATTCTTCACAAATGGTTGTAGATAGATATCTACATATTCGGCCAGGTGCTCCGTGGGCCCTCCATTCCCAGATATAATTGGGCGGCCGGGCGGGAATATCCCACCTTTTTGGACTTTAGGGAGTATGTAGATACAAGGATGTCGCGACTTGCATGGTTGTAAATATCTGTATTAAGTCTCTGATATTAGTCCTGATTCTTTCCACTCTACCAGGTGGGCATTGATGTTATTTTCAATTTGAGTCGTGGGATTAGATGTCAAACGCCTGTAGCAATGTTGTTGGCCAAGTTGTCTGTCTATTTCACCAACGTAGTCGCCATAGTCCATTAGGACTATGTTACCCCCCTTATCCGCCTCACGGATCACCAGATTGGGATCCTCTTTTAGTTGTTTCAGAAGGGATTTCTCGTGCTTAGTAAGATTGTATTGGTGCTTACACTTCGATTGAGGGCCATGGGTTTCTTCTAGCTTGTACAGGTCTTGAGTAACTCTGGCTGTAAACTCATCTATTGCTGAAGAGCCACTTGTAGGTGGTACAAATTTGGATGTGGGTCTTAATCCACTGTCCAATGTGGTGTCTTGTACTATATCCAGATCACGTGCAAAATCCACCAGATTTTCCATTTCTGAATCATTGTCTAAAGTAGCAATAGTATGTGATAATTGGATCTCAGCAATAGTTAGATCAGAATTAAATGCATGCCCCCCAGATAGATTACAAACAGTCGGGCGTGCTGCAAAGTAAGTTTTTAATTTTAATTTACGAGCAAACTTGTAAAGATCTACATGTACATTTTCCAATGCTGGTGTTTCAGTCACACAATAATTCAAGCCTTTACATAGTATTACATTTTCTTCTTGAGTCAGTATTCTGGAAGACAGATTGATCACATTTAGCTCATTAGCATTATTCATTTCAACATTGCTGCCCACCTGGTGGTTCACATTCTCATTTATCATTGATTCTGGGCATTCAAGTTCCTTGCTTTTACGCCTGCCCTTGTATTTTTTGCCACCCCACCTGACTCGCTTCCGTGATTTTTCTTTTTGTTGCCCAGCCTGAATCGCTGGACTTCCTGTAAAAAAAACTAACTTTGCCCGCTTGCTCCCATACTGGTACTAGGTTCCTCACTCCCTACGCTCTCTATTGAGGAAATTGATGTGGAGCTAGATGAGATACTTGGTTCTTATCTGGGCTTGTTTGGAATCTGTACCGGTTTAGTTGTTAAATCATCATACTTTCTAGCGAAAGTGAATATTCGACCTCTGCCGTAGTCCTTTGATCTTGTTTTATTTTTTGGAGTTTTTTGTCTTTGAGATACATTTGGTATTTATTCAATTCTATTTTAAGAACAGCCTGGTTCTTTTGAATAACCTCAGTTAGTTTGGTCTCATTGATTTCTTTTTCTAGAATCATTATTTCCTCTCTGATTTTTTTGACTTTGCGGTCAGCATTTCTTATCAAAATGTCCATCATTTTGTATGAGGCATCATAGAGGCCCTCCTCCCATTCTACCAGATGGTCTGATTCTAAGTCTTCGTAGTTAGGAAAAATGAGGATTCTCATTGCATGTGATGTCTTGCATCACTATTTAGGGGGTGTTCACGGGTCACGCCCTCGACCAATATGCACAGGGTTCTGAGCATTTGACAAAAGACTATATATAGTGGAATAGTGTGCAAGTAGAAAATAGCTCTGAACCCAGTCTTGTTGGGTTCCTGAAAAACAAAGCGCTCAGAGATTGACTCGATTAGGCAAAGGCCCCCTGGCCTGTGAGAACAAAAGAAATGGTGTATAAAAGTAGGCGCCCTGCTCTTAAGAAATCAGATCCTGTGTACGCCAAGAAGAAATTCCGCCTGAAGAGAAGGACCTGGGAAAGCTGCATGGAGGACTACTGACTCTAATCCTGAGAGACTGGCCTGTGGTGGGTGCCTTGCTGCAAGAAGAAGTGAGGAAGAAAAGACCGAAAGACTTTTGAATTCAACTTGTGCATCTTGACAATCTCCAAGGGCTTGCTGGTGAACTTGCCCCCTGAACTGCACCCCAGGAACATTGGGCGCTAACCACCTTCAGGAAGAGCTGCTGTTCGTTTGGTTTGACCCTACAGCACTGATCCAGGGAAGCAGAGTGTGTGAGGAATCCTAAAAATGCACATCCTGTAAAGCAGTGCAACCCCGAGCAACGCAACTGGACAAAGTAAAGTTCAGCCCCTCTGGTCTGAGCACCGTGAACTGTGGGCAAGACCGAGCCGTCGCTTGCAAAGTGAGAAGGACCCGTCCGGTCCGAGCACCCCGAGCTTCTGGCTCCGAGCCGTAGCTCGTAAAGTAAAGACGGACCGCCGCCCTGCCTTGACCTTTCCGCCGTGATCACGTTGAAGAGAGCACCCGCTGCTGTTAAGCGAACAGCTGCAGAGCGTCAGGCGAGTGAGTGCGTCCCGTGACTGCGACCCGTACTCCCGCCCGCACCACCTGCAGCCGCTTCCCCTCCAGGGTAGAAGCGTACGCTGCGGGTCCGTCTGCCCCCCCACAACGCAGCGTTAACCCAGGAGCACCGTGCCTACACCAGCCTCGAGCCGTAGATCACATCGCCCCCGGGAAGACACCGCGATGTGGGAGGATTGACCCCCGCATCCGTCCGCCTCGAACGTTCAACCTTTCACAAAGAAAAAGGTACTGTGTCCGTGTTTTGTGCGCAGCGCTCTGGACTGCGGAGTCCATGAGGCGCGCACCCCTTGTGACCGCTTTTGCCCCAGCGTGGTGTGCACCGTACAAGTGAGACTCCTCCAGCCTGTCTCACGGCCGCAGTACGAGTCGCACAGCCACCCAGCGCTCGGTACGCCTCGTTCCCTCAACCGCACTGCACGCGTTGTACGTGAGACGCGTGAGGGTTAGCGAGGCCCTTCTGCCATTGATACTATGAGACGTATTAAAGCGATACAAAGCACACCAGCATTCACGAACGGAGTCGGCACACCAAATACATTGTCTAGATTATTGTGGGGCCAATTTTAAGTACTGTGAAGTGGTTTTGAGGACCAGTGGCATTGTTTTAAATATTACACCTGACATTTAAGAACTGTGGCCTCATTTTTTAAGTAACTGGAACCGTTTCTGAAGCCTAAGAACTGTATCTAAAGCCTGCATGAGAGTTTTTATATAAAGAGTATATTTTTACAAACAACCAGTCTTGTGTCTCTGTGTGGTGGGTTGATAAGTCATTGCGTGTGTTATGACAAATGCTTAACCGTATGTGCTCTGGGGATTAGCCTTGTCTGCTCGCGCCACGCCGCCTAGAGTGTGAGCAGGGGTTATTTCTAGGAGTAGTCCTTTGCCCTGACTAGAGGAGAGGGTCCCTGCTTGTCACAAGTGCATACCTGTGCCAACCAGAGACCCCCAATTCTAACACACAGCAAAGCGAGTAACGCACATTTAGGTATAAGAAAAAAGTTTCCTAATTTATGTAGAAAGTGAACCTTAAAAACTTTCCTCACTTGCTTCAGGGTTTGACAGATTAAGCCAACGAGAAAGAGGCTCCCAAAGGGCTAGTCTTTCTTATTTTTGCTCGGTGTCCCTTTTTGGAATATGTGGTCTTTTCAAGAGAGAAAATTGAATAAAACCGGGCTAACCAGTGCGTAAACAACAGGGGATTACGATCCTGCCAGGCAGAGATAATCATTGCCTATAGGTAGCCATGGCAATGAATATTAGGGCCCCTCCGTTCTTTCTGTCTATCGAGTCCTGTGTGCCAAGTAATATGGTGGAAGGTGTTAAGAGTACATTTTGAAGTAGCACCTTACTTAAGAAGCATATTTAGTAATAGACCCAGATGAACACATGTAGCAAACATGTGGATTGAGTCAGCACTAAATTCATCACAATGCGGACAATGTGTACCTTTCCCTGTCCGCCATTTCACTATCCTGGAGGGAGTGAAATATAAAAAACCAAGTTTTTTAACACTGTGCCTGAAGACTGGCAGACAGCAAATCATTTTGGGCGCATTTATGTGCCAGGTTAAAAACACTATTGGAGATTTTCAGTTTTTGTTGCCACTTACTTAAAACTATAGTCAAGACGTCAGGTATTAAAATATTTTAAAAATTGTAAATAATACCAATGCGTGGAGAAGTGGTTCTGCAAAGGTTCTCAATCAATTCGCAGTTACCCATCTTCCACAAAAAGAAGGATTTAATAGAAAGATGTTTAAAAGAGTCCCTATTGTCTAAATTGTAGAGGGATTGAAGATCCCCAAAGGACAAGACATCTTTGGGTGAGCAGAGGTTTCCTAATTTCTTTACTCCCTTGTCTTTCCAGGTTTCAAAGTATGATGGGCCAAAGATATCCGGTAGGCTGGAATTATTCTTGACAGGAGTATAAACATTCAATCTACCGATACCTAGATTCTTATGAACAGCTGAGAAAACTTTATAGACGTAATTAGTGGATGTGCACTGCCGATTTGATTATTGTCTGTCCTTCGTTCACGTGCTCCAGGGTATCACTCCCTACTCTGGAGTGTGTATACTAGTGTCAAGGTCAGCAGAACCCTCTGGTCTGTCTCCCTGGGCACAGTAAGTGTTGTTATTCCAGCTGAGTGTTCAAATAAAGCTTCTACTTCAAAATAAACAGTATCAAATTTCTGTTGATTATTTATAATGATTCTTTTTATTCAACAATCTTTCTTCTTGGTAAGATGTTGTGTTCACATCTCATTATTCTCATTAATAGTTCATCTTCAAAACAATTATGTTAGCAATCATGTTTTTTTCATCTTTCCCTTTTCTCCCAATGCATTTCGGCGCACAGCGCCTTTATCAGGGGAATGATCTGTCAAAAAATGATAATACATACTATTAAGTAATTTGCTTTCTTACTAATGCCACCAAATTATATAATTCACATCCCATAGTGTTATTTACAACTTGTATCCTCATGTCTAAATTCATTTCTATGAGTTATTCTCTCTGAAAGCTGAAACTGTTATTCGTGATGATCGCCCATTAAGTACATGCAAATACGGGCCATGCGCTGAGATTTTGTTAGTTTAATAGTTTGGAATTGGGTTGGGCCGTCGCGCTGCTTTCTAGTTCAAAATGCACCGTTTATACGTGATAATACGTAACCGGGATAAATCAAACTGTTTATCTGGCTATTATCGCGTCTTAATTCCAAAAGTTATCACGTTCACAAATGTGAGATAGCTCACTTGCTGTGGCAGAGTTAAAGAGTCTTTAAATGCGGTATGTAGGGTTGGTAGCGCTTACTCTGTCAGCGTTCTGGAAACGTTATTCCTCTCAATGCATGCTGGGAACATGGATGATGCGTCGAAAGACGCGGATCATGGTGTGTGTATTAAAAAAACCAACTACGTGTGCAAACTAAAGTTAAAGACACAGCGTCTCATTTAAAACTACGCATAGAAGGGTCGTGAATTTGACCCTTCTATAGTATCCAAATTCCAGCTGTTGCCACAAACAGCCCCAGGCGTCGGGACCGAGCAAGAGTTCAAAGGGTGAAGGCAGACCTGCAGAGGGGGTTGGGGGAAAATCTACCAAAAGTATAGGGCATGATTGTAAAACGATAGCCCAGTAATATATTTTTAAATTGTGTAAAGCCCACCCCCCCTTTTTCCGGGGGTAGAGACAACCATTTTTATGCCCTCCTAGGTTGAGAAAATGCGCACACAAATTGAGAGAATAACCTTTCAAAACTTAAAAGTGTTAATTTATTAAACTCCAAGGGTATAGCCCTAAACAAGTACATTTTGGGGAAAAAGATAATTTTTAGCAGATTACAACGAGCAGCAATAGAAAGGTTTGGATTATTAAGACAGCTCAAGGCTTTCCTTGTCTCTGAGACAAGGGGATCCACATTCTGGCCGACTATTAGGCCAGTATCGGCCAGGATGTCAATACCTAAGTATTTAGCTTTGGTCACTACTCTTCCGTCGGTCCAGGTGACATTTTTGTTGATTAAAATTTGGGTTTTCCTTATGTTCAGTTTATATCCTGATATGAAACCGAATAAGTGGGCCTCAGCCTCGATTTCTGTAATGGCCTCGGGATCCTGCGTGACCAGAGCTAAATCATCATGCAAAACAACAGTTGATGGACAGAATGCAGAACAATGTCATACATTCACCCCAGTACAGAGATCTGGGCCTAAGTCCATCGTTTTTTTGCACTCCACACCACCCCAGTTAAGACATGGCCATATGCAAATCAGCCTTGACCCTGTGCCTCATGGGAACAGTCCAGCCCGAACTGCCAAGACATGTCTTTCCTGGACCGGAATCAAGCATCCTAGGACCGGTTTCTGGCTATCAGCTGTCTTCAGCCAGGATAGCTTGACTCCAGTGGTGTGGAGAGCATGGGACTCACGTCTGAGCATATCCATCCCACTTGGGGTGACAAAATGCAAAACAACAGTTGATGGACAGAATGCAGAACAATGTCATATATTCACCCTAGAACAGAGATCTGGGCCTAAATCCATCGTTTTTTTGCACTCCACACCACCCCAGTTCCGACATGGCCATATGCAAATCAGCCTTGACCCTGTGCCTCATGGGAACAGTCTAGCCCGAACTGCTAAGCCATGTCTTTCCTGGACCGGAATCAAGCATCCTTGGACCGGTTTCTGGCTATCAGCCGTCTTCAGCCAGGATAGCTTGACTCCAGTGATGTGGAGAGCATGGGACTCACGTCTGAGCATACCCATCCCACTCGGGGTGACAAAATGCAAAACAACAGTTGATGGACAGAATGCAGAACAATGTCATACATTCACCCCAGTACAGAGATCTGGGCCTAAGTCCATCGTTTTTTTGCACTCCACACCACCCCAGTTAAGACATGGCCATATGCAAATCAGCCTTGACCCTGTGCCTCATGGGAACAGTCCAGCCCGAACTGCCAAGACATGTCTTTCCTGGACCGGAATCAAGCATCCTAGGACCGGTTTCTGGCTATCAGCTGTCTTCAGCCAGGATAGCTTGACTCCAGTGGTGTGGAGAGCATGGGACTCACGTCTGAGCATATCCATCCCACTTGGGGTGACAAAATGCAAAACAACAGTTGATGGACAGAATGCAGAACAATGTCATATATTCACCCTAGAACAGAGATCTGGGCCTAAATCCATCGTTTTTTTGCACTCCACACCACCCCAGTTCCGACATGGCCATATGCAAATCAGCCTTGACCCTGTGCCTCATGGGAACAGTCTAGCCCGAACTGCTAAGCCATGTCTTTCCTGGACCGGAATCAAGCATCCTTGGACCGGTTTCTGGCTATCAGCCGTCTTCAGCCAGGATAGCTTGACTCCAGTGATGTGGAGAGCATGGGACTCACGTCTGAGCATACCCATCCCACTCGGGGTGACAAAATGCAAAACAACAGTTGATGGACAGAATGCAGAACAATGTCATAGATTCACCCCAGTACAGAGATCTGGGCCTAAATCCATCATTGTTTTGCACTCAACACCACCCCAGTTCAGACATGGCCATATGCAAATCAGCCTTGACCCTGTGCCTCATGGGAACAGTCCAGCCCGAACTGCCAAGCCATGTCTTTCCTAGACTGGAATCAAGGATCCTAGGACCGGTTTCTGGCTATCAGCCGTCTTCAGCCAGGATAGCTTGACTCCAGTGGTGTGGAGAGCATGGGTCTGAGCATACCCATCCCACTCGGGGTGACAAAATTCAAAACAACAGTTGATGGACAGAATGCAGAACAATGTCATACATTCACCCCAGTACAGAGATCTGGGCCTAAATCCATCGATTTTTTGCACTCCACACCACCCCAGTTCAGACATGGCTATGATTTTGGTTTCTAGGCCAAATCTACTCACTGCCGTTATAGCCTCATTTCCTTCAAGTTTTTTAATGAGTGGGTAGATGTACATGGCAAAAAGTAGTGAGGAACATGGATAGCCTTGTTGGGTCCCCGTGAGAATTTTATTTGTTTGGTCAATGTCCCGTTAATAGACACTCTAGCTGTGAGGGTAAGGTATAATGCCTTGATGGCCTGGATGGCATTATGCCCAAAATTCATTCTCTGCATGACGCACCAGAGGAAATTCCAGAAGACCAGATCGAATGCTTTTTTGGAATCAAGAAGTATTACAGCCATCAGGTCTCCTGAAATCTGGGCAGCGCCAAGCGGAGTGATGACCCTCCGAATGTACTCAGTAGTGTCCTTAGCAGGAATAAACCTGTGTTGCCACCCGGAGACGAGACCTTCAATTGTGGCCGAGAGTCGTATAACAATTTTTTAAAAATATATCTTAGAATCCCTGTTAATGGAGGTAATCGGGTGGTATGAACCCATTTCTGTTGCCATTTTCTCTTTTTTAAGGAACACAATATTCTTAGCTATAGACCAAGATTGAGGAGGAGTGACACCCTGGAAGATTTGCATCACTACAGCATTAAAAATGTTTAATTTGGGAAAGAAAAACCTTGTAAAATTCAACTGGGATACAGTCGGGCCTGGCAGTTTTCCCATCGGGTAGATTGATCAAAGCCGTAGCAATTTCTTCCCATGAGGGTGGCTTCAATATGCTCCCGCTCCTCTTTGCTAAGGGATGACAACACAATCGAGTCCAAGTAATTATTAAGGTCAGATTGCCCAACGAGTTGGAATGCCGCCGCTTCCTCCGAGTATAAGCCCTGGAAGAATTTGCAGAAGGCTGTACAAATTTCTTTCGGGTTGCTGTATATAACGCCCAAGGGAGTCGATTTTTTGAATTTCATTAACGGTGGGCTGTTGTCTGGTACTCATGGCCAATCTTTTCACTACACTCATATGCTTTTTCTCGTGCAGCACCCCACTTGGAGTTGGCTTTCTCGGCCAAAACTGAGCAGATCTCGGCCCTGGCAGTGGCCACGGCCAGTTGAGCCAGATCCACCTCCCCCTTGGATTGGACTACCTTCATAAGATTTTCCTCTGTTTTAGCTAATTGTGCGTGTAGCTCCATCAGCTGTGCCTTCTCCCGCTCATTTTTCTTCAGTAAAAATTGTAAGGTTTCACTCCGAACACAAGATTTTAACGTGTTCCAAACTACCATAACAGGGGCTACGCCTAGGTTGTTATCAAGGAAGGTCTGTATCCATTGTTTCATATGGGTCGGGTAACCCTCGTCCAACAGGAGTGCTCTCTCAAAACTCCAGGATGAAATTTCCTTGCGGGTAATCAAACTCCGAATGTTGAAGTTTAGGGGCTTGTGATCGGAAAAGATACGGGGAAGCAGATTGATTTCACTATTGTGGATTAAAGAGGAGGATACTAAGAAAAAGTCAAGGCGTGCAAAAGATTTGTGGGGTGCCGTAAAAAAATTGTATCCTGGCAAAGTTGGATGTAAATGAGACCAGGTATCCATGAGCCCACGAATATGTAGCAAATTGTTAAGAGCTTGATGCACTATAGGTTTGCGAGTAGCCAGCCGGGATCGAGAGTTTAACCCCCAGTTGCAGGGTGGAATAATATTAAGGTCCCGCATATGATGGCTGGGAGGGGCCAATGAGCCAATTCTGCTGAGACCCGGTCTATCACACTAGGGTCATTCAAGATGCTCCTGTATATAGAACACAAGGTAAAAGAAAAGGCACAGGTTATATGACATTCCCGGGTTGGATTTGACTCGGGTAGACTAAGGTAGACAATTATAGCATGAAAAAATAGCAATACCCCTGGTTCGAGTCCCTTGTAATGTATCCCTAATAACTTTATAACCCAGGGTGTTTAAAAGATGCAGCTGAGCGCCTTCTCTATGTGTCTCTCGGAGGCAGATTATGTTGACCCCTAGCAACCGTAAGCTCTGAGCTACCTTCTGCTTTTTCCGATTATCGTTTAACCCGCAAATATTCAGAGAAACGATTTTAAAGATTTGTTGTATTCATCAAAGTTTGAAGGGAAAGCTGCTCCCATTAAAGAACACTGTGAGTGAGTGTGCACAATATATATACAATCTATATAAAAAGTCCCTATTATGCTCATAAACCATGTAGCCAGTATGGATAAGACACATCAAAAAACACTGAAACCTGCCCAAAATGAACATTTGGAAAGCATATGTCAAACTGTAGGACACTCTAAATAAACTTTTGGCATAAGACTGTTCATAAAAATTGAACATTATGCACATCAAAAATCAAAAGCAACAGTTTTAAACACAGCCTTCCCCCGCTGAACACCCACCCCCTCCCAACGTTAACCTAACTCCCAAAACGCCCCCCTGCCCTCCCCGAAAATGAGCAATCAGGAAAAGCCTGAACGATGGAGCATATTGTGATACCCCGCCACCCATCCCTTGCCGAGTAGAATGAACCCCTGTTTGGCATACAGCCTATATTAAAACATCAGGACGGAGAGAAGAAAAACCTAAGTAGAAAACGAGACAAAAAAAAGGGGAAGGGAAAAGAGGGACCGAGGAGAAAGAACAAATTCAACATAGCCCTTATCCTGAGTCGTTTTGTTTGAATAGCTCTTTGCTAAGAGTAGACCACATGGATTTTTTGGGGCTATCTTGTTATTAAGATAATTTTCAGAGATGACAAATATCTAACTAGGGAAAAGTAACTATGGTCATACTATGCCAAAATCAGCTTTAATTTTGCACTTTTCTGGCCTTGAGTCCAGTGAGAAACTCTCGAGCCTTGATTTCTGAGGTGAAGATTCGTGAAGCGCCGTTCAACATGACCTTTAACTTGGCAGGGTTCATGAGGAAGACCTGTGCTCCCAGCTGTTGAAATGGGGCTGAAGTCCGGTTTGGCAAAGAAGGATACCCCCAAAAAGTATTTCTGAGAGCACTGTCTGGCTTGGTCGAACATTAGCTGTCTTAATAAGAAATTCCAGAACAATAAACAGGAAGGCTCACAGCTTTGTGGATTTGTTGGTGTGGCCAGACTGCTTCCTTAGAGTCAAGGGGAAATGATGGGCTTGTTGGACTTCATGGACTTCAGGCCTCTTGGTCTGTTGGGCATAACCCCCCTTAGGAGTTTTATGATGTAGCGCCAAGGATCTTCCCCCTCTACTCCCTCGGGAACACCAGGAAGGTGGAGGTTGTTTCAGCTTTGCCTATTTTCCGGTTCTTCTAACTTCCACAGTGTGTCTGTCATGCGGTCACCCTGGGAAGTACATTGGCTTTTAAGCAGCATGACATCCGATTCAAGGCTTTCAGTACGCCCTTCCACCATTGTCACTCTCTCACAGATATCAGAGCAAGTTTTGTTGAGCTTTCCTGAAGTGCCGTTCAACATGACCTTTAACTTGGCGGGGTTCATGAGGAAGACCTGTGCTCCCAGCTGTTGAAATGGGGCTGAAGTCCGGTTTGGCGAAGAAGGATACCCCCACAAAGTATTTCTGAGAGCTCTGTCTGGCTTGGTCGAACATTAGCTGTCTTAATAAGAAATTCCAGAAAAAAAACAGGAAGGCTCGCAGCTTTGTGGATTTGTTGGTGTGGCCAGACTGCTTCCTTAGAGTCAAGGGGAAACGATGGGCTTTTTGGACTTCATGGACTTCAGGCCTCTTGGTCTGTTCGGGCATAGCCCCCTTTAGGAGTTTTATGAGATAGCGCTGAGGATCTTCCCCCTCTACTCCCTTGGGAACACCAGGAAGGTGGAGGTTGTTTCAGCGTTGCCTATTTTCCTGTTCTCCTAACGTCCACAGTGTGTCCGTCATGCGGTCACCCTGGGAAGTACATTGGCTTTTAAGCAGCACGACATCCGATTCAAGGCTTTCAGTACGCCTTTCACCATTGTCACTCTCTCAGAGATATCAGAGCAAATTTTGTTGAGCTTTCCTGAAGCGCCGTTCAACATGACTTTTAACTTGGCGGGGTTCATGAGGAGGACCTGTGCTCCCAGCTGTTGAAATGGGGCTGAAGTCCGGTTTGGCAAAGAAGGATACCCCCACAAAGTATTTCTGAGAGCACTGTCTGGCTTGGTCGAACATTAGCTGTCTTAATAGGAAATTCCAGAAACAAAAACAGGAAGGCTCGCAGCTTTGTGGATTTGTTGGTGTGGCCAGACTGCTTCCTTAGAGTCAAGGGGAAACGATGGGCTTTTTGGACTTCATGGACTTCAGGCCTCTTGGTCTGTTCGGGCATAGCCCCCCTTAGGAGTTTTATGATGTAGCGCCGAGGATCTTCCCCCTCTACTCCCTCGGGAACACCAGGAAGGTGGAGGTTGTTTCAGCGTTACCTATTTTCCTGTTCTTCTAACTTCCACAGTGTGTCTGTCATGCGGTCACCCTGGGAAGTACATTGGCTTTTAAGCAGCACGACATCCGATTCAAGGTTTTCAGTATGCCCTTCCACCATTGTCACTCTCTCACAGATATCAGAGCAAGTTTTGTTGAGCTTTCGAAGACTCCCTTGAAGTTTTTTAGCAGCACATTTGGCCTGTTGGCTTTCTACCCGGGCTTCTTCCTGAAATTGCTTAATTGAAGTCAGTATAGCGGCAAAAGAGGGTTCATCAGACTGGTCTTATGGGACACAGGTCACCTTAACGGGTTCATCATTATGAGAAAAAGGAAAGTTGAGACCCAGAATAGTCTCATTTAAGATGATCTTTCTTATCTTGCTTGCCTTTCTCCCTCTGCTTTTAGCCCCATGTCATTTCTGTTTTCGAACAATGTTTTTCCCTTTCGAGGCATTACTAAAGTTGGATTCAGAGAGATCGCTGTTACTAGATGAGGAAGAGCTTGCTTCGGCCGGAGAGTTCGAACCATCTGAGACTGAGAAAAATTGCTTCCCCAAAGGTTCTGGAGATCGTGGATTTTGTAACCATTGTGTGCTGATACTTCTTAAATCAAGGGCATTGGTGGGTGAGGGCCCCCAGATGTCTTGATCCTTAGGAGCGCGTGCACCTGGAATCAAGCTAGAGTCAGTACCAGTCAGCAGATCAGTCTACGCGGATGGAGCTGAGACTTCTAAATTGTTATTAAAAGTAGCTTTATCGGCTATCAGAGGCCCTTGAGTTTGAGCTATCAGGCCCGGATCAAGCTGAATATGCCGGGTAGAGGAGTAGTTGGCTGTGACTCTAGCTGTGTAACCGGGACCTCGATGGGGCAGGTCGAGGCTGATTTTGTTAAATCAGTCTCTCTATTGGAGTTGTTTGTCGGTCTTGTCCTGCAGCCATGGCCTAGGGAAGTCCCCATTCCTGCTAAAGAGAACAATTTTGCAACTGAGGGTTTGGAGGAGCCCTTATCCTTAGAGGGTTCCCCACCGCCAGGTTTGTTTGAAATATTTTTAGGGCCTGCAGTCTCCCACTTGGTTTTGTGAGTGGGCTCCGCTTTCAAAGGAAGGGGTTCTGCCATTGAGGGACCAGAGCTGGAATTGGGTGGAATTTTTCCTTTTACTCCCCGGACCCTGAGAGAAGTCATGTTCCACTCATCCGATGGAGAGTCAGCGGTTAGCATGATAAAGTCAGTGAGTTTCGTGAGGGGCAGCGCCGAACCACCAGAGTAAGCAGCCTAGCAGTGAGGAGGCCAAGCAGTAAAGTGGAACCGCTCCAGACGCTCCGGCACCCCAGGAAGACAAGCAGCATGGTTCTAGCTCCGGGGTTTGAGAAAAGTGCCCGCACTTTAAAATGCTTGCTTCCCCCGCCGCGCCCCGGAGCTGTCGGGTTTCTCTGTGTTCTCGGAGTTGACCACGGTCGCAGTGGCGGTGCTCTTTGCTGTTGAGGGGAAGATTCAATGATGTACCAAGAGCCGCAATCCAGTGCTGACTGCTCCCTCCATAGCAGTGTCTCAAGGTCAGGCCGCAAAGCCGACGGCCGAGTGGTCTCGTGGGGCAGGTGGCGGTGAGGCAGGGAATCACACAGGCACCATCTTGCCAATCACACAGGCACCATCTTGCATTTCTGTTGCTTCTTTCTGCACATTTCTTTCTTTTTCTGCTCTTCTCTTGACCTCATTCTGCAAACTCATGTACTTTCTGCAAGTCTGTTGCCACTTTCTGCACCTCATTTGCTTCTTTCCGCACCCCTGTTGTATCTTTCTGCACTTGTCTTCCTTCTTTCTGTACCTTTCCTGCCTGTTTTTGCATCTAACTTGCTTCTTTTTGCACTTTTCTTGCTTCTTTCTACACTTCTGTTGCTTCTTTCAGCAATTCTCTTGCCTCTTTGTGCACATCTCTTGCCTGTTTTTGCACTTCTCCTGCCTCTTTCTGCACCCCTGTTGCTTTATTCTTTGCCAATCTTGCCGCTTTTTGCACCTCTGTTGGCTCTTTCTGCACCTCACTTGCTCCTTTCTAAACTTCTCTTGCCCCTTGCTGTACCCCTGTTGCTTCATTCTGCAGTTTCCATGCTTCTATCTGTACATGTTTTGCTTCTTTCTGCACCCCTGTTGTCTCTTTATGTACCTCTTTTGCCTCTTTCTGGATTTTTCTTATATTTTTCTGCACCTCTCTTCCTTCTCTATGCTCGTCTGTTGCCTCTTTCTGAACCTCATCTGCTTCTTTCTGCACCCCTGTTGTCTCTATATGCACTCGTCTTCCCTCTTTCCATACCTTTTCTGCCTGATTTTACATCACACTTGCCTCTTTCTGCACTTTTCATGCCTGTTTCTGCTCCTCTATTGCCTCTTTCTGCACCCCTGTTGCTTCATTCTGCCCTTTCCATGATTCTTTCTTCACCTGTCTTGCTTCTTTCTGCACGCCTGATGTCTCTTTATGTACCTCTTTTGCCTCTTTCTGCACTTTCTTTGCATTTTTCTGCACCTCTCTTCCTTCTCTCTGCTCATCTATTCCAAATGAGGTGCAGAAAAATTGCTTCTTTCTGCACCACTGTTGTCTCTTTCTGCACTTGTCTTCCCTCTTTATGTACCTTTCCTGCCTGTTTTTGCATCTCACTTGCCTCTTTCTGAACTTTTCCTGCTTCTTTCTACACCCCTGTTGCTTCTTTCAGGAAACCTATTGCCTCTTTGTGCACTTGTCTTGCCTGTTTCTGCCCTTCTCATGCCTCTTTCTGCACCCCTGTTACTTCATTCTGCACTTTCCATGCTTCAGTCTGCACCTGTCTTGCTTCTTTATGCACCCCTGTTGTCTCTTTATGTACCTTTTTTGCCTCGTTCTGCACTTTTCTTGCGTGTTTCTGCACCTCTCTTCCCTCTTTCTGCACGTCTGTTGCCATTTTTGCACCTCATGTGCTTCTTAATGCACCCCTGTTGTCTCTTTCTGTACTCTGTTTCCCTCTTTCTGTACCTTTCCTGCCTGTTTTTGCATCTCACTTGCTTCTTTTCGAACTTTTTTTGCTTCTTTCTACACCTCTATTGCTTCTTTCAGCAATTCCCTTGCCTCTTTGTGCACTTCCATTGCCTCTTTTTGCACCTCTGTTGGCTATTTCTAAACTTCACTTGCTCCTTTCTACACTTCTCTTGCCTCTTTCTGGAACCTGTTGCTTCATTCTGTACTTTGCATGCTTCTTTCTGCACCTGTCTTGCTTCTTTCTTCACCCCTGTTATGTCTTTATGTACCAAACAAGTGAAGGTTCTGCAATTTGAACTTTTTATTGCTGATCTATAAGGCATCATGTTAGGCATGTCGGTAGCCTTACTGCCTTTACTGCTGTGGGTTACCATATAAATGTAAATGTAGTCCTCACACTTCTTAATTTATGAGGTTCAAGATTGTTGTGTTATGATTACATTGTTTGGATGGTCTTTGAGAAGCTCTTTGCATGCAGATTCAACAGACTGCACTGTCTTTTGTAACAAACTATGTTTTTTGCAGCCACTTCAGGGTGTGGGGGGAAAGACGGATGTTTATACATGATCAAGGTGCAGTCACCCATTTTCAGTTTTTTTTGCTATAATGTTCACCTTCATCACTGACCTTTTTAAGTTTCACGTACAAGGAGCTTCCAATTGATTCCAATGAAATAGATATACATAGAGGGGGGTCTATGCCAGTCCATTGCTTAAATTTGGATAATTTTGTTATGTCTCCCCCATCCTTTTTCCAGATTCATTAGCTATCCTCCCTATTTTTATGTTAGACCTGCTTCAGAGAATTTCGGTTTTACAGTCATCTGTCTCGATGATGCATTTTTCTGCTTAAGACCTTGCTTTTCATTGCAGTGGAGGGACTATTTTCTTTTCCTCTCTCACTCTGCTCTTCATGGTCCCAGTGCACCGCTTTAGCCCCCTGATCTCAACCCAGCATCCTCTGATTTCTATGTTGCCTTTTTTAATTATATTTTCTGCTAGTCGTTGCACTAATAATTGGATCTGAAAACTGTATTTAACCACTCAAAGCTGGCTTCCCGCATAATCCATTCAGAAACAAATATTTTTTGAAAGATCATGTAAACAAATCTGGGCATGATTTTTGGGGAAATATTTAAAAAGTATATCAGTTGATGTCACTGGTTTTGTAGCTCTGTTTGTTTTTCCTTATCTCATGCTTCCTCAATGGTTCATCTTAAGGTTAGCTGTTACTCTTATACACCATTGCTGCTTCTTAATAGGATGCTCTCTGTTCAACGTGGTCTTCATGTACGCAGTCCATACAACATGTCAGCTACCAGCAAGGCTTTGTTATGAAGCATTGCTTTTCATCGCTCTTTGAAGTTTGTTGTTGTAAAAGTCAGAAGCCAGTGAGCGTATTAGTGTTTCCATGCAGCGGCTGAGATTCACTTACAGAATATCGACCTCAAAAGTGAAGATTAAAAAAATATCGAGGTTAAAATATAGAATGTAAAAATATTGACTCACTATACTGAAACAGGTAAGTACAAAAATATTGCGAAGACAAATATTGATGTCAAAAATATAGCTGTACAAAATATTGAAATTACTATTCCAACTCCAGTAAGTGTAATAGTAGGAGGGGTAAAAAATACTATTCCCTCTCCAGTGGGTGCAACAGTAGGGAAAGTGTTGGATATACTATTCCCACTCCAATCAGTCCAACAGTAGGAAAAGTGCTGGATTGCCGAGGGGTAACAATTAATATTCCCACTCCTGTAAGTTAAAAATTAAAAACAACCAAATAATAAGAACAAAATATTTTTGACAAAAAGAAATATATAAATATGCTCAAAATTAAAATACAAAGATATTGAACATTAAAAAATACAAAAATTTAAGTATATTATAATGTTAAATATATATGACACATAACTACAGACATTATATTAAATAAAATAAAAAATTCCTTTCAAACAAATACATATTTTAATGAGAATATTTTGAAACAAAAACATTAATTATTACATACATTTAGTGTTTTTATTTCCTACCCTATAACATCACACAGTTCACAACCCACATCGATATTTAAATATTTTTTACTTCCATAATTAACATAATTATTTACTAATTAAAGAAGTATTAACTTCCTACACTTCACCGCTATAATCCCCACAACAAACACCCAAAAGTAAACTGTAAAAAAATGTATTAAACAATTGAAACTTGATTTTAATTAAAAAACGAATAGAATTTATCACATTATAAAGTAAGTAAAATTAATGTACTCTCCATCCTTTACCCCTATAAAAGTAAAACTCACACACAAAAAAACATAATCACTTAATAGTATTGATCAACTAATTATGAATTATTTAACCACAAATTACTTCCCACCCTTTACTCCAATAAACCCCACAATCCACACCTAAAAAAATTACGGTTTCCATATTTAATTTTCAAACAATTAATACTAACAACTAATTATTCATTATTTAAAAATAAAATACTTCCCACCCTTTACCCCTATAAACCCCCTAACACACACCTATTTTTTTTACACAATTACCATAATTAATTACCAATTAATTAATTCATATTAATTAACACCCACTTAATAATTGATTAATAATAAACGACTTCCCACAATTAACACTATCAAATTTCAATTAAATAAATATTAATAAATACAAAATAATCATTAATTTATTATAATCAATTTACTTCCCACCATATTCCCCTACAAACCCACAACCTGCTAAAGAAGTAAAAAATGCAAAATTGAATTAAAATAAAATTAATAACTACTAATAATTTAGCACATATATTAAAAAACATAAATCATTCTTATACAAAAACATACATCACATAGATTTAAAATATATACTAAAATACATAAATAATCAATATTCTAAACAACTATATTATTGCAAATGATATTAATGACTTCTATATTTTTTAAACTATATTTCGTACCTTCAAATCGATATTCTTGACCTCGATATTCTTGCTGTCAACATTCTTGCCTCACAATATTAAGGACTCGATATTTCTGTAGTTCGACATTTCCAACGCGATATTTTGTCTGCATACCACGGCTGGAGTACAGGTGATAAGACTCTTGGCCTTTTCTCGGTGTCTATTGAAGGACACAGTTCAATGAGATTCCAGTCATCATGAACGTGCCCTTTTCACCAGATGCTCATGGATGCTGTATACCCTATATTATGCATAACTGTAGAGAATATACTCAACCAGTTAGCAAACAAAGCAGCGAAAGCTTGGAACACACAGGGCCTTGCAGGCAGAAGAGAGCTGTGGGCTTATGCTCTGCTGTTCTATCCCAGCATTTTCTCTGCTGTCCAACTCCAAGCCAACATCAGATTTTGATGGAACTCACCAATCCCTGCCTCAGCTCCTTCCCCCACTGTCTTTCAGTTAATACTAAGATCTTCATTCCCTTGTCTTCTTCATTAGGACATTCCCTTGTTTCTTTCTTCTGCCTTCCAGTCCCCTGTTTACATGCTACTGTCATTCCATCCCGTCCATCTCCAACAATCCGAGCCATATTTTCCATTGGTCCATTTTATTTAAGAACCAGATTATCTTTCAGCAATGAAACTGTGTTTATTTCCATTTAAATATGTTGTTGTAGGTGAGTTTTTCTAATTAGGAATAATGTAAAATGTAGACGTTATTCAGTTAGCTTGCATTGATAGCTCTTCATTATAGTGCACATTTTATGTGAGCAAGCCTTTCTCGTTCACTATATTGTATATTTTTTCATTTCAGGAAAGTTATTGAAAAAGAAACCTTAACTGTAGTGTCTGTAATTCAATATTTCTTGTTCCGGCAATGCTCAGGATGAATCTAGAAGTGTCTTGGTTACCAGGATATTGATTGGTTTCTGTATTTGCAACATTGCTTGTCCCACTGTATCATGTAATATCCTACCATATGAAGAAATATGTGTGGCTTCCATACCACGAACTGCTTTACTTTGGTGAAGAGCCATTTCTTTCAGGGTCTCTTTAGAAGGCAGACTCTATGATAGTCTGCTTGCTAATTACTAAGGGGCTCATTACGATGAGCGGCGGTCCCACCCCACATATTAGGATGCATACCGGACCTTTAACTTTGCGGACAGTGTTGCTGGATGCAGCACCGTTTGCAATGTCAAATTGGCATGCACTGCATTTCCCGGCACTGCCTGGTAGACACCATATGGTACCTGCCACGCAGTGTTGGGAAATGCGGGGGGGGGTGCACCATGGGTACCCCACAGTGCAACCCCCTACAAAACAGAGGGGGCCGCAACGGGCCCCGAATCTAGCCTCCGCCTGTGTTATTCCAGTGGGATGGCAGGCGAAAAGGCAAGCGCAAAGGGATTTCCTAATCAACCTGTGTTTTGGTTCCGCTAGGCGGGCCGAAAAGGACTGCCTTGAGGAACCATGGTGGACGGACTTTTTGTCCGCCGGGGAAATTGTGGGATTCCCACCGCCTTCCTAATTCAGCGGTGGGAATATCCTTTGTGATGTCAGAAGGACCACCACGGCCGCCAGGGGTGGCGGTCCTCCCACCATCCTAATGACCCCCAAAGTTTTATGGCTTATTTCTTCGGAGGCAGACTGAGCTAGTCTGTTTATTTATTAGTTCTTCGCTCTTGCTTTTTAAGAAACCAATCTTATGTTAGTACTCTTGCAAGATATCACTTCAACTATTTTGGTTGAGCTGATGTAATGATTGTATTTTTAAATAAACGTACACAATAGTAACCTAGAATCCTGCCTCACTCTGTATTATTTCTAAGACTTGTACTAAGTCTTACAGAGACTCACAAGGTCTTGTAAAGACTCAGACTTTCCAGATCATGTGCATCAACCCTTTTAATGATTTAATTAGAGAATCAACATTTTCAGGGTTCTCCCTGTTACATTTCTGTAAATTGAAAGCATTTGAAAGTGCTCTGAATGGTACATTGGCACCATACCGCTCATTTCCCCTCTGCTACCTGTTTGAAGCTGTTGCGAGGTGATTTAAGAGGTCACAACCTACACTGCTCATGAAACCTATCACATATCTCTAGTTGCAGGAGTGATTTCTGAACATGGAGAAGCTTGGAATAGGATGACCAAAAGAACATTTAGTGAGAACTCTAAGGACCTCAGAGTTCTGTGCAGGTTGGATGAAAGCTGCCTCATAAAAATAGACAGCACACCATGGACCCCTATCCATCAAATGTCAGCACATGGAAACCCTTTCTCTGTGTAAATAGTGTACCTGCTAAAAACCACAGGGCAGATTTATGATAACTGGCGCATCCCCAGGGATGCGCCAGTTATTTAGAGCCTCTGCTCCGCCACCCATGCATTTACAATGCGGCGCACCATGGGGCAAAAACAGCACAGATGCGTGACGCATCTGTGCCGTAAAGGTGGCGCATTGCTGGAGTTGCGTCGCAAGCGTGACGCAGCTCCAGCAAGGCTCGGGGGTCCCCCATCTTTACAATGCTGCGTCAAGACCTACGCCTGCTTCAAGCAGGCGCAGGGTTTTGACGCAGCATTGGCCTGAAAGTGACTCTTTATAGATTTCACTCAGCCACTTTTGCGAGGCGCACCTGCCCGCGCCGGAACGCCCACAAGTGGCGCAGGGCTTTACAACGTGACGCATCTGCCTAGATGCGTCACATTGTAAATGGGTCGTAGGGATGTACCACGTTTACGCCGCAGTTGCGTGAGGCAAACGTGGCGCATTCCCAACTTAAATCTGCCCCTACATATGATATTCATTAGAGTGGCTTCTACAAGGACTTTGCGTAGGGTGACCATATTTTCAAACCCGGAACCCAGGACAGTCATTGACATAGAAGTTGGATGTTAAAAGACTGCAATATTACAATTAATAATAAGTAAAAAGCACTCCATTCCCCTTGCTATATTGCTATATTGAGCCCCAGAGGCTGGACTGGCCATGGCTGATGGGCTACTGTGACAATCATTCATCAACAGTTAAAACTTGCTGTGCAGTGTAAATTATACGAGGCCGCATGGCAGGTGACTTTTTAGAGAAGGGAATTGTCCAAGGAATGATGAGAGGACAGTGAAAAGCGTGAGCTGGCACAGGACTGCAATTAGTGTGTATGCTCATTCAACACCCTCTCTACAAAAGGACATGTATTAATTTCATCATAAATTGTTGAGATGCCTAGACAGTCCTTCAAAAACCTGGACTGTCCGGGGAAATCCTGAACAGCTCATGGCCTTAGCATTTGTAGAGCTCTCCGACCCCCTGCGGGTCCTTGGTGCACAATTTTAGGGATACGGCTAGTCCATGTCTCATTTTGAAAAAAAAGTAGTCTATCATATGTTTTATTCTGAAAGTGACGTGAGACGCGAGTGATGTAAGATACAGTGATAAAGCATTCCACAAGAGACCACCAAGACAAGAAAGCCCTTCCATCAAATGAAGTTTGATAAAAGCAGGGTTCACTTAACAGCAATTTTATTGCAAGCAAGGAAGGATCTTTGCTGAAAACTTTTATGCGCTATGCGCAATATTGAATGGAACCTTTAATGGATGGGAAGCCAATGGTGCCGAACAACAATAGGTTCAGCTTTAGCAAAGCAAGTTTTGGCAATGGCAATAGGTGTTCCTTACGATTGAAAGTTCCTTTTTATGTCATTGATGGGATAAGCATTAAATGGGATGTGGCATAAGCGCCAGAGTTGTCAACTTTTGAGCTAGGGCTTCAGATTCGAGTCTCGTGCTCAACATCCACTGACTTCAGGCAAATCACTTAATCTCCCCATGCCTACCAGAATGAATATGTCCTTGTGTAATGTAATGGGTGCTCATATAAACTGTTCCAATATTGTCGGGTCATTAGCTCTAAATAAAACTGCAAAAACAAATAAGGCATCATACGTGTAAACTTGTATTCAGTGTGTCCATCCACTGACTCATTACTGCATTCACCCTCTGACACAATCTCAATAAAATGCACACATACTCAACTATCTATGCAATATAAATTGAAATAATACATGTATAAAAAGGAAAAATGGTACTGTGATGGTCATAAGCCTTTCCACAAGGCACATCATGTGTACAAATATGCACAAAATATAGTTTTAACAAAATGTTTGTATTGTATCTTATTTGATTTGTGCTTGGAAATAAGTGTGTGCCCATCATTTATATATATATTTATAATAAATAAAGTTGTAACAAAACTATATAAAATCCCTACTAATATGACCCAAAAAGAACTACCATAGTGCAAATAGTCTATCCCAATGATTTTTTTAAGTGGATTACTAACATCAAAGTCCTTGCCTTCTATGGCAATCTGTAGGATCCCAAGTATAAAAAAACCTCCCTACAGGCTTCAGCACAGTGAAATACAAAACTAAAACGTAAAAGCCTTAGCACCTCTAATACATGAGTTCACAATAAGGCCTACCTATTTTGTCATAACCTTTCATTATAAACAGACCACACATAAGGAGTTTTACATTTTCTTGTGAACTCCGCCCGACTTGCCCTTGCCACTGTCCCAAAGATTCACAAGATCAGAACAGGAGGAAGATCCTTTTCCAACTTCACAACCAAGACCTGGAACACCCTGCCCCTCCACCTCTGGCAATCGCCACCGCTGACCCAAATCAGGAAGGATCTCAAGACCTGGCTCTTCGACTCCACGGATCACCAACCCCCCCAGCACCTTGTGACCCTCACGGGTGAGTAGCCATGCAATAAAAATCCTGATTGATTGAGTGATCTGATGAGGCCATTAGCCTTTACTAGTGGCTTAACACTATACATAACACACGTCTACTAAAGTGTGCATAAACTGGTAACTACCAAGGATACAATTATAAAATTAAAAAATGTACAAGATTATAGTTGACAAAACAATATGCAAGCCCTCTCAAAAGGGCCTGGAAAGAATCATTACAGTAAAATTCCACTTCCAGGGTGTGATAGAGCATGCCACCAACACCAATGCTCTACCATACTATGGCAATCTGTGAGATTATATGTAATCAAATACCCTAGTACAGCCTGTAACATAATGGTGTAACAATTGAGTGTTAGAGGCCGACTGGCTTCATCACAATGTTTTTCACAAAGAATGACCCTTGCCTACTGCCTTTCCAAAAACATTTATTTATAAACAGACAAGACCTATGGTGTAGGCATGATATTTCCCCACACTCCAATGAAGCTTACAACTGTTTTCGTAATCTTTGCAAGATACCCAACTCAGGCCTACTGTCTGCGCGTCAGCTTTCCTACAAGGCAACCATTAGGCATACAGTCATAAAAGTGCAAATATATACAAAATTACAGCTGGCAAAGAAAAATACTAATCTCTTCTACCAGGGTTTAATAAGGATTTTTACAGTGCAAATCTTCCATGTTCGTAGTTTGCCAGAGGGGGTAATCTACACCAAAATCTGTGCCTACTACAGAGATTTCATGAAGCAAAATATTTTCTTGTAGGCTTTAGAAAAGCGTAATAATAATCCATCCTTAACAGTCTATTATCTTTAACGTATGATTTTCTTTATAAGTAGGTCATGTCTATTGACTTTGTAATAAAGTTTCATAATAAATGGATCAAACCTATGACATCTGACATGACATTTCTCAATTAACCAATAAACCTTATAGCATTTACCATTGGATTTACAATTTACACAACAACGGCCTATTTAAGTGCACATAAGCTGGCAGCTTTCATGCAGTTATAGAATTGCAAATTTGTAGAAAAATGCACCATGCATTGAAATATCCCACTCCTTTCAACAGGGTCTAACAAGAATCATTACTGTGAAAATCCCAGTGTTTGTCAGACTGGGTGGCCAATGCAAAAATACTTGCCTACTACGGAAATCTCTGAGATTACATGGGAAGATACTGGTCTGTAGCTTATAACACAATGTGATAACAACCCACCTTTGAACGCTTACTGGCTTTAACAAACACTTTTCACAGTAAATAAAGTAACCAACCATCTGTTTCATGATGTTTCATAGTAGGCAAACCAGGCCTATGATACTGAATATACCATCTCCCAGTCTACCAATCATATCTCCAGCTTGTCATCATATTCAACTCAAGACTACATTATTGAGCTTAACTTTTCCTCAAGGAACAGACTAATAGTCATAAAATCAGAAAGGTACACAAAAATGGTATTTGGCCAAGTAATGCACTGTTTATCCTAAGAGGACCTAGCAAAGATTCTCACAGAGCAAACCTACATTCATGGTTTGTCAAACTTGGTGACCAAAAATAAAACACTTGCCTAATACGGTAATGCATGAGATTTTATGTAACAAAATACCTATTGCTAGCAGTGCTTAATTTGAGCAGGTGCTCAGCACTTGCACTTCTTTCACAGGGCCAGGGCCACAATTTCTGAACCTGCATGTGGTGGTCTCAAAATTAATTGTTCAATTCAAAATAAAAGAATAAAATACATTGCATGGTGACTGGCTAGTAAATGTTCATAGCCAGGCCGGCATACGCCTGTCCTGGCAGGAATGATTGTGTATCACCACGTTAGTGATGATGTCATCATGTTGATCACAAATCCATGAAGTCATTGACAAACTATGGCTTGCATTATATTCCCCTAGTCTGCTGCACCCTGTCACTGCCTTAGCCTAAACCTCGTATTGGATAATTTTAGCTGGAGACTGGCTCATGAAGGAGTTGAGGCAAGGAAGCTGCTAGAGCGCATTTGGAACATGGGAGTGAGAGCTCTTGAGGAAGAATAAATGAAAGTAAGTGCAGACTTTCCACTTGTTGCATAGCCAGAGTAGCATATCAGGCAGCCCTGCATTGCTGCTATCCTCAATGTGCTCGATGCGGCTGTGGCCCAACACGACTTTTGTATGCCACTGCGTCACCTGTAGAATCTGTGCGCTGCACCCCACCATGGTAATTGCTGAGCGTGAGTGAGTCCAGTAGGCACCACAGCCATACTTACCGCCATTGGCAGCATTACTGCTGGGGACAATGCCTGTGATGTAGCAGGCAGGGTCACAGCAAGCTGAGCAGTGGATGCCGATGCTGTTGCCATACCTGGATCTACTAATTACAGGCAACACTAGCAGTGACATGACCTGCTGTGTTCAAGCAGTCACCTGTTCCGCAATAAACCCAATCATATCACACTGATTAAAATATGCAAAAAAGCATTTTCATTTGGTGTACATTTTGATTTTGCACTCGTGTAGGTAAGAAAGTAAAACACATCATCTTCCACTTCTTTAGGAATGACAACAGAATAATGCAGAGTTCAAAATAGCAGGGACATGTACAGGTTGACGACATGGGTCACAGGCAGCAGCAGTGTTAGAGATGAGAGACAGCAAGAGTAAAGAGGAGAAGAAGTGACAAGAGAGGAGAGAGTTAAAACGGAGCAAAGTAGAAGAAAAGGAGGAGAGCAAATCAGATACAAAGAGAAAGTAGCCATGATGTGGAGAAGAGAGCATTGAGAAGAGATAAGATAGAATGAAAGGATGTTGAGGACAGGACTGAGGAAAAAAGCAGACAAATGATAAAATGGAGACACAGCTAATCACTGCTAGAGAGTGATAGTAAAGAGCCAAGATCGAGGGGAGAGAGAGCAGAGCATGGATAAAAGTGTAGAGAAAAAAGGGCAGGGCTAAAATGAATAAAGGGCAAATCATAAATACAGGTTGTGACAAAGATGCTAGAAAACAATTGGAGAGGTGAGAGGATAGAGTCTTTGAGAAAAGACTTTGGGGACAGACAACAGATCAAGGTTAGAAGATAGAGACTGAGGCAGTGAGAGTGTTGAAAGTGGGGCTCACCAGATCAAGACGTGAGCGGTGGCCTCCTTGGCAACATTTTCAACACCTGCACTTCTTTTTTTACAATTTAAGCATTGATTGCTAGGCTATAATATAGAGAAGTAACAATAAATGCCTAATTGCCTATTACCTTTAACATATGATTTTCAGAATGAATATGCCAGTTCTTGTGCCTTTATCTTAGCATTTCATAATAACAGATGAAGCTTATAGCCAGGATCATTATCTTGCCATCATAACCAACTCCTGCTGTATCAGGTAAAGGTTTTCCCACAAGTCAACAAGTGCAATACAAGCATGCTTGCTTAGTGGAACAAACACATTTGGCCCCATCACAACCTGAATTAGGGAAAGGAACATGTGAGTAGAGACTAAGGGGGTTATTAGGATAGTCCGCCCGCCATCCTATCGTGAAATTGTACCACCCTACATAAGGGCGGGAGTCCTTTGGGGGCCATTAGGATGCGCCCGCCACAGTGGTGGGCGAATCCTGCATTCCTGACATTGTGGCGGGCGGTGCACTCAGCACCGCCCACCACAATGCCAGGAAGGCATGTTGTGCACTTCCATGCACAACATGGCAGGCACCGCATGGTGCCTATTATAAAAATAAGAGAGGGACCCCTTAGTAATGTCAAGGGAAATGAGCTACTAGTACCTAGGCAAGAAACAATTCCCTTAACCCAAAAAGATTCAAATACAGTAGTTAAGCAAACACATTAAAATATTCAATCTTACATATGATGTATGATCATTACATTTTATTAAAAAAAATCCTTTGAGCTTTCATTCAGGATATAAAACAGTTAAAAACAAATCAAGTTATACACTTGTAATAAAAAATCAATTCTTCCTTCCTACAAATACTCCTAATACAACAAGGAAGAGCAGAATTATTTGTGACAATTTCTAA